>NC_086383.1:37423482-38051528 GCF_036588685.1 Mytilus trossulus | reverse complement strand
TTTTTACGGACAAAGTATTATAATTATTGACGTTACTTAACAACTATATTAAGATGCATACCTTGGTTTGTTCTCAAGACGTTTTATATAATGCAACTAGAAACCTGTGATTGATTTAGAAACGGCAGGAACAGGTGTTTTGGAAAACCGATTGCATTTGCGTATATGATTAAGGCTGTATTGGTAATATATAATGGTAGATATTTAACAATTATATTATATATTAAAACATTCAACTGGTATCTATTAAACGTTTCAACGAAAAGTGCAGATAGCGTGTCCGCATGTTATTAATGTGTGCTAACAAGTATATGTAATTCTGAACACGTACCAATTCCTTCTGAACTTATATACATTGTGACATAAAGTAAAGTACACGTGAAAAGTACATTTGACATTCAAAACTAATCAAGTCATATACCGAATGTTCGCAGGTCTATCGCGATGAACAAAGTTCTTTTGTCTGATTAAGTGATTAAGTGACCAGTTAATTGACCTTCTACTAACTTAAACTGAACTTATGTGTGCCACAATTTCATTATTCGTTGTGTTAATATTCTTCCACAAACGACAGCTGGTTATCAAATTTTTAAATATATGAAGACTCAAGAAGAAACTGGGAGTGTTTTTTTGCTGGGGGTGTTAGAATTTAAAAAAATATGTTTCTGTTTTTTGGGATGAAGTACCTGCATAAACTGGTTTTGATTCAAGCCGTTATAAGTGGCATGAAGAACTACATAATTATATTGATTGCACTTCATAATATCTATACAACAAAGAAAATTATACTGTAATTAAAGTGCTCTGAAAGGGAACAAGTATGTTTGCACCAAATCATTGTCTGAATACAACGTTTCTTATCAAACTGTAAAAGGCTAAATAAAGTTTAAATATGTGTCAAATAGTTAAATCCGATGTAGCGTTTGCTCATACAATACTTTTCACGCAGACATATGCAGAAGTATATACTAAGATATGGTTTGACTTATGTGTAAGATTGTTGATGAATATATTGGATTAAAATATATTTCTCCTATGTCATACTGTTGGGTCAATTAATGAAATGTTATTTTGCAAAATAAAAAACGACAGTTTGTGTTGACGACATCTTTGAATTAGAAGCTAGTGATGCAACAGTAAAAAGTCATTATCAAGATATTCCATTCAACCTCACATGTCCATTGTTGATGCTATTTGACATGTGTTCTTACTATTTCATATAATTTAAAGCCTAACTTTTATTTATTTTTTGTAATAACTGCAATTACAAAACATTTTCGACGACCAAACCAAGACAGGTTTCATTTAATATTGCCTTTAAAAATGCAGGTTTATAAAAAAAGTATTTGTTTAATGAAATCAAAATTATCAATATTAGGCGAGTTCGTATCTTAGTAGCGTGACCATTTTTTATATGTTATATGAACTGTAAAGCAAAGTCTTAAAATCAATTGATAACATTGAATAAACAAATAAACAGACGCACCATTGCTGCATACTATAAACTATTACACGTAGCTTTAATGTCAAATTAATGACAACAGTTTATTTTCAAGTAAAATTTGAAAATCACATTAAAAACTACTGTAAACACGTTAGTTGTCAAAAATCGAATGGAACGCAATCAAACATTCTAAATTATAGAATAAAGCGACAACATTGGCGACGATACCTAAAACGGTGACAAATAATGCAAAAGCAAAATATTCTGAACAAACTCTACAAGAGTCAATCATTTTGTCTATAGACATGTATACGAGTGAACTACATTTTAAATCAAAATACAATATTACATCACCATCATCTAACCTAGAGCGACAATTCTGTTTATATTTATTAATGAAGTCACTGATCATGTCTTGATGCATTTGATTGAGTTTAACAATAATGCTGTCAAATCATTATTTCCTATCCCATTGACAAAGAAAACTATGGCATGTGTTTCAAGTCAGACTTTGCGAATATATTTCGATTGATTTTTCTGACTGTGAATAAGTTATTCTTGAAATTGTCAAAAGGTTGAAGATGTGTCTATTAGTTATTACAAAACTGTAAAAGGGGAAGCAACACTAGCACATAATAGTTATACAGTAAACACATGATAATTATATGAACCGTTAACATCATAAACTATGAAGCGCATAGACTAAGACGTGATATGATTAAATAAAAGTTTAGAACACATATCAGTTTACAAAGGTAATACAGTTTTGTTGAACTCTGACAAAATTGAAAACATGCAACTTCCAATAAGAAATTACTATGAAAAATAAGGGACATGTTCTTGACTTGGTTTATAGTTTTTTCGTAGATACCCACAAAATCTCGTTAGACAGTATTATAAATAAATTTGTTTATGAATATGTAAAATTGGTTAAAATACATTCTTTGGTATTGCAGTTTAAAAAACGCAAATACCTGTTTATTTTGAAGAGATCTTAGTGCCTTCATCATGTTCATTAAGTGACATACATTTAAAGTGCATTACATGACCATGTTCGATTGTCATGATTGTGTTCTTCCATGAAAAATATAATGCAATTGAAATTAAATGCTGCCTATTTTTTTAAAAAAAAGACAAACATGAATTGTTCTTAAAAATTTTCAAAACTTTCCATCGATATAGAAAAAGTGTAATATATTTTGAAAACGATTTTTCATGCAAAAACATTTAAGTCTTTGTATTTGGTATTTGTATTTGGTTTCATGAAGTTTACCGCAAGTTTGAAACATTCAACAGTTTGTTGATTCAATATACTACATGCATACAATACGGGAAATTAATATGTGTCTACGATATTCCAAATGATACTAATATTTAAAGCTTTGCTGACAACGTGGAAGTATAATTGTCTTTATATCATAACGAAAAAAAACGGCATTCTAAAATAATAAATGTATAGATATGATAATAACAACGTGAATTGCTGACATGCATCGTTGTTATGGTACGGTACAACATATCTGTTGTATCACTTTTGTGTATTTACAAATAAGTTTATTGTTAAGAATAATTTCATTTAATTTCGCTTTTACCTGTTTTGTGTCGAAAGGGGGAAAATTACAAACATTGTTTAAAGATGACCCGATATTTTAAATATATGATCAATGTTTTTCCTTTATCGCACATTGTATTGTAGGTAGTGCAAATGTTATTTGAAATAAAAGCCGGCACCTTTGATAAGTATAATATAATTTAGAAGTCTAGACAGAGTCTTCTGAAAGTTAGGTACAATTTTGTATCGGTTATCATTGAAAGGTTAGTCGAACACGCAGCTCAATAAGATATTAAAGGATTAATAACGTTCAGGAGTCTTTAATTGTATTTAAGATTTTGATAATGATTACGCCAGTATTAAACTTTTGATAACACCATATCTAATTTGAAGTATGTATGGTCTAAGTCTGCAATAATTTCCGTTGTGATAATGAGAGAGAAATAATATTGAAAACGTTTTACTTAATGTAAGATTTATAGACTAAGGCCGTGTTCACATTGACCTAAATTCGGTGTTGTGTTAGTGTAACTCACACGTAAACTAAACACAATTACGTTCCCATTGATAAAACTCAATGTTTACATGTAGTTTAAATCATGTTTTACCTACACACAGTCGATAGTCAATGTAGGCCTTGTGTAGGTTAAGTGTACACAAAACTAGGCATTTAGGACATTAGTTTAATCTTGTATATATTCAAGGAGGAAACTATTTTTGAGTGATATTGTTATTATTAATAATTATTAGTTGTCTAAATTTTACAGATTTTTTTTGGTTGAAAAAAATAACGTACTTTATTAACCCCTAATCAAGGCTCAATGCAGCATCATTGCCGAACCCATAAGGCAGCAACCAATTGATTTTCGGGGGGGGGGGGGGTATTATACACTACCAATAATCTACCCATACTTTTTTGGTACATTTCTACCCTCGTGTATATCAGTACTGTTAGGAAAGACCTGAAAACTTATAATGTTATACTTTCAATGAAATCAGTACTGATTTTGTCAGTACTGTTTCAGTACTGATTTTGACAGTACTGTTTTAGTACTGATTTTGACAGTACGGTTTCAGTACTGATTTTATCAGTACTGTTTCAGTACTGATTTTGACAGTACTGTTTCAGTACTAATTTTGTCAGTACTGTTTCAGTACTGTTTCAGTACTATTTCGGTATTGTTATTTTCAGTACTGTTTCAGTAGATTTGGTGTTGTTAATCTTTTTTACTTGAATGTTTATTGTTTCAAAAAATATTTGGAACTGAAAACTTTTCAACTCGGTAAGTATAGTATGCTATATAATAATTTGTGGCATATTTTGTATCTTTTGTAGATATCTCTGATTAAGTACCAGTCTTTGGAAGAATCAGGCAATTTGGGTAAAAATTAAAACATGATTAGAAAAAACGCACCGAGCTAATCATGCTATTTATACAAACCATCATCCTGAGTTAAAAATTATTAGTCTTTCGTTTGTGTGTGTCTGGTAATATCAAATGATGTGGTTAGAAAAATGATAGCAAATTAGAGAGTTATCTCCCCTTTATTTATTAATTTCTAGTGCATTTCAACCAAATTGTATCCTCTATTAACAGATAATGGAATGTTATTTTTGTGCATAAATACATATAATGAACTGAAATCAATGTCAAATTGGGTGGGTTTTTTTTTTGTCATGTTTTCACCACTGCCTGATTCTTAGGCAGACTGGCACTTAAGTGTTTATCATTAGTGAAGTTTTTACAATGTGCATCTCAGTACAATTGGTATCCAAATATAGGTTTGATAATTCTGTGACAATATTATTATTATCCTTTTTTAGCTGGTTACGTTTTACTCTTAGACTATATCACCCTGCTGCGCAGATTTTTTTTAGCGACGTGAACATGACCAAGGAAAATTATCAAGCTTACTCTCGTCTATCGAAATACTATTGAAGTGAAGGAGAAAACAACAGAAATGAAGCAAGATAAGCAGTTTATCGGATTTTACCCAGGAGCACCTGAATTCACTCCCGGTTTTTAATGGAGTTCGTGTTGTCTTTTATGTATTTTTCAAAGTGTTGTTGTAAATGCCCTTTTGTTTTGGGATTCTTTGCTTACTTCTTGATTTTGGTTGTGACTGTCTTTCAGTGTTTATAAAAATAATACGCATTAGGAGCACCTGAATTCACTCCCGGTTTTTAATGGAGTTCGTGTTGTTTTTATATATATGTTTTTTTCAATGTGTTGTTGTAAATGCCCTTTCGTTTTGTGATTCTTTGCTTACTTTTTGATTTTGATTGTGACTTTCTTTCAGTGTTTATAAAAGTAATACGCACTCGACATCAGGAAGATTCACACTGTGGTTGGAGGCTGATATTTTACAGTATCAATTGTATAATAGCGCATAATTTATATATATATCAAACAAGATTAGAATCTTCAATACTGTTCATTTTTTGCTTAAAATATGTTGTAATTAATGCAGTTATATGTTACTATGTTAGGCAATGCATTTAAATCAACACAAAACAATGTCTCGATTACCTTATGTTTAATCATAACTGGAATTTCTTTTATTTATCATAACCATTTTTTTAATATATAATAAAACATTCAAGGTCATACCAACATGTGAAGTTTGTGGCAAAACTCTCTGTCATTTTCATGCCCCTTGGTTATGTTATGACCCTTTTAAGCTCATAAATAAAACAATCAAAGAAACAATTAATTTTGCATGCATCATGTTTCATTGCTCTCCCCCTATGCCATCTTTTCTTTGGAATGCTTTGTTGAATGTCAGTTTCATGGCTCTTTTCCTCAATTCAGTCCCGGATATGATGTGTCTTTTTACATGTACAGTGATAATTCAATAGGACACTTTAGTTCTAATATGAGTTCATTATAAGCATCCACCTTTAATGTTTTGGTACTTGTACGAAACTCAGGATTCAACGGTTCATGATTAAATGTTTTTTTTTCTTTTCTGATGATTGCCATATTGTCTAGATACACCATTTAGTTTATAGGTCTTCACTTTTCACATCAAACATTCCCATGTCTGCTCCTGTCTCCATTGCTGTTAATCATTCTGAGGAAAGAAAATGTAATAAATTTATAAATAATAAAATTGAGAATGAATATGGGGAATGTGTCAAAGAGACAACAACCCGACCAAATAAAAAACAACAGCAGAAGGTCAACAACAGGTCTAGGTTACAATAAATTATCTTATGTTAAAACTTTCCTCATTTCTGTGTTATGTAAAACTAAAAAGAATGCACAATTATGGAAGGGAATGGTATGACATCAAAATTTACCTATTACTTTATATACTACTACTATAAGTCCAGTAATCACTAATGGACTGGACTTCTGATACTACATGTATATATAATATCATAATCAATCAAAGTTGAAATTTGTTTCAAAATAAAAAAAAAAAGGAAAATATGATAATTTAATTCATCATCATCAAAGTATTGGTGTTTGCCAGTGGCAAGTATTTCATACACGTGTAGCTTTAACCATCGGTCTATTTATGTGCTTTTTATAATAAGATCCGTGAAACAACGACGAAAGACATTTAAATATATACTAACTACTTTATACTTTATACGGTTCGTGAACACTTGCATTTTAACATGTTTTTATTCATTTCTAGTAAGTATTAAGTCTGAATCGAGGAAACGGAGCTCGTTGATGATCATTTCTATTCGATGAAGTATACTATCACCATGTTAGCATTCGCTACTTGATTATATTCACATAGCAATGAAAATATCAAAGTGGGAACTTTTAATAATCATGGTAAATTCTTGAAGCAAATTGCGTCGTTTTTCTTAAGAAAATCCATAAGTAATGTGCCTTTTAAATATAAAGGATGACCCAGGATATGATTCATTTCTCTTACTGGTGTAAGTAAAAAAGAAGGGGATGTTTGCAGTTTGGATTTCAAAGCATATATTAAGCTATTCATATTCATTTTCTAAAAAGCAACACTTTCTTCGAAACGAAACAACGGAAACGACGCCACAAAAACAGGAGCCTCATACACTTGTTGAGTTAATTAACATACATGTATTGTTGATGAAAATAAGTTGTTATCATATTACCGAAACGGCTCTTAACGAAACTAACATTTCATAAACAAGGTTTAGAGTGATCTTCTAATTTTCTTTACCAGGACCTGTATGTGCCCTTTGTCTTTGAGTGATTTACCTTATCCTTTGCATCTTTTAATACAAACATAGCGCAGACGGCATATGAAAAAAAAATACTTGTTTTAACGTTGATTTCTGTCAGTCTCATTAGAATGGAGATACAAATATTGCGAATCCCCACTTGATGCCGTCGGAGCTTAAAATACAATACAATTATCTCCTAAAAATATGTCTATGTATAACCACCAGGCAAAGCATGTTCGAGCTTCTTACTATGTGTTTTGCTGGCGGAACATGGAGTTATGTTGACCATTTTAAGTATTACCCGACATTGAACTCAGAACGCCATGTATGACTTTTATTGAAACCGATAAATAGGGAAAAATAGTGCATACAACACCAGATAAAAATATGAATGGAACAACACAATATTGATATCAACGATAGTGCATGTGACAATCTATACGCAATAAAGAATAATGAAAATGATTTCTATACAGATGATGTCTTGTCAAATTAGAAGAGACATACACATGTATCGATTATGGTTTTTTTATTGTAGTCTCAAGAACTATTTTTATGACACTTGTGTGGTATTTTTAGGAAGCATTTAAAATCTTATCATTTGTAGGAATATGAAATAATCTTAACAACCTTCATTTAACCCTATTGGTATTACCAACATGTATCAATCTTTCGATTATATTTACTGAACTTATTTCATTCTACATATTCTACACATATTGGTTTTATAACGTAGTAATGTAAAAAAGAAAAGAAAAGAGTCACAATTCCAATAAAAGAACAAAAATATTGAACGTCAAACATACATTCATATAAATATGACAATAGATTGCAGATTAACAACAACAATAAAATCTACATAATATTCCATTAGTAGACAACTTTAACAAAGCAATGTTACAATGGATTTATACATATTCGTTGGATATCAATTTGCGTCCAAGTTAACCACACAATAAAATGGTCAACTAATTAAAACTTCCCAATAGGGTTGTATGCAGACTTCGGCAAAACCACAAAATAAATATCTACGAACATGTACGTTTACCTTATTCCACGAAAATTGGTATCCACGAAAATAAATTAATCCAACGTATAAATGTCTTACTAGGATTTGAATTGCATTATAAAATATCTTATCCGTTTGCAGTTGTTTTTGATAGTTCATCGTCTATATCTGATGTACAAATGGAAAAGAAACTTTATTAGAATTAACTATATAAACTTTTTTCATCCATGTATCCATACGTATAACCTAATTTCTTGTGTCTACAGATTACAACTAAATTCTCATATTCATGTATCTTATAAATGTTTTGTTTTTTTTTTGCTTTTCGTTATTGATTTTCATTGAACTTTCTAACGCATATTTAGTTTTTGAAAGAGAATTAAAACAGATGGCTGTTTAAAACTAACCAATATCTATATGCATCTTAAAAGTGTATAAAAACTATTTAAGATGTGTGTCATGGCATTATGTAATATACCATGCAGAGCAACGGATTTGAATGATTCCTAATAATTGTCAAACGATTTACGCTAGCATTTATATCAATCAATTTATAATTAAAAATGTCCTCTTAGAAAGTTAACATTTAAAAAACAAATATTTTACAACACGTTGTAATGAATAATATTCTGTATTCCATTGTTGCCCTTCACACGAAGCAAAATCACAAATAAAACTCCGAGGAAAATTTAAAAAAGGAAAGTCCCTTATCAAAACTCAAATTGAAATAGTAAACACTTCAAACAAATGGATACTATCTGACATATTCATGACTTGGTGCAGCTATTTTCTCATTTTTCATTTTACAATTATAACGTTCAATTCCAGCAACATATTAGAAAAGTAGTTCCTATTTATACCTATAGCAGTTTTATAATAACCAGACAGTAAATTCTCATTTTACTAACTGATCATACTGTGTTCTTGTTAAACAAATAAATACATATACATTTATAAATGTGACATTTTACAATTTCAAACGAAATAAAAGCTTCACTTAATGCATACTATTATATACAACAGTGTGACATCGTATATAGTATATTTTTGGTGTCATTTATATTCTGTTAGTATTTTAAAATAGAAATCTGAAAAATTCCTAACTAAAAAATAAGTTATATTAAAGATAAAGCTAAATCGAGGAAAACATTATTAAGACTCGAAAATTGAAGCATACTACAGATATAGGTTGCTGTTCCCAGACTACATGTTATAACTTACAAATTAAAAACATTATTTCAGGCATTTATTTTGTGTTTTCCACATATGTTCTTGACTTAATAACATTGCAAAATCTATATTTGATATTGGAATAATTCTTAGGGTCAAATATATGTTGAAATACATAACACAACACTTATTGTAGTGCTACAAAACACAATCGTCGCAGTTATATCTATTTATAATAAGGTTATTTGGTTGTACCATGTGCAACATACCAATGTACTGATATACAAGCATGTTTTTAATACAGATGATAGGTAAAGCTAGCTTTACAACTATGTTTGAGTAATGTAACAGAAATTGCGTCTTTATTCGTTTATCAAAGTATAACAAGTGCAGTTTCATTAAATGTTTGATTACAAATATTGGCAATTTTTTTTCCACTTTATTTGAGAGTGATATTTGGTGATTTCAGTTATTTTTTGTATATTTATAACCATCGGTCTAGAACAAAAAAGTATGCTGCATATCCTACTTGTATATACTGTAATCGACAAAAACAAATTATCGTATGATGTTTGAGAAAGAAAAAAAGGGATTTCGAAACCTCATATAAATTCGTGATCTGACAATCGCATGATCAAATGGAGACAAGTAATGCAGAGCTGTACAGGTGGTATCATGTAATTTTTACTATATAACATTTATAACATTTGTTTTGTACATACACTAGATAGCATCAGTGTATATATATTGAGCTACGTTGTTTATAATTAATTCTATAGATGTTGTGCAAAAAAAAAATATACATTTTTTTAATTTATGTCATTACACGATGGTTTTCGTAAAAATTGTAAAAAAACCCATATCCATTGTATGTTCGTATTATTACTTATAGCTGGACATACATGCTTAAGTCAATTAGCAGATAGTATGTACCGAAATGAACGCAGTTAATATATTTTTATCAATAACTTTAATGTGCTTATAATGCAATAATATCAAACTGTGTTAATCCACATGTTTTGTGTCTATGTGGTAGTGGACTATCCTAAGACTATCTGCTCTTTTTTGTCATGGTATTATATAAATGTATATGCGTTCACAGACATTCACACCAATATGTACATCTGTCTGTTGAATATTACACTATCCACTTGAGGAAAATCATTACTACTATATCAGTAATTGTTTGTGTTCTAAAACAATTAACAGATACCTTTTACATAAACACATTTCAATGTTTATCAGACAAAGTGAAAAATAACATAACTCTTTTCATTGTAAATACAACAATGATCATGCTAAATGTTAATTGGTAGCGACGACATCCGTTACAATCAATCATAGATGTCCTAAAAATTCATTCTTCAATATTAATCATATTTAATTCGATATGTTTTTTTGAAAGAGGGACGAAAGATACCAAAGGGACAGTCAAACTCGTAAATCTAAAACAAACTGACAACGCCATGGCTAAAAATGAAAAACACAAACAGAAAAAAACAATAGTACACATGACACAACATAGAAAACTAAAGAATAAACAACACGAACCCCACCAAAGACTAAGGGTGATCTCAGGTGCTCCAGAAGGGTAAGCAGATCCTGCTCCACATGCGGCACCCGTCGTGTTGCTTATGTGATTACAAATCCGGTAAATAGTCTAATTCAGTAGGTTTAAATTATATCTCTAATTTGAATGATATTATTTTTATATAGCAAATGTTTTTAATTTCTCTAGATTTACAAAAAAAAACCAGAATTTTAAGTCTCTTACGGATTGCACATACATCATTGTACATTGACCTAAGAAGAAAAAAAAACCACACACACGTAAAAATGTGATTTGTTTTTATAATATATCTTATATTAATACATGTGATACAATATGTTAAATTATTCAATATGTAACCTTTCAACGTTTCAATAAATGTGCCCATAACTTGTCTGTATGTATGGTTGTTATAATAAGAACTTCAACTCTAATTAGTTTGTGCTGAAAAGTTTATAAAATTCTGAACACGTACCAATACACTTAGAACTTTATATGGAATAGGATATGATGTGAAGTACATATCTAAAGTACACTTAACATAAGAAAATAAAGTCCTACGACGATTGTTCCATTTTATTAAATGAAGTATTTGTGTCTCAATCACCAATTAGATACATAACCTTTAACCTTGCTTTATTTGATCAAATGTGTTCATCAATTTGATTATATGTTGTATTATTATTATTCCACAAACAACTTAACGACAGCTTCAAATTTCAAAATGGCAAGACTTAGAAAGAAATAGTTACATGATAAAATGAAAACGAAGAAGTAAAACCAACCAACGCTTGAAGCGTAAGAAGTTGAAAATATGTTTCGGTTTTTTTCGGATAAAGTTCCCGAATGCACCAGCATTGACTGCAATCTAAATATGCGACATGCAATTAAAAATTACATATATTGATTGCACTTCATAAATTCTATACAAAACGACCAATTTAAATTCGCACATTTGAAATATTACAAGTCAGACGGTCAGACAGTTTGTTAATTTGATGAAATATGTTCTTACAAAGCGAATAATGCATTGATTTGATATAAGTTAAAGGTTTTAAACATCCTTATTATCTCAATGTGAACAGCTTTGCTGGTAAAGTGGAGATAAATAAAAAGTCATTTAAAAGTTGTCATCTGATGTGGTATATTTAAAGCTATAAAAATGACAGAGTATATTTCTTTCCCTAGAGAAAATTTTTGACTCGTTTAACATGCTGTGGTGGAAAAAAAATCTGTTATATCACTGTCGTATATTGACTAGTATGTAATTGATAGAAGTGAATATTGCCATTTAAATGTTGCTTTTGCCAATTTTCGTCGAAAGGGTTACAATTATATACATTGTGTCCCGATGGCCCGATGTGTAACATTTATTAAACTAGGTTTTTCTTTATATAGCGTTTAGTTTAAGAAAACAAAGACATAATTCAATTTAGAAGTCTAGACAGAGTCTATTTAAAAGGGGTGTCTAATCTTGTATAAATTATTATTGACAGGTTAGTCGAACAATTATCTTAATTAGAGATCAAAGGGTTAAAACGTCTGTACTGTAATACATAGTTTGTATATTTAAAGCTATCAAAATGACAGAGAATATTTCTTTCCCTAGAGAAAACTTTCGACTCGTTTAACATGTTATGGTGAAAACAATATGTTATATCACTTTCATGTATTGACTAGTATGTAATTGATTGTTGTAAATATTGCCATTTAAATGTTGCTTTTGCCAATTTCTGTCGAAAGGGTAACAGTTATACACATTGTTTCCCGTGGGCCCGATGTGTAACATTACCTTTATAATACTATGTGTTCCTTTATGTAGCGTTCAGTTGTAGAAAACACAGACATAATTCAATTTAGAAGTCTAGACAGAGTCTATTTAAACTGGGTGTATAATCTTGTATTAATTATTATTGACAGGTTAGTCGAACACTTATCTTAATAAGAGATCAACGGGTTAAAACGTCTGTAGTGTAATAAATAGTTGATCGTGTCATCAATATTCAACTTCTTGTAGCACAATATATTCCCCTCAATGTGTATTGTATATATTGAAAGCAGAAATGATGAAATATTTCCTAAAAATATAAAGACAATTCAGTATTGGAAAAGGCTTTAACATGTTTAATGAATGATATATGACATGTTTAAACAATAATTCTGTTTACTAATTTAAAAGAAAGATTTTGTATTCAAAATTTAAAATTTAGTGGACTAGAACAGACACAAAAACAGAAATAAAAATTAGCAACGTACTGAAATAAAAAATAGAATAAAGATAGTAAACAGTAAACACACTGCAAGTAATGAAAACTCTAAACAAAAAATTCAAAACGCCGTAAATCCCGGCGGATATGAAGTGCTCTGAAATGCTCACGTTTTATGCTGCCTTTTTCATTTTACAACTCAAAATACGCTGATACAGTTTCTTTTACATAATAGTTTAGTTTAAACATATTTTATTTGCTCAAAGCGAAAAAGGATCAGACACAAGTAAAACATACTTATAAAGTCTTCTCCACAATACAATATATATAACAATACAAATTGAACGTGAGCATGCATCATATAATATAAACAACATAAATATTACTTATTTATACTGAAAAAAGTAGAGGGAATTAGGAAAGAACGACAGCTATATGGTTGAGGATGATAATGATGATGATGTGCGTTTTACATATGTTGATACTATACTACAAGGAATCGTTTTGATCTCTTTATAAAATTGAATACTTGTTTAAGAATTTGCACATTTTGATCATAGGAAAGAGTTTCTTTTCCAAAAAAACAGTAGTGTTAAGTCCAAATCGCAGCCTTCGGGAAGCCAGCTGAGACCATAAAACAGAATACCCCTTTCATTTACATAGAAAGGACAATCAAAGAAAAAATGATGCATGTCCTCAATATCCAAACCACATTTACATGTTGAATCAGATATAATGTTAGCTCTAAACAAGTCACAATTCAAGAACGATGCCGAACATCTAAATTGGGTTAATATTATGTTCAATTTTCTTGGACCATATAAATAATGTTTTAAAATAGATTGTTTCTATTTTCGAATTTCTTAGTTTTTTAATTCTACTTTGAATTTTGATAACGAGTCTACATTTCGAACTGATATGTTCAAATTATTTCAAAGTTTAATTGTTGATGGGATAATAATATCAACGGTACCAATTGTGTTGCACCAGAGATAAAGGATTAGGAAGTCAGTGTCAGCCTGCAAAATGGTAAAATGATATTTTGTCCATTTCGCAAGGGATATTGTGTTGTACTTTGAATTTTAGGGGACACAAGGTTACATAATAAGGGGCATTATTATTTTGAATTTAATAAAATAATTGTAGTTTTCTTTTCTTTCTTCGTTCCTCCAAAGTTTCCCAACCAACATCTTTTAAGACAGTCTCAGAGTGTGTAAAAAGGCAAACCTGTTACAATTCGTGCAGCTTCAAGATGTAGCTGTTCTAGTTTAATTAAATAACCTTTTCCGCAATTGTCCCATACTTCAGTTGCATATTCAAAAATTGGTCTAATAAATACTAGATATCATTTTTCCAAATTTTGTCGGCTTAGTTGATATTTGAGTTTTTGCAGTATATTCAGATGTTTTTTAACACTATTTAATATATTTTCAACATGGTTGTTCCATTTTGCGTCACTTCTAAATGTAACCCCTAGATGCTTATGAAATCGCACAATTGGTATTTTTTTGTTGTTCATAGTAAACTTATTTTTTTTTTTATCTCATTATTTGAGAACATCATAATTTCTGTTTTTCCAGGATTGAAAGACATAAGCCACTTTCTTGACCATTCATCCAGCTGTCTTATGTCACGACTAACAACTGACTGTATAAGTTCCTCGTCATGATCCGAGTAGCTGAACGAAGTGTCATCTGCAAATAGTCTGCATAAAGAAGTTAACTGTTCATCAAAATCGTTAATATATATGATAAACAATACAGGACCAAGAACGGATCCTTGGGGTACACCAGCTGAAACATTGCAAAAAGTAGAGGATGATTCATTAATGATAACCTTTTGTTTTCTTTGATATAGGTAGCTAGTGAATCATTTTAAAAGATTTCCCACAATGCCATATGCTTTCATTGTATGTAGTAAGCCAATATGCTTAACTTTGCAAACTTTTACATAATACGCAATTGCATATTAGCCCATTTGTAAACAGTGGGGTTACACTTGTGTACATTATGTTACATCAAATTGTTAAAATATCGGTAGTGTATTGATTTTCTTTGAACTACACACACGATATTTGTGACTTTTGGTTAAACATAAACACAGTCTAGTTTGTTTTGGTTGTTTGGATATCATTTCATATGTTTTTTTTAAGAGTGTAGAAGCTTCATCATAATTATTTAACATTTCTGTAATCATAAAAAATGAATGTAACATTATTGCATCATTTGAAATACATTGCCTTGAATTAAACAATCCCATCTTGTTTTCCAACGATTTATCAATACAAATATTGTAATCAATTTCCAATTTGTAATGAATCAAGTGTGAACTGTTTTCAATTGACATTTGGAATCGGATATTTAACAAATACAAAGAAATACGGTTTTACTCCTTTTGAAGTTTTAAAACATGTTGACATTTTGTCACAAACACGGCCATTATTCTGCTGTTTTGCAAAACAATAATGTTTTTGATTTTATGTTTACTTCGTATAAATGCACATATTCCTGGCAACTTAATACGCTTAAAACTCACATATATATTTCAATTTAATTTTTTGTGGAAAACACTGAAAAAGCAGTACAATTTGAAAACAAACTTAAACGTTGATAGACGTAATTAACTTATCATAAGTACCAAGATTAAATTGTGTATCTAAACCAGAAGCGCATGTTGTTTAAAATAAGACTCATCAGTAACGTTCGAATTCAAAAACATATCCAGCTCTACAATATCGTTGCTATGGTAAATTCTTCAGATTTACTCCTTAAATATCGAAACAATCGATAAGTTTATCATCATTAACCAATTAAATTTTGGATGCATCATCTAATTGGCTGACATTGTTTTGCTTATCAGCTTGAAGACATAATCTTGTCATGTGACAGTGACGTCATCAACGTTTTTTCATGGTTTTCTCCTTTTTAAAATCTAAATGATAAATAAATTATAAGAAATGCCTGTCATATTTGTTTCTGTCAATTCAAAATCACATAAAAAAAATGTGATGAACACTTTTGAATAACCCGCACCTATCTCGATAGACATGTAGTCCTTTTAAATAAGAAAAGACAGGCACATCATTATGTAAAAAGTAAAAACAAAAAAATACCGAACTCCGAGGAAAATTCAAAAAGGAAAATCTAAAATCAAAAGGCAAAATCAAAAGTCCAAACACATCAAACGAATGGATAACAACTGTCATATTCCTGACTTGGTACAGGCATTTTCTAATGTAGAAAATGGTGGATTGAACCTGGTTTTATAGCTAGCTAAACCTCTCACTTGTATGACAGTCGCATCAAATTCCATTACATTGTCAACGATGTATGAACAAAACAAACATACTCAAAGAGTAAAAATGTCAAAAATAGGGGTACAGCAGTCAATATTGTGTTATCATCTAATATCACTATAAAAACATCAAATGTAACGAAGAATCACAAAAAGGCATAAATATAAATGAGGATTTTTCTTCCTCTTGATATTGTCTGGAGAATTGTTTTTAATGACACGTGTATGCTATTTTAAGGAATCCTGTTATATTTTACTATTTGTCGGAGTTAGAAATAATATGTACACCATTAATTTACCCTAATGGGAATACCATAGTGTAATGCTATATCTATTTTCATTCATTCATTGAACTTGTTGCCTTCGACAGATGCTACACAAATTGGTTTTAAAAGGGAATGATTCTAATAAAAGAACATTGAAGTCACGATTCCATTTAAATGAAAATATTGACCAAACAGAAACTAAGTATTATATTTTATTAAAAGACAACTAGACCAGGACCAACACAGTCAGGTGTGCATTCTAATAAGGGTTTCAATTATTCAAATTATCAAAGAATCTGCATACACTATATTAAGAAATAGTTAACTAATGTGTTATTAACATTTTAAATGCAGATCTTGTGATCAATAACATAGTAAGTTTTAATATGGAAGGGTTCAATTTATCATCTATTTAACTGAATAAATGTTCTTTAAACCTAGTTGGTAAGAAACGTACAACTTTTCCAATCTTCTGTTCAATTTATCATCTATTTAACTGGTTACAATGTAACTGTTCTTTAAACCTAGTTTGTTAGGAACTTACAACTCTTCCAATCTTCTGTTCAATTTATCATCTATTTAACTGATTAAAAGTTCTTTAAACCTAGTTTGTAAGGAACGTAAAACTCTTCCAATCTTCTGTTCAATTTTTTTCTGAACTCCGAACCGAAACAGTGATAATACACGTCATGCCAATGGGAAACATTCTATTTTGTTTTGTTTACTAATAAAACTAGTTTTCGAAGCATATATCAAGAACATTATTGTCCTTAACAAAAATAAGAAAAATCAGAAACAGTAGGACGTATTTGTCGTGTTTTTGACACATACATTCCATTACGGTCAACCAAATTGCATAGCTTCTATTAAACCTTACTGTAAGGACAATGGAAAGAAACCCGTTATGAAATATGTGGTTTGTCTGCAGGTGCGTCTGTGATGCTGCAAATACAATTAAATAATCTGAATATATTTGCTGGCGTATCCCCGACTTGGTACAGGCATTTTCAAATGTAGAAAATGGTGGATTAAACCTGGTTCTATAGCGCTAACCCTCTCAATTTAATGACAGTATCATCAAATTTCATTTTATTTACATTGATGCGTTAAATAAACAGACAAAATTTATTAAAGTAGTCAAATATGGGTACTTCCGTCATTATCGTATAACAATTTTAAAAGTTGAAGTTTAATTGAAGTTAATTGGAATTTCCATCTTTGTGTTCTCTTTCTTATAATACTCCAGTCGGAAGTTTGTATTATAATTCAATGCAATAAAACACATGCTAGGCAGATACTAAATAGACATGTGAGACATTAAGAACACACCATACGGCTAGAAATTTGCATCACACTAGAGCAGATATGACAAGAATACTTACCACAGTTTATAAACGTTTGAAGGGTTCATTTTACGTATACGTATGGTTATACGTAGATATATTTATATTTTTGTACAAAAGCAATACAAACGTTGCTGTATTGAATTTTTTTGTATGCATCTGCCCACCTTTAAATATGCATGCTAGTTTGTTTTAAAATGTTGTTTCTCTATAAAGTTGCCTCAACAAGGATCAGGATTGCCTTGACAACATAGATAATAATACGTCTAAGGTTCAATTAATTTTATTTTCCTCAATGTGAGCTTGATGTTTGAATGAAGCTTAAGTATTTATAGCTGTTGCATGTTGCCACACACAAAAAAAGAACCATATAAGTGGATTATTTTGTTTTGCACACAATATATATTAAAAAAAAACATAGATTGTAAGTTTCTTAAAATAAATATAAAATCGTCATACTTTTCACTTTGTAAATATGTCGTGTTACAGAGTGACTGCGGGACAAAAGATACCAGAGGAACAGTTAAACTCATAAATCGAAACTGAAATGATAACACCATGGCTTAAAATTAATTAGACAAATAACAGTACACAAGAAACAACATAGAAAACTGAGCAAAACGAACTCCACCAAAAAAGTTGGGAAGATATCAGGTGCTCCGGAAGGGTAGGGGATCCTGCTCCACATGTGTAAATTACACATTGGGATGAAGAAGGATTATTTGGTGGAATTAACGAATATATGTATAGTTTGTTATTGATAGAAACAAGTTTAAAGTCTCTAAAATACATTAAAACGTCTTAACTAATCTCAAACCTGCAGTTTAACCAAGTTTTTAAGGCAAAAACAAGTAGTAATAATTTACTGGGATCAGTATCAGTTCGCCTCTTTTGTAAGACAATTAATACCGATGGCTTTTTAATACAAACAAATATTCGTATGCATCTGAAACATTTATACAAATCAGTTAACATGCGTGTCACGTCATTACGTAATTTAACACGCAGTGCAATGGATTGGAACCATTACATAACATTTACAAAGAACTTAAGAAAACATTTATAATAATTATTTCTCAATTTGTAATGCATCCATTTAGAAACTTCACATTTTAAAACGAATATTTTACGTCTGGCGTATAAAATTATAATCCTGGTACTTTTGATAACTATTTACACCACTGGGTCGATGCCACTGCTGGTGGACGTTTCGTCCCCGAGGGTATCACCAACCCAGTAGTCAGCACTTCGGTGTTGACATGAATATCAATTATATGGTCATTTTTATAAATTTTCTGTTTACAAAACTTTGAATTTCTCGAAAAACTAAGGATTTTCTTACCCCAGGAGTAGAATATCTTAGCCGTATTTGGCACAATTTTTTGGAATTTTAGGTCCTCAATGCTCCTCAACTTTATATTTGTTTTGGCTTTTTAAATATTTTGATCTGAGCGTCACTGATGAGTCTTATGTAGACGAAACGCGCGTCTGGCGTATAAAATTATAATCCTGGTACTTTTGATAACTATTTACACCACTGGGTCGATGCCAATGCTGGTGGACGTTTCGTCCCAGAGGGTATCACCAACCCAGTAGTCAGCACTTCGGTGTTGACATGAATATCAATTATATGGTCATTTTTATAAATTTTCTGTTTACAAAACTTTGAATTTTTCGAAAAACTAAGGATTTTCTTACCCCAGGAGTAGAATACTTTAGCCGTATTTGGCACAACTTTTTGGAATTTTGGGTCCTCAATGCTCCTCAACTTTATATTTGTTTTGGCTTTTTAACTATTTTGATCTGAGCGTCACTGATGAGTCTTATGTTTTCTGATTATTTTTGTTATTAGTTGGATGAGATCATTTCTGCATTGTTTGCATTTAAAGGGGGAAATGTCACTGCTTGCATTTCTAATTATATTGTCAATCCACGCATAGTTATGTCTTCATTGTAGTTTAGCTAGCCGTAAAACCTGGTTCAACATATTAGTTTGTCACAAAATATCCCGTTGAATTGTTTATACATTTGTATACTAGTACATTTACAAATACATTGGAGACACACATAGCTTAGAATTGCCCTTATGTGAACTAAAGGGCGAACTTTCTGTGTAAATGCATGTCAGTATTAAGCCTACAAAAAACGATACGTGAATATATCTGGAAAGACGGACTATTAAATGAAGGACTTGCGATGGGTATTTACTTTATGTGTTATTGTCGCTATGAATACGCCTTGCTATTTTCCGAAGGTCACAAAATTTACCTAAACATTTCACAATTATTGGGAAGACTAACAACATATGTAAATATGTATGATGTTTTATCGAAATGAACAGTATATCGCTGGTTGATTAAAATCCAGTTTAATCAATTCATAAAGATAATTTGAAATACGTGCAATATGTGATCTTGAAAACGATGATAACTAGAAGTCCCAATTATCTTTATTTTATAAAACCAATTATATTGACAAGCAGGTGCTAAGCTTACACGAGTTACAACAATTTATGGTATGAAAGTTCACATATAGTTCAATTTAATGACAGATTAGGACACTGATGTAAATGGTATTTTAAGGAGAATGTGGTTAGTGGGAGTAGACTCATTAGTTTTTATAACATACAACTAATCAGAAGAATCAATGAATAAAACATAATTTTAAACAGTTGACATTTCATTTATATCAAATGAAACAACTCTGAAGAGATATTTATATTCATTATGTATTAGTTGTTGTAAGCAGTCTATAATTCTTTTACACAATAAGTATTTTGTTAATTTATATATACCCTGATGTAAATTGTTAGATACAAATTATGTTCACGATGTGCAGCTCTAATACACTGATACATTATAACATACTTACATTTGTTATACATATCTTTGAAATCATTTGCAATTTTCCAGTTATAGAGAATCGCATCATAGCGAAGCATTATGTGAGAACGGAGGAAATGACTAAGAAATCCAGATGAGGACACAATATCAATAAAAATTCATATATGTGTCTTCTACGACATACATGTATTGAAAAAGAAAATGAAAGTGAGGTATGTTTTATAAACATATCGGCACACGACAACTGTTTTATTGCGCAGTGTATCTAATCAAGTTTCCTCACTTGAATGAGAAGGCTTCTGCGGAAAATCTATTTTCCATAAAAAAAATGGCCATCAAAGTGTAGGCAAAATGGTGTTGAACCCCTAGTACTCACTTTTTCAAAAGATAAGGCTGGCAAAACTAGTGACATAGGCGTACGTTTTTATCCACTCATACTTTATTGATTGACTTGAAATGATTGTGTATAACATATATGCTATAGTACAGAGAAGACGAAATTATATGACAGGATCTATAGTAACTCTAGCATAATCTATATAATATGTCTGAGGCTCGAAATACAATACGCGATTGATTATGTTTTACATAACTCTTGGGTTTGGAAAAATTTAATAACACAAAATCGATCGGTTTTCCTCATTACGCAAACTAAAGATTAACTATTTATTTTCTTCATTTAATCTCCGATTTGTTTTGAAATTCTTAACAAACTTTTACTTCAGAAGTTAAATAATATTGAAAGATTTATCATTCTTTTTGTTGTTCAACATATTCAAATGTTATTAGTTAAACATAGAGTAAAAACTATTAATGTTCACAGATGTGACCTACACATAAAAAAAACAACACATATGCATTTATTTTGAAAGGTTTATTACTAGAGATGATCTTCTGAGTCTTTTCATCTCTGTCATGTTATCGGGCATACATACCGTATCTTCAGTTAACATTCTATAAATTATTATATCCTATTTTTTTTTTTGTAAAATTCCTAGAACAAAAAAGTCTTTTAACATTACTGTCGTAGTATAAATATTTACTTAACAGATGCGCAAATCGACAAAAGCGTATTTGTTATGATGTTCGAAAAACAAAATGAAGTTGAAAATCATACACATTCAATTGTTAGTTAACTTACATACTAGCAAATGACCAATAGATTGACGACATTGGGACAACATCTCAGAGTTTAACATGCGATGGTTTGATTTTTGCAACCCCACATTTATGAAAAAAACATAAATGGTGTCAGTGTCGATCTAATGAGCTAAGTAATTCTGAACACGAACTTATTTCTTTTTATTTCTAGTAAGATTCAACAATGAAGACACAATCATTTTTTTTATTTGAGGAATCAAAATAAAGCATACTCGTAAACACACAAAAACACAAAAATACCAATAAACACACCAAAACAACACTTGAAACATAAGTTAAGTCATTAAACGTTGTCAAAAAAATTAAACATACATATTGCTATTTAAGACTAAAAACTTTGCATACATCTGAAACATTTATACATACAATTAGTATGGCGTTCATTGTCACTGAACTAGTATATATCTGTTTAGGGGCCAGCTGAAGGACGCCTCCGGGTGCGGGAATTTCTCGCTACATTGAAGACCTGTAGGTGACCTTCTGCTTTTGTTTTTTTTTATTTGGTCGGGTTGTTGTCTCATTGACACATTCCCCAGTTCCATTCTCAATTTTATACTAATCATTTAGCTTGTATGTCACGTCATTATGTAATATAAAATGCCGTGCAGAGGATTGGGACGATTACCTATTCTTTTCAAGTAATTTGGAGCACATTTATATAATTTGTTTTTCAATTTGTAATACATCCATTTTAAAAGTTAACATTTAAAAAATGTACAGTTCACAACACTTTTGTAGTGAATTATGTTGTGTTCTCAATTATTGTTCATTTCAAGTTATAACGCATTTAACTATTTTTGCATGTTACACCAATAAGAACGTAATGAATAATATACAATGTAAAGTTTGATTTTTGTGATTTATTGGTATACGACATCTACACATGTATAAGTACAACACTTACAAAATCTACCAGGCGGCGTATTTTCGATCTGAAATGTCAATTAATTAAGTGTTACTTTGATGTTTCAAGCCTCTTTAAACACTATAGAGATATTTCGTGGTGGTAATTTCTTATTGGTGAATCATGTCGGAGTTCCTGTTTGATAGAACAGACATTTGGTAGTCAAACTGAACATCCTAGTCAGTAAGATTGGAGTCAAATGTACATGTCGAGTGCATAATTCGATTGTTCAGTTCACAATTGGCTAGTAATACAGTATTTTGGCTACTTAACCATTTTGGTCACCAGTTTTGCCTTAAGTATAGTCTGGTCTGGTAATTTTCTGTTAGCTCTTGGAAACATTCTTAATCAAACCATAACTAACATTGATGGCTAGAATACATAACTATAACGGCTTCTTCAGAAAAAAAGACCGTTCAGTTTTTAAGTTTCTGGACATTTGACATATTTAATAAAAAAAAAATGTTTCAAATTCAGAACACACTTTTTATAAGATAACTCGACGCAATCAAGTTTGTGTATGTATACCTGTAATGGGACAACAAAAGGCATTCGTAGACATTGTACATTAACACAATATCAATTGATGATTATTAGTACTAAATTAGAGAAATTAGCATTATTCATCATTTAAGAGTAAAACAAACGAAATGAGCGTAATTTTATTTATTAAGATGTCATTTCTTGTACAGTTATATTTTTTAAAGCCAAGGTTTAACCCACCATTTTCTTCTTAATAAAATTAACGGTACCAATTTTCTTGCACCAGATGCGTATTTCGGAAATACATGTCTCTTCAGTGATGCTTTTGGCCAAACTTTTTGAAATCTAAAGCTTGAATAAAAGATGAAGAGCTATAATCCAAAAAGTCCAAAGAGAATGTCCGCCTTAAAATAAGCAATTTTGCAGTTGTAATCAACGAATCCATATCAAATTTATGTTGTTGTTTGTTTTTGTAGCAGTTTAGTGTTACTCTTGTTCCGTTATAGTTGGTGTGTTTCCTGCGATTTTTGTCTGTGACCCGGATTTGTTTTCATTTAATTGATTTATGCCAGCCGGTATACTACTGTTACCTTTATCTACCTTTAAATAAAAGTGTTCATTTACTGAACTATATGCAATTGTATACAGGTTATATGTAAAGTAAAATATACAACTGTGAAATACCAATGTTATGAAACTTATTTTTTAAGTAGGTATGGTACGTGTTTTTTTTGTATACCAATGGTTCCAGGGTAAATGGCATAACAACCTGACGCTTCTTAAATATATCTACTTAGATGTAGGAAGATGTGGTGTGAGTGCCAATGCGACAACTATCCATCCAAATAACAATTTAAAAAGTAAATCATTATAGGTAAAAGTACGTCCTTCAACACGGAGCCTTGGCTCACACCGAACAACAAGCTATAAAGGGCCACACAATTACTAGCCAAGTGTAAAACCTTTCAAACGGGAAAACCAACGGTATAATCTATATAAACAAAATGAGAAACGAGAAACACGTATATATTACATAAACAAACGACAACTACTGAACATCAGATTCCTGACTTAGGACAGGTGCAAACATTTGCATCGGGATTAAACGTTTTAATGGATGCAAACCTTCTCCCTTTTTTCTGAAACAATAGCATAACATCACAACATAGAAAAACATACGACAAAATATCAATTGGCAGACTTAACTCAATCAAAAAACGTATGATTACACAATGAACGAATAAATTTGATCTGCGATATCTGAATATATATGCACAGTTAAATAAATATAAGAGACAAACATTCATTACCAAAAAGCTAACAAACAAATTCAAACACAGGACATCACTAAGAAATATTTAACCAATCAATGTGCACTTTAGAAAAAAAAACACGTTTTTTTATAATCTTGAATTTTATTTAAATGTTGTAAGAATAAGTGAAAAATTGAAGATATTACAAATAATCAAAGCTGGTGTACAGACAAGATCCATGTTTATAAAAAATCACAAAAAAAGCATTATAAACAGTATCAACAGGTCGAATTAACAAGAAAATACGATTTGAGAGTACTTGACTACATGTAGTACATTAAGGTTAATTTGAAACACGTCATATACATGAACATGTGATGTTGGAAAGGAGAATTATTCGAATTTTCCATTATTTTGATATTTAATACATACATACTTGTATGACAGCCATGGGATAAACTCGTATTGTATGTATTATGTCTGTTTACTTCACGCATCATTGCAAATATAACGGAATTTGACGAGACTGTCATCTCATTAAAGTTATAGGGTTAGCGCTATACAACCAGGTTTAGTCCACCATTTTCTACATTTGAAAATGCCTGTACCAAGTCAGGAATATAACAGTTCTTACCCATTCGTTTTTTATGCGTTTTGTTATTTGATTTTGCATTGTGATTATGGACTTTCCGATAAGATTTTCCTTTTAAGTTTAGTATTTTTGTGATTTTACTTTTAGGTACAGCAATGAATGTGACAAAAGTTCACAGATAGTTCATTTGTTGACAGATTTGTAAAATTATATTAGTTTTATCAATGGCAATTAACAAGAATTTATTGCGGAAGAGTGGGTTCATTAGTTTATAAAACATACAACATATCAGAAGAATCAATACATAAAGTATGTTTTTTAATTAATTGACATTTTATTTATTGCAAACATCGGAGAGATAATAGTAATCGTTGTTTATAAGTGGTTATAAGCATTTTATAATCCCTTAACAGATTTGGTATTTTGCTAATTTGAATTCTATTGAATATTGTTCGAAAAAAAGATGTCCACGATGTACAGATTATTTATATCTATTAAACATAGCTTTAAAGTTACTGACAATGTTTCAGCTATGAATGAAGAGTCACAACATAGAAAGAGACATTAAGTTTAGACAGCAGTATGTATGATAAATTTAAGAGGAGAACTCAAACACGAACCAATTTTAAATGAAGATTGATGAAGTGTGGGACTTTGTATACTACGAAATATTGGGGAAAAAAAACAAAGACGTGAGGCATTGTACAAACCCTTACGGCCTTACGGAAATGATTGGTCTTCTCCGGGGACCGTATCATCCATTAACACTGAAACTGGCCATCAACATATAGGCCATAGTGCAAACATTGGTGTTAAATCCTTATACATAATCGCTTTAAAAGATGTGACTCTCAAAACTATTGATATGTGTATGTGTTTTTAAATTATTTGTATTGATTGACAAAACTCTATAGAAAGATCCATTATAACATTATTAGAATTCAAATAATAGTTGTAGGTTTTATCACAAGAATGCAATGCACAATTCCATATGCTTTATATAATTGTAATCCAGAGTTTTCGAAATATTTATTAAAACCACAAAAATCGACTTTTCTAATTATGCAACCTGAAACCAAAAACATTCAATTACTTCATTTCATCTCCAATTTTGTTATCTTAACTGCGGAATAAACTTGTTTGCACGAGTTCACTAATATAACATATAACAAGATTCTAAGTCCATTTCTTTAACCAAACTTTTTATAATGAATTGTTAGAACATACAACAAGGCACAACTGTTTATTTCTTAGAATAAAACTATTGCACAAAAGAATAAACATTTTTATTCAATTTGAAAGTGTCATTACAGAGGTGTCCTCGTTAGTAGAGCTTCTGTCACTTTATTTTAAAAATAATCATTCAGTAATTCAGGTAACATTCTGTAAATGGTTATACCCTAAGCATTGTTTAAAGATCCTAAAACAATAAGTACATTAACATGATTTTCTAAAAAAAAAGTGTTCGCTGTTCAGTTTCAAAATAGATAGGTTTCATTAACACTAGTATATATTGATAGGGGGTAAATTGAGGAATAAAAAAACCCCAAAATTATAGGGGCCAATGTGCTTGTTTTTGAGATATAAGCCATTGGAATTTTGGCGGGAAAATATTTTCTCCTAATTTTTCATAGCATATAAAACTATTAAAAAATAAATAAGATTTTAGAAAGTTTTTATAGATAACTGATAATTATACATGTAAAATATTTTTTAAAAGAAAAATAGGGGGTTCATAGGCTATTTTTTAAAGACATTCAAATTCATAAAACCAGAGGATTTCGAAAACCTGACACAAATACCTTATCATGACAAGCAAACACTTTTAACTGTGCAAAATGCCAAATTTGTGATGATGATGAGGTGATAGAAACTAATTCTCTCCTTGATAATATTTATGTAGTTTTCGATAACAAAGTTTATCGACAGGTTGTAGATATTTTAATTGGCAATAATTACGTCATTTTATTAGTAGACCCCTCTAAATTGCATATATTGATAAATTCATTAAAAATAACCGTTATCTTGATGAACTTTATTGGTTAAATAATCAGGAATTTTCTAAATACACTGCCGACATTCACCCAAATAAACCTACTTTAAATGAATCAAATGTAAACGGTAATAACTGTCCTTTCCTAAATTAATACATTACGGTTTTACACGGGAAACTCGACACTGACATTTACGACAGAAGTGACTATTGTTCGTTTCTTTTAGGTAATTTTCTCTTTGCGTGTTGATGTTATTACATTGTTTATATTTCACAACTTTTTCACTATGCCCGTGTCTGTTGTGATTGTTTTGATTTAAACGATAGTTCTTGGATTACTGGTAAATTATGTTGCCAGATAATGTTGGTACACATACTATACAATTTTTACTTAATTCTTCTATAGATATACAGATTAGGTTTAAAAGTTTGATTATATCAGTTCAATCTTATTTCAAGCGCGATAGCACGTCCTCAGTTTTACAGAGATGTTGATTACCGTGGCAAAAAACTAAGAAGAGATGCTGGCAAAATTTAAAATTATTTTATTAGGATAGACAAAATGTGAACATTGCAAATTGACAAACGTATTTTTTTTATGAAGGAACATAATCCGTGGAATTTTTAAACCGGACTCACAGTTGATTAACAGACGTACCTGCAGTTGACTAATTCCATGACAAAATAGGGACAACATCTCAGAGCTGCGCACACAGTGGTTTGATTAAAAAAAAAAAGTTTAATCCCACATTTATACAAATCATTGATATATATCGTGTTAGTTTTAAGACAATGAGCTACGTGGTTGGTGATTTTAAGTCTTTACGACGTGTTATAAAAAAAGAACAATTACTGCTCAAATCCATCCAATTAATGTCATTACTTCTCGATTATCGTGAACTTGGTTCGGAAAACATATCCGTTGTTTGTTCGTATTATTTCTTATGGCAGGAAATGGTTCAGTCAATTGAAGAATAGTATGTACATTTGATAAAAATGCATCATTATTGTCGAAGTTGACATTCTTTTGCAGCGACTGTCATACAAATAAGATGTTTATGTAGCTATACAAACAGGTTTTATCAATCATTTTCACTGTATATGTTATTTAGTAAAATACAATTTTATTCAGAAAACGTGACTAACAACGCAATTCGCAATATTGTAAATACATCACAATTATTAATGCTAACATGTAATTAAATATAATTGGATTGTATAGGTGTCATATTATACCATCAGTCACTTACACAAGATTGGTGCCATAAGTGCAGCATAACCTGCTATTCCTCCCGGAGCACCTGATATTAATTATTAAATTGTTAAATTTTGGTGGGGTTTGTGTTGCGTAGTCCTTTAATGTGTTATATGTACTTGTATTTTTCTGCTTTGTGACTTTCTTTTTAGGTATGGTATTGTAAGGTAATTTTTGATCCTTAACTTTGAATGTACCTCTGGTATATCTCGTCCCACTTTAAATAAATAATGTTTAAATATGGACGATGTAATCATAATATAGCATAGTTGTTGTTGATACTTTTAAAGTTGAAAATAGGACTTTTTTTCAATGATGACTAGCGGTCTGATTTACCTTAAAAGAGGGACCAAAGATACCAAAGGGACAGTCAAACTCTTAAATCTAAAACAAACTGACAACGCCATGGCTAAAAATGAAAAAGACAAACAGAAAAACAATAGTATACATGACACAACATAGAAAACAAAAGAATAAACAACACGAACCCCACCAAAAACTAGAGGTGATCTCAGGTGCTCCGGAAGGGTAAGCTTTACCTTCGGTATGACTTCCACATATGATAAAAGTTAGGACTTTTTTATTTATACTTAAAAAGAAATCAATAATTGTGTCAGGAATTCTCAAACTAATGGTACTTCTTGTAAAACTATAAAGAAACATATTTAAAATAACACTTTGTACGATTTCAATAAAAAAAAGCATTTTCTATTGTTTCTAATAAATGTATGCACTATTGACATTAAATGTTCATTTATATTTTTACAGCAATCTTCCTTGGAATTATTAAAATGGATGACATTCATTTGATTGTAAGAGGTTCATGTTACATTAATGTAATAATGCCATTAGGAATCAACTGTGGATTCGACAACGTCAGGAAAAAATTTAATGGGAACGTTTGTTGTTTATTAGTGCTTATGGTTTATTCATATGCTTTTTTTAATTAACATAAACATTTAACGTAGACACAATTCATTATCCATTCTTACTTTTCATCTCTAAGAACATGTTTCAAGAAATAGTGCACCTAACTTGTCCGTATGTATACACGGTTTAATGCGAAATTTAACTCTAACTAGTATGTGCTGAAAAGTTAACATCGACACCTCAATTTTCCTCCTTAAGTTTATAGTATATATTAAAGTGCACATTGAAAGTACATCTTACAGTATTAAATAAAATCTTATGGCGATGGGTTACATGTCCATCCAATTAAATGAAGTGCTCTTGTCTGAATAAGAAATTAAATAAATAAAAGGAACACCCTTTTACCTTGCTTCTATATATAGAATACGTCACGAGATGATTATGCATTGTTTTAGTATTCTTCCACTCACATCCGGGTTAGCTTCGAATTTTAAAACGTCAATTATCATGTAGAAATGTTTAATGAGAACTACATATACTGTAAACCGACTTATTGTCGTGTCACTGATGAGTCTTATGTAGACAAAACGACCGTCTGGCGTATTCGGGTTTAGTTTTCTGTTATTAGTTTTTACTTCAGTTTCATTATGTATATATCTTTCATATTCATTTGTTAAAATTTACTGTTTGCAATAGTGTGAATTGTTTTATATAATATGAATGTTCTTATCCTGGGCAAACAATGCCGTATTTGGCAAAACCTTTTCAACTTTTGATCTTCAGTGCTGTACAATTTTGTATTTTTTTCGTCACTGGTGAGTCTCGTGTGGACTAGACGCGTTTTTGGCGTATTGAATTTTAAACCTGATGCTTTTTGTTATCTATTAATCATGCTTTTCTTTGTCTAATATGTTCTGCTTTTTATTTGTATTGTAGTCCTGTAATTTCTTGTTTTCATTTCAATGTTATATTTAACTGTGCCATTAAAGTGCGAGGTTTGGCATGCCTTAAAACCAGGTTCAACCCACCACTTTTATTCCCTTTAAAAGTGTCCTGTACCAAGTCAGGAAGATGGCCATTGTTATAATATTGTTCGTTTCTGTTTTCTCTTATTTTTGAGATAAGACGTGGCACGGTACTTGTCTATCCCATATTCATGTATTTGGTTTTGATGTTATATTTGTTATTCTCGTGGTGTTTTGTCTGTTGCTTGGTCCGTTTCTGTGTGCTGTTGCGTTTCGGTGTTGTGTCGTTGTTCTCCTCTTATATTTAATGCGTTTCCCTCAGTTTTGGTTTGTTGCCCCGATTTTGGTTTTTGTCCATGGATTTATGAGTTTTGAACAGCGGTAAACTACTGTTGCCTTTATGTACTAAATTATAATACTGGTACCTTGATAACTACATACTAAAGCTCCTTCTACCCCAATTCGCGGCGATTAAATTTTAAGATTGGTGAATTCATGCGATGTAGTGAGTTAAGGAATGATTTAAGTTTTGAATTTTCGCGACGATTTATATACGCCTTTTTTCGACTTGCCATGCAAAAATTTAGTGGCTGACATAGATTAAAAGAACATGATCTTAAACACCCATTTGTCATTATAAAAAAACAAATCATAAATTCTTTAACATATATGTGCATACAAAGAGTCACGACTGGTAATAACGGATTAAAACCTTGCCATAGTCAGTTAATATAAAAAAGAAGATGTGGTATGATTGCCAATGAGACAACTATCTACAAAAGACCAACATGACACAGACATTAACAATTATAGGTCACCGTACGGCCTTCAACAATGAGCAAAGCCCATACCGCATATAGTCAGCTATAAAAGGCCCCGATAAGACAATGTAAAACACTTCAAACGAGAAAACTATGGGCCTTATTTATGTAAAAGAATGGGGCTATATTTGTAAACCACTTTCTGTGATCATGAATTTCTTCTATTGTTTTTCGAATGAATATAATACTAATTAAATCACCTTTTAACACATGTATTAGAAATAACATAAAAAAGACAGCATTACGTTATACCGTCAAAGTTAACTTAAATATAGATATCGATACACACTATTTCTTTTTATTAGACTTTTTCCCGGTGCATAATCACACATTCGTAATATACATTTTCAAAAGTTTACAATATGCATCAGTTGTTTAATATTTAACATGTTTATGAAATGTCAAAATAATTCGTGAGATATAAATATATTAAATCAGCTACTGTTAACACAGATGACAGGTTATATTTGTTAACACACATATACATGTAAATGGATACTTGTTATCGATGTTTACAATATCACAGTTCAATAAGAACTCACCTGGCAAAATAAGAATTATTCACGCAGAGTAAATAGTAAAAATATGATGTGCACTTTTAAGTTAGCTAATTGCTAGATATTTTGAGAAACTTAACACCGTCGGTTTATCGATACTTGTACATATTTAAAATAGATTATTCGCTTGTTTGTGTTTTACGCCACTTCCAACAACCTTTGCTTCGCCTATTTATGTATATGTAAATGAAGCTCGAATACAAGCAAAGACATAACACATCTAATTGAAGACTTACTGTAAATATAAAGGGACTTGGTAACGGCATTTTAAGTTTAGAATGTAATTTATGAATTGAAAAAAGAAAAAAAAGGAAATAAATTGTTTTAAACAATCCTTTAATGATATGTTATATAGCGCGAATTAAAATGTTCAATGTATATGTTTGTGTAACGTTTTAAAATTTTAATATCTGGTCAACATGGTTACTGTTAGTGTATAACAGTGCTTGATATTTGTCCAGCTGTACAGAAACATATTTAGCATTTTACTAAATACATTTGTCAGCGCTAATCACTCCTGAACTGAATTATCTACAACGATAGATTAACCAAGCATGACTATGATTGATAAAATTGTGTATGCAAGATATACATACATGTAGCAGTAAAAAAAATTATATTGTGTAATTACATATTTACGAAGAATTGAAATGGACAGACTAAACACTATTATGCCCTCAAAATGAGCAAAAAACATCTGAGTATTGCAAGCTGTAAAAAATCTCCAAAATATTAAAATAAGGAAAATAGTACACTAGTAATGCATTATCTATTTGTAATATATTCGTTCAACTGTCATACAGGTAACCGTGACTTGATTGAAAGTTACACATTTTGCCCTACTGATTACACTATCTGAACTAATAACGCCCATTTTGTTATAAAAACAACTTGCAATTCAGGTAAATATTAGGTAAATCTTTAGGGAAAACGGTACTTATTATTCTGTTATAGGCGACAATACTAACATCTAAATATACCACTTTTTATAATAAATTCTTGGATGAAACTGTAATATGTGGTATTAGTATTTAATTATTGTTTTAAAAATTGAAGCCAAATAGTATCATGATCAACTTTGAACTGAACTTGTTTATGTTGTCCATGCCCACAGTGATTTTACCAAAAAAATGTGAAATTTTAGAAGTCTTTTCGAATAATTCGCTGAAAAATACTTCAATGTGTTTCAAAATTTATATTGCAAACATAAACACTGCAGTTATTCATAGATACATACAAAATATAGTGTACCCTTACATCAAATCACAGCGCTCCTAGGTCGACTTCCTTCACCTGTCTTGGGTACACAAAAGGCCAACATAATGCTGGGAAAATGTCATAGTACCGTTTTCCCTTTTATTTTTTATCATTCTGACATGTAAACATGTACTTTGAAAATGCATTTACCATGTTGCACTAAAAGTGTATCCGTGATTTAAGAGTTTTATCATTTTAGTTTTATAAATTGTCCATAAACCCACTTATTCATGGTATGGTATCAATATTTCTGACCTGACACTACGTACTTTTTATTGCTTATTTTTTTAGAATTTAATATGCAATGTTTCGTGTTCTTTCGATAATTATCCCAGGTAAACTCTCATCAGAGGTCGACTTTTATATATTTATTTCGTATATAGTATCATAGATAGATGTGTTACTGTTTCATAACATTTTTTTTTTTAATTTACTACACATGCATATAGGTCTACGTTGTAGCTAGTCTTTTTACAGACTGAAAAAACTGACCAAGTTGATCAGCACTATTGTTTAATTAATGAATAGACTTATTTTCTTTATTTCAATCACTAATTACTTCAGCATAAGTCTACACGGGATATAGTAGAGATAGTATTTATCAATATCATATTGTTGAATTCACGGTATACTGGCGTTTTTGTTTTATCATTTATATGATATTATACAAAAATCTTCATGTTTAGCATTTGAAGAAACATGTGTAAGTACCCTGCCGGGTGGAAACATGGACATATAAGAAACCGTCGGTTATCCCAGATACATGATCTATTGAAATAAATCGGTGTCGTGTCTTTATAACATCTGTTTCACAGTATACACTATATTATAATTATCATGTCGCTAATATTCTAATTGTTTTTGAAACCCATGTCTGGTTTAGATTTAACTATTTGTTTGGCAATTGTATCTTTCCGAATTATATACCAGCATTTTGTTATAATCTTTTTAAGATATTCAGCATTATAATGATATGTTGTAATGAACAGTGTTCTGCCTGTTATGTTATTAGGTCTTTCCACTTTTCTGTGGAAAGACCTATTGTTTTTCTTCTGATTATTTTTTTTTTTTTTTCTTCCGCCTAATTTTGTTCTTGCGATAAACATTTGTTTCGCAATATGTCGCTTATATATTTTGTATATGATATCTAACAGTTTATGCGCTTTTGAAATTTACCCTGCGAACGAATACTTTTCTTTGTAGGAGTTATCTCCCCAAACACTGTTTGCCTTGTTAGCGCATCTCCTTCGCAACCGTAAAAGATTATGACAAATTTATTTTACAAAATTGCTCGTTATATCCTTCGCATGATTTGTCCTATTTTGACCGAAGCGATATGACCGCTCCATATGAGAGTTATTTCCCCTTATGCATCTGATATAAGTTATATGAATTTCTATCTTATAAACCATAAGTGATAGAGACCTAGGATCTTTTGATTTGAGGTCCTTGGTCCCAAAAAATGAAAATTAGGTCAAGGTCAAAGGTCAAGGTCATATTCTAATATTTGAATTTGGCTTATTTTAACTTATATCCAAAGACTGTATAAGATATCAACAAATTATTTTTACTAAATTTTAGTTAGTTGCGACATGTCGTAAGATGTAAATTTTGATTGCAAGCGTACGTTGAATGTAAAAGGGAGTTTTCTCCCCTCTTGTATTTAAAAATACACGTTTGGTGATTTAACTCATTAACTAAATATAATTAAGACCTATGGTCTTTTGATTTGAGGTCCTTGGTTTATGACCTTGAAATTGATCTCAAGGTCATAGCTTAATTTGACGTTCTAGATTTTGACCTTTGCTTTTGTTCTATATGTATACATGATAAAGATATACAACTTTTAGAAAAAGGTATCAAAGCATTTAACCTTGAAAAAAACAACCGGAAGTGTCTTTTTGTAAACCGGAAGTAGCTATTTTTTGTACTTCATTAATATAAAAGTATATAGAACCAGATATTTTTGGAATCAGTGTCAAGTAAATATTCAAATATAATCGGAAGTAACATTTTTCAAACCGGAAGTAACAAATTATCTCCCTTATTTAAAAAAAAAATGTATGGAAATAATATATTTTTGGAATCAGCTTTCTAGGAGCTATCATTTGACGATTGAAATGACATTTTAAACTTAGTTTCACAACTTTTCATATCAAAATACATTGTTTTGATGGAAAGACCTTCAATTGTTCTCTGAACAATTGGTTTTTAATTCTTATTTTGTTTCTTCCGAAGTTCTAACTGTCTGTCTTCGTGACGATGTTTGTGCACTATTTAATTGACGAGTTCTTTCGTGTATCCCCGCGAAGATAATTTATCTATAAACAGTTCTATACTTTTATTACATTCGTCCTTATTGCTAGAATTTCTTCTTGGCTAATAATCGGTCAACCTGGTACATGTACTTTTTCTTTATTCATACATTCATTTTGGTACATCTTAAGAATTATGGAAAAACAGGTTTTATAACAAACCGACACAAACACTATGAAACAACTTTATCGAGGAAAATTATAACTTAGTTTATAACAGAGCAATTGACAACAACAACAATAACAGAACTTTTAAAATGACAACAACTGAATTATCAAAGGTGTGAACATTTCAAAGAGCACTCACAATGAATAAACACGTATCAGTAAGTCGATATATGAAGATCTTCTTTCTACTGGATCTGTTTAAACCTATAAGTTCTGTCAAATTGCAGTTTGAACCATATATATATGCTTCTGAATAAGGAACGTAAGCTATACTACTTCAATATAAAAATAAATGAATGGCAATGGAGAATGAGTTAAAGAGAAAACATCCCGACCAAAAAAATATACATATATACCTTCAGTACTATGATTTCAGTAAATGATTTTTTTATTTAAAATTGAAAAAGTGCAAAATAAATTTAGGGGAATTTATCCCATACCTTTTCCACTAACTAGAAAGCAAATCAATAATACATTCGCTTTGTCTTTATTATTACAAACGCCTATTAAATTCAACTCTTCGCGCAATTTTTCTGTTAAATTGAGGGGACTTTATCCCATATATTTTCCACTAAACAAGACAGCAAATCATAAATAAATATGCTTTGTCTTTATTTTTACAAACGCTAATTAAATTCAGCTCTCCGCTCAATTTTCTGTTTCGTTTTATATTCTGTTATCTTCGAGATTGATGACGGCTTTTAACATAGAATATATATAAGAAAAACATACAACATGTACAACATGCGCCTGAAAAAGGAAGATTATCTTAACTTATTAAATCAAAAACAAAAGAATGGTAATGGGGAATGTGTCAAAGAAACAACAAACCTACCAAGGAGCCGAATTATACAAATATCTTTCTTATTTCAGCAAATGTATTGTATTTTAAATTAAAAAAAAGTGTTAAATAAATTTAGGGGGATTGATCCAATGCTTTTTCAACAAAAAAAGAAACAAATCAATAAGAAATGTGTTTTATTTACTATTAGAAACGTCTATTAAGGAAGCTTGATTGTTTAGTTTTTGGAACTTTGGTCAGCTTTTCAGAATCCTCTTTTCTTCATTTAAATGCCGTAACAAATTTTGCCAGGAGACCCCCAATTTTCTTTTATAATTCTTTTACATGTGTAATGATAAATGTTAGTTATTTTTGATAATTTTTAAGGACTTACGCTCAAGACTACTTATATATTTTGTTTGCTCTTTTGATTTCTTTAGTAATCCCCTATCAATCATGCTTGTTCTTTGAAAAAGTAATTATTTTGAAATTGAGACGCCAATTCCATTAAATTCTACACTCTGCACACATTTCTGTTTCGTTTGATATTCTTTTATCTTTGATGTTTACGAAATAATTTGTTCATGCTCTCTTATATGCTCATTTTAACATGGGTAGGCATTATATTTGTTAATATCTTAATACCGACCGTTAGCGAGGTATTAAATGTTTACAAATATAATGCCTACCCATGATACAAATTATTCCGATTCTAATAGAAAGATTTTGAACTTTTGTACTTCGAGGCGGACCTATAATAGACACTTGAAATGTCGCCATTTTAATTTGATAAACAAATTTGTTATAGAAAAATCAATAGTTTATCAATAAATAAGAACACAAAACATTTAAATTGTATTTCCTAATGATCAACACGAACAAAAATGTCCATTTTGATCTCTGGCGTTGTTCAAAATTCATGTGACGTTACAATTTCAATTGTGACGTCAATCACGCGCAGCATATATTCTACTTACATAGGAACATGGCTTTGTACCCAAAGCTAAAGAAGAAAGTCATATTAACATTGATGTTAACCAGAGAAAATATACACAAAAGAAACATAAGGCATTACTTTAACATGTAGAAAAGCGTAATGGTGTTTTAAATACGATAATTAGTATCTCAAAATGACACCAATTGGTTATCATTTTAGAAAAAAAACATCCTATGCCCTACTGTTGAAACTCGTGATGACAACCGACAAACGAACTATTACTTAATGTTTTTTTTTTCTAAAGTAAAATTCAAATCAAGTTTAGCTTAGTTTGAATCTTCACAAAGCCATCAACCACGAATAAGAGACACCTCATGAACATCAGAATATGTTCATGTTATGCTAATTTTTTTAGTAATTTTATACGAATTGTACAATCTGTTTTAGTTATGATATGTTTGATTTGTATCTATTTATAGTTATAGAAATATTTGTTCCCCCAATTAAATTCAAAAATACAAGTATCTATATTTTATTTAACTTGTATTAGTTGCTTTCTTATTAGCATTACGTGTAAGAAATAGCTAAACTGTTCCACATCATCATTACAAATCACTAAGACATTTTTTTGACTTATTTTTTTTTGTTTTGGCTTTTTAATGCGAATTACTACGTTGATTTTTCGACTCTTCCAATATTTGAGCTTTCATTGGGAGGAATTAAGAAACTATTTAAGAAACTTGTACACTTTGGAAGAATGTAGCGTAACACTGATGTGAGCACCAAATAGATTTGAGAAAAACGAGAAAAACAGTCACTGCTATTAAATCAACATCAAATTTGGACAATACGAAACTTGGATGAAGAGAACAATGAAACTAAATTTCGCGATCGGTAGTCATCCGGTAGTTATATATGTTATATCTTTGTATCTTACGAATGCAAAATTATAAATACTTTCTTCCATTTTTTATAACATGGAACATATTGTGTATTACAGATGGTTGAAGTAAGCAAATTGAAAAAACAACTTAACAAGAAATGTGGAAGTTTCATCGTATCTGTGGTAATAACATTTCACTGGAAAACAATTGTACCACTGCAAAGCGATTAAATCCAACCAAAACACTTGATCATAGCATTTGTTTTACTAACACACCATTATTAAATGGCAAAGTTTATGAAATACAAGTAGACGAGCTAGTTGCCAAATGGGGTTTATCACTTACCTTAGGTACTTTTTGCTATCATACTTTACAAACTAATAATAATGTTATTAACATGACCGAACCAAACACTACTATCAAGTAATAGGTTGATATAGAATCGCTATTAAAAAAAATCAGAGTTTTTGTCTAAGAAAACCATGACTCAGATTCAATAGAAAAATAGTTTTACCTTTAACAGTATCAAAAATATTATGTGTTAGTGTAAAAAAAATCAAAAATTGGCACCTGTAATGTTTGTAAGTTAAGACTGTGGCAATAATGAGTGGTAAATTTCTGACACTTCCCATCTCTTTTTAATTTCATTATAATTTTGCATGTCTTCCCCCTTTCACAATGTTCTATATCAATTTCATATCATCAATAATTCCTTATTATTGTCTGCTCCTTTGTAGACTTTTTGACAATTTTAGAATTCACTACAGAAATGTTTATATCAGACTAGCATTATAACGTATTATTTTCAGTTAACCATGTGAAATGATGATTGTTTAACCTAAACATGCTAAATCAGGTGTTAACTTGCGAATTGAAAATTACGTCAAAAAATCATAATGGTCAGTGTCAATAACTATTCTTGTTCATCTTATATTTAACAACATTTTTTTTCAAAACAACAAAAAAATACTTGACATTTCTCATATAGTGTATAAGGTTTTACTGCATTTACAGTTTTAATATGTTGTCATAAACCGATATATAATAAGAAATATCAGCTTTGTTGCAACATGTACACAAGGATTTTTAATATTAAAATATTTACGTCTCGGTGATTCACTAAAAGTATAATTATTTTTCAAGCTTGTACATGTTGCATTTAAGACAGAAAACACGAAAACAGTTTCATATAACGGAAAATGCGCAAATACATTTATGTGTTTTGCATGACAGAGATACTACATAGGCTACTTTTTTAACCTTACGTTATCAATGTAACCATCCCACCATTACGATGATTATCATACGAATATTAACTCAGAGTAGAAAGTTCAAAAACATTGTTTTAAAAAAACTTATATGTGATAGCTATATGTGATAGCGTTTCTGTTATGTTTTTTTATACAGTTGTCTTTAAAATCGTGTGCTAAAATAGATGATTTATGTAAAATTTGATTATATTCGAACTATTTTTACCAAATCAAAAAGACCTATAAGACACATCAACACTTGTTCACATTATGACAAAACACTGTCAAATTTTATATGTAATACAGTCGAAATGTTGTTATTTTTCATAGTTGTAAAGAAGAGATATACAAAAATGGCATACAACAAAATATATAAAATTATAAAAGTTAAGAAACCAAAAATCGACTGAAAAAAGAAGTACCTAAAATACTGTAAGGGTATGCAGTTTCAAGTTTTAGTATCACTTGTCTACATGCTCATGTCAAGTACAAAACACGTGTAAATGTTCACTTCAGTTACAGTATATTACCGTCATACTTGTGGTATATGAGACGTTAGATCTGAATATAACTGTGAACATGTTATCTGTAATACGATTCCTGTATTACATGATAATCAATTGATGCTGTTTACGTTCGTGAAACCACTGCAACATAACCGTTTTCAATGTTTTCTACAACTTATGTCATAAATTTAGTATTTGAATAGCAAGTTGTTGAAATTTGCGTTAACTGTGTACGCCACACGTATTTTGAATGTCTCCTTTTGCATTATACATGTTATAATGAAAGTTCATGATGAAAAACAATGAACCATCAAACCATTTACTTTGCTGTAAATTTTGGTTATGTATTAGATGATGTATACGAAGAAATGTATTCGAAATGTATATATCAACACATGACGTCAGTTGCAAATTGCGTATCGTTTTCTAACGATTTATAACTAAATACGCAACCAGAACACGTTACGAAATTGTTTATCTTGAGCTATGCTTCAGACCAAACTCAACATTGATCTGCCAGTTATCAATATTAAATTGTAAAGCAAAAGGTTTCTTCAATTGTTTGTTTCCAATTTCAGAACAATATGATTCCGTTTTGATTATGTTTTTAAGTTTGTAACTTAACATGTTAAGATTTGATATATTGTTTTATAATTAAAGTAATGAGTTATGTTATCAACAAAGTTTGGTATACATATTGCTTATTAAAACAATTACATTTTATCAAGGTTATAGTTATAATTATTATACCTAACATTTATTACAAACACATATTTTTGGTAACACGCAATTACGTGACATGGAGTAATTCGGTTAATTTTCATTCAATTGGATGGAAGGAAGATCAACCCTTAAATTTTACACCAGCGGATAACCTTTTTAGTTTTTTTAACGAATTTTTAAGTGTTTTTTAATAATTGATAATATCCTGCCACTTTTAGTTTGGTATTATAATTAAACAAGTGTGGCCCCATAGAAGAAATGAAAATTAAAAATTTGCGTCCTTATTGAAATAACCTTGTCGTGTTGACAATTTTTGATACTCGCCTTTTCTACGGGCCATAATTGAATAATTTTATAACTCGTGACATCAGCTATTGTTCTGAAATCTTTAATAATAATGTTTATATAATCTACACTACGTCATCATATCTTCGTTGTGGTAGCTATTATCAAAGTATAAATCATTTTAAATCGAACGTTATTGTCAACTTTGTACTTATGACTGTTCAGAAAAATAAATCCTTGCACTATTAAAAATACTTCGTTGCAGAAACAATTTTTTTAAACATCAACGTCCATGTAATGCAACACTAGTCTCTCTTCCTAATAATGTTTGTTTTCCTGAAATAAAAAAAAAAACAGACTCAAACTTTTGATCTTCTTCAGAAAACACGTTCTTTAATTTCGAAGGGGGTAACAAACCTTTGACCTATTAGGTGACTCATTTACAGGAAATACCAACCATATCGTTTGACAAATCAAGAGATGCTCTATGCAACAGGAAGAGCTACATAGATGGGGAAAATCAAACAATTAACGGCAACCAAAGTAATTTGAAGGCATCACAATAATAGGACATTACACATGTGGTATATCTTGGTTAATACTTCATGCGTTTCCAGTGTATCATACAGTTACACCAGTATTGTTTTATCTATAGTATTTAACTATGACATGTATAAGCAAGCATTGTTGAACCTGGATTTTGAAGAATACTTAAAAAACCTCGGGCATGTGAATGATTGCATTATGCTATACGTAGACTCGTTATAAATCGTTGGATACCTTTTTTCGTGGATTTCTTTGGTACAGGTCATCCACGAAAATAAATGTTCAACGAGTGAAACATTTTCTACAGGCTTCCATGCAAACTTAGGCAAAACCAAGAAATCTAATATTCACAAACATGTTATTTTCCTTAATCCACGAAAACCAGCACACACAAAAATAACCGAATCCACAGTAGTTGATATTAGCAATCCATACCTCATATTTGATGTAAGCGTTCATTTCAATACCGGAATATGACAAGCAAGACGATTATAGATGATCATTTCTTTTCAACTTAGAGCAGTATACACAATTCACTCGCTTATAGTATTCATTTCTAAGCTCATTCGATATTCAAAAGCTAAAAGATACTATTCATACTCTATAAAACATCACTTGTGTCTTAGAAAAACGAGTGTGAACCAGAGTTATGCCAAAGAATGTCTCGTCCTTTTTTATAAAAAAAACCCAAACCAACATGTATCGGAAGATACCACTTTTCTGTTGATAAATATTCACAACTGATACATTATGATTTGTAAGAATAGAGTCTGGTATCATCTTAATAACGTGTAACAGTGTTCGAGTGTGTGTCTTTGTAAATTAATAAGCATTGCCTTAAATAACTGTTTTAAGTAACATCCAACTGTTATGGTTCGGTACTTTTCTTTTGTCGTTGCATAATTGTGTAATGGTCATTAAAGTAGTCTTGTCTTTCATTTTTTTTAAATTTGTTTGTGTTATAGGGATTAGGAGTAAAGCGATTTGGTCACTGCTGTATCCCTTTTTTGGAAATGTTTACCTATTAAATCTGTTAATACTGTTCACACATTATGGCGATGTTATGAATATAAATAAACTCATAATAAGTACCAGAACTAAACTTTTACACTGACACAGGACGCGCGTTTCATCTACAATAAACTCATCAGTGACCCTCGAATCAAACAATGTTTAAAAAGGAAAAACAAAGAACGGAGTTGAAGAGCATTGAAGACCGAAAGTTCTCAAAAGTTTTGCCAAATACCGATTTGGTAATCTATGCCTGAGGTAGAAAAACCTAAGTATTTCAAAAAGGTTTTGTTAACAGTTAACTTATTATTATTATTATGACTATAATAATGAAAACGCAAGTCAACACAGAAGTGCTGACTACTGGGCTGGTGATACCCTCGGGGAAATAAATCTCCACCAGCAGTGGCATCGACCCAGAGATTGTATATAAACTCATTATATAAACTGGGACTACAATTTTACACTTACACCAGACGCGCGTTTCGTCTACATTAAAGTCATCAGTGACGCTCGAATAAAAACAATGGCCATTTGAAGTAAGAACCTTATACAACTGGCATACAAGTGAGTGGTTTAGCTAGCTATCAAACCTGATTCTATTTACATGATAAATTGCATCTTTCAAATCAGGAATATAACAGTTGGTTTCCATTCGTCTGATTTGTTTGATTTTTTCATGTTGCCAATTGATAAGGGACTGATTTTTCCTATGAATTCGGTACTTTTGTATTTTACTTTTAAACATTGCAAAGGGCGACTGATCTACGCCAGTTTTTTTTTGTATTATCCAAGATAATAGATGATTTGATTGATGACGTGTTACAAAGGCTTAAATGCATAACCTGATACATTATCATATTATTAAATAGACAGAGTGACTTAATACTAACATTTATGATAAAAGAGATGATTTTTCTTTTCCTAGCGGTTATTATACATTTTTAGATGGCGTTCCCTTGTGATCATCTTATGGTGTTTATATATCTCAACTTGTAAGATTTTCTCGTGTATTTGACAACATATGGTTTTAGCTAGTGATATGTGTGTATTACTGGAAAAATAGTACACCAGGGTTTTCGATATCACAAACTAGTCAACACATTTATTAAATTGTATCATCGGTACAATGACATCTTTCAGTAAAACAGTTCGCATCGATTTTTTGTCATGGTAATATTCTTTATAAAGCACAAACATGTCATCATTTACTTTAACAGCTAGACAACCTCTCAACAGACTTATTAAGAAGGGAAATAGTTGCGATACTGTTATCAGTTCATTTAGGATTGCATATTTTGGCTGTGATGTTGATTAACTTATATCGTCTCTGCAATGGAAATAAACACATTTATTCTAACATATATATGGTATAATGTTACAATACCAAACCCTTAACGGCAGGGATTGTACATGCTATTTATATAAGGAAGCCATAATATTTCAATCAGTTTAATTGAGATTTGGAGCTGGCATGTCAGTATTTCGTAGTATTACGTTGTTTATTAATGTATCATTGCCCTTTTGTTGAGTTTGTTTTATTATCTATTCTAACATCGGGCTGGAACTTTTTTTGAACTGAATTTTACTGTGCATATTATTGAGTGTTTGTTTTTTCTACATTGGCTACATGTATGAAAGGAAGATTTAGATATCAAAAACATGTCTAACCCCGCCGCACTTTGCGTCTATCCCAAGTCAGGAGCCTCTGGACTTTATTAATTTGTACGATTTTGTAATTAAGTTTTTTGTGTATATTTTTGAGTTGACTATGACGCTTAGTGAATTGCTTTATATGTTGTTTTAACTTTTTTGAACTGATTTTCAAAGTTCTTTTTTATGTTGTGCTGTTTCACCACTGTTCTACATTCCCCTAAATATTTAACCCGTCACATACTGTATGTATGTGCCTGCCCCCGAGTCAGGAGTCTCTACGTCAGAGGTTCTCGTTTATATTTTGGTTACATATTTGTTTTATGTATATTTTTGTACATATATTAGGTCGTTAGTTTTCTCGTTTGGATTGTTTTACATTGTAATTTCGAGGTCTTTTATAGCTGACTATGTGATATGGGCTTTGTTCATTTTTGAATACTGTACGTTGACCCGTAGTTGTTTATTTTTGTATCTGTTGCTCTCTTGTGAAGAGTTGTCACAAAGGCAATCAAACCAAATCTTGTTTTAATATTTTAGATACTGCTGTATTTTTTTAGTTAGTGTGTCTTGATTTTGCCATGCCATAGTCAGTTGTAGACTTATTAGCTTTAGTATTCCGTTGGTTTTCATTTAAATTAAGTAGTCTACTGTTACTTTCTTAATCACATTGCAGCTCGTTTAGCAGTACCATGAAATGCATTGATGATGAGTTTATCGATTCTTTACTATCATTTGATAGAACAGTTTTAGTTAAAATAACAAGTGAATTAAATAAACGATATTACAAACAACTGACATCATGTGATGTCAAGAACCTTTATCATGTAAACGGAAAAAAGTGTGTGCAATACAACGTCAAAGATTCGTGTCAATTGTTGAAACTAGCCATGTAATTTCTGATTTTGAAACTATATAACGTTTTTAAAAATAATTCAGTAAAACACATGTAACACCAAAACAAACGCAATTTGAAAATAAGATAATTAATAAAATTTTCAAATGCATTTTCATGGGTACCATAAATTTAAAACACATTAGTCCATATACCTTAGAATTTTGTCAATCATATAGTAATCTAATCATGCAAACCGTTTTGAATATATCAAATATCAAATCAGTTTTATGATCTATTGGCAGGTGTGACGACAAATATACCATCTGATCTAACTGGAATTTACCGGGGAGAGAACTTAAAAGAAAGCTGGATATTATGGTAAGTTCATGTTTTAAAGAAGGAATGAGACTTTTCTTCACATTTCTCTGCTTTCAAATTACTGTTACCACTCTTGACAAGTCTATTGATACAACAAATGTAGATATGTATCAATCCACTTTTTTTCCAAAACATACATCTTGGAACAACACCTGAAACATAAAAAATTCAAGGCCAAACAAAAGCTTACTTTGAAGTACATATTCACCAGTTGTCATAGACTTCATGAAATAAAACTCGATCCGAAAACAGTTTTCAAATTTGCATGGGCTGCATCAATACACGGTAATATTAAATGAAGCGAGGAAAATGACAATGAAGTCATCAAATTACCGTTATCTAGATCTATTAAGTCAAACTAAATATGAAACACTTTTTATACAAATAATGGTTATTGCCAGTGCAGAACGTTGTTGATGAAGGTAAGTGAAGTTGCTTTTAAATTTTTATAATTTGGGTTTTCAAACAAGTGAAAACGTTCGCTAGCGTTGACATATTATAGTAACATCGAATGTAGATATTTAAATATGAATGAAATAATTGATGATTTTGAAATTTAAAGCAACTGATTGTCAGCCTTTTCTTTGTATTTGACAAAGTTGAAACAAATCCGGTTTTAACCAGTTTTGTATATCTTATATTAAATGGTGTTCTCTTGACAAACATTTAGATAACAACTTGTCTCGTCATAGCTTCAATGTAAAAACTAAATAAACCAACATACAAACCTTAAACGACAATTTAAAACAGAAAGTCCGTGAACAAAAGGCAAAATCAAAGTTCAAATATCAAATAAATGGAAAACACTTGTTATAAGCCTTACTTGGCACAGGCGGTTCTTTGTCTGTGTCAATGTGGCAAAATTTAGACTTACAGCTTGCTTTTTTCTCACTTGTATAACAGCCGCATAACAATCCATTATATTGACATCAATATAAAATCAAAACAAACAGAAATAATGGGTAAACATTTCAAACTATTAGGGACTGGAGTCAACACTGTGATAAAATCTTAGTCACTACAGACATAAAAAAAAAATATGTCAACAACAACAACAATAAATATTGGCTGTTGTCTGCTCTATGGTCGAGTTGTTGTCGTTTTGCTCAATTTTACTCTATATACAAATCACATAAGGTGTTGTTATACTTATAGAAGATTGCTTTATATGTCATTGATAGAGTTGTTATGTATTACATTACAAGCAATTTCATTTTCATAAGACTAAAATAATTCTATAACCGTGAACAATCCTTTTCTTTTTGTATTTAAGAAACATTTAAAAACTTTAATTTATTTCATAACCAAATACCGCCCCTGTTGTGTTGTTGAAGAACCAATCATATCATACATGTCCCTGTAAATTTTTTCAAGTGATGTCTCAATTGGGGTCTCAGTATGAGAAACTTGTTTTCCTCGTGTATTTTTTTTTTAAAACTCTTAGCACTGGATTTTTTATTCTAATCGTGTGACAATTAAACTCTGATGAATAGTTGCTTCATTATTAATATAACTGAAAATGGTCAAGTATAGAAAGTAGGACATACCTACTAACCTGATACCAGTTATAACTGTAATAAACGATAATAAGGGAAAACAAGCATACAAAACAATATAGCATTATACGTAAGATGAACTACTTCATGAATCAAACTACAAAATGTGTACTATAAACACTTGGATAACATGATAAACACTGTAGTGTGTCGGCGCGTAATTTTGTTAGGTCACATGATCGACAAAGGTCATTAACGTAATACTTCATATATGTTGTTAGATGTATAAGGTTGCCAGATTAAAAGAAACTAATATTTGATTATATTCCTAGTTTTTGTAGGGAATCGCATTCAATTTGCTTATTCTTAAGTTTTCTATGTTATGTTATGTAATGTGTTCTATTGTTTGTCTTGTTTTATTTTTAGCCAGGCGTTGTCCGTTTATTCTTGATTGATGAGTTTGACTGTCCTTCTGTTATCTTTCGTCCCTCTTTGATAATCAATAATATATATTTAATCGTGTTGGGTATGACATCATATCTTTCTTTTTATTGAAACCGTATATTTCTTGTATTATATGTTTTGCCTCATTAGAATATCTGCTGTATTATTCAGCAAATAATGTGTTTTTTAAAAGCACAAAACATGTCTAACATCTACTAACAAAAACCCTTAATACTGTTGCAGTAAATAAATGTTGTGTGAGGTTTTTGTTTTCTATTGTACACAAATGGTATTGACTATTATTGAATTTTACTATTCTTAACAATTTGTACACTGAGAAGATAATCTTAAAATAGGTTTCCAGCTAATTCCATTTGCTTTCTTAGAAGATATTTATCTAAATTTCTCCATATATTTTTTTCAATGTAGTTCCGAATTGTACTGCATATTCTATTTTATTGGACCTATATTTTGTTGTTTCGAATTTTTGATAATTTTCAAAATTAATAATATAGGATCTACTTATCTATTTTGTGCCGTAAATTTCTGGAGTACTTTTAAAGTAATAACCATTTTTGTCGTTCCGGATACAGGTTGACGTTTTTTATTTCAACTTTGAACAATTGTAGAATAACTCATTTCAATCTTGTCAATTCTGAAATTTAGTTTGTTTTTTATTCAATGATATTGTTTATAAACAGTTTAAAGTGGTTTATTTTCTATGTTTTTAATTTACGTCCCAATAAATTTTATTGCATGTATTTTAATTTTCCGAAATTAGTCAAGAAAAAAATAAGAATTCGGTTTTATTGAATTTTATATTTTCGAATAATTACTGGTTAAGGATATCGTTACATTTAGTGGACTTAATTAAATAGCCGAAACGTGCGTCTGGCGTAATAAATGATAAGTCTGGTACCTTTTGTTACCACATTGCACGTTTCAGTTAATTGAATCAAGATACAATTTGGGGACATTTTATATTTGCATTCATCGGAAACCAATACATCCTTTTCTAAAAAAAAATACCACATATCAAGTCTATTTAACCACCATCCGGGTATTATGTTGCATATATCGGTTTATGATCCTAAAAACTTTGTCTTACTTTTGATTTGTTTAGATTTAGAGTTGATGTTTATCAGACTCGACCCTTCCTTTACTGACCCGCATCAGTTGATCCTTTTAATTAAAATAGTTTTTCTCTCCCTACACATTTTTACATGATGTTGTTTATTTCTTTTTTTATCTTTCAGTTATGCCTCGCAATTTAGATTCTAATTTTTACCGTCGATACAATGAATGATTTCGTTATTAAGACCCAGCCCTTGAATGTAATATAACGAGATGTCCAAACCGCACAACACGCATTTATGTTTCTTATTTTTCTTACTATAGAGCTTATATATTAACAATGTAGCCATGTATGACTCCCACTGCTGTAATTGGGTTATTTGACTACATTTTGTTGTTAAATCTTGGTGTTTGAATTCTTCAACGACCAAAAAAATGTACGCAAACTTTTCACATTACCCAGACCAACGTATAGATACATTTCAATTTATAATAGCAATATTCCTTGTACTATTCGAAACAATATACGTGTTTATGGGTTGCCTTGATTTTATTTTATACTTTGCAAGTATTGTATTGCTTAGCTCCAATAGCATATTTATATCATTATACAAAATGAGAATGTCATACAATTGCAAGCTAGTGTTATTGAGTATAGCAGTAATAGAGTATTACACAACACCGTACTGACTATATGTCACATACTTGCAGCTTTCCATTAAGCAGTAAACAATGAAGAAGGAAAACAAGAACTTATGAGTTAGCAAAGTTTCTTAATAAGACAATATTTGCCTTTGAAAGTGAAATAATATTTGAGGACCTTGCTAATATTAAGAAGCACATTAATTCATCAATCACAGATACATGTAAATGTCGTATAATAAAATAACGAAAGCATTATTTGGAAAACGTCAAACAACGGCATTTGTGGAGATAGAGATAATTGTTTGTCACCCAATATAAGCTACATTTGATAATTACAAAGATAATTGCTTAACTTACTTTAAGTAAGGATTACCCTAAAAAAGTTTCCAGGTAAGACAATATAAGTTAAAAGATACCTTCATTGTTTACACTTTATCTTTCAGTTATTATAACTTATACAAAGATGGAAAGACGATTGGTTCATATTCCATAGATCTAGATACAGTACAAATCGGTGATAAGCTTGGTATAACAAAAGCGTCAGACAGTACCCTACACTTTTACCTGAATGGTATCGACCATGGAAAAGCTTTTTCTAATTTACCCGAAGGTAAGACCACTATTGGATGGGTATAATGCAATAACTAAATGTTACTATAATTTATTGGAATTATTGATTGTCCTTTGACGAATTCAAATGTGATAATGTTTGTTGAAAAAAACCAAAAGTGTAGTATCTAAATATATTTATTTTATTTGAGTACTATTACTTTAACACTCGTGAAGCAAAAACCGTGAAATGAGTTTTCATAGAGGACCATGTACTTTTTATATTGTACCATTCGTGCAAACGTCATCGTTTTATGAACATGATGAAGTAGAAGTAGCGAAACTTGAGTCAAGATGATATCAAATCCAAATATAAGGTCAGAACCTCGAAAAAAAATATCGCTAATATACACATGATATTACCGATAAATGGTTTAAGCGTTACATTGCACAAAACAACTAAACATGAAGCAATTTTTTTTCTGATTCCAATTATAACATGTCTTATTGTTATTTGGATGGAGAGATGTCTCATTGGCACTCACACCACATCTTCCTATATTTACTAAATATTACCATGATTACAGAACACAGGATAAAGACCAAAACAAACATTATTTTCGACCATATGATGGACTTTGTTTTTAACAAAATAGTGTATCAGATCAGAATGAATCAATCTGAGTAACAAAAGGTAGTACAAATGCTTATACATATTTGCATGGTTATACATATTTGTATATAAACTACTTTTTGTTATAATGCATTAAAACAGATAAATAAATGTGTTTAAGCTCCTCTTGCCCAAGAGACAAGTAACATGTTCTCATCAGTTCGTATTACATCTTATGTCGTTTGTCAATTGCCAGTTTATTTGGCCACTATCGTATTTGTGCTATATTGATTGAAAATGTGTCCTACCATCCACATTGGTAATTTACGTGGCTTCACAAAAACAATTAAAGTACAGATAAAAGGCAGGAATGGTTTAAATAAAATAACTTTATGAGAACCGTTATATTACATTTGTTCAGGCACAATCTAACAACAACTTTAATGAAAAACCGTATTGGGCAACTGCTTTTATAATAGTTTTCTTAAATTTCTTTGCAATAATTAATTTGAAAGATATAACATATTCTGAAAAGCAAAAGCCCATAACTTTTATCAAACTTATCATCATGAATTCTCTAGCAGCAATAATTCTTAAGCATATCAAGTAATAACAGTTTCAAATTGTTTTTTTTCCGCTTACTATTATCACACTATAGATAAGGGAAAACTTCCAAATGGTGAAAATCATGAGAATTACACTATCTTTATGCACATACGAGTAAGTATAAGAGACAATAAGTCACGGAAATGAAGTTGTCAATCTTCTTAGAAAGTAATTGACAATTTTATCATATTCGTGCTTTGGCCAATCAAACACTACCTTATCTGATATACAGTAGTTGTTGTTTGTTTATGTAATTTATACGTGTTTCTCGTTTCTTGTTGTTTTATTTAGATTTGACAATTGGATTTCACGATCGAATGGTTTTAAAGTTATAATTAAGGGACCTTTTATAGCTTGTTGTTCGGTGTAAGCCAAGGCTCTGTACTGAAGGCCGAACCTTGACCTATAATGGTTTACTTTTATAAATAGTTATTTGGATGGCGAGTTGTCTCATTGGAACTCATTCCACATCTTTCTATACCTTTTAAACTAAATAACATAGACAAACTTCGTGGAAAAAAACTAGGAAAGAATCAAAATCGCCGAAAATTTCTGTCATAACTGGGTCAATAGTCCGACTAAGAAATGTTTGTACTTTTTTTCGTGGTGTGACATTATTTTGTCAGCAAATGCTGAAAATTAACACTGACAAACATCCCCGTTAACGACGCCGTACTCTAAACATGGATTTTCCAAGTCATCAGTCTGCGTTTTAGTTGTTTGTTGTTGACTTTTGCGGTATTCGTATTTTATCTGTTGTTAAATGATTACTTGTGATGTTGAACGTTGGTTCGTCTATTGAAGTATTTCTAATTTTGCTTCGTTGTTTATAGATATAGGAAGATGTGGTGTGAGTGCCAATGAGACAACTCTCCATCCAAATAACAATTTAAAAATTAAACCATTATAGGTTAAAGTACGGCCTTCAACACGGAGCCTTGGCTCACACCGAACAACAAGCTATAAAGGGCCCCAAAATTACTAGTGTAAAACCATTCAAACGGGAAAACCAACGGTCTAATCTATATAAACAAAACGATGAACGAGAAACACGTATATATTACATAAACAAACGACAACTACTGTACATCAGATTCCTGCTTACTTTCTGAAAAGCATTATGTGTGGTGTGTTTCTTATTCTGATTCAGAAATGTCATTAATATTTGTTAGTTACCTTGCTTTTCTCCGCAGTTTTATTCCAGATGTTTTTGTTTATTGATGCAGTTTCCAGCTGTGTTGATTAAACTACAGCCATTTGTCGACATTTATGTGTTGTTATTGTTATTATGTTAAAAAAAAAACAGATGTAATATGCTCGCCAATGGCCATACTGTCCACTAAACTTCAAGTTATCTGGATGCAGTAATGATTTGGAACCTTACGACCATTAAAAAAAAACCAAAAAAACACTTTACTTTTCAGTTGTTTATGGTGTCGTTGACCTTTACGGACAATGTTGCCAAGTTTCTATCATTAACAAAGGTAAGCTATGCATATATTTCTTACTAATATTTATAAAAAAATAACCAAATGATATGTCTATCGAACTCAAATTGACTGACATGAGAAACTAACGATAGTTTAACAATAAATAATTCAAATAAATATGATAGCACCAATACTGCCCTCATTGAAATCGCCAGTCATGTCTCTGAAATTGCATTGCATGACACTTCAGTCAAAATTTATAGAATTGCGTGTGATCGTTTGCATTCACATAGACTTATTAAATAAGACTGTCACAAGATTTAACAATGTTCACCAGAAAGTAATTACCTCACCATGATGAAAATGTGTTGATGAAACAAAAAACACATTTAGAATTAGCATTTTTAAAGCCTTTAATAAATTGCACAGTTTTATCGTAGTACTTAATCCAACATGTTGACCGTAGAACAGATTATTGCAGTTAAAACTCTAACAATCATTCCGGTCATCTTTACTTGTTGCCATGCTTTATTTGTTTGGCCGGGTTTGGCCGGTATACAAGAACTTATCACATAAGTTCTCCTTGATGTTTCTGTGTTTTGTTTCGCAGTATGTTACTTATTTTCTGTCTGCGCTGATGAGAGCTATAATATAGTTTTAATGATAACGCTTTTCTTTTGTTTTCATCATCCTTTTTTATATTTTCTGGTTCTTCAGATTATGATTTATATTTCAATTGCATTTTTAATAGTTGAGCAGCATACAACAAAAATTATGCAAATGGCGATAGACACATAAACCTTTGTATGAACATGCTTTTCGGTGAATTTATATCATATTAAGAGGGTAGCCACGAAAATAATCTATCCCGTCATGGTGGCCATCTTTGATTTTAAAAATGACATCTTTACAGGTAAAAGACATCAAATATATGATTCTTTTGCATGCGTTTTTGCTTTTATTTTATTTAAATTGTTATAAGAGACAGTGAATGCTGGTTTATTTGTTTTAATGCAGTACTTAAACATCACTTCAAGTAAAATCTTGGTCGATAACTCACTCCCGCTTTTAAAAATATCTTACATTTGATCCATCATTCCATACATCAATGTTTAAATGGTAGAATATTGATGAATATTAATTTCAATCGTTGTTTTTAGGCTGATCTTTGGACCTTATTGTCAATCTTAAGTCTTAACTTGGCATCCGTCCGGAACCATTGCTTGGCCTCAGTCAATTATGAGATTGCTTGACTTTGTCGAATGACATTACTTAATAAAACAGCAAAATTTTTCAGCAAAATAAGATCTTCAAATAAGCAAACACGATAAAAATGCCCTCATAATCTACTTTAAAAAAATGTTTCCAAATTTTTGTTATCTTTTAAAAATATCTTACAAATTTAACTAAACTTTGCCACAATCATTATAAAGGTATATGGTTAAAAGTAATTGTCAGATAATTCCGCCTACCAACCAATAGGACTGAAAGGAACGAATTTGTTCAGAAAAGATTATATCTACCAATTGTCCATATATGTTAGACAAATTCATTTACTCTGATTTAGAGTAATTTATCGTAATTTGATTGGCTAATATTTTCCTAACAAAGATCAGTTAAATTGTTTTATAACGTTAATCGGAATAATCTCCCTTATGCATTACGTCAATTGAAATTATCTCCCTTATACTGTTGCCCTAATAAAACAATATCAGATTTAAGTGTCTTTATAGTCCGACTATTTTAAATTTTTCACAGTTTTTGATTAAGTATCTAAAATGAATATGTTTGAAATTGTCCTTATATTGAAATTGAATATACTAGTATGTAATTTTACAAAATCAGGATAAATTCGTTAAACAGTGTTCAATTGTCCAAATACAATATGAATTGTATTGACCCGAGGAATTCTCCTATTAGGACAATAACACACTGTGTGTAACTTTAAATCAAACAAATGATCAGAAAGGCCAGATCTATTAATAAGTCAAAGAAACTAAACAGACAAAAAGATCAGTAATATAAATTCAACAAAATAGAGATGTCTGTCTTGAAGTAGATTCTCGTCTTCAATGTTGGAGAGTGTGCTTGATAATAGACTAACTTAAAGGACATCGGCTCTTTTAAGCCTCCAGTTGTGTTATATAACTTAATATCTGAGACTTTTCAAAATTGTTTTCGTTAGACTATACTGATAAGTGACTATATTTGTTGGTAATCAAACATATCAAATATGTTTTACCGAATTGCAATACTGCGATTCTGAAGTTTAATGTGCGCGTTGTGTGTCTAAAATGCATTGGTTGAGCTTTACCATGAAAAACATAACTCATATTTATGAATGTGAAAACCGTTTTTAATAGTATGAGGCACACAATTTTCAATTGTACCTCCACAAATAGACACACTGTTCCATTGCGTACATATACAGAAATGTATACATATTCAGCTATAAAAAGAGTTATCTTGAGTTTTCTAAATTAACAAAGGAGGATGAGTTTACACTCACTACTAAATCTTTAATACATTGACATGCGCTGTTTATTCAAAAGTACTTGTGCTATGTATGTTTCCTTGACAACAATGTCAGGTGTTATTACGTAGCTTACATGACAAAACTTGAACATCTTTTCTACGTGTATTGAAATATCTTCACATTTTTTTTCATTTTTAAGAAGGAAGTTCCTTTAAAATTATTTTCGTATTGATTTATAAATAAGCGAAAAAGAATGTGCAGCTATGGAACATAAATGTAAAGCCAGCAATCATGAGTCACTGGGAAGGGGGAAATAATACAATATGCAACAATCTACATCACATATACACGACAAGTCTTTACCTGATTGTGAATATTGCGGCAAAACGTACACAAAATGAACGAAAATATCGATCGCTACGGGAAATAATACAATGCAATGTTTGCATTATTTGAGTTAAATTCAACGAAGTAATAAGAACATTGCAATTTATGTTCGTACTTAGTTCAGTCTGCTATTTCTTGATTTATAGAACAATTTATATAGATCCACGTCTATCCCAATGTTATCATTTAAATTTGCAATTGTCGTGGAACACCCACGTTAAAAGAAATGCTATAGAATATATTAAACGTCCATCTTTATGATCTAACTGTTAAATATTGGTTGCAGATTGTGATTCGAAGAAGGGAACCACAGAAAATAGCGGTAGATATTATTTTTTTTACTATTTTTCAACATATCGTGTTTATTGGCGGTTAAGTGTTTTCATCAGCAAACAATTACGTTGATACGTGTGTATTGTAATCGCCACATCATATTGTGTTTTATTCTTACTAATATTACCATTTGTTATATAAAACACTGTCTTCATAAAAAAAATAATGACAGACATTAAGAGCCTATTTCACAAACGAAGTACATTCAAAACAAAATAATCTATCAACTATGGTGCTTGATCAAGTTGTTAAAACAGCAACAGCGTTCATAAGAAATTGTAAACAAAGTTTACTTGTATGCTTGAAAATTCTCAAATTTGTTTAAACACATTGTTGTTCAATACTTTCAGTGTCTATGTTTGTGCAACTTTTCATTTAATGTGATATTATCCGACATTTGAAAAATGCTGTATATTGTTTAAAACATTTGTTGCAATGCCTATATCAACTGATAGCATACAATATATCAATTAAATGAAACAAGCAGACGTTTTAACCAAGGCATTTGTTTTGAACATTTTACAAAATGCAATGTCATTTTTTAAGACATTTGTGACATATAAATATTTGTTGAGTATGCATATCAATTAACAAGCAGTCTTTATGTAAAAAGAGCGAATACATGTATTTTTAACATTTTCTATCATGATAACAGAGTCTGCTACAGTAGCTGGAGCACAGGTGGCAATCAAGAAATCATCTAATTGCAGCGGGAGACCAGCAGAATGGAATGTATGTAGAACTATTACCTTATTATCAGCATTTTTCAAAAGTCCTCACACGTATATAATTATATTTCATTAGGTACATATCCATCGATGCATGTCTTCATTAACGTTCGTTGATGAAATGAATAGTTCAAAACGCGAGAAAAATCAAATTAAACACATGATTTGTCGGTTTGATAAATCTTTCAGCGCTGAATGGTTTGATTGAAAATCGTGTTAGTATTTAAATTGAAATAAGCAAGTTTCAATATTGTTAAACATACATGTTGAAAAGCAACCGTTCCGACTCTTTAATAAAAAAAAACATTTCAAAATGTCTTACAATTTTAACGTGTGAATATTTAATGTTGACATATTTACCAATAATAATGTTTTTTTATAATCTTAATTTGGACTTTAAAGAGTAATATGTATTCACTGGTCGAAATGGTAAGTGTCCCATACCAGCAGCAAGGGTGGCTTTAAATCAACATCTCCGCCAGACAATTTAAATCTAAGTTAAATCGAACACTATTTTCTACCAAGGTGCATTCAACATGATAATATTCCTTGTTAAGGGATGAAATTGATGGATTTTGCAATACAAAAATAAAACGATATGCAATGTTAAGAGAATAGAATTCTGTGATTTTAACATTTCGATATAAAAATGTAGGTTTTCATCTAAGAAATTTCTTGCAATTACTCACGGTGCGTTGACGTATATTTTGTCTTATTGTAGGCACTTAAAGACAGATTGCGTTTCTGCTCTAAATATGGTTAAGCCGTGCAATTTAAAGTCTATCAATAGTTTATAGTTACATGGATGAGGGTTTGATTAAAAAAGATATAATTATGTGTTTGCCCTGAGATTTAGATAATCAAGCAATTTGTACACACACGTTTATTGTTCTGTTGCTTTCAATCTAAACGTTGAGAAAATGTTGAAACATATCAACAAAAGTTCAGAATAACACTAGACGAGTGTGCATAAAGGTCGCTCTTATATCCTTAACATATGCTAGATATATGGTTTGTATCAACAATAAACCATATTGTGAGACGGTAACCTGTGTTGTGAAATGAATTATGCATTTTAAATATTTTGTTTCTCTCCAGGTGCAAACAGTTTGTGAGTTCATAGAGTCAATACCTAACTGTGCGCCGTATGTTGAGAAATTCAGATCAGAACAGGTCAATGGGGCTGCCTTATTAGAACTCGACAAAAAGGATCTAAAAGAATTTTTCGAGATGCCTTTAGGATTAGCCGTCAACGTTTGTTCGCATTTGAAGAAGTATGAAGAAAAAAATAAATGAGACACCTTTACGCATTCGTTATTTGTACATACAAATGTTGTAGATTTGTATCATAGTTTATCTTGTTTAAAAACACTGTGTGTTTCATTCGTTTTGTATTTGACCTTTAAAATGAAAAGAAGTTGGAATCATCAAATAAAAGAATAACCATTCATGTCTAAAATAGATGATTTTATTATATATTCATACATGCTGTTTAACTTCCAATACATATACTTTCTAGGATTCTTCGGTTCGCTGCAATCTTTTAAAATAGTGGAATTCACAGGGAAAAGTAATATATTATTTTTCAAAATAGCAACCACCCAATTCAGCAGAACCGTTGATAATGTCTCGTTGTAGCGATTTTGTCTAGATTGTAGAATTCCTGGGTTTAAACCCTGAAATCGTCAAACTAAATACTTACAAATTAGTATTTTTATTTAACATATTTTGTCTAGATAGGCATAATGTCTTTTTAAAAAAGTTAACTAAGTAGAATTCATTTAGCACATTGAAAGGTAGTTCAGGTTTTTTAACAGTACAAAGCAAGGTTAATATCGTAACGCAATTTCTTTACACATTATTGACCTTTATTATGTGTGCTCAACATCTAATCAACTGGTTGAAGCTGTCTACATAATTGAGGTCGTCTATTAGGCAGGCAACCGAAAAGGAACTTAACAGTGATTTTAATAGTTCGTTCCCGTATTGTTCCGTTATATCATTGTCACAGGTTAGGGAAGGGTTAGAGTCCCGCTAACATGCTTGAGCTCGCCACATTCTGTGTGTATGTGCCTGTCCCAAGTCAGAAGACTGTAATGAAGTGGTTGTCGTTAGTTTATGATAACCATATTTGTTGTTTGTACATAATTTGGGCCGTTAATTTATTTTGTTTGCATCGTTTTACATTTTAATTTCGGCGCCTTTTATTACTGACTATGCGGTATGGGCTTTGTTTATTGTTGAAGGTTACCTGTAGCTGTCAATTTCAGTGTCATATTGGTCTCCTGTTAACATTGCCTCATTTGCATCGCTATAGACATCGTTGTTACATGTATTCCTTTGTCCGAAATAGCTTTGTTTCAAATGAAAAGGAGGCAAATAATACAAAGAGATAATCATGAATTGATGAGATTTCAAATGCATGCAATAAATGTTGCTACTGTTACGATTGTTTGTGTTAATTCATAGGCAGTGGCTATGTTGCCTGCTCCGGCAACGTAGTGATTTACATGGCGTTTTGCTATTTTGTCAGTCTGAATTAAGATTGTAAGAGAAAAATAATAATTAAGAATAAAATAAATATAGAAACATACACTTTAATTAGGAATCTCTATACCAAAATGTCTTCTTTAAAAAAATATTCAAATTGATATCCTTTACTTTTAGAATAAGTAACCTCTAAAAATGTGTATTTTTTTAAATATCTAAAAAGAAAAGCATAAATATCAAAATTAATACGAGTACTTTTTTTTTTTATTAAATCTGAAGTATAAAATAAATCATTTTTATTTAAATTGATACTAGTACTTTTTATTTGATAGGAAGACTAAAATATATTTCTTCACGGAAAAACATATAATATATACACATGAGAAAAGAATACAAACCCATAAAAGAAATTCGACACTCTGATTCACACTTTTAATAAACGTATTATATTAGTTTTGAAACAAAAAGTAACACCCAACAACTTCAAACTACTTGACGAGCGTTACAAAACCAGTGCCTTGTTTTTTTATGATTTTCTTTTGAGTCTAGCACCAAAAAGTTGCTGTCACTGCAGACAAGAACTGAACACAACACTTGTTTCTTTTGTGTCTACATCACTTTTGCAGACTGAAATTTAGATATTTATACATTTTCGTTGATCATCTCAACGAGATTGATTTTCTCGCTTGAGCCGGTAACACATAATTCTTCCAAATTACATCAACAACGACTGATTGTAACTGCAACTTTTTCATTGTATATCCATGTGATGCCGCACATAACTTATATACCACAAATTGGTCATTTCTTAAATATTGATGTGTCGAATGACTGAACATTCTTCTGTAACAGTTTCACTTTGATTGTCCACTGTTTACCTCGTCTTAGTCCGGCCGATTGGTGAAAAAATTGCTCAAATAATTAGGAAAGCACCAATTTTTGCATGATGGTACATTTTTGTGTACTGAGCAATATTATCTATGGACCCAACCTCAAAATCCAATATGGCGGCTTATTTCAAGATGGCTGCCGTAAGTTCGAAAATATTTTCCTGTTTTGCACAAACCACAGTGAATTTGATGCTGGATGCACAAAAATCAACATATGACTTGGTGTACTTAACAAGATTTGGCTTTGATCTAATTTTGAAATACAAAATGGCGGCTATTTTCAAAATGGCCGCCTTGAAAAGTAAGCAAATATTAATTATTGAGAATTGACCTGAATATAAGTATTTTATTGATGGATAGTGTCATTTGGTATCAGTCCCAGTTCTGCTCTTCTGATTTTTGCCTTGCTTGTCATATCAAACACAAAGAAGTAGCTTTTATAAAAGCTGCAGAAGTAGCTGGCATAAAAAGATGCAGTAGTAGCTGTTATAAAAAGCTGCATTAGTAGCTTTCATTAAAAGCTGCACTATTTGTTGTCTTGGGTCACACATAAAAGCTGTGATTTGGGGTTTATCTGCCTTAAGATATTATTCAGTCAATTTCTGATCTCTTGGGTCGCAATATTTTGCAATTTGAGACATTAAACTGTGAATTGAGAATCAGTTAAACACATATCAGTGAAATGGCAGGAATTGAGGACAAGGACACAAACATTGAAATGTCAGAAACTGAATTTCACTTTGGGATATGGAGAAACCCACAGCTGAAGACGCGTTAAAAGAGGTCAGCTCAGAAATGACTATTACACAATGGTACCAAGAATATTTAGCAGATAGAAAATCTAATGCCCATAGAGCAGCTGAAACTTATCGCAATATAAAACAGAACGAAGCCCGAAAATAAAAATATATATTTGTCTCATTACGTTTCAAGCTGAACAGAATGATGCAATGAATATTAATAACAATTTACAGATGAAAGCAATATTTCAGCAACTTCAGCAGTCTGAAGACATGATAGACCACGAGGCTAGTAATAATTGCCTGGCGAAATTAATGGTCAGACTTATAACATATTCAATCTTGTGGTGAGACGAATGGACAAGCTGACAACAACTGAGGAAGGAGACACAGTTCAATTTAAAGGTGCATTTGAACAGCAGGGTACCTTCCAGCAACTGGCATCTATTGTAAATGAATCAGTAGACAATCAAAATAAAGAAGTTAATATGTCTGCAATGGACACATCATCTAAGCCAAAACTTGACCTTAGCCAGTACGATGCAAGTTTACCAAAAGTACTCAACAAAGTCCATGCCGTGGGTATTTCCCCAAGTGTAGTTCGCATGAACCACCAACCACACCAACTCTGTTGAAGGTGTAGTCACCTTAAGTCAAAAGTCCTATGTCAAGGCCCTTGGACGATCCATCACTTGGGAAGCGTTCATTTATCAATTTTAACGAACTGCTGGTAGATGACGACAATTGGAAATCATGAAAAATGTGTGTAGGCCCCAGATTGCCAGGCCGATACTGGCTTAGAGTACGCTCGCAAGGTAAACACAGATGATGATTCCAAGGCCTTAAAAATACATTCTTTTGGAGCAGCACATCAGCAAGAAAGACAATCAAACCAGATTGAAACCAAAGCATTTCCTCAAGGATGTAAAGACAACGATTCTCCAAGGCATGTAATAGAGAGGAACCCAGAAACGTTCATAAAGGAGTTAAAACAATTGAAAACCTCAAAAGCAAACCAGATAACGATATATGGATAAATTATGCCATTTATATCTATTTTGCTGATGGCAAAGTATCACCGACCGATAAAGAAAATATGAGCAGTCCTTTGGATTATGAGATGCATAACCTAACACAAATTGTCACAAAACTAGCTGGTGTTATGCTTTCAACTATAAAGCATAACTTTGGATTGGATGATCAATATAACCTCGGTTCTTCTGATAAAAAAATCATGGACGATCACCAGTTCAATGGAAGATCACTTGATCAATATACACGTGGAAGATCCCTTGAGGAATATAATCGCGGTAAAGCAGCAGATAGAAGTACAACCAAGCTTTATGCCTATCGATCAGCAACACCCCTACTACGCTAGAGATTATATAATCCCAAAAGACAATGGCTAGCATCTCAACAGACAAACTCCAGAAATCCCGAATATTTCAGACAACTGCCACCTTCACCAGGATACGAAGCAAATCAAAGTGTTACCCCAACAATGGAGCAAAGAGTGGGGCCATTTGGACAACTCTAATTCCAAAGTATATCTGCCATGAAACATCACCTCATCACAAAATCGAACAGAGGCCCATTGTCTCGTCCAATTGTCATCAGACGAACCATTTGAAAGAGCTTAATGGTACGAGGTACTATATATGACCAGAATGTGAGCATGATTGTGGACACTATTGCAATGATAACATTAGTAAATGAGAAATCAGTTCCTGCAGAAAACGGAGATTTGGAAATCGTAACGCTACGTGGTTTGGGTTAACACCTTGCTATTGAAAGATTATAAGGAACGACTCTCGACATTAAAAGAGTAAGCATACGATGGGATGTGTGCAAAGAACCATTTACAGACGATGTTTTTACTTAAGGCAAGTTATTTTGGACACGCTGAGCGCAGTGATAAACCTGAGTACTCCCACAATTACCATCAACAATAAAGTGATAAAGCGCCATTTGTTAATAGTGGAAACAAGATTTAACTCAGATAGTTTGCATAAAGCAAACCATCACAGTTCGTGCTCGCTGAATAGTTGCAAACTGGTTACGCACGTAGTTGGAAAAGTTAATAGATGCCCCTTGACCATTTTAAATGATGGCAATCGTCGTATCTGAAGAAAGGTACTCCTATTGATTACATAGAATAATTTGACGATGAAGTGGGTACGGCAGATGAAAACGCGATAAGTGACGTAAGACGTGGTATTGAGGAAACACGAGACCAGGTGCCCTCGGCACTGCCTCAAAGTTCAGATGAGTGACCTACTATTCCACCACAGTTGACCGACCTATCTTAACGTCAATCGACTCGTTTAAACCTATTTCATTCCAACCATTAAAACTGAAAGCGTTTAAAGAACAATTACAATAACATGTAACTTATTGATTAACATTTTGAATTTAACTATCTGTTTTTGTATATACAGCCATATTTGCAACTTATGCATGTTATGTGTTCTAGAAATGCCCAAATTATTTGTATTATACTTTAAAATTAATTTGATAACAAATTCAAGAACATGAAGTCCATTTTTAACTTAATTTCCGAAATTATATAAAATAACTTAAGGAGAATCTTAAATTTTATACCGTTTTTCCGCCATCTTGAAAACGGCAGCCACATTGGATTTTTCAGAGTGGGTCCATAGCTGAAATCAAAGTGTATATAACCAAGAACTTCTATGCAAAGTTTCATGCTTTCCTCATTAAGTGAGCAATTATGCCCTATATCTGCACCAATCGGCCGGACTATCTGTCATCTTTAACAAACTCAAATAATCCAATTCCTACAGCTGATTTGGATTTAGTTAAGGGTGCCCGCGGGTATAAATCGATTTTTTAGTGTCATGAAGGATCTCGCTATTTTCTATAAATGAACTTTATAATATTCGTAACAGAAAAATAACAGAGAAATAATATTACACCTGCTTTTTTGTTTGTTCTTTGTAGAGGACTTGTTTGCAATTATTGCAAATAAGTTGCCTTAGAGAAAGCATCACTATCAAGCTATTTACTACTTCGAAGACGATGTAAATAGGTGAAAGGGTGATACGGAAACTCTAATGTTATAGATTATTGATAACTTAATTTTGTTATTGCAGGTCGATGAGTTATTAAATACAACAATTAAACGCTCAATATCAGACTATAACAACACTTGTTTCAAACAGACTTTCAAACTTATTATAGTTTTCCAAATAGGTGTGTTCATATAAAAAAAAAGTTCGTTTGTTAATTTTTTTAATCAGCAGTTTTGCTCTTTTGCATTTGACAATAACGTTGTGTTTATATATATGTTAACATGTCTAAGGAGATTGGTCGAGATATGAAAACAAACCGTAAGAGCAAAAGAAAACAAAATTAACTTCGAATTAGCTTTTATTATGGTGCCGGTATCATGAACAAATATCATTATATCTGTGATCAGGAGTCGTGACCTATAATAATTTGCTTGGATGGTGATCTGTTTCTTCAGACACTATTGGTTTAGAAAAAAAGTTTATTTTGTATTAAGTAATTATACTGAATTGTACGTTTGAGTTTATTTATGCATTTGAATATTTCCTTCCTCATGTTTAGTATCTTCAATCTATTGCAAACTCACAAGTTATCATATAGAGAAATTGACAATACCGGATAATCTTTATTTTATCAAAGGAAATGTAAGCATGATATTGTTTTCTTAATAAATTATCTGACTATACATACAACACGTTTTATTTTAAATTGGTGATGCAGTTCCTGTCGTGTATTGCCCATTTTATGAATCTTGTCAGTCAGACTTTCCAATGACACAAAACATACAATGTTTTTAATTTGGTTCATGGATAAGTTGAATATACGATAAAGCCTTTAATCGTCTTTATGACACAAGACAACGCTATCTCCCATATCGCTAATAGAGTGATGAACAAGATGAGTTCTCGTCTATAGAATATGATAACATATCAAACTGTGTTTAATCCACCATTTTCTACATTTGAAAATGCCTGTACCAAGTCAGGAATATGACAGTTCTTGTCCATTCGTTTTTTATGCGTTTTGTTTTTTGATTTTGCCATGTGATTATGGACTTTCCAAATTGATTTTCCTCGGAGTTCAGTATTTTTGTGATTTTACTTTTGTCTAACACAGTTAGCATCGAAATCTCTATCTATAGCCGAGAAACTGACAGTGCAGAATATTTCAAAAGAGAAGGTAGTTGTCTAGGTTAATATTGTAATTCCGTATTAATCTGTTCTATTACTACCTCTTTCATATTCTATGACTTTGCACCAGTGCAAAACAAATATGTATAACATGTAACTATAAATAATGAAGACATACTCATTTCACTTGTACAATGAATGGGCAATAATAGTATATATACCTAATAGCGCGTCCATATGTTATTTCTGGTTTATTAGGAAGTAAATAAAAATGTCCGTTTATCAATTGGTTATGGACTGTGTATATTTCCATTCATCTTTCTTTTTCTAAACTGAAAAAAACGTGCCAGGTATATCGTTTTTTTTTTCTTTTTAAATGTTAAGAAACTAAAATTATATTTGAAAGAGTATAAATACATTTAAGTTTGACATTGTTTATCGGAGCATAACTAAATTGCTGATGATCACATGACTTAAAAGCTTCCATCCAAACATATTATCATTCTTCTACAAAAGGGCACATTTATTACTATTGCAAACACAAACACCCAAAAACATCAGACAAAGGCGAAAAACAAACGGAAGTCTCATAAAGATGTTTGCATCTGCGTGTTATGTACATGATGTTCACACAATTATTCTCAAAATTAATGAATAAACGTGAACAGAAGATACAGTTAATGTTTAACTTTAATGTGCTTATAATGCAATAATATCAAACTGTGTTAATCCACATGTTTTGTTTCTATGTTGAAGTGGACTATCGTAAGACTATCTGCTCTTTTTATGGTATTATATAATGAATATGCGTTTACAGACATTAACACATGTCTGTTTAATATTAAACAATCAACTTGAAGAAAATCAATATTACAATATCAGTAATTGTTTATGTTCTAAAACATTTAACAGATAAGTTTTGAATAAACACAGATGTTTATCAGACAATGTGACAAATAACACAACTTGTTCTAATGTAAATAAAACCATGGTCAAAATAATGTTATTTGGTAGCGACATTCATTACAAGCTAAAACCTCATTTTTGAATATTAATCATATTTAATACGATATGGTTTTTAAATTATATCTCTCATCGGAATGATATTATTATTATTTAGCAAATGTTTTTAATCTATCCAGATTTACAACAAAAACAACAGAATAATAAGTCTCTTACCTATTGCACACACATTGACCTATGAAAACACACACATACACACGTAAAGATGTGATTTGTCTTTAGAATCTATCTTATAATGATCAAATATGTTAAATTATTCAATTTGTAATCTCTCAATGTTTCATTAAAAGTGCACATAGATTGTCTGTATGTATGGTTGTTATAAAGAAAACTTCAACTGTAATTAGTTTGTGCTGAAAGGTTTATATAATTCTGAACACGTATCAATACAATACACTTAGAACTTTATATAGAATATGATAACATGTGAAGAACATATATAAAGTACACTAAACATCAGAAAATAAAGTCCTACGGCGATTCTTCTATTTCGTTAAATGAAGTTTTTGTATCTGAATCACCAATTAGATAAATAACCTTAAACCTTGCTTTATTTGATCAAATATGTTCATCACTTTGAGTATATGTTGTATTTTTATTCTTCAACAAACAAATTACAGACAGCTTCATATCAATTTCAAAATGGCAAGAATTAGAAAAAAAAATGTTACAAGATATAAGAAAAACTAAGACTAAGACGTAAAACCAACCAACGATAGAGGTGTAAGAAGTTGAAAATGTTGTCTTTGATTTTTGGATAAAGTACCAGAATGTACCAGCATTGATTGCAACCTTCATATGCGACAAGCAATTACACAATACATATATGGATTGCACTTCATCAAATCTATACAAAACAACGCATTACTACTTCTATGTGAATGATTCAAATATGTATTACTAAGGTTCAATGGAGACCTAACTCTAAACCAAACCAAAAACAACATGATATTTTGACTGTCTAAACTTGAATTCGTACGTACGAGTTTGTGCATCGATAAAGGAGTAGCAGTTTTTCAAACTTAACTGTGTGTACGTAATATTAAATCCTTTGGTTTTGACATATGGTAAAAATTAGGGGTACTTTGATTTTTTCAATAGCGTTGATTTTGCCTTATCACGACATCGGCCAGTACATTAGGATTATACTTGCCCTTTAAATAAAATGCCAATATGCAAATTCCTATGTCGAATCAATAGTTTGTCAACATTAAGGATGTTCGCTACTCTGTTTAAAACTATCAAGCTTTTTAAAAGACTGTTATAAATTGAAAGAATATCAATAAAGAAACTAAAAAAGCAGAAAAGAATGGAGGATGTGCGTGCTTGTTTTTGAGATATAAGCCAATGAAAATTTGGCGGGAAATAATTCTCTCTAGATTTTTCTTTCACTCAACATTGGCACCTTTATTGTTTCAAAAACTATGAAAAAATAACTAGGATTTTATAATATTTTGAAATCTGGCTTTTTAAACTTTATATAATAAAATTATGAAAAGAAAAGTAGGGGTTAGTGGGCAAAATATTTTAATGACAATACTTGGATAAAACCAGAGGATTCCGAAAATCTGGCAAAAATTCAAAAAGTAGAGGAGCAAACATCCTTAAGGTGACACTACTGGACGAAAAAACGTCTGTCCATACCAGTAACAGTCGTTCTAAGACTGATAAGGTCTGTTAAATTTCACTGCTTCAGTTATTTTGTAACTGTCCCAACTTTAAAAGTGTTTGTCTACAACATAATTCGACTGCAACAACGCAAGAAATAACTGCCACAGACATTAAAGGACTGATACAACTATTTCAAAGTTGCAACAGTTGATTTACAACTGTCCCAACTCGAAAAACGTTGCAACAGTCATAAATAAACTGATTAAACTCCTAAAGGGTTGTCACAGTCGTAATAAAACTGATGCAACTATTTGAAAGTTGTAACAGTTATTTTATTACTGTCCCAACACAGAAAACGTTGAAATAGTCATAAATAAACTGTTTAAACGCAGAAAAAGTTGTAACAGTTAAAATATAATAGCTTCAACCATTGTATAGGCAAAGCTTATTTATAAGCGTAGCAACTTCCAAACATTGATCTTTGTGTATACTTAAAAGTCACGGATACAAAATGTCGGACAGTCAGGCCCGGGATAAAGGTTAAAATATTTGTAAAACAATTTTACCGTGTGAAATATAAGGTTGTGACAAAGAGAAACAACTTTCATTCCCATTTAATACATTAATTTTAGATAGATATTGATTTAAAAAAAAATAGTATTTTGAAATATTTGCCGCTGAACACATTTTTGTATTCCTCGGTTATTTATATAATGTGCTGAATTTATATATTTTTTTAACACTTCCTCGCCCTTATCTCTTCGAACAAATAAAATCGGAACCAGCACTAGATACCTGCAATTTCACTAGATAAAATATAACTGCTAACAGAAAAAATCGAAAAACGTTACCCAATATATTTGTAAACCAAATGTATCTTTATAACTGAATTAACAGTTGACAATTTTTAATATTATTTTTTTTTTATCAAATTAGTAAGGTGTGAAATCATTCATGCATACACAATTGTTTTCAATATCCGTAGTTTTACGAATCAAATTACTTCATATAACGCTCAATATACATGATATATTCTAAACCTAGCGGGGAACTCCTATTACACACACTTGTCAAACTTATCCCCATGTAAAACTGCTTTATATTTTTTGAGGGCTTATTTCAGACACTTATTCTGAGCTTTTATTCGGGGCTACATTTTTTTCTTTTAAAAATTACAAATATTGCCATATTAACCATTTTGATTTCTATACATGTAAAAAATATAATCAAAGCTATCACGGACATTAACACTTCTTTTGCAGCTATGGAAAACAAATCTTAAATCTATCCAAATTTAATTTATTCTATTTTATCGTATTTTATTTTAGAATAGTTCAATATTAACTCGACTTTGTACTGTATATTGTACGGAATGGTCTATGTAATTGATACACGTTGATACATATAAATAGCACGTCAGCATTCACGATTGAGGTAAACAAATATTATCACTCGCGAGAAAAATTCATATTTTCACCGGATTTTTCGCAAACAATTTACCATACATATTTTGTACATATGTAAATACTATAGTAGATGGACGTACTGTACATACAAGACCCGACAAAATAACTAGCGCAAGTGAAAGTTCAAATGTTCAAAACAAGAAAACTCGCATTGTTTCAGACAGGAAAATCAAATCTTCTTTTATTTTTTTTCACATCACGGTTTAGAACTTGATGTATTTGGTCAATTCTAAAGACTGACATCGGATTCTCTTACGTGGTTTCAGTTGATCAGATGTCGTACTGATTACGTTTATCCAAAATATTTTCCCATTTCAATTGTTCAAATTCAAATTATTTAATCTTGTAAACGCTTGTACAATAATGACATACTATTCCATTAGTAAAGAAAACTAACAATGTTACTAGATGTAGACAATATTCAGGGTCCCTTAATATTTTTTTTGTTTGGTGTGAGCAGAGGCTCCGTGTTGAAGGCCTTACATTGACCTATAATGGTGTACTATTATAAATTGTTATTTGAATGGAGATTTGTTTCATTGGCACACACACCCCATCTCCCTATATCTATGACAGTATAGTAATGGAAATTTTAAAAATGGTCACATTTATAAATTACGAAAATGGGTCCCATATTCTGAATTCATATATATGTTCCAGACCGTATGAGTATTTGGACCGTACGCGTACAGTCTGGACCGTATGCGTACTTTTTCAAAATATGCATACGGTTGGGAGGCCCCCTCTTTTGTTGAAAAAATTTGGTTGATTATATAGGGATTCATTGAAGCATGACTGGAGTGGGCCCCCTCTTAGGTCAGTCAGCGGACCTTAGAAAAAGTTCTGAATCCGCCACTGTAAATGTAAAAAATACGACGTTTTTATTAGAAGCAAGTGTCACCTTTGGCCAGAGTAACAAAATAGAATTCACGAATATACAATTAAAAAACATTTAATTTCAATTGTTTGCTTATTCACTTTATCCATCATTTTGAAATAATTACAATTGTATAAATAAGTGTTTGTTTAAATTTAACCCATATTCTCCCAAAACATGTATGATCAGCTGGACCGTACGCGTATACATATATGGTCCGGTCCAAATACTCATATACGGTCTGGAACATATACCTTAGAAAAAAAAACATTGACTCGTTTCATCCCGGATGGCAACTATTAAAGAACCTACCAAGTGTATTCATTGTAAATTGTTTTTTTTTCCTGAACATGCATGTAATATTTGCTACTGGACAATAGCAAATTAAAACCCCAAAAATATGCTTCCAAACATAAACATTATAATTAAATTACAACAAACAGCTCACTAATAGCGCATTATACATGTATGACTTTGTAATGCTTATTGTGTTTATGGAAAACAATGGGAAAATGTTGCTAAACATCTTAGGTCATATATTAAGAACGCATTTATTCAAAAGCAGATAGAATGGATTTGTAGAAAAAAACATGAATAAGGGCAGAAAATCACCTATTAGAGTACAAGTCTTTGGTTAAACACAATATATTTGTCATCATTGATGTATCAATGTTGCTTTTGTATACATGGTATAAAAATCAAACTTGGGTTTCTCATCTAAACTTGTTTACATTGCGTTACATCATCCAATATGGCTAGGCCTGTTATAGGTTTTTCATTATCACACTTATGCGGAACTGATTTTGCTCATTGTTGAAGGATGTACAGTTACTAACAATTACATCACTTGGCTTACGATTGATGGTCGTCTTATTGAAATTCATACCACATCTTCTTATACTGGTTATCATACAATATTCATGTTATACAATACCTAGTATTATCAAATGAATTATAACTATTGTTAATAGTTGTCAGACTTTTGTTATCAAAAAGCAGCTACATGTGTATAATCGATAGGGTAGACATGATTAATGGTGTCAAATGTAAACAAGAGTGACTGCAAATGCAAAAATGTCATGTCTGCTTTTCCTACATGTATGAAGGTTTTAGTACATGTACAAGTATCACTCAAACTTTCCATTTTTTAAAACCTTTGAAAAAGAAGTCACAGTAAAATTAGCCATGCCAGACAGATGATGTACACCATACCAACTGACATTCCATACACAAAATTTAGTGATTTATACTGTCTGTGAAATAGACTTAACATTCTTAACATCCAAACCATGAAAATTGAACATTGCCCAATGAAACATGAAATGAGGTCATGGTCAGATGTAAAGCCTGCCTATCAAACTTGTACACCTTATGAATATCCAATAATATGCCAAAAATAGTGATCCTATACATGTGATGCATGTACGTGTAGTTTATACTGTAGCATCTGAGAAAAATTTGGAAATAGATCAAACAACAAAAACTAAGCATTGTTCAATGAACCATGACATTTTCATTGACGTCAAAGTCCCATGTACATGTAAGTCTTGCAATAAATTAGACATTTATTCACCTCACTCATTTCATACACCAAATATATATAATTGACCTACTTTTCCTACTGCTTGTAGTATTTAACATGTGTGAGAAACAAACTTGACAAATTACATGTAACTGAAGTAACCTTAATCACTGATCCATGAAATGAAGTCAGGATCAGGCCAACCTTGCCTGACAGACAATGAGACATATAGACCTTTCAAGATACCTATATACATGTATATATATGGGCATACCATAAAAATTAATCCATGTTGTACATGTAAGACTTAGAGTGTATTTCACTGTGACTGTTCAAACAGTAATATTTTTTTGGGAACAGTTACATGTACATGTAGCATGATGTAGTGTACCATGAAAACTAGGTAAAGTGCAAGGGACAAGTCACTAACAGAAATGTCATAACATAAGGAAGTATCCAGGCCTTTCAGCTTCTAAAATGTATCTGGTGAAGCTTAAATACAAAACGGTACGTTGTAGCCAGATTGTAATACCAATTTCTTGCATGCATGTACTTCAACTTTTGTTGCAGGTGGAATAATAAAATTATACTTTAAAGTACATGCATGGTTTATTTGTTTCAAATACTTGGCCACTAATCATGCTAATTAAGATATTAATTTAATTCTAATTCAGACTTTAATAATTTAACTACATGTACAGCAAGCAGTCATTTGACACTAAACAATTGACACGGACTGCACGAGACCCTCATAGTTGGTTGAGATCTTTTTACACACCCTGGACACGCTGGTGGTAGTTAACAATTGCAATGCAAACATAAACTTCAGATATGATATACATGTACTGTTTTGTAAATTTCACTGAAGCTAGAAATTCACATTATCCATATTCATGATTTTGTTATTATATTAAATCCACTAATTAAAAGTATTCATGAATTCAGATATGATGCACTAGTATTGGTAGTATTAACTGAAACTGTGAATTTTCATTATTCCAAATTGCTATTTCAAATGAATAATTATCCTGGGTATTCATGGAACTCAGAAACAATGTACATGTATGATTGCAATATTAATATGCACTACAACTATGGAATTTTGTAATTCCAAATTCACAATTGATCATAATTGATGATAATCCAAGGTGTTTAGTCCTCCAGTAATGTGGTCCTCCTTTAATACAATATGTAAGTTTCCTATTTGTACAAGGCACAATTTTCTTCTTGTTCAATTTAATCAGAACATCACATCATCAACATTGAATAATGCTGCAAGCCCTATTCTTTATTTCAAAAACAATAGATAACTAGTATAAAATAATGAATTAATCCATTGTTTCACAATTTGCAGCTATGAGAGCATCTCAGTGACATCTATATTTCCTATGCATCAAAGTGCACATGTACTAGCAGGCGTCATATTCTAAGTGGGAATCATGGTCAAACCAATACATATTCAGTATAATTCTACAAAATAAAATATACATTTAGACTCAAGAACAGTAAATGTTTAACTAATAATAAATACATGAAATATATAATACTACATATATATACATTTTGCATTAATAAGAAAGTTAATCACAATAACTGTATTAACCTGGATAAAACTAGCAATTCTCATTTGATAACCGAAAAATTCAAGCACTAATACAATTCTATTTTCAAGTCCCTATTAACAAGAAAAATAAATCTTTTAAGGGGGTCTAAATGTTATATAGTGTTGTCTTTTTTCCTGCATTAATGATTTTTTAAGTGTGATTGTGTACTTTCATTGAAGGGTTACTGTCTTACTGAGGCTCACACCATACTTTATTTCATCAATTCTTTAAAGTCAGACATCATGGACATAGTTATTTCCCTCTAAAACACAACAGGTTATTTCTTTTGTTCATTTTAATTATGTTTATCATTTAATATGAAATATATTGATACTACAAACATGACAAAAGAAAAGTTTAAGGAATGAAAAAATAAAATAAATAAATAAATGCACTGTTACTTTATACATGTTATACATGTAGATGATATTGACTTTGCCTTTATCCAGTGCATATAATGAATAAACCTTTGTAATGTAAATATATTGTTCCAAGAAATAACCATCCCAGGCTAGGCAATGTTTTAAATCCTTGAGTTTAATAATATTTACATTTTTTGTGTTACCCTGAATACTTTTTATTTATTCATTTGTTATTACAGCTTGCATTAAATAATGCTTTGCAGATCAGACAACACTTTTTTTTAATAAATCAATATCTAGATTACTTTTAAAATTTGCATATTTAAATCCAAAATAATAGTATATCCTATCTTAAATCATAATTTGTTTTGAAAAAGTTATTAAAATTTTGAAGAGGACAATTTTGATAATCATGATAATTTGTGAACATTTTATAAAATCATATCATTATACCAATTACAGATTAAATGTTCCCCCAGGGCAATAAACTATTGTGTCTTAATTTGTATATTAGTTACATCATTTCTGATTATTACCAATGGATATCCAATGTTAACATCCTGATTATTACCTATTTTAAGGTCACATTTGCATGGTCATATTCAGTAAATACAAATATTTTAATTGTTTATTTTGAATTTGAATAAAAAAAAAATATAAATAGACTAAATTAGTAGATACAACATGTACCATTAACACATTAAATTTTATGACAACTTACTGGATAATACTATATCTATAAAAAATATTTTGAGCTTCATAAAATACTTTGCACAAAATCTGCAGTGGTATGTGAATGCACATGATCAAAGGAGATGTGGGATATATCAATGATGCATCAACCCAAAAGTTAGGCAACAATAAAGTAACCAAAATACAATTGAATGTGTGTCAAAAAATATGACTCATGATTAGAAGGTCCTTAATCATTGCGGAATAAATAAAAAGACCAATGAATGTTACTACTTGTAAGTGAGATAACATGTATGGCACAAATTAATTTTGAAAACCCATGCTAACAGGGCACAATTTATATAAAAAATTTCACATGAAATAATTATATATAGTTTAGGTTCAACACATGTTCAAAGTATTAACAAATTATAGTGATTTAATATAAATTCTATGTTAAATCTAAAAAGAATAAAATAATTATGATGCTAGCTTTGCTCTTTTAATATGTGTTTTTTAAACAATGTAGTACATCAATGTACATGATAAAACAATTACTAATTGAATTAACACAATTTGTTTCATCAAGTGTGTGTAAATGGCAACTGTTTATGACTCTGTGTCTTGTTTCAGGAACATTAATTTAATAATATTGTTTTATTTTGATGATTAATGCTATTTTAAAATACCTATTCACTTAATGCCTGCTATTATCAAATTGATAATGTTTTGTTGTCCATGATTTGAGAATTATTTTAAATCTAAATGAAAGTGGACACTTGCTAAATAAGTCACTATTTAATCTTAAAGTTAATAATTTCATAACATTTTATGATCAAATCATATGTTTTTGTACTATCATGACTATGCATGATTTTTTTTATGGAAATTGTGACATCACAATGCATTCTTAATAGAACAAAAACTATCAGGTGATATTGGTTTTAAAACAAAACCAAGGAAATTATCAGGTGATAAAACAAAACCAAGGAAATCCTAGTAATCCAGCATAAGCATGATAAGAAACACATTAATATGGATACGTACATGTAAAGATCGGTTGGTTGTTGGTTATATAAAATGTCCAGTGACAAGTGTTTCATGCAAATTTAGGACCCGAGTTAGTAATTCATTAACATACAATATGTACACTACATGATATATAGGTCAGTGGCAGATCCAGAACTTTTCATAAGGGACAGGGACGCTGACTGCCCTTAGGGGCAAGGATCCAGTCATGCATGAGTGATTCCCTATATAATCCACCAAATTTTTCCCACAAAAAAGGAGAGGATAGCTATAGTAACCTTTTTTGTATTCCACTCAGGGTGATGTATGCAAAATAGTTAAGGGAATAAATGACATACACATGATAATAGGGCGAGGGGAACAGTGTCCTTTTTAACTTTCAGTGATTTCATTTATTATGATGCACAACTTTTACATTGCAGCTCAAAGCCTATATTTTCCCAGGAATATGCAACTATGTACGAGTGTGGTAATATAGAACTCGATTCATAGCTATATAGCCTATCGGGGTATCTCAATATAGATTCCGTAGGATCAGTGGCGGATCCAGCAATTTAAAAAAGGGGGGGGGGTCAAACCCAGGACAAAAAAGGGGGTCCCACTATATGTCCCCATTAAAATGCATTGAGCGGCCCGGCAAAAAGCAGGGGGGGGGGGGGGTCGAACCCTCGGAACCCTCCCCTTGGATCCGCCAATGAGAACAAATATTGTAAGGTCTGTAAGCCGACAAATGTGCACATTTCCCCTTCAAAATTATCAATCCATGATTATTCGATAGACATGCTTTAAAATATTGATAATTTCTACTCACCGATTGTAATTTCCAGCTCAGATTATTGAACATGTGGTCTAACATCTGTAGTTTTACCTGTGTAAAAATAAAGTTTGCCGACCTGAGGTCTGGGGTTTTTTGCCGACAAAAAATTAAAGAGGGTAAATCGTTTACGGTGAAGAATTGTTTTCCGTTTTTTTATGAAACTTGACAGATTTTACTAATTATTTTTTTAATCATCGGAAATGTCCCTCTTGGTGTAATTCGAATTAAAACTGTTTTATTATGATGTACAATATTGGTAACTTAGTCATAATCTTTAAATTTATTTCAGGTACACCCTTGTACATTTTTCTATTGCGCAGAATTTATCAAAACTTTTTCAAGTATAAATTTGAATGAATCCATTATCATCTTCTCATTCTTCTGCAATAATATTAAAACTCTATTTAAAACGAAAGCTTCTGGTTTTAAAACCAGTTATGAACGAAAATGTTATATAACATATATTATAAGATAAAAAAGGATATCAAAAGGATTATTTAAAGCAAGTGATTTGAAGTCAAACGCACATGACTGTCAAAAATGAACGGACAATGCCACGGTAATAAATGGAAAACGACAAAAGACAAACAACGATCGCAAAATAAATGAATAAACAGCAAAACATGTTTACAATCGCACAAAAGACGAGAATAGTATAAGTTATGGACTATTTCACAACAAAATAAAATCTTGAGAGCTGGGTGAGACGTAATTTTTGTTTACACCGATGGGCTACCATTACGCTAAAATATTTGTATTAAAACATTTACCGACTGTATGAACCTATGAAGTGTTTGTTTTAAACATTTAACGACTGTGTCAACCTTTTATAAGTTGTAATAAACATTTAATTACTGTGCCAACCTTTAGAAAGTTGTAACAAACATTTATCGACTGTCACAACTCTTAAAACGTTGTGACAAACATTTTTTGACTGCATCAACGTCTGAAAGGTTGACACAAACAGATTTTAACTGTCCCAACTATTAAAAGGTTGGGACGGACATTATGCAACTGCCACAACTATTAGAAAGACTGTAATCAATATATTTTGACTATGACAACGCCGAAAACCACTGAAACAGTTCTGAAATGACTGATGGTAGCATTATTTGACTTTCACAACCCATAGAAACGTTGGGACAGACATAAATGAACTGTTGCAACGAAATATGATAGATTTGACAGTCATTACTTGTCTTTAACAGACAAAGACAGTCGTACAACGACTGTTACTGGTATGGACAGTTGTTTTTTCGTCCAGTAGTGTGAATTGTACAGTATTTTTGGCTTTTGTTTCGTATACAAATGATCATTGTCTACTTTGAAAACTGTTGGCCTTTTTAGTCAGAAATCAGAAGCGTAACCGTAGTTAGTAGTACTACTAATATATAAAATGACGAAATATTATATTTTAATATGCGTTTAAACAGATTTATTTTGATAGTGTATCTACCATTAGAACATTAAAATTACTGAAATTAATGACAAACAGTTTATCTTGAGATACTATTTTGATATCACACAAATGATTAAAAAAACTACAGTTTATATATTTTACTTTTCACAAATAGAATGAAGCACATTCAATCATAATGTGTTGAAACATAGATATCAAGGTGAGCGACATGAAACTTAATGATCAGATAAACTGGTATCTAATAATACAGAAGCAAAACATTCTTAACACATGCAATAAGACACTCTCTGTATAGACATATTTACGAGAAAGATAAAGTGAACACCATCGTATATTAAACTAAAATATACTTTCAACATAATCTAACCTTGAGCGACATGTCTCTACATATTTATTAAAAAAGTCACTGTTCATGACTAAACACATTTGACTGAGTTTAACAGACTTGCTGTCAAATCTGTATTTTCCATCATTTGACAAAGACAAATTCTGAATTCCATCAAATTGATTATTATTTAACAGACTTACACCAATGTATGTATAATGCATCTGTGAATTGTCAGATAGTTTGATGATGTATACAACATTTCATACATAACTATATAACTATATAAGGACAGAACACAACACCTATAGAAACTATTCACGGTATACGATATCAAGCCCGTGGGAAGATTAAGCTTAAAGGAAGTATAAAACAAATATCGGACTTAAAATATGTTAACAAACGATGCACGTCTTTAAAGATTACAAATTCGACATTATGACTTTCATATACTTCATAATTTAAAAATACAAACCATGTAGTTTCATGAGTATAGACAATTTGATTCCTTAATATCAAAGTATGAGATCAAGTGAAAATTGCATTTGTGGTACCTCTTAAATACTTCTGATTCACGATTGAAACATATCATTTCCTTCAAATACTATAGTATTAACACATAATCATGATACTGTTGGAATGTAAGGTTATTATCATAATTATAATGATTAGTGATACATAAAAGTCGTTACGTTTTAAGAAGTCTAACATATAGTTCAAAATCTGATTACCTACACATCACGTGTGATGCATGTTATGTAATATCAGATTATTACATGGCATTTTTCATATCGCATGTATTATCAGCCCTAGGTTCAATATCAGCCCAAGAGCCGCATGGCTCGAGGGCTGATATTGACCGAGGGCTTATTATACATGCGATATGAAAAATGACATCTTATGATCTTTTTATCATATGCTTCAACAGTAGAGAAAAATAACAGATTCATATATTGATCCTTGTACGTTAAAAAGAAGTTCAAAGAGTGAAAAGTTCACGCCCGTCGGACCCAAAATTTAAAACATACGATATGAAATCTTTCTATCATATGCCTAAACAGAGAAAACTAAACATTTTAATATGTTTAATATGGACGAATCGATAAAAAAATAATTCAACAATATACATAATGAACATTGTTAGGAAATAATTTGTTTGAGCAACTTTCTAAATTATCATGTTTCAGTGAAACTTTAATATAAAATGCATTTATTTAATAATTTGTTTGGGTTCTTTTATCTTTTTTTTAATTTTTTTATTATTATTTTACACAATATACTTTACAGCTTTCAAATGATTGTTTTGTACACTACTTTGTAATGTTTTTCACTGACAACGTAGCAGTGAGGTGTATTTTCCGGAACTTGCCGAGTACCACCGGAATGCCATGTGATAACGTTACGGAAAGGCATGTGATAACAATCGGAGCATGTGATAAACTTTTCATATCAGCCCGCTAAGCACCAATTCGAAAAATATGGAATATACGTTGATTAAATGCTATTATCATACGGTAAAAATCATATGTTATTTAGTCTAAGTATATGATAAATGAAAATGTATAATGCAATTGAAATGAAGTTCTGCCTTCTGTATTGAAGATAAGCTTGTATTTTGCTAATAACTTTCAGAAAAGAGGGACGAAAGACACCAGAAACTTTATTCGATAAAGACAAACTTTAAATGAATTGACAAAACCTGTTTTTACAAAATGACACCTAAGTTTTTTTTTTTTTTTACTTTAATCTTATTTTAAGGAGGGATCCGCACATTTGAAATCTTAAAAGTCAGACAGTTCGATGAGTTGATTGAATATGTGCTTACAAAGCGAAAAATGTTTTTATTTGATATACGATAAAGCTTTCCGACATCTAATGATTTCAATATGAACAGCTTTGCTGGAAAAGTGGAAGTAAAAAACAAGTCATTAAAAAATTGTCATCTGATGTGTTATTTTTAAAGCTATAAAAATGACAGAGTATATTTCTTTCCCTAGAGAAAACTTTCGACTCGTTTAACATGTTGTGGTGAAAAAAATATGTTATATCATTTCGTGTATTGACTAGTATGTAACTGATAGTATATTGCCATCTAAATGTTGCTTTTGCCAATTTCTGTCGAAAGGATAACAGTTATACACATTGTTTCCCGTGGGCCCGATATGTAACGTTACCTTTATAATACTATGTATTCCTTAATATTGCGTTTAGTTGTGAAAACACAGACATAATTCAATTTAGAAGTATAGACAGAGTCTATTGAAAAGGGGTGTCTAATCGTGTATAAATTATTATTGACAGGTTAGTCGAACAATTATCTTAATAAGAGATCAAAGGGTTAAAACGTCTGTAGTGTAATAAATAGTTGATAGTGTCATCAATATTCAACTTCTTGTAGCACAATATATTCCCCTTAATGTGTATTGTATATATTGAAAGCAGATATGATGAAATATTTCCTAAAAATATAAAGACAATTCAGTATTGGAAAAGGCTTTAACATGTTTAATGAATGATATATGACATGCTTAAACAATAATTCTGTTTACTAATTTAAAAGAAAGATTTTGTATTCAAAATTTAAAATTTAGTGGACTAGAACAGACACACAAACAGAAATAAAAATTAGCAACGTACTGAAATAAAAAATAAAATGAAAATATTAAACAGTAAACACACTGCAAGTAATGAAAACTCTAAACAAAAAAATCAAAACGCCGTAAATCCCGGCGGATATGAAGTGCTCTGAAATGCTTACGTTTTATGCTGCCTTATCATTTTACAACTCAAAATACGTTGATACAGTTTCTTTTTCATAATAGTTTAGTTTAAACATATTTGATTTGCTCAAAGCGAAAAAGGATCAGACACAAGTAAAACATACTTATAAAGTCTCCTCCACAATACAATATATATAACAATACAAATTGAACGTGAGCATGCATCATATAATATAAACAACATAAATATTACTTATTTATACTGAAAAAAGTAGAGGGAATTAGGAAAGAACGACAGCTATTAGGTTGATGATGATAATGATGATGATGTGCGTTTTACCTAAGTTGATACTATACTACGAGGAATCGTTTTTGATCTCTTTATAAAATTGAATACTTGTTTAAGAATTTGCACAGTTTGATCATAGGAAAGAGTTTCTTTTCCAAAAACAGTAGTGTCCAAATCGCAGCCTTCGGGAAGCCAGCTGATACCATTAAACAGAATATCCCTTTCATTTAAATAGAAAGTAGTTTTTTAATTCTACTTTGAATTTTGATAACGAGTCTACATTTCGAACTGATATGTTCAAATTATTCCAAAGTTTAATTGTTGATGGGATAAAGGATTAGGAAGTCAGTGTCAGCCTGCAAAATGGTAAAATGATATCTTGTCCATTTCGCAAGGGATATTGTGTTGTACTTTGAATTTTAGGGGATACAAGGTTACATAAATATTCAGGGGCATTATTTTTCTGAATTTTATAAAATAATTGTAGTTTTCTTTTCTTTCTTCGTTCCTCTAAAGTTTCCCAACCAACCTCTTTTGAGACAGTCTCAGAGTGTGTGTAAAAAGGCAAACCTGTTACAATTCGTGCAGCTTCAAGTTGTAGCTGTTCTAGTTTAATTGAATAACCTTTTCCGCAATTGTCCCATACTTCAGTTGCATATTCAAAAATTGGTCTAATAAATACTAGATATATTTTTTTCCAAATTTTGTCGGCTTAGTTGATATTTGAGTTTTCGCAGTATATTCAGATGTTTTTTTAACACTATTAAATATATTTTCAACATGGTTGTTCCATTTTGCGTCACTTCTAAATGTAACCCCTAGATGTTATGAAATCGCATAATTGGTATTTTTTTTGTTCATAGTAAAAATAGTTTTTTTTATCTCATTATTTGAGAACATCATAATTTCTGTTTTTCCAGGATTGAAAGACATAAGCCACTTTCTTGACCATGCATCCAGCTGTCTTATGTCACGACTAACAACTGACTGTATAAGTTCCTCGTCCTGATCCGAGTATCTGAACGAAGTGTCATCTGCAAATAGTCTGCATAAAGAAGTTAACTGTTCAGCAATATCGTTAATATATATGATAAACAATACAGGACCAAGAACGGATCCTTGGGGTACACCAGCTGAAACATTGCAAAAAGTAGAGGATGATTCATTAATGATAACCTTTTGTTTTCTTTGATATAGGTAGCTAGTGAATCATTTTAAAAGATTTCCCTCAATGCCATATGCTTTCATTTTATGTAGTAAGCCAATATGCCAATCATTGCAAACTTTTACATAATACGCAATTACATATTAGCCCATTTGTAAACAGTGGGGTTACACTTGTGTACATTATGTTACATCAAATTGTTAAACTATCGGTAGTGTATTGATTTTCTTTGAACTACACACACACGATATTTGTGACTTTTGGTTGAACATAAACACAGTCTAGTTTGTTTTGGTTGTTTGAATATCATTTCATATGTTTTCTTAGAGTGTAGAAGCTTCATCATAATTATTTAACATTTCTGTAATCATAAAAAATGAATGTAACATTATTGCATCATTTGAAATGCATTGCCTTGAATTAAACAAACCCATCTTGTTTTCCAACGATTTATCAATACAAATATTGTAATCAATTTCCAATTTGTAATGAATCAATTGTGAACTATTTGCAATTGACATTTGGAATCGAATATTTAACAAATACAAAGAAATACGGTTTAAATCCTTTTGAAGTTTTAAAACATGTTGACATTTTGTCACAAACACGGACACTATTCTGCTGTTTTGCAAAAACGTAATGTTTTTGATTCTATGTTTACTTCGTATAAATGCACATATTCCTGGCACCTAAATATGCTTAAAACTCACATATATATTTCAATTTCAATTTTTGTGGAAAACACTGAAAAATCAGTACAATTTGAAAACAAACTTAAACGTTGATAGACGTAATTAACTTATCATAAGTACCAATATTAAATTGTGTATCTAAACCAGAAGCGCATGTTGTTTAAAATAAGGCTCATCAGTGACGTTCGAATTCGAAAACATATCCAGCTCTACAATATTGTTGCTATGGTAAATTCTTCAGATTTACTCCATAAATATCGAAACAATCAATAAGTTTATCATCATTAACCAATTTAATTTTGGATGCATCTTCTAATTGGCTGACATTGTTTTGCTTATCAGCTTGAAGACATAATCTTGTCATGTGACAGTGACGTCATCAACGTTTTTTCATGGTTTTCTCCTTTTTTAAATTTAAATGATAAATAAATTATAAGAAATGCCTGTCATATTTGTTTCTGTCAATTCAAAATCACATAAAAAAAATGTGATGAACACTTTTGAATAACCCGCACCTATCTCGATAGACATGTAGTCCTTTTAAATAAGAAAAGACAGGCACATCATTATATAATTGATGATTTTTCTTCCTCTTGATATTGTCTGGAGAATTGTTTTTAATGACACGTGTATGCTATTTTGAGGAATCCTGTTAGATTTTACTATTTGTCGGAGTTAGAAATAATATGTACACCATTAATTTACCCTAATGGGAATACCAAAGTGTAATGCTATATCTATTTTCATTCATTCATTTAACTCGTTGCCTTCGACAGATGTTACACAAATTGGTTTTAAAAGGGAATGATTCTAATAAAAGAACATTAAAGTCACGATCCCATTTAAATGAAAATATTGACCAAACAGAAACTAAGTATTATATTTTATTAAAGGACAACTAGACCAGGACCAACACAGTCAGGTGTGCATTCTAATAAGGGTTTCAATTATTCAAATTATCAAAGAATCTGCATACACTATATTAAGAAATAGTTAAACAAATGTGTTATTGACATTTTGAATGCAGATCTTGTGATCAATAACATAGTAAGTTTTAATATGGAAGGGTTCAATTTATCATCTATTTAACTGATTAAATGTTCTTTAAACCTAGTTTGTAAGGAACGTACAACTTTTCCAATCTTCTGTTCAATTTATCATCTATTTAACTGGTTACAATGTAACTGTTCTTTAAACCTAGTTTGTTAGGAACTTACAACTCTTCCAATCTTCTGTTCAATTTATCATCTATTTAACTGATTAAAAGTTCTTTAAACCTAGTTTGTAAGGAACGTACAACTCTTACAATCTTCTGTTCAATTTTTTTCTGAAATCCGAACAGAAACAATGATAATACACGTCATGCCAATGGGAAACACTCTATTTTGTTTTGTTTACTAATTAAAATAGTTTTCGAAGCATATATCAAGAACATTATAGTGCGGTGACAGAAGTGTAAAAAGTCGTCTAGATCGCGAGTTTAATCTCCCCAAATAACACACGGCTAAAAATGGTCTTAACTTAAAGACAAATATGTCTTCTTTCGTTTTTGCCCTGTCGTCAGAATTTCGTACGGTCACATTTTCCTAAAAAGTCGTTTTAATGACTAGTAGTATATTGGAGAGTTTCAACCCCCCTTTTTCAAAATGAAAAATTGTGTCTGTTTGTCTACATTTAATTGACATAGTTTTTCCTGAAACTATATTTATATGTCAAAATATTCTATTCAGTACTTTATTTTCTTCTAATCTATAAAATTTGCGAAGTTTGACTGTTTAAAATTGTGGTAATTTTAATTGCAAATTTGGACACAAACTTTAGTTTCTTCTTCGTAGTAGTAATAAAGATTATCCCATTATATTTTAAGCATATAGTATTTCATAAAACTAATAAGTGATAAAAATTTCGGAACCAAAATATGAAAAAAACCTTAAGAAATCAATGGAAAAAGAATGAGTAAAAAACTTAAATTTCAACACGGAACTCAATCACTTGCCTTCCGTCACATTTTGTGTATTAGTCAATAATTTGCTCTCAACTGATATATGAAATTACTACCTTTTTCGCTATTATATACACACATCTTTATCAAACTGCACTGATATATGCCACATACGTTGTTTGTATATGTTTATATTCTATGATTTTTTCTTATAAAACATTAAAAAAAGTGTTATTGTAAAATCAAAATAATTGACGGATAGTTTCAGTAAATATTCCGTGATATATCAAGTCCGTTGCAACTTGCTCCATTAAGTCCAAAGAAAAGACAAAAGTCGTTAAATTTTATGCAGTGCTTAAATAATAGGCCCCCAAACAAATTCGACTGAAATTTTGAGTTAATTTACCAGTATAGGGAAGTCGATTTTTATATCTGCATTGGATAAAAGATTGGATGAGCTGAACATGTTAATTTGAAGAACTCCGTGAAGGCAGATTATCATCGTTCGTGTTACAAAAGTTACACTAGTAAACATATTTGTTCCCCTTTTTAGAGCAAAAAAGCTTCTTATCTCTGATATTCAATGACGACATACAATTATCTGTTGTCCCTTAGTTTCAGGTATTTGTAGGCGTTCTAGAATGCAGTCGTTCAACTGGAGTGCTTTTATTTTGTTGGAACAAAACATTTTCAAAAGATCAAAAACTACTCAAGTTTGAATCAGATGAGCGTATTAAGAATGTTTTATCAGTGTCAGACAAAGTTAAAGCTGAAATAGTTTCCCGTCCATCTTTTAAACTTCAAGCACTCTGTCATTTTGTTTGCAGAGCAAATAATTTGCTAAAAAAGAAAAAAATAAAATAAAATCTAAACCCGTGGAAGCAGATATCTCAGATCACGATACTGCTTTTACTAATTTTATTTTGGCTATTGATAATGATTTAATGGTCATTCGTTATGACACCGTTACTTGATAAATATCATAGATCTTTCCTTCCGGCTGATTCTAATATAAAATATTCTACTTATAAAATGCAGTCGAAACTCATTGATTTCTATAGAAATACAGCTGTCAAACAACTTCAACAAGTTCAAGGCAAATATAACATAATATTCAGTAGCAAAATAACTGTTTGAGATGCCATATCAGCTGCTAGTCAATTGAAAACTGACCTCAAAATCGCAATGTTAACTGTAAAAGATACAAATAACGGACAGATATTTCATTCCGCAGCAAGTATATATAGAAAAGACATCGAAACTCTACAGAAGAATACCCAACTTCGGATGAATTGTTTCTTCCTTCTTCCATTCAGTCAATGCCTTCGTATTTATTGCAATTCATTTTATGGTTACTCGATAAAACTGCATACAGCCAAGACTTTTCTCAGGAAATGGCACCAGAGAAATTGCATAAATGCTAATCAATTGTTGAGTCAATCGTTTGTGTGGCCATTTTCTTTTTACACCTTTTAATTTAGAAATGGCTTCACAAATGTACCATGAGTTTAGTTCAAAACACCCTGTTCAAACTTTGAATGGCAATGGATTTTATGCTTCTAAAAGTGAAGTGCGACGTTATCTAATCTGTTGCCAACCATGAAATTGAGCGAATTCAAGATAGTGTGTATGTCTCGTATAATGTTTCCCCAGCATCTTTAATTTGCAGACAAGCATATGGTTGTCATCATACCTTCCTAAACCCCCTTTTATATATCTGTTAAATCTTGGATGAATTGATAGGAATGGTTTGAAGCTGGTGTTTTTTTAGGAACAAATGTCTTCGGACTTCCTACAATACCTTGTCTGCACTTGTAAAGAAAAACTCAAAATAACCTGTTTGCTTTGAGCAGAACCTTTCAAGTGCAGACCTGTGGTCATGAGTAAAATGTATAGAAATATTAAAAATGTCTTGTGACGGCTGATGACAATGAAGATGATGGATATAACGGTTGATTTGGTAGCTTGTTGCACTGGTACACACGGTCCCAGCCCCCAGGTTAGGGGAGTGTTGGCGCGTCCGTAAGAAAGTTAAACCCCGCCACATTCTGTATGTGTCTGTTTCAAGTCACGAGACGGTAATGCAGTGTTTGTCGTTTGTTTCTATATATTATATTTGTTTGTTTCTTATTTATTTGGAACATTAATCAGGCCGTTAGAATTTGCGTTTATTTTACATTATTAATTTCGGGAATTGAAGACTATGCAGTATAACTTTTACTAATTTTTGAAGACCGTACGGGACCTATAATTGTTAATTTATGTCTCATTTGAAGAGTTGTCTCATTTGCAATCATATCACATCTTCTTTTTCTCATATGGAATACTTTTGAAGTTTGTGGTACGTTGCAAGGGCAAAAAGGGGGGATATAGGTACAAAAGCTATAATGTAATAGATTTTAACCAGAGTGAAATACATGTAACAACAGATAATACTATGGAAGCAGTAATAATTGTGAAAAAAACCCAAAACCAATGAGTAGTCTATAAAAAACCTGAAGTATCTGCAAATTCAATTTGAAGTCATATTTGACTGTAGAGTTCTATTGCTTTGGTTTCATACCACACCCAATATGATAGTTTAAAAAATTATTTTAAAGTATTGTCTTGCATGACACTTAATTTTTTACCTGAAATCGATTTTTTTCATAAGGTTAAGGTGCTCAAAACATTTTATAGGTTGAAAACCTGATTTTTTGAAGTTTTGTTTATTAAACGTCGTTTTAGTATTTTTTTTATAACAAAATCTAAGCGATTTAGGTTTATGTATAATAATAAACATTGCTGAAGCCAAAACAGTATCATTTGTATTTAGGTACAGTTTAGAAATAGAAAAAAATGACAAAATTGAAACTCTCCTAAATTTTCACAGATTTTTACATATGACCTTTGACCTCAATTTGTAAAATATGTGACCATATCAGGTCCTGACGACAGGCATATTATTATAGATCACGATTTCCTCTTTCCAACGATATATTATATAGGTGTGTGTTCGGTGGGGAGATTAAATTCGAAAAAATATGCCTTCAGTCACCGCACTATTATTGTCGTTAACAAAAATAAGAAAAATCAGAAACAGTAGGACGTATTCGTCGTGTTTTTGACACATACATTCCATTACGGTCAACTAAATTGCAAAGCTTCTATTAAACCTGTATGTGTGGACAATGGGAAGAAACCCGTTATAAAATATGTGGTTTGTCTGTAGGTGCGTCTGTGATGCTGCAAACACAATTAAAAAAAATCTCAATATATTTGCTGGCATATCCCCGACTTGGTACAGGCATTTTCAAATGTAGAAAATGGTGGATAAAACCTGGTTCTATAGCGCTAACCCTCTCACTTTAATGACAGTATCATCAAATTTCGTTTTATTTACATTGATGCGTTAAATAAACATACAAAATTAATAAAATAGTCAAAATGTGGGTACTTTAGTTATTATCGTATAACAATTTTAAAAGTTGAAGTTAAATTGAATTTAAATGGAATTTCCATCTTGGTGTCCTCTTTCTTATAATACTCCAGTTGGAAGTTTGTCTTATAATTCAATGTAATAAAACACATGCAATATAGTACTACAATTGTTAATGGCTCAGATGGCAGATACTAAGTAGACATGTGAGACATTAAGGACACACCATACGGCTAGAAATTTGCATCACACTAGAGCAGATATGACAAATATACTTACCACAGTTTATAAACGTGTGTAAGGTTCCTATTCCGTATACGTATGGTTATACGTAGATATATTTATATTTTTGTACAAAAGCAATACAAACGTTGCTGTATTGATTTTTTTTTGTATGCATCTGCCAACCTTTAAATATGCATGCTAGTTTGTTTTAAAATGTTGTTTCTCTATAAAGTTGCCTCAACAAGGATCAGGATTGCCTTGAAAAAATAGATAATAATACGTCTAAGGTTCAATCAATTTTATTTTCCTCAATGTGAGCTTGATGTTTGAATGAAGCTTAAGTATTTATAGCTGTTGCATGTTGCCACACATAAAAACAAGAACCATATACTTGGATTATTTTGTTTTGCACACAATAGATATTAAAAAAAACAAACATAGATTGTAAGTTTCTTAAAATAAATATAAAATCGTTGTACTTTTCACTTTTTAAAAATGTTCTGTCACAGAGTGAAAACGGGGCAAACGATACCAGAGGAACAGTTAAACTCATAAATCGAAACTAAAATGATAACACCTTGGCTTACAATTAATTAGACAAATAACAGTTCACAGGAAACAACATATAAAACTGAGCAAAACGAACTCCACCAAAAAAGTTGGGAAGATATCAGGTGCTCCGGAAGGGAAGGGGATCCTCCACCACATGTGTAAATTACACATTGGGATGATCAAGGATTATTTATGTGGAATTAACGAATATATTTAGAGTTTGTTATTGATAGAAACAAGTTTAAAGTCTATACAATACATTAAAACGTCTTAACTAATCTCAAACCTGCAGTTTAATCAAGTTTTTAAGGCAAAAACAAGTAGTACTATTTAACTGGAATCAGCTTTTCTTTCTTTTGTATCAGTTCGCCTCTTTTGTAAGACAATTAATACTGATGGCTTTTTAATACTAAAAAATATTCGTATGCATCTGAAACATTTATACAAATCAGTTAACATGCGTGTCACGTCATTACGTAATTTAACACGCAGTGCAATGGATTGGAACCATTACATAACATTTTCAAAGATCTTAAGAACACATTTATAATAATTGTTTCTCAAATTATAATGCATTCATTTAGAAACTTTACATTTTAAAACTCATATTTTACCAAACGTTTGATATGAATGCATTTCTTTTTTCCACAATTGTCCATTACAAGTTATACTCAATTTATAATTCTAATGTTTAACTCCAACATTATATTGGGAAAACTAATTAATAAATGAGAACTGTCAAGTTTGCTTCAGCTATTTATGTGCATACTGCATCTTAACATTGATGCACTACACTGGTATAATCAACTAGGTGGCGTATTTACATTTACCCAACTTATTATGTTGTATTCATGTAACACATGTAGTTACATATATAACACATAAAGGTGCCATGTTTACCAACTCAAACGAAATAAAATAGTCCCTAATGTATATTTAAAAAAAAATAATGTTATGTTTACGAGTCATTTATTTCTGTTAGTCTTTGTATATAAAAATACAATTAAGTCTAAATTAGATCATAACCAACATTGAAGGGTAGACTAAATCGATGTAAACAAAATTAAGACTACTAAAAATGTTGATTGATTTTTCTTTTTTCTCATAGTACAACACAGTAATTTAAATTTGGAATTAGATGTTCTAGAAAGTAAAATCCTCTTTGCTGCATCCATGCATGTTGCTTACTTTCTAACCACGGCAAATCTCAATTGATAACGGAATGAATTGTAGGGTCAAATATCAGTAGAATACAGAACACAACACGATTTGATATGTCTTACTTTAATGGCAAAAGGAAGAAACTATATGGATGTTAAAAAAATATCAATTTCTGATTATTCTTGTTATTAGTTGGATGAGAGCATTTCTGTATTTTTTGCATTCAAAGGGGAAAATGTCACTGATTGCTTTTCTAGTTATAGTGTCAATCTTCATTGTAGTTCAGCTAGCCGCAAAACCTGGTTAAAATATTAGTTTGTTATAAAATATTCTGTTAAATTGTTGATACATGTGTATAATGGTACATTTGCAAATACACTAGACACACATAACTTTGATAGAAACACAAATCACTCAGAATTGCCCTTATGTGAACTAAAGGGCGAACTTTCCGTGTAAATGCTATTCAGTTTTTAGCCTTCAAAAAACGATAGTTGAATATATCTGGAAAGACGGACTATAAAATGAAGGAATTCCGCTGTGTCTTTACTGTATGTGTTATTGTCGCTATGAATACGCCTTGCTATTTTCGAAAGGTCTAAAAATTTACCTAAAAAATTCACAATTATTTTGAAGACTAACGAAAGATGTAAGTATGAATGGTGTTTTATGGAAATGAACAAAATATTGCTGGTTGTTTAAAATCCAGTTTAGTCAATTCATACAGATAATTTGAATTACGTGCAATATTTGATCCTGAAAATGATAATTAGTTGAAGTCCCAATTATCTTTATTTTACAAAACCAATTATATTGACAAGCAGGTGCTATGCTAACATGAGTTACAACAATTTATTGTATGGAAGTTCACAGATAGTTCAATTTAATGACAGATTAGGACACTGATGTAAATGGTAATTTAAGGAGAATGTGGTAAGTGGGAGTAGACTCATTAGTTTTTATAACATACAACTAATCAGAAGAATCAAAGAATAAAGCAAAATTTTATACATATTAAAATTTCATTTATATCAAATGATACAACTTCGAAGATATATTTATATTCATTGTTCATTAGTTGTTTAAAGCAGTCTATAATTATTTTACATACTATTTTGTTGATTTATATATACGTGTACCCTGTTGTAAATTTTTAGATACAAAATATGTTCACGATGTGCAGCTTTAATACACTGATACATTATAACATACTTACATTTAATATACATATCTTTGAAATCATTTGCAATTTTCCAGTTATAGAGAATCGCATCATAGCGAGACATTATGTGAGAACAGGAGAAACAACTAAGAAATTCAGATGGGGACACAATAAACTGAACAAATATCAATAAAAATTCAAATATGTGTCTTAATAAAAAAAGAAAATGAAAGTGAGGTATTTTTTATAAACATATCGACAAACGACAACTGTTTTATTGCGCAGTGTATCTAATCAAGTTTCCACAAGTCAATGAGGTGTCTTCCACGGAAAATGTATCTTCCATCAGAAAATAATGGCCTTCAAAGTTTAGGCAAAATGATATTGAACCCCTATTATTCACCTTTACAAAAGATAAACTGGCAAAACTAGTGACATGGGCGTGCGTTTTTATCCGCTCATACTGTATTGATGGACTTGCAGTTATTGTGTCTAACATATATGCTACAAAAAGACGAAATTATATGACAAGATGTATAATAACTCTATCATAATGTATATAATATGTCTTTGGCTCAAAATACAATACGCGTTTGAATATTTTTACATAACTCTTGAGTTTGGAAAAATGTATTAACACACAATCGATTTGCTTTCCTAATTACGCAAACTAAAGATTATCGTGAGAATTGTTCGAAAGTCATATCCTTTGTTTGTACCATTTAGTAATACAATTTTTTTTTTCTTCAGAAAACGTAAAGTACAACGCGACTTTTACTCTTGTAAATGCACCACAAACATAACGCAAATATGTACTTCAATACATTGCACGGAGTCTATGGTGTACTAAAACCAATTGCACTTGTCGTTGATGTGCTTAAATCAATTGCACGGGATTTGTGATATTCTCAAATTCATTGTACGGGACCTTGGATGTATTTAAATCCATTATATGGGATTTGTGATTTACTTAAACATATTGCACGGGTTCAATGATGTACTTACTTATAATTTGATATTATTTATCACATACAATCATAAATCCTGTCGTAAATATGGATGATGGTATCATAATTTAGCATCGTCTATGTTTTAACCTCAAGTTTCAAAATTAAACAGAATAGTAAATGCAAAATTGAACAGAATAGTAAGTGCAGGCTATCGATTTTATCTCTTTTTTTACTGAATAGCAAATGTCCATATATGATACAAAATGGGTCTTGCTTTATTTGTACTTGAATACACTCAGCGTCAATAAGCTAAACTAGAAATGAGTTGTTTTGCCTTGACAGCTACAAACTAATGCTATTACTTGTTAACATGTATAAAAGACTTTATGATATAATGCAATGTAATACTAAGATTTAAATAAAATATGTTTATTGTTTCGTATATCTGAATACACATCTGGCTTTATGTGTTGTTGGTTTGAACGCTTCCAATAAATGTAGTACTTTTTCATATAAATTTTAAATACTTATTTATAATTATAAGAATTTGTGGCATTGTATTTAATGAGAAGAGGCACTGATACTAGCATGTACAACAGTAATTGGATACTGCAACTAGGAAGCGTCGCTGATACAACCAACAATGGAAATGCTTATTGTATATTAGGGTTATTGGTTAATCCAGATGTTTGATAAAGTATCATTAACATTAAACATGACACAACTCCCTATCAATTCTTTCAAATGCATAAATCTATAGGTGCATTGAATTAGCATTCTATTAACGGTTCTACTATTCACTGTCGTTTTTCTTCAGGTGCAATTATTTAGTAAAAATAAGTACATGATACCAAACATGTTTTTTTTGTTCTTTACAGAAAATTAATCAAATTGGTCGAAAAAAATAGGTGGTCACGGACCATTTAAGCTAAAAATATTAGTTTTAAACAGCTATGCAAAAGGGACCTTTTTTCAAAAGTTAAACATACATATTGCTGAAAAATTATTACAGACGGCTATTTAAGACTAAAAACTTCGCATACATCTGAAACATTTATACTTATCATTTAACTTACATGCCACGTCATTACTTAATATAACATGCTGTGCAGAGGATTGGGACGATTACATATACTTTTCAAGTAATTTGGAGTACATTTATATAAATCATTTTTCAATTTGTAATGCATCCATTTAAAAAGTTAACATTTGAAAAATGTACAGTTCACAACACTTTTGTAGTGAATTATTTTGTGTTCTCGATTATTGTTCATTTTAAGTTATAACGCACCATTCTAGCGTTTTATTCCAATAGGATAATGGGAACGTAATGAATAAAATACTATGTCAAGTTTGATTTTTGTGATTTATTGGTATACGATATCTGAACATGTATAAGTACAACCTTCACACAATCCAACAGGCGGCGTATTTTCAATCAGACATATCAATTAATTAAGTGTGTCTGATATTTCAAGCCTCTTTCAACACTATACAGAAACGTGGTAACTTCTTATTGGTGAAGCATGTCGGAGTGCCTATTTAATACAACAGACATTTGGTAGTCAAACTGAACATCCTAGTCAGTAAGATTGGAGTCAATTGCACCTGTCGAGTTCATGATTCGATTGTCCAATGGCTAGTAATACAGTATTTTAGATACTTAACCATTTTGGTCACCAATACCAGTTTTACCTTAAATATAGACTGTTTTGAGGTTTGTAATTTTCTCTTAGCCTTTAAAAAAATAAATTCGAATAATTCTTAATCAAACCATAATTAACATTGATGTCTAGAAACAAATCGATAAGATAAGATTGTATCTCGAAAGATGAAGCATACTACAATTATTGTTTGATGTGCTTAGAATACATAACTGTAACGGCTTCTTCAGAAAAAAAGACCGTTCAGTTTTTAAGTTTCTGGACATTTGACATATCTAATTAAAAAAGATGTTTGAAATTGAGAACACACGTTTTATAAGATCACTCCACGCAATCAATTATGTGTATGTATAACTGTAATGGGACAAACAAGACATTCGTAGACAATGTACATTAACACAATATCAATTCATGATTAGTAGTATTGAATTAGAGAAATTAGCATTATTCATTTTATTAGAGTAAAACAAACGAAATGAGCCTAATTTTGTTTTATTAAGATGTCATTTCTCGTATAGTATTATTTTTTAAAGCCAAGGTTTAACCCACCATTTTCTTCTTAATAAAATTAACGGTACCAATTTTCTGGCGCCAGATGCGCATTTCGACAATACATGTCTCTTCAGTGATGCTTCTGGCAATCATATTTGAAATCCAAAGCTTATCTAAAAGATGAAGAGCTATAATCCAAAAGGTCCAAAAAGAATGTCTATCTTGAAATAAGGAATTTTGCATTTGTTATCAACGAGTCCATAGAAATTTATGTTGGTGTTTGTTTTTGTAGCAGTTCAGTGTTACTCTTTCCGTTATAGTTGGTGTGTTTTCCGCGATGTTTGTCTGTAACCCAGATTTGTTTTCATTCAATTGACATATTCGAGCGGTAAACTACGGTTGCCTTTATCTACCTTTAAATAGTGGTGTTCATTTACTGAACTATATGCAATAGTATACAGGTGATATGTAAAGTTAGATACAAAACTGTGTAATACCCACATGACCAATATTATGGAACGTTTTTTAAGTAGTAACTGTGGTATGTTTTTCTTCATATACCATTTGTTCCAGGGTAAATAGAAAAACAACATGTCGCCCCTTAAATGTATCTACTTGACTAGTTGTCATAATTCATAAAGGTTAATTTGAAACACGTCTTATACATGATATATGTGATGTTGAAAATGAGAATTAGTCAAATTTCCCATTATTTTGATATTTTATACATATAATCATGATAGCCATGTGATAAGGTAACATTCTATTTATTATGCCTGTTTAGTTCACACATCATGGTAAATATAACGGAATTTGATGAGACTGTCACCAAAGTGATAGGGTTATCGCTATAAAATCAGGTTTAATCCACCAATTTCTACATTTGAAAATGTCTGTACCAAGTCAAGCATATGACAGTTCGTGTTTATTCGTTTTTTTATGTGTTTTGTTATTTGATTTTCCCTTGTGCTTATGACTTACTGATTAGATTTTCCTCTAAGTTCAGTATCTTTGTGATTTTACTTTTAGGTACAGCAATGAAGTGACAAAAGTTCACAGAGAGTTCATTATGTTGACAGATTTGTAAAATTTTATCAGTTTTATCCATGGCAATTAAAAGGATTTATTGCGGATGAGTGGGCTCGTTAGTTTATAAAACATACAACGTATCAGAAGAATCAATACATAAAGTATGTTTTTTTACTTAATTGACATTTTATTTATTGCAAACATCGGAGAGATAATTGTAAACGTTGTTTATAAGTGATTGTAAGCATTTTATAATCCTTAAACATATTTAGTATTTTGTTAATATAAATTCTGTTGTATATTGTTCGATAACAAAAAATGTCCACGATGTACAGATTATTTATATCTGTTAAACATAGCTTTAAACACATGTTAAAAGTACTGGCAATGGTTCAGATATGAATGAAGAGTCACAACATAGAATGATACATTAGGTTTAGACAGCAGTATTAATGATAAATTTAAAAGGAGAACTCAACGACGAACCAATTCTAAATGAAGATTGATGAAGTTTGGGACTTTTTTTGGTCTTCTCAGGGGCATCCATTAACAATGAAACTGGCCATAAACATATAGGCAATAGTGCAAAAATTGGTGTTAAATCCTTATACATATTCGCTTTAAACATGTTAAAAGATATGACTCTCATCACTATTGATTTGTGTATGTGTTTTAAAATCGTTTGTATTAATTGACAAAATTCTATGAACAATTCATTATAACACTTTTATAATTTAAATTAAAGTTGTATGGTTTAGAACAAAAATGCAATACGCAATTCCATATGCTTTATATAATTGTAATCCAGGGTTTGGAAATATTTTTAAAACCTCAAAAAACGACTTCCATTATTATGCAACCTGAAACAGAAAAACATGCATTTACTTCATTTCATATCCAAATAAAAAATAAATAAGATTTCATAAGACCTTTAAAAATAGCTTATAATTATACATGAAACAGATTTTCAAAAAGAACAATGGGGATTCATGGACAAATATTTTAGGCATTCAAATGGATAAAACCAGAGGATTTCGAAAACCTGACAAAAATTCCAAAAGTTGACAAGCAAACGTCCTTAACTGTGCAAAATGCCAAATTTGTGATGTTTGATGAGGTGATATAAGCTAATTTTCTCCTTGGTTGATGAAATTTATATACTCTTCAGTAACAAAGTTTATCGACAGGTTGTAGATATTTTAATTGGCAATAAATACTTCTTTTTAATAGTAGACCCCTCTAAATTGCATATAATTAATAAATTTATTAACAATAACCATTATGTTGATGAGCTGTTTTGCTTAAATAATCAGGAATTTTCTAAATATACTGCCGACATTCACCAAAAAGGAACTTACTTTAAATACTATAAAAAGAAGATGTGGTATAATTGCCAATAAGACAACTATCCACACAAGACCAAAATGACACAAATATTAACAATTATAGGTCACCGTACGGCCTTCAAAAATGAGGCAAGCCCATACCGCATAGTCAGCTATGAAAGGTCCCGATACGACAATGTAAAACAATTCAAACGAGAAAACAGTGGCCTGATGTATGTAAAAAAATTAATAAAAATTGAAGAAAAAAAAACAAATATGTAACACATAAACAAACGACAACCACTGAATTACAGGTTTTTGAATTAGGACAGGCACATACATAAATAATGTGGCGGCGTTCAACATGTTAGCGGGATCCCAACCCTCTCCTAACCTGGAACAGTGGTATAACAGTACAACATCAGAACGAACTATAAAAATCAGTTGAAAAAGGCTTAATTTTAAATAAATCAAATGTAAACGGTAATAACTGTCCTTTCCTAAATTTATATATATTACGGTTTTACACGGGAAACTCCACACTGAAATTTACGACAGAAAGGACTGTTGTTCGTTCCTTATAGGTAATGTTCACTTGTTGGTGTTGATGATCTTACATTGTTTTTATTTCACTACGCCAATGTCTGTTTTGCCGTTTTTGATCTAAACGAACGTTGTCTATGTATGACTGGTAAAATATTTTGCCATATAATATGTTAGCAAACATTATATAAAATTTTTACTTAATTCTTTTATAGATATTACGATTTTGTTTTTAAGGTGGATTGTATCTGTAAAATCTTATTTCAATCGCAATATCAGGTGATCAGTTTAACAGATATATCGATTACCGTGCACGCAAATTAAAAAAGGATACTGTCAAACTTTAAAATTATCTTCTTAGAATAGACAAAATCTGCACATTGCAAATTGACAAAACCATGTTTTTTTTTTATTATAAATGAAAAATCGGTGGAATTTTGAAACCGTACTTATAGTTATTTAGCTGACGGACCATCAGTTGACTAATTGCATGACCAAATAGGGACAACATCTCAGAGCTACCCACACGGTGGTTTGATTTAAAAAAAAAGTTCAATCCCACATTTAGAAGATATATATCGTGTCAGTTTCGGGATAATGAACTACGTGGTTGGTCATTAAGTTTTTATGACGTGTTATAAAAAAAGAACAATGATTGCTCAAATCTTCCAAATAATGTCATTACTTCTTGATGATCGTGAAATTGGTTCGGAAAATATATCCGTTGTTTGTTCGTATTATTACTTATGGCAGGAAATGGTTCAGTCAATTGAAGAATAGTATTGTAAATACATCACAATTATTAATCCTAACATGTAATTAAATATAATTGGATTGTCTATGTGTCATAATATACTATCCTTAACTTACATACGACTGGTGCCACAAGTGGAGCGTAATCTGCTAATCCTCCAGGAGGACTTGCTATTATCCCCAAAGTTTGGTGAGGTTTGTGTTGCGTAGTCCTTTAATGTGTTATATGTACTTTTCCTTGTCTGTTTTGTGACTTTCTACTTAGGCATGGTATTGTAAGTTAATTGTCGATCTATAACTTTGAATGTACCTCTGCTATAACTCATCCAATTTAAAAAGAAAATTAAATCATGTTTAAATATGGATGATGTTATCATAATATAGCATAGTTTTTGTTGATACTTTTAAAGTTGAAAATTGGACTTTTTTTCCAATGATGACTAGCGGTATGATTTACCTTGACCTTCGATATAACATCCACATATGATAAAAGTTAAGACTTTTTTTATTTATACTTAAAAAGAAATCAATAATTGTGTCAGGAATTCTACAAACTAATAGTACTTCTTGTAAAACTATAAAGAAACATATTTAAAATAACACTTTGTACGATTTCAATAAAAAATAATAATAATGCCTTTGGAAATCAAATGTGAATTTGACAACGTCAGGAAAAAACACATTGGGAACGTTTGTTGTTTATTAGGTGATTTTTTTTTATTTAACATAAACATTTAATGAAGACGCAATTCCTTTATCCATTCTTAATTTATATCTTTAAGGTGATACTTTAAGATGGTACATAACAGGGAGAGAACTCTGTCGAATCAGCTAAACGTTTTAATTAAGTTGTGTTGTTAAGGTAATATAAAGCTTTTTAATGATCAACATGAGTGTTTGTCAAACTGCCATTTAACCAGTGTAATTTTTCTGATAAAATAGTTTGCTAATTTTTATTGCAATTTTTATATTTTTATATTTTTTTCAAAGGGTCAAAGTTAATACTTTGTAAAAATTGAAGGAAAATTAAACGAGTCAATATAAATTTAGTTCAGGTGTTGGGTACGAGCTAAGGACATTTAATTCTTATACTTTGAGTGTTTTAACAAATAGTGCACATACCATGTCCTTATGTATACACGGTTTAATGCGAAATTTAACTCTAACAAGTATGTGTTGACAAGTGACCATAAACACGTCCATTTTCCTCCTTTATAGAACATAGTATATAGTAAAGTGCACATTGGAAGTACGTCAAACAGTACTAAATAAAATCCTATGACGATAGTTCACATGTCAATCTAATTAAATGAATTGATCTTGTCTGAATAAGAAATTAAATAAATAAAAGGAAAACCTTTAATCTTGCTTCGATATATAGAATACGCCACGAGTTGATTATGTATTGTTTTAGTATTCTTCCGCCTACAGCCGGATTGGTTTCGAATTTTAAAACGTCAATTATTATGTAGGAATTATTTATGAGGACTACATATACTGTAAAACAACTTATTTTCGCGTATACTAAAGCCCCTTCTATCCCAATTCACGGTGATTAAATTATACGATTTGTGAATTTATTCGATGTAGTGATTTAAGGAATGATTCAAGTTTTAAGTTTTCGCAACAAGTTATATACGGTTTATTTTTGTCTTGGCTCGCGAACATTTAGTGGTTGATAGTGATAAAAAGAAAATGAGCTGTTGGAAGTTGAAAAACACGGATACAAAATGTGTGTACATTTGCCTTGATTAATACCTTAATAGGTGACAAGTATTATTTAAGAAATAATTCTTTCATGCCATGCTCTATGCTCATTTTAACATGCGTAGGCATTATATTTGTTAATATCTTAATACCGAGCGTTAGCGAGGTATTAAATGTTTACAAATATAATGCCTACCCATGTTAAAATGAGCATAGAACGTTTAATCCCGCTGCAAATGTTTGCATCTGTCCTAAGTCAGGAATCTGATGTACAGTAGTTGTCGTTTGTTTAAGTAATATATACGTGTTTCTCGTTTCTCGTTTTGTTTATATAGATTAGACCGTTGGTTTTCCCGTTTGAATGGTTTTACACTAGTAATTTTGGGGCCCTTTATAGCTTGTTGTTCGGTGTGAGCCAAGGCTCCGTGTTGAAGGCCGTACTTTAACCTATAATGGTTTAATTTTTAAATTGTTATTTGGACGGAGAGTTGTCTCATTGGCACTCACACCACATCTTCCTATATCTATAGAGCATGGCATGATATAATTATTTCGATTCTAATAGGAATATTTTGAACTGTTGTACTTCGAAGCGGACCTAAGGTAGACACTCGAAATGTTGCCATTTTGATTTGATGAACAGAAACGTTATAGAAAAATCATCATTTTATCAATAAAAAAAGAACAAAAACATTTAAACTTACTTTTAGAATGTTTTTATTTAATTTCGTAGCGAGCAACACCAACAAAAATGTCCATTTTGATCTCTGGCGTTGTTCAAAATTCATCTGACGTTGCAATTTCAATTGTGACGTCAATCACGTGCAGCCCATGTTCTATTCGAATTAGAACATGGCTTTGTACCTAAAGCTAAAGAAGAACGTCATATTAGAATTCAGTATTATACCTGGTGAACTGTGTAAAAGCACATATAAAATAGGGACACTAAAACAAAACAAAAATACAACAACAGATCACATCACCACACATATTAAATAACTTTATATATCATGAAGTGAGAAGAGGGAACATGATTCGGAAGGAATATATAACAAGTTTGGCCAATACCAATACTAAGTCATTTAAGTTCGAAATGATAGAAGTAAATATAAAATAAGAAGATGTGGAATGATTGTCAATGCAACAACTGTCCACAACAGACCGAAATGACACAGACCTTAACAACTATAGATCACTGTACGGCCTACAACAACGAGCAAAACACATACAGCATAGTCAGCTCTTAAATGTCCCGATATAAAAATGCAAAACAATTCAAACGATAAAACTAACGGCCTTATTTATATAAAAATAAATAAAAGAAACATAAATATGTAATTTAAACGACAACCACTGAATTACAGGCTCCTGAATTGGGACAGGCACATACATAAATAGTGTGGTGAGGTAAGATATGTTAGCTGGATCCCCATAGTAAAGTATGTTCTGTTTTAAAATGTTGAATGAAGTTGCCAAAAAAATCTCATTTTTTTTTATTTTACGATGTGGTAAAACACAAATAAACATTTGCAAATGTACATGTTGTCAGTGATTGTCGTGTATTGATTTGGTTCGTAAGTGTGTATCGTTTTTCGTGTTCATATTATGTATTAGACCGTTGATTTTCCTGTGATAATCGTTTAACACAAGTCATTTCCATAACTTAAATTCTATAACTTCCTGTATTTTTTGGTTTTTTGTTTTAAAAAACAATTTCATGTGATATGCATGTTTTCAATCATAATTTTAATTATGATCAAAACATTTAATTGTGCTTTCAGTCAGCTGGTTTTCAAATAGCTGACACACATACCAAGTTTGCTTCTCACAATATTTGTATATTAAAAGTATACAAGTCTTTTTAAGAAAGAAGTCTTTGACAATTTCTGTAAAACAATTATTTCAGAATACTATTGTATAGTCATTGTACCGTAAATAACTTAGCAATACCAACTTTATTTTTATCTTTGAATATTAATTTATTGTTATTTTAAATAATGTAGGTCCTTATTATTAAACACTTGTCCCAGAACTTGTGTTTGCATCTCCATTTTTCATAAATATTCTTTCTTTTAACACAATTGAATCGGATGAATCGTTTAGATTGTCCCTACTGTGATACGGACTTCTATTTGATGAGCATGGTGAAGGAATGTCTGTAAATCGTTGCCGATAAATGTTGTTTGTTTTCAATGGGGAAAGTCCTTTATAACGAACAATGTGTTGAGCAGTTGTGTTTTTAGAAAAAGAAACACCGGTAAAATATGTAGCTTCTCTGTAATATTGACTTTCACTTTTCCTGCCTGGCATTATTCTATAAAGCATCCTAAAAAATACTCTTCGGAATTTTGTGCTCATAACTGAATATAATATAAAATTCATCGCTGCATTGCACTGAATCAATGTATTTGAAACGTTGCCAGCAATACGTAGATTATTAATCTCGTTTCCGTTTAGACTGACATCAGCTGCGTCTAAATACGTGTTATATATAATAAGAGTAGCTGACGGGAGTTGACAAATGATAAAAACAACAGCTACACCTATAAGCATTAATGTTGTTTTATGCTGTTCCCATTGTCGACGGTCACCGGATCTCGTGGCAATTGTATGGGTCATTACTTTCCGTATTTCATTTGCTTTACACACAGACCTTATTAAAATGGAGTTGAAGCTACACAGTGCTATCAAAGGTATGAAAGTAAACATAAAAGCAAGGAAATAATAATACCCGATACTATATGATTCCTGTTTAGCAAATTCTGTTGTATCAACTCGAACAATAGTCACGTTGTCATCTTTCTCGTAAACTAACTTCCATTCGAAAAATTCGGGAATCGTACACGCAAGCGCACATGCTGCCATCACAATAGCAATGATTTTTGCCCTTTTTGGTGTGCAAATAACTCGACCTCTCATTGGATGACAGACAGCAATATATCGTTCAATAGTAAACGTCACAGTTAATATAACTGAAGCATTTGACCACATGTCAGACAAGACACGTCCATATGGATACCAATGCTTGAAAATGTATTCATCTTTAATTGTTTCGTAATGATTGAAACTTAATGTGAAACTGGTGATCAAATATAAACTGTCAAAAACTGCTAAAAACGTCAGATAACAATTTGTCGATGATTTCATAGACGGATTTGTCAATACTGCAATGCTTACAAGATTACCAGATAATCCAGTAAATACAATAATAGGTACCAGAATCTTTTGAACCACAAAACGAGTTAACATCAAAGTGTGTGCATTTGTAATTACCATATCAGCGACTGATTCTGGACTGAAAGTAATATTTAACGTATTTGTCATCCCAATGTATTTGACGACAATAGCAACTGGTTGTTTAACGTCAGACAGGTTCTCCATTCCTATTCAACGAGATCGAAAGCCTACAAATAGAAAAATAATAAGAATAAATAAAAATGCTCGTTTCATGGTTTTGAAAATTTGAAAGGCTGAATATTTCATGCTCTCAGCCGTAAATGATTTATGTTCGTTCTCCTATACCTGAAATGCTTTTCTTGGTAATAAGTGACTTATTGGTACAGTTTAAAATCTGCAATTCTTTATTACTATACAAAATCCTCATGTAAATATATCCTTATCGAGATAAGTATATTACATAATTTGTCTTGGTATATGCTTTTAAAATGTAAATCATCAAACATACCAGAGAAATTAGGCTTCCGATGCAAGTTTTAAAGGCGAAATATGCTGTTCAGTAATGCTTAAGTGAAGGCTTGCAATACCATGTTAAAAGGTGTAATAGTAATTAATGAACACTTCAAATTAAACAATACGTCTCATTTCATCAACTTTGGTCCTTTTTTATTCAGCATTGGAAACGAAAAACCCAATTTGATGCATTACAATGACATAGAATAAAACATCACAGTGCTACTGAAATTAAACATGTATGTCGTCTTCTTTAATGATACTATGCTATGTTTGTATGGTGATGCAAAACTACTATATACATATGATTACATGTACTATGTAAAGCTTTTTCAGAATGTATCCAAACATACACAAATTAAGATAACAAAAATACCAAACTCCGTGAAAAGTCCGTCACCAAACAGAAGATCACACATCAAACGAATAAAAAACAAGTGTCAACAGGAGATTTTATTCCTTCTTCTGTTTTGTCTTTCCTACAGTTATTTGCAAAACTAATTAAAATGATCAGACACACGATTTCTGGAACAATAGATACATGTATAATGAGATGTGGTGTTTCCTGTTCTAGAAATAAACTCATCATGAAGCATTACAAATAGTATACAAGTTACTATTTTTTCCAATTAGTTTCTCTAGTTTTAACAAACGAACCATTCTTTATGTTTTATTTGTAATACAAAAAAACTAACGACAACTATAGTTTATGTGAAACTATACTACGGACGAGTTTGTTGACCTTAAGGAATTATCGTTTCACAGATGATATCGGATATGTTATGCATGTCGTAACTTCATTCCACTTCCGTTTTCACCACGAATGTAACCTTCTGAATCATACTGTTTACCGGTTTGTCATAACACGAGCAACACACTGGGTACCACACATAGAAAATTAAAAGTGTCCTGTACCAAGTCAGGAAGATGGCCATTGTTATAATATTGTTCGTTTCTGTGTGTGTGTTGCATTTTAACGTTGAGTCGTTTGTGTTTTCTCTTATTTTTGAGATAAGACGTGGCATGGTGCTTGTCTATCCCAAATTCATATATTTGGTTTTGATGTTATATTTGTTATTCTCGTGGTGTTTTGTCTGTTGCTTGGTCCGTTTCTGTGTGCTGTTGCGTTTCGGTGTTGTGTCGTTGTTCTCCTCTTATATTTAATGCGTTTCCCTCGGTTTTAGTTTGTTACCCCGATTTTGTTTTTGTCCATGGATTTATGAGTTTTGAACAGCGGTATACTATTGTTGCCTTTATTTATAGAGCAGGGTCTGCTTACCCTTTCGGATCACTCAATGATTACCCCCAGGTTTTGCTGGGGTTTGTGTTGCTCAGTCTTCATTTTTTTATGTTTTGTCTTGTGTATTAATATTTGTCTTGGTTTTGTTTTAGCCATGCCGTTGTTAGTTTCTAAATTTGACTGTCTCTCTTGTATCTTTCGCCCTGATTTTATGTGATTTATTGAGAACAGTTACTCATTAACAAGCATTCCTATGTTTTGTTTTCAAGTATTCAGTTTGTTGATTAAATTATTATTTCATCCAATGCATATACTTATGATCTCAAGAATTAACTTACTTAAGACAAATTAATTTTTGATAATAATAATGAGATTTAAATCGAACGGTTTCTCTACCAGCACCTCCCATTTTGTGTTTTCGTTGAATTTTTAAGAAAATATCTAAATTTGATAATTCACTTTTTAGTATTATCGGCAGTTGAATCAAACAGCTCTTATGTAGAATTACTATGATTGCAGGCGGCACATGATACACTTTGTCATATGACTGTGTTCTAAAAAAAAAACGTGTTCATGTATGTTTTAACACTATTTCACCTAAAGTATAACGATGTACAAATGATATTAAATTGAGAAAAGTACGACCTTTTGAAACAGATAGTTTTATTTAAAGAATACAATAGGAACATGATTTATGCAATAATAACAATCTTTATTTATAGGTATTTATGAGAGATATATTAAATTCACTACGTCTTTAATCAAATATAAATCTGATATTAATATCAGCTTATCTATAGCGTCATTTCTGTGCAAATTCATCAGATACATTTATTTTATAGATACTAGGACTAGGACTAATACAACAATTCACACTAGGGCACTCTGAGAGTAAACTGCAAAACTTGTAACATCATAAGGCCGTGCTCGCACCAAACGCCATGTACAGTAAACATGTTTACAATTAGTTTAATGTTGTGTACATTAGTTTCACATTAATTTTTTTCACATCTATACACCTTTTTAATTACCTGTACATACATGTACGATTGGTGCGCACTTGTAAACTATTCTTCATTTAAATGTTAATTATTATGAACCGAATGCAAATTTGTCGGTCAAATTGTCTAGCTGTTGAAAAAGGGGGAATGGATTATTCCTAGGAAAATATTTCGATTTCCAATTTCATAAAAAAAAAAAATTCTGGTCATACAGATGAGAAAACAAAATTATTCTGAATCCATAAATTATAGTGTTTAATAAAGGAGAACAATATTTGATTGCTAGCATCGAAATAGAGAAAAAACTTACCCTCTCCCGTTCTGGTTTAATAGTTGCTCCTTTATGCATTATGATAATTTGAAGTAGTTTAAAGATATTAAAGATGTCTCAACTATGCAGTAGAAAACATAGGCTGCAGCAGCGTGCTTATAGTTTGAGATTTTAATAATCACTACATTTCTATCTGTTCTGTTTGTTTCAATTTGTAATTATTTTCCAAGGAATATTTGTCAAAGGGCTGGGCATATTTGGTTTTTTTTTCATTTCTAAGTGTATTTTAATGGATCTAATAGAATCTCCTGTATAAAGTCTGTCTCATTGAAATGCATGTTGGAATAAAACATATTGGAATACAAATATGTATTTGACCTTTTGATTTTGACATTTGATTAGGGACTTTGCGATATGAATTTTCCTCGGTGTTCGCTATTTTCTATGATTTTACTTTTTTTTTTTTTTTTATCTAATTAAGCATTGTATTTTTAATTACACAGACGGCATTTACAAATATACATGCATTGTACGTCATTGGAAATAAAACTGACTGCCAAGAGTAAGGCACATATAAGAAAGATTAAACAGACAAAACGTTCATCTTCGTCCATTCATCTGTTTGTTAATACGTAGTAGAGATATTTATTATCTTTAGCCTTACACATTTTGCTCTTTTTATTTCGTTAAACTGCATAACGCTTGACTGATTATACCGTTAAATAAGGCTTAAATGTTTAAAAACATACATTTTAATATTAATTACGGTGAAAATTGTTACAACTATATCACGATATATGTTAGTGTCCTAGACTATATACAATATGAGGTGCCATGAGACAGTGGTAAATGCAAGAAAACAATACAAGGGGCAATAATATTATATTGAGTCTTACATACATGTAAATGAATTGCATGTAGTCACATATTACAACAAATATACTATTGGTTATTATCGTACATTTTTTGTTTGTAAATTATTGAAAATAAAACAAATTAAAACATGTAATTTTATAGAGATAAAGCTAAACAAGCATTTAAAAAAAATGAAGGGCTTGGAAATGTAAACAACAAAATTAATAATAATTTCAATTGAAATGTAACTTTTAATGAGTCTGCAACCTGCAGCTTTATCTTGTGTATTGGGATAATCTCCGTTGTTGTAGGAAAAAGCCTTTCGTCGGTATATCGAGAATAAACTCCAAATGTGTTTTGGTTAGTTATACAGGTCGGTGCTTCGTACGCTTGTTAAACATTTAAGAAAATCATTATACTTGTGTTTCACGTCTTTATTTGATATATCAGGTAGTGCAATGGATTGACAATTTATAAATAACACAAGCGGAAAGGGTGATAGAGTAGATTGGTACCCCGAGAACAAATTGTTAACCGCGGCGAAGCAAAGGTTGACACAACTTTTCGATTGGTACCAATCTACGCTATCACTCTCTCAGCTATGTGTTATTTAATTTATTATCCTGAATGTCCTATAATAATTGTCTTTTACAGATCAATTGTATTTTAAAGTATTTTTTGGGGACTTTTTTTCACAAAATTGTCACCCTCTCAGCTATGTGATAGAGTAAATTAGCACCATCGTATTAGCCAATCAAAATATGACATGTTATCATGAAGTATAATAATATTACATATCATTTAAGAAACGATTTACAAAAAACATTATTTTTAATAAGTTTCCGATATATAATGAATACAAACATGTAACATTCAAAAAGACATTATATACTCACTTTTAAAATGAAATAAATAGTTTTTTTCCGCCATTTGACATACAGGTTATACCTTTGATAACTATTATCACTTGTCAAAACCGTGCTAACGTCGTGAACTCCAACAATGTATTTTGATCTTTTTGAAATTCAGTAAGGTTGATCGTAAAGTTGTATTGGTATACATCATCTAAACAAAGTTAAACATCAACTTACTATTCAACCATTTAGATTTTTTGTTGTTTAACATGTTCAACCTACTGATAATTGTATTTTTCTAGTAAAACAGTAGTTGGCACATATGGAGATATAATTCTATTGTACACATATCATCATAAGAATATGTAATCATTAAACAAAATAACGTTAATGATCTAATAGTTTTATTGCCTTTGTATGACACGTGAATTTTTACAAAGTTATCTAACAACGATGCAGTAGTTCCTAGCAATCAATAAACCCGACAACAATGTGTAATTGACACAGACAGAAACATATACAGTCGAGTGTCTCTTTTTATTAATTGTGTTTCAGAATTTTATTGTTATAAATAATTTATTTGTATTCTATAATTCCGGGAATAACGACTTTTTTCGGAACATGACTAACTCTTGTTACTGTGTTTCTTTCCTTTTACTAGACTGAATTCTGTCTTCGCCTTTGATTTTGATAAATATATTTAAAGACCAAAAATAATAAATAATTTAAATGTTATTTATGGAAAATGATGATAGCTTTGTAAAAATCATATTGCAATACACACAGCTTTGTAAAAATTATATTGCAATACACACACACATAAATTGCAGATTAACAATGAAATTAAACATAAGATAGCATGATATTTGTTCACAACTTGAAAAAAAAAAGTAATCTTATTTTGAGTTTTATAAGTTTTAAATATATGCGGAGCAAATCACTATAAATGTCTCATCAACCATTAACAAGAGTTATGTTAAACAAGGCAGCATAATTAGGACTGCAGCTTAAGCATACAATAACACGTGTTTAATTAGTTTCTTATTCATTTTGGAATTATTTAAAGGCTGTTAGAATGTTCCACTCCTTCTTTTGGGTTTTCCGTTGATCCGGAAAAAAAACACCGCTATTCATATCATTTATAAAATATCATGAAATGTCACGATTCCGTTTGATTTTACATTATTAAAATACATTTGTTATCATTATTTTCTACATGATGCATATGGAACTAAATCCATTAAGATTTTAGAATAAAAAGGAGCATTTCGAGCTTTTACGAAAATATCAATAATATTTAATTCGACACATCTGTGTTGTATAGCCATTACATTCAAAATACAAATTAGAATAAATGTTCTCGTTTCATTCAAAAATACATTTTGTATTTTGTGTCCATTCTTATACTACCGCCTAGTTTTAATTTATCGTAATATTTTCAATTGGAAACTATTAAAAAGCGCACTCATCTTCTTATCTACAGTTGACTATGCTTTATTCTTCTTATATTCATTTGTTTTTGTTATTTCTAATTACTACTTTTGTGGGATGCACTCCAGATCAAATGATTTTAGATAAACTCCTCATAGACACCAGGGTTATTTTTTTATATACTATTTGTATATACGCCAGATGCACGTTGCATCTACAAAAGATTCATCAGTGACGCTCAAATCCCAAAAAGTTAAAAAAGCAAAACAAAATACGAAGGTGAAGAACAATAAGGACCAAAATTTCTAAAGTTTTACCAAATCCAGCTTAGGTAATCTATGCCTGAGGTAGAACCATTTAACCATTTACATGTAAACCATATACAAAAAGAAATAACAAAAACACTATATAAAAAACATTGTTCCCTTTTTACTTTTTAATACTTGATCTACTGTCATCACGACAAGACGACATTATAATGGATAGGGGATATAATATACTAAAATAACATATTTTAAAACATCAGAATTCTTATTATTAGTTACAAAATAAAAAACAAATTCACAATATCACGGCCAATGCAGTACATGGACGAAAATTGACATTATACATAAGTTAATATGTGATAAACATAATGGAGGTTCTTTCTATTCAGAAAATGAACATTTATTGACCTTTCATTTCTAGTCAGTTTAAGTAATGTGTAGAGTTATGCATCTCCCTGTTTCATTGATTGTATAACGTTTTAATATTTTTTTATATATGTATGCGTGTGTTTATGTCTTTATGCATATAGCCCTATAATGTGCTATTTTAATTTTAGTGTAAATGTTTTGTGTTCAGATACTTATTTTTAAATAAGAAATGAGGAGAAGATATATTTTGAGACATTTACACATTTGGCATAGCACTGAAGATTTTTTGTATACTGACCTGTCATTTATATTATTAAAGATTTCGAGAAAAATATACGCAAGTTACACAAAAATGTTTCTTAAATAAAAAATACTGAAGCCTTGATATATTGTCTTTTTCACCATGCATTCTAATCAGCGAAATGACCATAACGTTATATCCATCAATGAAACCTTCCTATGTTAAATACATTACTTCTGTCTGTGCGCTATCATCCCTGGTTGAATTATCTCCAAATGATATTTGCAAAGTATACATTAGCTGTCAAATTAGATCATCTTCAATTTATCTGCGGAGTTCACGAGGTGTTCAAGGTCTGAAATGTCTTCAGGTTATAACTTGTTTGTTAACAATTACATTATATATCACAATCCTTCAATACTGATTATCATCGTGACCATTATAGTTTTCGTTGTTTCTAACTGTTTGATAGCATATATGGAAGAAACATGTGATTGTGAAGCTTTCGCTTACGGTTATTTTCAATGAGTTATTGAGAAAGGTAAACTGGGTTCTTTTTCCCCAAAATGTGCAAAAATTGTTTAACTATGTGGTTTATTTGAATATAAGGATGCATATTAAGTCACTTGATTTTTAAAAGTAAATTGAGTTGCATGTTTCCATACCGGTTAAGTTTGATTCAAAAATAGGTTTGTTATTAGTTAATCATTAAATATTAAAATTACGCTTAGGGTGCTCTTCGAAATGGATGTGTCTAACGAATGCTATATGTTATTAGAAATGCATAATGATACTTTAGAATAAATTATCTCTATATACACAATTTCATTATCAAACTAAGCCTTACTTGATATGTCTATGAGTAAGAAGTAAATAACTTGTTCTAGTAAACTGCTTTTGAAATCTTAACTATATTCATAAAACTTATGTTTAAAAATCTGAAATAATACAAGGGGTTGAAGTCATAAAACTTTGCTCAGTGCTCGGATCATACAAATGATGCTCGAAACATGAAATCTAGCATTTAAATACTTCATACTTAGTCAGATTAAACGAATCGACGACGATGACTACGATGCAGAGCGTGCCTAAATTAGCAGCATGATTTACAGTTATTTATTTTAAGCAATTATAATTTCAACAACACTTGATATACTAGCTAAATTTAATTTTTGTTTTCTATATAAATGTATATAATAAATATTCTAAGTTATTAATATTAACCACGAGGCATGACGTTATTGTTATTTGCCTGTGGGATTGAGTCATATAGTAGAAAACATATGACATTATGTAAACACACATTAATTCAAAAGTAGGTTGTTTTATTACAAATACACTGTTTTTTTAATTGGTTATGTTTAACTTGCGTGACACTTAATATATGAATTAACCCCATGCTGGCATGCTACAGTAATATTGATACAGGAATTGTAAGTCTATATATAACTATGTTTGTCATTTGATTACTGAATTGTTTTCAAAGCTTTAATTTCCTCAACGGTTTGCTTCAAATCAATACGTATAAATAAAGTATCATATGGTTATTAAAGGCATATTATTGAACAACACAAATCCTAAACTATTTTTTTTATATTCCACGATCTCACGACTACATTCTATATTCTCGCGGGCTGAATTTCCAAAATAATCCTGCAAATCTTTTTATATAATTTTGAGAAAAATAATAAACGCTTCGATAATTTGAATCTATATTTTGCACTAGAGCAGTGCCACATTTCAGTGTAAATTTTTAAAGTAATATGTTCATGTACAGTTATGTTATGTATAATAATCGGATGTTTGAATAGAATAAAGTTTTTTGTGTTTGAAACAATCTTAAAAAAAAAAATGAAGACTAAAAAAGAAGAACTGAAACATAATAACTAAATAGAAATACGTTTCAATACGTGTGTTGTCATCACCATACTACGTGTAAATTATTTCATTAAATAAGTTTGTTGTAGAAAAAAAGATTCATGCTTACAAAGCAATTACATATAGTAAGAGCGCCCTTCCATGTCGTAATATAGATACTGTAAGAGAGCACATGTACAGCAGTTACTGTATTTCGTCTAGATTTATTTGCAACATTGATAAAATATATAACTTTAGGATACCCAACTTACACCTATGTTTACAGTTTTTCAACCTATGTTTATTTATGCTTCCGACCAAAATTTTCATTGTATGTTCGTTTGTACATATATCATTATTTTTTATATGGTTTCACCAATTAAATATTAAATCCATATTGAATCATTAAAAACACTTTGTCTGAATCGTCCTTAAAACCATCAATGATTTTGTAATGAGGACTACCCTAATTGCATCGATGCTTAAACATGTTAAATAAGCATCCCCAAAAGTCGAATAACAGAGCTTTTGTTTAATTTTATCAAATATTTTGAAGAATTGGATATAAGTCCGTGCTTACTCTCCAATTTTTGTAGAAATGGATACTTGTAACATATTGTACTAAATTTTGCTAAATTTAAAAAGATGACGTTTTGATGTCGTTACATGGCGACGTTTTAGTTCATCTTGCTTTTTCAGTAAACACTTCATCTGTTGATCAATACTGTGAACGTTTTGTATATATCGAGATATTTTTATCTATGTTGAAAGACGTGCAAAGTATAAAATCATAAAAATACAAATTGTTTAGTCTCTAGGAAATCTTCTTAGATTACCACTGTTGTTTTTGCATATAGTTGCAATTTTGTTACACAGTGCAATTTGGGTAATGTTAAGTTACAAATTAAACCAACACTGGCTAGTCTTATTTTTAATACACACTTGAATTATTATTACGTATGCTTCTTTAAACAGTTTAATCAATCAAACATTATCAAATGATATCAAACATTTATATATGTTTCTGAAATGAATTGTTCGTCAACATCTGCGGCTGGTATTAGTGTTACTATCTAATTACTAATTGATATTTTGATTTGATTTGAATTGAGAGTACACGTTCAAGTATTGATCGACCCTGAATTGTTTGAGTAATACGCCGTTGGTTATTTTTACGAAGCAAATTTCAAAACGGTAAAACAATTTAAAAACATTGGATTTTTAAACGAGTACATTGCATGTATGTTAATTTGTAGTATATTTGAAATGTTTAACGACTAATGTGTTTTGTGCATTATTTTACAAGTATCATTTTCATACAATTTGAGCTTTGCGTATATAAACGTTTAATGTTTACATCTAAACCTAACGATGAAAATCCAGAGGACCAGTAATCTTACACAAAAGAATAATCTATTAATACGTTACAAATATGCTGATTGTTTATATCTCTTTTATACAAATGCTCATATGTTTTTTTGTAGATAAACTATTAAGTATAACAATATATTTGATGTTGTTGATAAACTCTTGCGAACGGAAATTAAAATCATACGTTAATGTTGTGATGATATGACAGCAATCAAATATCGTCTAACAAATAGTGTTAGAATGTTTTTGTTGATGAAAACTAATTAGAACTGAAACAGTACCGAGTACTAGTCCGCATTGACAGATTTCGAAATTACTCAAGTTTCACAAAAGCCCATAAACCTTGAACACCTCCTGAACTCACTAAATTAACGCTTGATAACCTTAAAATAATATTCTTTGACGTTTATTATACATTTTGTCCATATAATAATTGCTAGGTGTAGCAACGTTTATGGTTGATTAACAGCTTACTCATCCTTAACGCAAGTTGGAAGTTATTACTAACTAAAAATGTATTAATCTAATCTCAGTATATCTGATTATCTGTGATCGGATTGCTTTCGGAATAAATGTGCGATATCGGTTTTAACCTTACACTAGAACATCATTAAAAAAAAAAATTGTTTACATTAAACTCACATGTATTGATCATTTTTATATCAACACGTATTACCGACCACACATTTGCAAGATAACTAAAACCCTCGGGGATGAAATTTCAACCACCAGTGCCAATGACTTGTTGTAAAAACTTCTTACATTCGCCAAGTTATAATTTGGTGCACGTTTCTTCGAATAAAACTTGTATATGATCTTAAAAATGTTTTGAACTTGTTGGTATGATTGAAGATGTATGTATCTTTATAAAAATGTTTTGTATAGTTGCTTTATATCCAATCTACTGGAGGTTTTGAACGTTTTTTATGTCTCTACCCTGGATGCAAAAAACATTTCGCTTAGGTACATTTGTGTAACTGCCAGATTATTAATATAATCTTGCCTATCAGAAAACGTATTAGAGAGGAGAGATGAAATGTTTATATCCTAACACGAAAATAAAAAGAGGTGCTTTATTCCTTCTTTCTTTATTATAGATATAAACAATGAAAAGGTGGTATGATTGTCAATTAGACATACAATACCATTATAGGTCAACGTACGGCCTTCAACAATGAGCAAAGCACATACCGCACCGTCAGCTTTAATAGGCCCCGAAATAATAATGTAAAAGGCATTTTAAATATTAAAAATCTGCAGGACTTTCTACTATAATCTGCGATGTTTAACGTATAATGATGTAAAGCAATCATCATTCCTGTATGGTATTTTTTGTCTGTTGTGAACTACAAATATTCCTAGCACTTACGTGATATTCAGTAATGGTGATTGAATACCTATAGGGTAAATAGAGCATGACACCTCAGTTGTCTGATCTGAATGTGTTCAATATAATTATTTATTATCAATTGCACATAGACCTTGAACACATATTGAACTTACAAAAGGTTAAGGAGAGTAATCTTATAAAGATCCATTCAAACACTAATTAAGATGTTGTCCATACACTTTAATACCTTTTTTACTAAACATATGGTTAATTAAACGCTCAATCATCCTTGACTAAAATGTAAGTTATTATTTGAATATAAATCAAAGTAAAGGATGTAATTATATGAGGTTTTGGAATTGGTGTCAAATGTTCGGACTCCTTGGTGTTTTTCCATACAATACAATGTAAAATATTTTGCCCAATAACACCCATTTTTTTTTCATACAAGACTTAATAGCTCATGGAAGGTCATTTTCCAAACTTTTAGAAGATTCTCAATTTTCTTTCTGTTGTTTTAAGACCTATTATTACCAATGTAAATATAAGGTAAAAGTCCAAGTCATCCTTTTCCCGCCATATTTTAAATCTCAAATATCTCGAAAAGAAGGTCCATGACCTATTAATATTCTTAGCTTATGTGTATCCTTAAATAATCATGATAATGCTCTACCAGCTTATAGTATCAATTTTAACTTCTTAATTTATTAATGTTCACCTAACCTCACCTAAGTACATCCTCAATATACATTTTTTTTGCTGCAATGGAATTGATTTCGTAAATGAGGATTAAACAGGTTCCGATCGAAATGTATCGAAATATACCAAACATTACACACTGAATAGTTTAGTGTAATGACTTTTCTAACATATTATAAACCCAATACCATTTTATACATACTTGATAGAAAAGAAAAAAATAATGTTACCCTAACACACATATTTCATACACATTTGTCATGTTTGTAATTACGGAGTTGCCTAAAGCGTTTGTTCAAAAATAGGTCTTTTTATTAAAATCATATATTCTGCTAAATAGGATGCACACATTATATATATCATATAAGGACAATAGCTTCGCGATCATTTAGAATATTGATATGTTTTGTTAACATAAAAAAAACAGGAATATAGTTACATAGAATTGATCAAACACATTGACATTATTATATCAAAATAAGCAAAGATACATGAGAATACATCGCAGCTGAATGTCTGTTCTTCTTGTTGATACATGATCTATATTATGTTTTCCTTACACAATATATTCAACATATCAAGTTGTCATTGCCTGTTTTATAACTCGTGTAGGACAACAATAAAAAGTATTGGCACCTTGACTTGTATTATATTCCACACATCTACTGTAAGCTTTGTTTTTAAACACGGGAAATCATTATCTTTTGAAAATTTGACGTTTATTATTACGCTTATCTTTAGTGTTAGCAACAGTGTAAACAAGCCCATATAGACTCCAAAATGTGTCAACGAAATAATTTCACTTAACAGTGATACGATAAATCATCGTATGGTATTCAACCCTGAGACACGCAAATAACACAGATAAAACTTTTAAAGACACCAATTTGACAAGAATGAATTTAAATACAAAACACTCGTTTTTGGAGCTATAAAATATCAGGCCACGTGTCACGATTCAAAATATTTCTTCTTTTTTTTTTAAATATAACCGTTTCACAGATACAATACGTATACCTCCGTTCCTTACTTTATAAAAAAAATCTTTTCTTTACTAGAATTTATTCAATGTTAAAGCCGAACAAACTATTACATTTAAGTTTTACATTTCTGTAATGTGTATGTGAATGCTATATTCACAGTATACATATTTTTAAATGAGGCGGAATCCCCTGACCTTTTCGAATATCTTGCATTTTTTCTAAATATAAGCACTTTTTTTCAATATTTGTCAAGTTGTTTAGGGGATGTAATTGTGTTTTTTTTTCTACATAGCATGTTGACTGTTTTACAAAATCATTTATTTTGGCTAGACCAATTTAAGACTTTTGAACTGCGATGTACTTGTGTTGCCTACATTTACATACGCAACGCAATTTTAAAATCTATTAGTTTTAATATATTCTAAACTGGTAGTCGATACCTGATTTGAAAATGCACACTTCAATAAACTAAATTTTTCCCCTGTTTTATCACTAAGGTAGTATATTGGACAAAAAGAACGCAAAATAAATATATCAATAAACTATCGCCAAAAAAAAATCACAATAATAGTATATCCATGGCTATATGTATTCGGCTTTCAGCGTTCCCAGTGAAGGGAAATGTAAACAACGCTGCCCTTGCATGCAATTGTTAAAAGGTTGTTTATTTTTTTACTATAAGACAGTATGAAATATTGATCAACCAAACTTGAGAACTCCTAATCACGTCATCTAGTGTCGTTACACTACCGATAAAAAAAGAGTCGGTAACCGGTTTACTAATTAAAATATTTCATTTAAACTAACTTACGTATATGTATACATATTATGTTTAAAGAACGTAAACGCCGATTATAAAATGTATGTTTTAAGTGTTGATAGGGAAAGTTCATATTCATTTTAATCGATGTATGCAATATAATCTGCAATCATTGTCATCTGAAAATACATTGTATTATCGGAAGAATGGCGTATCTAAGTCAGTAATATAAAAGTTGTCATTCCTGTCATTCCAAAGCTTGTTATTATGGTTTATTTGTTTTAAGAGAGTGTGTGCATACAATTCTCTGTTTGACTTTCTCTTGTGATATGAACTTTGTTATAAAAGAGAGCCAAATATACCAAAAGGGACAGTCACACTCATAGATTGAAAATAAAAAGACAAACAGACAAACAATAGTAAAAACCACATACAAAACTAAAGACTAAGCAACGCAAACCCCACCAAAAAACAGGGTATGATGTCAGGTGATCTGGAATGGTGAGCAGATCCTGCTCCACATGTGGCACCCGTCGTGTTGCTTATTTTAACTTATTCGGTAAATTATCTACATGTAATTGGGGAGGTCACATTTGTGAAAAGGGGGGTATAAGATATTTAACTTTAAATTGATAATACATCTAGCATTTGTTAGATCTTCAAATGCTTTTTCATATGAAAATTCAACACCTTGACTACAAATAATACGATAATATAGGGATCATCACTTCAATCGGAATAATTTATCTCAAAGTCAATTTCAATCTCGTATTTCTTCAGATATGCTTTGAGATTAAATTATTTATAGAATTTTAAAAGTCTTAGCTAAGCTCCTGGGAAACATAGAAATAAACAATACTGCACTTAACTAAATGTCAGCTTTTATGAATAAAAAAAACATAAGTAAACCTAGAGAGACAGAAAAATGAAAATAAAGTGCTGATGTCGAGTAATACATAGTCCATGCATATCTAGAAGAACAACACCTTAACAAGTCAATTTGGATAAAACAATATTTATAAGTAAACATACAAGAGAACAAGAATGTTTCATAGATACTGGCAGTCATTTTCTCTTGCAAGTGGTGAAGCAGGGACTTAGCAAAGAATGTTCATAAGCGTTCATCAATTTGTGAGCATCGTTCAAAGAAATAAAATGAATGGATAGGTCATTTATACTAGGTGGGACTGTATTGGTACCTTCCGCATGTCAAAATTGTCAATTCTTTAAGGCAGGTCTTACTTTTCAGCGATGAAATGGAACCATTCACTCAAAACTGACTCTTATGTGCATTTAAAAAAAATCCGTTCGGAAAACCTAACCCTTCTTAAATCGTCAGGACCATGTATTTTTATTTGTCTGTTTGTCTCTTTTTTTCTAGCCATGTCGTTGTCAATTTATTTTAAATATATGAGTTTGAATTTCCCTCTGGTATCTTTTGCCCTTTTTTTACCACAATGGATTCGCTAAAACTTCTTGTATTTTCAGAGTACTGCCATGTTGTTTTTTTGTTTTTACGATAATGAGGAGCAATCGTATTGAAAAAAAACCATACAGACACATTATTCAATGCAAGATCCAACAAGATTGATGTATCAACATGTCTTAAAGAAGCAATCAATTCGGAAGCATATGCAACTGAAAAAAGAAATAGGTTGCTTTACTTAAGTGAAGATATTTATCTTGATAATGTAGTGAATCAAAATAAAGAGATTTATGTCATCATATGACTTAATATATTGGATGTCAATGATCGCTGTTCAAATTTTAACAAAAGTTATACCGACAGTATAACCTTGATTACCGAAGATTCATGTGCTACAGACTGAAAAATATGGAGGTTGAAGTCATTTTGATATGATAAAATAATTATGTATAACAATTACTATATCATATTTCAATTGTCATACAACAGAGCAAATTATATTCAAGAATAATTATTACCGCTTGTAATGGCCATTGAAAGGTTAAATGTATTATTATTTTGTAATCAACATTGGTCAGCAGTGAAATCTTTGATAAAAAAATATCGTTGTATATAAATAAAGAAATGTCCATGACTCCCCATAACTCTGTCATTATATGTTCTATGTAGCAGCTGTACGAAGTTTGTCTAAGGTAAAACCCCTATCACTAGAATGTATGTCAGTCTCAGGAAAACTGTTGTACAGAATTTTAAAAACAGTTATCTCGGCATTTCCAGAAAAAAGTTTAAAAAGTTAAGAGCTGTTTCCAACTAAGTAACTCTGTCTGTGTGAAATCATGCATAAATTAGTGTATGCATGGATCAGTTGGACACGCTAATGTCAATAATCCGATTAGAATGTCATACAACCTTTCCATCATCATCACATACAATGTATTATTCAACATGTACATTTCTTTGGAGCATTCCCCACATGAAGAAAGTAGCTTAAAGTTGAATCTAATACTATATTATACTATTTAGCAATCTATATCTGATATTGTATCATAAAATGACAGTTGTTTTCTTCTTTTTTTTTGAAAATTCGATATTGTTATTCAATGTGAAGTTCAAACATATATGATTATATAAACGCTGAAATTATAACATTGATTAATTCGAGAACTTACGTCAACATATTTGCATTACAAAGAAAAAATGTCAAATATAACATTTGGAAATTTATATTAGGAAAATCGCGTCTAATGAATTTAATTATTGTTCTTGAATATTCATTTAGAAACCAAATTATAAAACGTTTTGATATCGTATCTAATACAATTATATAAGCATTTATATTGATACATGTTAAGCGTTATTTGCGTAAAATTATGTCTTTTTCACCTTCGTACGTTATTCAGCATTTTGCATTATTTTATTTTTTTTATTTCGAACTGTACTTATGAACCCTTTGCAGAAAAAAAAATAGCATTTTACGGACACATTTCGATGCTGGTTTATATGGTCAGTTAATCTAACTCTATTGTGTCAATAACACTGCTGTGTATAGAATATGAATTATATGGTAATTGGTATTAACTAGCTGTTTTCAAAATACTAAGGGGTTTAACACAGAAAATAGATTACTTTAGCTGAGTTAAACATTAAAATACTATTTTGTTGTCAATACTCTCAAACATTAATAAAATTAACGGTACCAATTTTCTTGCACCAGATGAGCATTTCGACAATACATGTCTCTTCAGTGATACTCGTGGCCAAAATATTTGAAATCCAAAGCTTATATAAAAGATGAAGATCTATAATCCAAAATGTCCAAAAAGTATAGCCAAAAAATATAAAACACCTCTTGTTTTTTTTTAATGCTATTAATGATGTATAACAGACAATTGAAACAAGACAGTTTCCGCATGCTCATGCCAGTGCTTTGTTGGCATCGCTATTTGATTTGTGTCATCTTATCATTATCTTGTGCTATGTTGCTTACGTGAACTATGCTTTTAACTTATATATGTACTATTAATAAACAGTCTGACGAACGGACATTTGAATCACACATTTGTTTTGTGATCATATGATAGGTTATTCTTTTTATCAAACAAACAATTATCCACAATAAATAGAGAAAAAATGTTCTTGTTGATAACAACTAATTATAACTGAAACAGTACCGCGTACTAATCCGCATTGACACATTATGAAATAACTCAAGTTTGACTAAAGCCTTAAACCTTGAACACCTCCTGAACTCACTAAATTAACGCTTGATAACCTTAAAATAATATACTTTGACAGTTATTGTACATTTTGTCCATATAAGAACTGCAAGGTGTAGCAACGCATATGGTTGATTAAAAGTTTACTCATCCTTACCGAAAGTTGGAAGTTATTACTAACTTAAAAGATATTAATCTAATCTCAGTTTATTTGATTATCTGTGATTGGATTGCTTTCGGAATATTTGTCCGATATCGGTTTTAACCTTACACTAGAAAATCAATTGTATAGTTGCGTTATATCCCATCCACTGGAGGTTTAAGAACGTTTTAATGTGTCTACCCCGGATGCAAAAACACTTCGGTTAGGTAACTGCCATATTATTAACCTAAACTTGAAAATCAAAAAACGTATTAGAGAGGAGAGGTGAAATGTTTATATCCTAATTACAGGAACATAAAAAGAGGTGTGTCATTCCTTCTTTTGGAATTTATTATAGATATAAAAAAGAAGATGTCGTATGATAGTCAATGTGACAACTCTCCACAAGAGAGACACATGACACATGAATTAACAATTATAGGTCATCGTACGGCCTTCAACAATGATCAAAGCCCTTACCGCACAGTCAGCTTTAAAAGGCCCCAAAATAACAAATTGAATGTAAAAGGCAATTTTAATATAAAAAAATTGCAACACTTTCTACTATAATCTGGGATGTCTAACTTCTTGTGCTGTAGAGCAATCATCATTCCTGTATGGTTAAATTTGTCTGTTGTGAACTACACATATTCCTCACACTTATGTGATATTCAGTAATGGTGATTGAATAGCTATAAGGTAAATAGAGCATGACACCTCAGTTGTCTGATTTAAATGTGTTCAATATAATTAGTTATTATGAATTGCACATAGATCTCGAACACATCTTGAACACATCTTGCACTTGTAAAAGGTTATGAAGAGTAATCTTATAAAGATCAAATCAAACACTAATTAAGATGTTGTCCATACACTTTAATACATTTTTTTACTAAACATATGATTAATTAAACGCTCTATCATCCTTGCCTAAGATGTAAGTTATTACTTGAATATAAATCAAAGTAAAGGATGTACTTAGGTAATGTTTTGGAATTGGTGTCAAATGTTCGGACTCCTTGGTGTTTTTCCATAAATACAATGTAAACTATTTTGCCCCATAACACCATTTTTTTTTCATACAAGACTTAATAGCTCATGAAAGGTCATTTACCAAATTTTCGAAGATTCTCAATTTTCTTTCTTTTGTTTTGAGACCTAATAATACCAATGCAAATATAAGGTAAAAGTCTTAGCCATCCTTTTCCCGCCATATTTTAAATCTCAAATATCTCGTAAAGGAGGTCCATGACCTATTAATATGTTTAGCTTATTTGAATCCTTAAATGATGCTCTACCAGCTTATAGTATCAATTTTAACTTCTTAATTTATTAATTTTCACCTAACCTCACTTAAGTACATCCTTAATATACATTTTGTTTTTTTTGCTTCAATGGAATTGCTTTCGTAAATGAGGATTAAAAAGGTTCCGATCGAAAGGTCTAGATAACAATATACCAAGCATTACACACTGAATAGTTTAGTGTGATGACTTTTCTAACATATTATAAACCCAAGACCATTTTATACATACTTGATAGAAAACAACAAAAAAATGTTACCCTAACACACATATTTCATACACATTTGTATTTAAGGAGTTGCCTAAAGCGTTTGTTCAAAAATATGTCTTTTTATTAAAATCATATATTCTGCTAAATATGATGCACATATTATATATATCATATAAGGACAATAGCTTCGCGATCATTTAGAATATTGATATGTTTTGTTAACATAAAAAAAAACAGGAATATAGTAACATAGAATTGATCAAACAAATTGACATTATTATATCAAAATAAGCAAAGATACATGAGAATACATCACAGCTGAATGTCTGTTCTACTTGTTGATACATGATCTATATTATGTTTTCTGTACACAATATATTCAACATATCAGGTTGGCATTGCCTGTTTTATAACTCGTGTAGAACAACAATAAAAAGTATTGTCACCTTGACATGTATTATATATTTCATACATCTGATGTAAGCTTTGTTTTTAAACAAGGGAAATTATTATCTTTTGAAAATTGGATGTTTATTATTACGCTAATCTGTAGTTTTAGCAACAGTGTACAAAAGCCCATATAGACTCCAAAATGTGTCATCGAAATGATTTCACTTAACAGTGATACGATAAATCATCGTATGGTATTCAACCCTGAGACACGCAAATAACACAGATATACATTTTAAAGAAACCAATATGACAAGAATGAATTCAAATACAAAACACTTGTTCTTGAAACTATAAAATATCAGGCCATGTGTCACGATTCAATATATTTTTTTATTTTTATAAATATAACCGTTACACAGATAAAATACGTATACCCAGTTTTTTACTGTATAAATAGAAATCTTTTCTTTACTAGTATTTATTTAATGTAATAGCATGTTAAATCCGAACAAACTATAACATTTAAGTTTTAAATTTCTGTATGTGTATGTGCATGCTATATTCAGAGTATACATATTTTTAAATGAGGCGGAACCCCCTGACCTTTTCGAATATCTTGCATTTTTTTCTAAATATAAGCACTGTTTTGTATTGTCATCAAATTGTTTTTGGAATGTTATTGTCGGGTTTTTTTTCTATAGAGGCTGTTGACTGCTTTATTAAATCATTAATTTTGGCTAGACCAATTTAAGACTTTTGAACTGCGGTGTACTTTTGTTACCTACATTTACATATGCAACGCAATTTTAAAATCTACTAGTTTTAATATGTTCTCCACTGGTAGTCGATACCTTTTTTGAAAATGCACAATTCAATAAACTGAATTTATCCCTTTTTTTTATCACTAAGGTAGTATATTGTAAAAGAAGAAAGCAAAATGAGTATATCAATAAACTATCGTAAAAAATCAAAATGACCATAATAGTATATCCATGGCTACATGTATTCGGCTTTCAGCGTTCCCAGTGAAGGGAAATGTAAACAACACTGCCATTGCATGCAATTTTAAAAAGGTTGTTTATTTTTTTACTATAAGACAGTCTGAAATATCGATCAACCAAACTTGAGAACTCCTAAACACGTCGTTTAGTGTCGTTACACTACCGATAAAGAGAAGAGTCAGTAACCGGTTTACTAATTAAAATATTTCATTTAAACTAACTTACGTACATGTATACATATTATGTTTGAAGAACGTAAACGCCGATTATAAAATGTATGTTTTAAGTGTTGATAAGGAAAGTTCATATTCATTTTAATCGATGTATGCAATATAATCTGCAATCATTGTCATCTGAAAATACATTGTATTATCGGAAGAATGGCGTAACTAAGTCAGTAATATGAAAGTTGTCATTCCTGTCATTCCAATGCTTGTTATTATGGATTATTTTGTTTTAAGAGAGTGTGTGCATACACTTCTCTTTTTGGCTTTCTCTTGTGATATGAACTTTGTTATAAAAGAGGGCCAATAATACCAAAAGGGACAGTCAAACTCATAGATTGAAAATAAAAAGACAAACAGACAAACAATAGTAAACACGGCATACAAAACTAAACACTTAGCAAGAACCCCACTTAAAACAGGGTATGATCTCAGGTGCTCTGGAAGGGTAAGCAGATCCTGCTTCACATGTGGCACCCGTCATGTTGCTTATTTTATTATTTTTTCGGTAACGTATCTAACTGGATAGGTCCCATTTGTGAAAAGGGAGGAGTATAAAATGTTCAACTTTAAATTGATAATAAATCTAGCTTTGTTAGATCTTTAAATGTTTCTTCATATGAAATTCAACACCTTGACTACAAATAATACGATAATATAGGGATCATCACTTTAATTGGAATATTTTATCTCGAAGTCAATTTAAATCTCGTATTTCTACAGATATGCTTTGAGATTAAATTATTTAGATGATTTTAAAAGTCTTAGCTAAGCTCCTGGGAAAAATAGAAATAAACAATACTGCACTTAACTAAATGTCAGCTTTTATGAATAAACAAAAACATAAGTAAACCTAGAGAGACAGTAAAATGAAAATAAAGTGCTTATGTCGAGTAATACATAGTTCATGCATATCTAGAAGGGTAACACCTTTACAAGTCAATTTGGATAAAACAATATTTATAAGTAAACATACAAGAGAACAAGAATATTTCATAAATACTGGCATTCATTTTCTCTTGCAAGTGGTAAAGCAGGGACTTAGCAAAGAATTTTCATAAGCGTTCATCAATTTGTGAGCATCGTTCAAAGAAATAAAATGAATTGATAGGTCATTTATAATAGATGGGACTGTATTGGTACTTTGTCGAAATTGTCATTTCTTTAAGGCAGGTCTTACTTTTCAGCGATGAAAATGGAACCATCCACTCAAGACTGACTCTTAAGTGCATTCAAAAACAATCCGTGGGGAAAAACCTAACCCTACTTTAATAGACATCATGTACTTGTATGTTACTGGTTGTCTCTTTTTTTTTCTATTCATGTCGTTTTCAATTTATTTTAGATATATGAGTTTGAATTTCTCTCTGATATCTTTTGCCCTTCTTTTACCACAATGGATGCGCTAAAACTTTTAAGTTAGCAAACATGCATTTTCAGAGTACTGCAATTTCTGATTTGTTTTTACGATAATGAACAACAATCGTATTGAGAAAAAATACAGACACATTATTCAATACAAGATCCAACAAGATTTATGTATCAACATGTCTTAAAGAAGCAATCAATTATGAAGCACATGCAACTGAAAAAAGAAATACGTTGCTTTACTTAAGAGATGAACATGTAGTGAATCAAAATAAAGAGATGTATGTCATGATATGACGTATTATATTATATGTCAATGTTCGCTGTACAAAATAAAATAATAGCAATACCGACAGTATTACCTTAATTACCAAAGATTCATGTGCTACAGACTAAAAAATATGAAGTTTAAAATCGTTTTGATATGATAAAATAATATGTAAAACAAATACTGTATCATATGTCAATTTTCACAACACAGAGCAAATTACTTTCAAAAATAATCATTACAGCTTGTAATGGCCATTGGAAGGTTAATTTTATCATGCTTTTGTAATTTATAATGTGTCAGCAGAGACTCCTGTGATAACACAAATATCGTTGTATACAAATAAAGAAGTGTCCATGACTCTCCATTACTCTGTCATCATATGTTCTATACAGCAGCTGTACTTAGCTTTTCTAGGATAAAACCGCTATCACCAGAATATATGTCAGTCTTAGAATAACTGGTGTACAGTTATTAAAAAAAAGACAGTTATCTCGGCATTTACAGAAAGAAGTTGTATAAAAAGTTTAGAACTGTTCCCAACTAGGTTACTCTGACAATGTGAAATCATGAATAAATTAGTGAATGACTGGATCAGTTGGACACGCTAATGTCAATAATCCGATTGAAATGTCATACAACCTTTCCATCATCATCTAATACAATGTTTTATTCAACATGCACATTTCTATGGAGTATTCCCCACATGAAGAGAGTAGCTTAAAGTTGAATCTTATACTCTATTATACTATTTAGCAATTTATGTCTGATATTGTATAATAAGAAGACAGTTGTTTCCTTTTTTTTTGTTGAAAATTCGATATTGTTATTTAATGTTTAGTTCAAACATACATGATTATATAAACGATTAAAGTATTCAATTGATTAATTCGAGAACTTACATCAACATATTTGCGTTACAAAAAGAAAATGTAAAATATAACATTTGGAAATGTATATTAGGGAAATAGCGTCTAATGAATTTTATTATTGTTCTTATATATTCATTAAGAAACCATATCATCTACCACATTACATTACAAAAAGCTTTGATATCGTATCTAATAAAAAAAATGAAGTCTTTATAATGATAAATGTCATTTGCATAAAAAATTAAGTCTTATTTTACCTTCGTAAAATTATTTCTTTATTTTTATTTCGAACTGCACTTATGAGCCCTTTCCAGAAACACTAGCATTTCATGTTTTTGATGCTGGTATATATGGTCATTTAATCTAACAACATTGTGTCAATAACACATGAATAATCATTGATATGGTAATTGGTATATTTTTAAAAGACCAAGGGTTTAAACCCAGATAATTGATTACCTAAGGTGAAGTAAAATAAACCTTAAAAGACTATTTGGTTGTCAATGCTCTCAAAAATTAAAACATCTCTTCTTTAATTTCAAGTGATATCAATGATTTATAACAGACGATCGGAACAAGACAATTTCTGAATGTGCATGCCAGTGCTTTGTTTGTGTGACTATTTGATTTGTGCTATCTTATCATTTACGCGTGCTATGTTTTTTTACGTGTACCTGTGTACTATGCTTTTAATAAAATTAAAGGTACAAATTTTCTTGCACCAGATGCGCATTTCGACAATACTTACTTATATATGTAATCTATGGTATCTTACTGTGTACTACATGTTGCAAATTGTGTTGTTTTCATGACTTTTGTATGTGTATTATATGTTGTTATTATGTCGAGCTTGTGTTTATGCAGTTTATTAAACATCGATTTTCATAAGAAACATTGAATCCAGTCATGAACATTTAAAATGCTGAATAGACCAATACAATCTACATTTTATTTTGGCTTTTCATGTTTTACATGTGCATTTGATTTTAGATAATGCATAATATATTATGCATCGGCAATTGCAGAACTATATAAAGAAGACTAAAGGCGAGTATATTACATAAACCGGCCTGGTTGTCGAAATACACTGTACACTCAATGTTCAAATGTCAATGAAGTAAATACAAACAAAAATAACAAAGATATCAGCCTCCAAGAAAAAATTAGAACGAAATGTCAAAATCAAAAGCCGAAACACATCAAACGAGTGTTAACTAACTGACATAATCCTGACTTAGTACAAGTAAATGTCACTGTTATTTAACTTGTATGAAATGTATTTGAGATTTTAATATAATAACTTCCGTCAACGTTCTTTAATTGCCATATGTATCATGTAATTGTTATTTCAAGAATAAGTGTTTATCTTACTGAGATTTTTAAAACTTAAACAACGCTCATTTTATCACAGTGTTTGTAATGATGTACATAATTATAGACTTTGAATCAATTACTTTTTAGATTTACAAAAGTAGATAATACATCAGTCATTTATTGTATTCTTTTGTTTATCTCTAACAATTTTTTTGGCAAACTTTCAATTAATTTTGGTTTTAATTTTTGAATAGAAGCAATAATCAACAAATATTTATTTCGTAAAATCAAAACCCTAATAACTATAGAACTACCTACGATTAAGCTGGAGTACAAACATGGTTTGAATTAACAATATAATTCCTTTGAAAAATTTCCAGTATCGCTAAATGGCATACTATTTGTAATCGGTAGAGATATTATATCGGAAAAGACATTTGCATTGGTATAAGACATACCTAGTATTGGATATCCTAACTTTACCTTGTTAATCAATACTGTCGCGTGAAGTACTAATATGTAAATAAATGTAATTAGTCATTAATTTAGATTGACTTTTGCTACTGATTATAATAGATGTGTATTAATCAGATTTAATTGAATTTCAATTACAGTATTTTAAATATTTAATGAATATGTTATTCTTAAATCAAACAGTTCGCATTCGTTTAATTTGAAATAAAACACTAAATAACTAATATTTCAATTTAAAAAAACAAATGAGGAATAATATGATCAATTTCTCAGTGTTAATCGATTTTGGTTGTTAACTAGTTCTGACAAATCTAATTAATGAATGCAATTCTGATATGCATATTCTCAGATTCCGAATTATATTTTACTTTACATTAGAAAAAAATGTGGACAGTACATAAGTCTATAAATAATTCATGAGTACTGTGAAATATAGTAAGGCTAATTTCGGAATTGATGAACACAATACCGTCATTAGACAATGCATGTGTACCTAAAGCTTCGGTAACACTTTACTGGATAAAACGAACGGACGCCTAATGGATGCAAATAAAAGTTGTCAGCTGACAAAATTGTTATCCGTTGGGAGTCCGTTGATGTACTGACCAACTAAAACAGACGCCTAACGAATGCATAACGGACATGCAACGGACGGGAAACGGAGACGTACCGGACAGAACGGATGTAGAACGTACATCCAACGGACGAGTACCGCATAAAACGGACACCTAAGGGAAGCGTACTGGATAAAACGGATAAACAAGATATATGAACAAATTAAAGGCGAAAATACTAATACCTGAAAATTGCATTAATATTGAACATGTTGAAAATGTTCTGTGTAACTGGTTTATGGTTTGTTCTTCAAAATGCCGCTCAAAGGCAATGTCGACCTGAATCACAGCTATTTGTTTCATTGACACTCATACCAAGTTTTCTGATATCTGTATATGGTGAAACACTACCTATACGTCGATCAACTACTAGCAATGTTAAATACGCCTTTGTAACTGTTCAGTAACATAGTAACAAGTATCAGATATTTCCATTAACAGTTAATAGCACATTCCAAACGCGCTGTCCTATCTTACTTTTATCAACCACGTTTTCGTACGAATTGAAACAAATGGATAGACATTTGAATTTGACTTAAAATGACGTATGACGACTTTCATTAAGAAATGTGGAAATATTCTGTGACATGACATGTTCAACTAATCATAAATATTTCTTTATTACATAAAAGATCATGCAATATTTACATTCAACAAACTAGTGATAGTAGAATATAACATGACTTACGCTTTTAGTATACCATAAAACCAATGTGCCATTTGATAAACTTGGCTATTGGGTTAGTATTCACGCCGATAATTCTTAATAAAGTTATCATATTGTAATTACAATCAATTAAACTACATCGTTTTTAAAACTTAACCTCTTATCAGATGTTTTTTGTGTAATTTTGTAAATGTATTTTTTTTCAACCAGAGCACTAAGGTATTACATAAAACATCTTCTTAATTTTGAAAATGATTGTACAATACATTATCGTGTGAATAAATAAGAATGAGGAATTTCATATACGTCATCGTTTGTATCAGTTTCGTTTTCAAACATTTTAATATTGATTTTAAATCATAGCATTATAGCTAAACATATTTTCTTCAACAGTTTAGCTAAGTTCTGAAGTAATACAACATCGTTTACAACACTAACATTAACATTTCTGTGTTGGCTATAAAGGATAGCCGCTAGAGAGAAATAGACATTTTAAAACAAATCACCACTTGTTTAGACTTTGTTTTTAAATACCTATCTGTTTTTCATAAAAAAAAAATACAATAAAAAAAGGATAAGAATGAACGTTGCGCACGCTGTTCTTTAAATGATAACAAAATGTAAAAAACGATATTGATAACTCGAATGATAACAAGTATATTTTGAAGGATTGTAATTGATACAACATGTTACAAAAGAACTTATCAGATAAAGTTAACTATCAAATTAAGGTCACCATAAGATCTTCACTTGATTTAAACCCCATACCGCATTTTCACCTATAAATAACCACCTGCTCATTCTTTAGTTACTTTAAAATCTTGTTGTAAATCAACTATCTTAGGCAGAAAACGTGATATTTAAAAAATAGACATGAAATAGTTCAGTGGTTAAGATTTTTTACAGCAGTAATGAATATGTGTAATACCTACAAACCATGTTATATTGAGTTTCATGCTTGTTTTTAATTCTTCATCTATGTATTCTTGTTTTTGCGAAAAAAAAGGGGTATAAAATGTTTAACTTTAAATCGATAATAAATCTAGCATAGTTAGATCTGCAAATGCTTCTTCAAATTCAACACCTTGACTACAGAGAATACGATAATATAGGGATCCTCAATCCAATCGGAATAAAAAGTAAAAACACAAAAATACTCCGAGGAAAATTCAAAAAGGAAAATCAAAAATCAAAAGGCAAAATCAAAAGTCCAAACACATCAAACGAATGGATAACAACTGTCATATTCCTGACTTGGTACAGGCATTTTCTAATGTAGAAAATGGTGGATTGAACCTGGTTTTATAGCTAGCTAAACCTCTCACTTGTATGACAGTCGCATCAAATTCCATTACATTGTCAACGATGCATGAACAAAACAAACATACTCAAAGAGTAAAAATGTCAAAAATAGGGGTACAACAGTCAATATCGTGTTATCATCTTAATATCACTACATAAACAACAAATGTAACTAAGAAGCACAAAAAGGCATACATCAAATTTAACATTCTCATTTTGTTTTTTCTTATACGGTTGAATTTAACTATGTAAAGTCTACCCATAAATGAAAGAAGGTTTTCATTACTGGTGTAAAATTGCGCGTTTGAAATTTGCACAGGTAGACATAAAAATAATTTTGTCGTATGACGGCATACATAAATGCAGACTCACGTAAAGTAGATATATGAGTTTGAATTTCCCTCTGGTATCTTTTGTCCTTCTTTTACCACAATGGATGCACTAAAACTTTTTAGTTAGCGAACATGCATTTTCAGAGTACTGCCATTTTTTGTTTGTTTTTACAACCAATCGTATTGAGAAAAAATACACATTATTCAATACAAGATACAACAAGATTTATGTATCAACATGTCTAAAAGAAGTAATCAATTAGGAAGCATATGCAACTGAAAAAGAAATATGTTGTTTTACTTAAGAGATGAAAATATAGTGAATCAAAATAAAGAGATTTATGTCATGATATGACGTATTATATTGGATGTCAATGTTCGCTGTTCAAAATAAAATAATAGCTTTACCTACAGTATAACCTTGATTACCAAAGATTCATGTGCTACATACTAAACCATATGGAGTTTAAAATCGTTTTGATATGATAAAATAATTATGTAAAACAAATACTATATCATATTTCAATTGTCATAAGACAGAGCAAATTACTTTCAAAAATAATCATTACAGCTTGTAATGGCCATTGGAAGGTTAATTTTATCATGATTTTGTAATTTATAATGTGTCAGCAGTGACTCCTGTAATAACAAAAATATCGTTGTATACAAATAAAGAAGTGTCCATGACTATCCATTACTCTGTCATCATATGTTCTATACAGCAGCTGTACTTAGCTTTTCTAGGATAAAACCGCTATCACCAGAATATAGGTCAGTCTAAGGATAACTGATGTACAGAATTTAAAAAAAAAACAGTTATCTCGGCATTTCCAGAAAGAAGTTGTATAAAACGTTTAGAACTGTTCCTAACTAGGTTACTCTGACAATGTGAAATCATGAATAAATTAGTGTATAACTGGAGCAGTTGGGCACGCTAATGTCATTAATCCGATTGGAATGTCATACGACCTTTCCATCATCTACATATATAATGTATTATTCAACATTCATATTTCTATGGAGTATTCCCCACACAGAGAGAGTAGCTCAAAGTTGAATATAATACTATATTATACTAGTTATCAAGGTCTATCTAATATTTTATAATAAGAAGACACTTGTTTTCTTTTTCTTTTTTTTTGATGAAAATTCGATATTGTTATTTAATGTTAAGTTCAAACATGCACGATTATATAAACGCTGAAATTATTAAATTGATTAATTCGAGAACTTACGCCAAGATATTGTCATTACAAAGATAAAATGTAAAATATAACATTTGGAAATGTATATTAGGAAAATAGCGTCTTATGAATTTAATTAATGTTCTTGAATATTCATTAAGAAACCAAATCATCTACAACATTACATTACAAAACATTTTGATATCTTATAACATTTTATTAGTCTTTATATTTATAAATGTCAAGAGTCATTTACGTAAAATTAAGTCTTTTTGTACCTTCGTACGTTATTCAGCCTTTTAAATTTATTTAATTATTTTCATTTCGAACTGCAGTTATGAACCCTTTGCAGAAAAACTAGCATTTTACGTACACATTTTGATGCTGGTTTATATATTTATTTAATCTAACTCCATTGTGTCAATAACACTGCTTGGTATATAAATAACTAGAGTGATATATTCGAGAACTTACTTTGAAAGATTTGCATTACAAAGAGAAAATGCAAAACATAACATTTTGAAATGTATATTAAGAAAATAGCATCTTATGAATTAAACAGAATCATCTACCACAGTATAATACAAAATGTGATGATATCGTATCAAATAAAATTTCATTAGTCTAAATTTATATTTATAAATGTAAAGAGTCATTTGTAATTTTGTTTTATACATTATGTGTTTTGTTACCTTCGTACATAATTTCAATTGTTTTGTAAACGAGCTTCACTTACGAGTCGATAGCAAACACACGATCATATAACGTACACTATGCACTCCTGGTACATATGGTTAGTAAATTAAGCCATTTCCAGTTCTGGGTATAGTTTTTAGTCAAAATTTTGTTGTGACAGGAATTATCATGTATATAGTCCATAGTATAAATAAGATGTTATCAAAACATGAAAGTCTACTTTGGATATTTTAGGACAATATTTACGGTATATTTGATTATCAGAGCTTTCAACTTCGTACTTTATTATACTCTTCAATTGGCTGTTTTTATCCGATGTCACTAACGAATCTATAGAAGCCGAAACGTGTGTCTTATGTATAGAAATGATGTCCATCAATCTGATGATTTTTCATATATCTTCAGTTCAACGAAGATATAATTTATTAAGGAATTCAATGTCGTATAAAATTATTAAATAACATCTTTCTAAACCAAACTTTTCAACATCCTGAAGTGAAAAAAAAGCAAATTCGATGGCTATTATCGATAACTAATATATAGAAACTTCGGAATATACAACAAGTTTAAAAAGGATAAAGTTAAGCTAAACATGCATTATTTCTTCAATTTGACTTTAAACTGCTTTTAACATTCAGTAGTGAAAGACAGCTGTATGTATAATATATCTATGTTCTGTTGTTTTTGCTGTATGTTTTTGTCTTTCTTCTAGTTGAGCTTTTAAGTTTGTCCCTTTTATGTTTGACTTACAGTAATCGACAGCGTTATAAAAAGATGCATTTAAAAAAAATATATGTACTGGTGTGTATTTTACCTTATTTGTTTATATCTGTTAAAACCAAGTTATTTGGTTTATTCGTCTTATTTTACAGTCCTTTTTTTAAATTTAAATTTGTTCACTGTTTAATAACATATGCATTATCATGTAACATATCCGTATGTGTTATTGTATTGCTGCATTCAGCTACCAAACAAAACAATATCCTTAATACCATCACCTAATAAGACTTTGTTGACTTTGTTGTATTTTAGATTTTAAATTGTCCTTGAAAGGGCATTCAATTGTGTCAGCAGATAAGGGCTGTGGCAACTGCATAGGCAGTATGGTATACCAACTAAATTGTGGACATGATTAAGGCGTTGTACGAGGATTTCAATGTACAGTGATACATGAATCATCGTTAGCCAACCCTTTCCTTGTGAATACTAGTGAACAAGGCTGCATAATCTTCCCTACACCATTCTTGATAGTTATAGACTGGGTAACTAAGCAAGCACTAGACACTTAATCAAGAAGTATACAGTAGAACTTTACACAAAGGCTAGACTACCTTGATGTTGCAGATGATCTGGCTATGCTATCTCACCGTGTGAAGGCATGAGAGACAACACTGCCAATCTCTATGAAACAGGAACACAACTATGGATAAAAATCAACATCAAAAGGGCACACTTATGAAAGTAAAATGAAGAACAGGAGAAACAGTGTCAATTGAAAGAGAAGATATTGCAGAAGTAGACCAATTTAATTATTTAGGAAGCATCAATGATATAACTGGTGAGACAGATGAAGACATCAGGACAAGAATAAGTAAAGCTAGACAAGCTTTTGTTATGCTGAAGCCAGTTTTGAAATCAACAGCACTTACAGAAATAATTGCAACAGCAAATTTAAAATAGTGCTTAAAATAGGAGACTTACAACAAGGGTAAAACATCAAGCCAAGGGTTTCTTAAAAAAAGCCTGCGCCAAATTTGTAAATGTTGGTGGCCAGAAACCATCAATAACACATGCTTATGTGTAAGAACCAACCAGGAACCAGCAATTAAACAACTATAGAACATAGCAATGGATTTGGCACACTATGGGGAAACCTGAAGGTAACAATATTAGAAAGGCTTTAAAATGGAAATCCCAAGGACATCGGAGACCATTTCAGAGCTGGAGAAGATCAAGGCACAAGGACCTGGATGGAAACTGGATATAGCTGGAGCTAATACAAAAGAATAGCCCAAAATAGAGGGACTGTGAAAGCCTTATGTTTCACACGAAACGAATAGGATAAAGTCATGTAGATTGTTTGTATATATTTGTGTGAGCTCAAGTTCATCTTTAATATTAGACTTATAAAAACCCACAGCATTATAGAAAGTTGCGGTATAAATATGTTATGTACTGTGGTGTTCATTTGACCCAAATATTTTCAGATCTATTCGAACCAAGTAATGCGGTATATTCGTTTTATGTTATATTCTTGTTTTATATTTGCATTCGAATTTAACGGCATCATTTATATCTGGTAATGTATGTTCGAGTTATTTTATCCAACACAAATGTTGATCAGCTGACCTAATCGATAATGACCAATTAGTTAGCAAAACGTTGACAAAACATTTAAATTCTTCTAAATTTTAAATGTGTTCAATGTGTTATAACATATGCATAAACATGACACAAATTCGTATTTGTTATGATATTGCTGCGTTTAGCTACCAAACAAATAATATCCTGGATACAATCCCCTTATATGAATTGTTTGACTGTGTTGTTTTTTACTTTTTCAAATGATTTTACATATTAAATTACTTAAGTTTTATACAAAATTTACCAGCTGGTGTAGCTATTTTTGAACAAATATATAGTCTTACGAGGAAAAAATCAATTGCTATCAATTATCTATAACAAACAATTGAAATACTACAATATACATTATCCGAATGTTCATGCAAGTGTTGCATTGACCTATTACATCAACATATAAAGAGGGACGAAAGATACCAAAGGGACAGTCAAACTCATAAATCTAAAAGAAACTGACAACGCCATGGCTAAAAATGATCAAACTTACCCAATTTCATATACTATCGATGATTTATAAAAGCCGTTGAAATAACCCAATAACGTATGCAAGTCCTGCATTAAGCAATACAATGACAAAATAGTGTTTGTGTATTTTCATATTTTAGATGCTCACCTGATTGTAGATTATACATGATATCTAACTACAGAACAATAAAAAAAATAACGAAAAGAAATGTAAATGGGATACTATTCCTTATCCTGACCTGTTTGTCGATAAACAATGTACGTTTACTGTTTTGATGCCAAAAAAAAAAAAAAAAACAGATACTAACATAAATATCGATCTCCAAGAAAAATCTAAAACACAATGCAAAAATCTAAATCCGAAGCACATCAAACGGATGGAAACTTACTGTCAAATACCTGACTTAATACAAGCAAATATCACTTTTAACACGTTAAAGATAAACCAGATAGCTGTTGTTTACTTTAATATAAATTTTATACAATATATGATTTCTTAATCTAAAAAATGCCGTCACCTTTCTATGATTTAAAAATGTATCATTTCATATTTATTATTACTAGAACAAGTATTAAAATTACTCAAAACAGTATGTAAGTTTAAATAAACTATGCTTATCCGATCACAGTTTGTTCCAATGATTACGTACATTTTTTTGTACAGACTTTGAATTAAAACATTACTATATTTAAAAGGAGACAAAAAACAGTCATATCTAACATTATTATATTTATCTTTATTACATTGTTTTTACACTTCTCTGAGTAAAGCAACAAATCTGCAATGCATAACATCTAATTTATGTAATTACTTACGATCAAGTTGAAGTATCAGAATGGTTTGAATTACCAGTAAAAATCTGTCATACAATTTCCATTATCACTAATTGACTATACGTAATGGGTAGAACTATTATATCGGAAAAGACATCTGCATTGGTATAAGAAATACCTAGTATTGAATATCTTAACTTTACTTTATTTATCAATATTGACATTTGAGGTATCAATATGTAATGCAATTGGTATATAATTAACAGCGACTTTTGCTATCGTTGTGATTGAATCAAATTCACGGGAATTTCAATTACAGGATTTTGAATATTTAATGAATATTTTTGTCTTAAATCAAATACTTCGCGTTCGTGTAATTCGAAAGAAAACACTAATTACCTTATCCCTCAATTTAAAAAACACATGATAAAAAAAATTACAATTTAAAAGTGCTAGTCAGTTGGGATGTTAACGAGTTCTGCCAAATCAAACCCCGCTAAGTAATTATAGTATGATCATCATTAACGAATGCTATTCTTATATGCAAATTATCAGATAATCGAATCATATTTTACTTTCCATTTGAAAATAATGTGTACAGTACATAAGCATATGAATAAATAGGCCAAATAGGTTAATCATACATAAACTTATTGCATAACGACGCCATGAGTGTTGTGCAGTATAGTAAGGCTTATTTCGGAATTGATGAACACAATACCATCATCAGAAATGCATGAATACCTTAATGTTCATAGATGTTGTATATATGTTGAAATAGGTTGAGTATTAACTTTTAAGCGTACCAATAAGATATGCTAAGCCATATATGTGTAGTTCAGATTATACCAATACTACAAAGTTTTAGTTCCCTTTAAAAACAGAATTTTTTTAATTATTCACAGGCAGAATACATGTATTTTCTTCGAAACCCTGTAATTTTTTCAGACTTTTTCAAAGTTCAACAATCAAATGTTTAGGGGAATTTGTCAAGTTTGTTTCTATTTAAATTATATGTAATAATCAGCAGCCTGTTGTAAGTATAAAATGATATGCAAAATATTTGACCACTTGTAATTCCTAATTCTTTAAAAAAAATACTCATATTTATATTTTCTATGTAACTTGAATTTACTTCTTTGCGTTGGGTATACATATTTCTGACTTGGTAGAGGCATTTTCTCATGTAGAAGGTAATTTTGAAATCTTTAATTATTCTTCTTAAAATGATTTCAAGCAAGATCTGTTTACACTTCCGAAGCACCTGGGATCACCCTAGTTCTTGGTGGGGATCATGTGTATTAGTCCGTTTGTTCCTCTTTTATAGCAATTACATGCTATTCAAAATATTTCTTAAAAGCAACTATTTCAACTTTCGAATACATTGCAAATATTTGAAAGTCAGTAGAAGACATACCGTTACATCTTAAAAACAAATGCCGAGATAAGCATACGTCATCCACGTTGTTTTTGTTGATCTCTTAAGACCAATCGTAACATAGTTAACATAGTTGTTCACTCGTTATATGGTTGACATGCGTGGTCAGGCATTATTTTGAGTTCGTTACAGACAGTAATTGTGTCTATCCACTAACTATTGCTATCATATATCATTACCGATAATTGTCTAAAAGGAATTTCATTCAATAACTAGTGTCAATGAATTCTGAATTCTGTTGGGATACTCACTTGTGACGAGTATGAACGGTATGAATGAGAGTAGTCGTATCGTTAAACAACAGTTGCCTGATTTTATTGCAGGTGGCAGATTTGATACGGGATTGCTTGCCGTTTGTTTTACATCGATTCAGTACTATATCGCGGTGCTGATATTCAAAGTACACGTTATTGTTAATATTTAGGAGATAACATACTAAAAAGTAAAATCACAAAAATACTGAACTCAGAGGAAAATCAATTTGGAAAGTCCATAATAACATGGCAAAATCAAAAAACAAAACGCATCAAAAACGAATGGACAAGAACTGTCATATTCCTGACTTGGTACAGGCATTTTCAAAAGTAGAAAATGGTGGATTAAACCTGGTTCTATAGCGCTAACCCTCTCACTTTAATAACAGTCTCATCAAATTCCGTTACATTTACATTAGGGGAATCTTGACTATATTTATCAGAATTTTAAAAATGTTGAAGCTTGTTGTTTATAAGCAATCTATCACTCTTGTTCTGAGTCTTGTTATTCTTCCTTTACAGGATATATCGATCAATAGATGTATCTCGATCTCGGACTTCGTCCTCAGTCAAGATACTTCTTTCAAGTCAATATATAGAAAATAACAATATGATTACCCAAAATGATAAACACATGTTGAATTAATTTAAAAAATCATAACGGTTACCATTCAATGCATAATTTACCATCAAGATTGCATTTTTACCTGATTTTCAAATAGCAACTGTGTCACATTACAGTTATACAAGTCAATCATAACTTTGTTATAAATAGTATTTAGGTCGACACAACATTCATTAATTCTCAGACGAAGGCAGTCCAGGAATTTAATAATTTACAATAGTCATTTAAGTGAGAAATATCTGTCAGACGAAAATCGATAACAGTCGCAATTATGTAAGTATCACACCTGCTTATGGCTAGCGTAATTTACATAGGACCAATAACCATTAATAGATAACATGTTAATATCTATAATAACTTACCAACACTTCTTTTGTACACTGAAATAACTTACTTTAAAGTAGCAACACACAATCAATACATTTGCCTTCACAGTACAAATGGAAGAGTACGCCTGATTATTTGTTCTACAGTTTATATATTGTTGTATAATTCTTGAACAATTTTGCAATAGTGTAAGTTAACAGTCATCTCATAGTTTTTATTATTACATATAGTTATCGCTTCATGTCAGTGTACAAGGTAGTCCTATTAAACTAATTCTGAGATGCTGTTCAAAAAAGACAACCCCGCCACATTATTTATGTAGGTGCCTGTTCCAAGTCAGGAGCCTGTGATTCAGTGGTTGTCGTTTGTTTATGTGTTACATATTTGTTTTTCGTTCATTTTTTAACATAAATATGGCAGTTCGTTTTCTCGTTTGAATTGTTTTACATTGTCTTATCGGGGCCTTTTATATCTGTCTATATGCGGTATGGGCTTTGCTCATTGTTGAAGGCCGTACGTGTACCTGTTATTGTTAATATTTGTGTCATGTTGGTAATTGTTTTATAGTTGTCTCATTGACAATCGTACCACATCTTCTTTTTTTATAAATCCACTGATGCAGAGATACAGATTAAATCATCATGATTGACCATTCAATAAACCAACTATAATAGGGTAATTCTTTGAAGACTTATCGACCATTAACAGCAAACTATCATAAATTGGATTCGTTCAAATTTATTAAAAGTAAAAAAATATTTTTACACGTATCGTATACAATATCGCTAAAGAAAATGACATATTACTAATGTGGTATACATTTGAATACAAGCTATTCAACATGAACAACAAGATTTTAAATTGATTGGGGATAAATACGATCCGTAAAACAATAATTTATGTTTCTTTTGATAGAGTAATGTTTGAAAATTGAATTACACAACAGCAAATTAACATAACAAGCATTGCATCGTAAGGACGCTTTTCTTTTTATAATATTGTGCATAAAACGAACACTTAAACCTATTATTATCAAAATGGACTGCTATTCCTTCCTATTCCAAAACAAAGGAGTGCTAGTGTAATTATAGATGTGCAATAATTGTAATCTTAATTGTATAACCCGTAGTACAACATGTACAGTATCTGCAACACTTGTATTCAAATCTGCGATATTTGAAATTTGTATGTTTTTTAGCAACCATCATTCCTTTATGGCTCAAACTTTGTCTGTTTTGAATTGAAAAATATACTGGAACGGATGTGATGTCCTGTTACGGCGATTAAATAGCGATACGATAAATAGAGCATGTCACCTTAGTTGTCTGAACTAAATGAGTTCAATATAATTAGTTTTTATCAATTGCATATAGACCTTGAACACAACTTGAACTTATAAAGTTTACAAAGATTAATCTTAAGGTTCCATTCAGACCCAAATTTAATACTGTGTCCATATACTATATTGTTCTTTGTTACAATTTGTTTGGTTAATTGAAAGCTCAATCATCCTTAAAGAAGACGAAATACATTACTTCAATATAAATCAAAGTTAATAAACAATTAACAATTTGCTGCATTGGAATTGCTTTCGAATTAAAGAATTAGAAAGGTTCCGATCGAAAGGCGAGATTAAGATCAATTATATCATGTAGCCCTAGATTACAATATACACTGAACGGTTCAGTGAAGGGACGCAACTAACATGTAAGAAGCACCTGTTTTAAGGATTTGCTAAATCATTTGAACAAAAGAAATTTTTTTCTTTTTCTAGCTTAATATGTTGCCCATATTTTATATTAATGACAAAATCATAGAGGGGTATTAAATATGTGATATAAAACAAAATTAATATGCGTTTTTTATCCTAAAAGAAAGTCAATATAGTAACATAGAATCGATCAACCAATTTGATTCAATTTTATAAAAAAATAGCAAACATATATTATTGTATATCGCTACTAATTGTTTGTTCTGCTTAGTGATCCATAGATTTAGGAACCTTTCGTATGAGTGCCAGTGAGACAAGTCTCAATCCAAGTAACAACTTATTTAAGTGACCATATATATGTCAAGGTATGGCTTTCAACACGGAGCTTTGGCTCAAACCGGGCAGCAAGCTATTAAGGGCCCAAAAAATTACTAGTGTTAAACCATTCAAAACGGTCCAATTTAAGTAAGAACAAGAAACGAGAATCACGTCTGAGCTACACAAACATACTACAACTACTATACATCAGATACCTGACCAAAGACAGGTGCAGACGTTTGCAGTGGGATTAAACGTTTTAATGGTGCCAAACCTTCTCCCTTATCTGACATAATAACACAACATCACAAAATAGAATTACACACCACTACCATTTAGGAATACCAATACATGTCTTTAATATCAATCAAACTAATTTAACACTTGGTACGTTTCTCAGTCAAATTTCATGATGATATGCATGTTATATCCTTGCCTTATTGAAGGTATATAAGGTGCGAAGTTGTTTTTTGTTTTCTTTATCTGTTTAATACAGTACTGATACCCCGACTGACCCCCTGATAGAGAAATCAAGCAAAATGACGTTTGAATGCTGGAGAGCGGTATCAAGTCGTTGCATATGCATTTAACTGCCTTTTACGCACCATCCAAATTGTATTTGTGATAACGAAAACCCTGGTGTCATAATTTGTATGTTATACAGATGGTTATTTCGTTAAAAATGAGAATGTTGTTACAAACAAGAGCGATAAACCTATATTAATTGCAAATGAAAAAGAAAAAAATCTTAAGTCATGTCATGAAGAATATTTAATCCTGAGTATTATGTCAGAAGTAATCTTGATCGAAACGCTTAATACTCAATAATCGGATTATAATCGTGGAAAAATACATAGACAATAACTTGCCACTGTTTGACCTTATTATTTTAGAAAAAACAATCAGAACCAAGGTTCAATTAATGTCAGAAATTGTTTAAACAGAATTCATGACTGTGTTCAAACACATGTTAAATGTCGTAAATAACTGAATTCGGATTCTTTCGTAAGTATTTTGAGCAGTTTTCTGAATTTCTATGATTTGCAATTACATACCCAAAAGGAGGAAGAAGGCGCATTGTAAGCATGGCTAGCCAGCTAGTATCAACTTTTTAATTAGAAAATGCAATGCGTTTTCAAAATAGTTTATAAACTATTTTGAAAACGCATTGCATTATTATTAGTTATTGTCTATGTATTTTTCCACGATTATAATCCGATTATTGAGTATGGCGTGTGGCGTTAAAAACCCTGTTGCATGTTATCTAGATTTGTTCCTGTCAAACTGTTTTTTAACGAAGTTACAGTAATAAAGCTATCATAGTATTACATGCCATTTTCTCATATCAGATGTAGTATCAGCCCACCAGTTATGATCTTGGTATATTGTTTACATGTATAGGTTCAGTAGCTGAAAAGTTTAAGGAAATCGGACGCAAAATATAACGCATTCATTATCAAATATTTTTATCATATGCCTCATCATAAGAGAAACACATATTTTTGTATGTTAAGATATAGACAATAACCAAAATCAACAAAACATGATTTACATTGTTCCAAAATGTCAATATATGTAAAGTAATTATGCTTTATTTTTTTTGTTTTTTTGTTTTTGTTTACATAAATTTATTGATAAAACCATTGAGGTGAGTTCTCCTGCAATTTGACGAGTAACATTGGAATGTCGTGTGGAATTATTACGAAATTAGATTTGTCAGCACTTGTGATCCTTTTTTTCATATCAGCCTGCGAAACATTATTTCGAGTATATATGGAATTCTCATTATATAAAGCTTTGATCATACGGTAAAAAAATATATAAGCTACATCATATATTTAGCTTATTCAAATAGCGCTTTATCAAATGATCCTGAACGTATACAAGCGTTGAAAATTGGAATTTAATATTGGTGTACTTACATGTACAACGCTTTATGCTGGGAAAGAAGAAACTGTTCTATTACATATCATGAGTTCATGAAGTTGAAAAATCCCACAATACTCATATTAGACAAACAAGTGCAGGATGCCAAGACAACACGTACTTTTCATGTAAAAATGTATGACCTAAACCGAATGATCCATTTACCAAACTAGGTTAAGTCGTTTGATAAAGAATAGTAATGTCACCGAGTCTTTCTCCAAATGTAATTATAGTAAATACAAACATACTTTTAATGAAACCTCTAATCGGAGTTATCACATGAACTTTGTAATTGTATTTGTTAGAACAAGATTGCTTTGACATTATAGGACAATGGTTTGTTTACATCGACATAACATTTTTGGTAATACCATTGTAATTATCTGTGCTGGAATTAAGCTTTAAAAATAACACAATGCCGCAATATAATTCCCCTTTATTTAAGAAAGTTCTTAGTGCCAATTTTATAAAGGACACTAGTAAAACATTGAGAATGGAAATGGGGAATGTGTCAAAGAGACAACAAACCGACCATAGAAAATAAAACAACAACGGAAGGTCACCAACAGGTCTTCAATGTAGCGAGAAATTCCGGTACCCGGAGGCGTCCTTTAGCTGGTCCCTTAACACATATATACTAGCTCAGTAACAATGAACGCCATACTAATTTACAAATTGTACACAAGAAACTAAAATTAAAATAATACAAGACTATCAAAGGCCAGAGGCACCTGACTCGAGACAGGTGCAAAGATGCGGCGGGATTTACATAATTAGCTTATATATTTCTTTTGATTTTCACAATCAAAACGAAAACTGAAGTTATGTAAATTCATCACAACATTATATATCGATGCCGCATTTTTGATACTAGGAAACATATGTACTGTGACAGACGACAATCAAGCTATTTTAGGAAAACAATATGTTGAAAATATGTGTTAACATAATAGTCTTTTTATCTTGTGAATTTTACACAGACGTACATACATTTGTAGTAAAACTGTCCAAATATAACAAACACTTGAACAGTGCCTTATATTGAGGGACAATCCAAAAAAAAATGATGCATTTTAATCTAGTCCAAAAACAAGTATATCAGTATCATCAACATTATCGGTACATTACTTCATTAAAATAAGTGAACACTTTAAATAAATACATGTTGAGAACCAAATTATGTCACTGCATCTTGTCGCTTAATCATGCAAAGACATACTAAAACCATTTTGTCAGCAATATTTGAATGATGGGAGCAAACCGTTGTTCGTAAATAAACAAATAATTAGAATATTTTTTTTTAATTTAGATCTAGCCTCAAAATATCTAATGGTAAGGCTTGCAAAACCTTGAGCGACACTGGCAACCTTTTATCAAATGTGAAAGGTAATGGTGACACTGCAAGATTGAAAACCATTCTTTTTAAAATGTTGTGCATTTACACAATAACTTTAATTAAACTCAATTGGCGATATTTACATGATACGAATAGTTTTTTTGTAATTTTAGACAGCTAATTCATATTCTGGGTCAGTTCAATGCAACATAAACAATTAATTACAGATGCGATAGGGGCCTTACATAGACTGTGGCTATATAAACCATGGACAATTCATAAACTGCATCTTTTTAATGACCTGAGTTGAGGTAAAACATTCAGTAAAACTGAGAACGTTCATTATTAGGATAAGGATTTTTGGCACCCAGCAACTGAACAATGTTGGCTAAAATAAGAGTATAGGGTATGATTGCAATTAAAGAGAAAATACTCCACTACATACAAAATGACCAATTGAGTACACGTATCATATCTTTGTCATATTACAGTGTTCATCAACAAATATAACCCAAAAGCATGTCAAGTTTTAAAAGGCATGTCAGTTTATTGTTAGCCATTAGTTCAGAGTCGACGGATCATTTTCACATATATGTATGTATCAAATATCAGCTTTGGATATTTACAAATACTTACTTTTCTTATTTGTGAAAGCCCTTTATACAACATCAAAGGAAATAGTGACCCATTATTCCATTTTGAAATAATTTCAATGTTGATAATCAAAAGATATATAGGACATCAGTGCTCTGATACTCGAGACAATCAATTGTTAATCAATGTATTGTCTTCTGGACAAAACAACGTGTCTTTCAAATTTTCTTTATGTAAAATGTAAACGCTATATATCATATCGATGTATTGAATCTCGATACAATCAATTGTTGGACACTGTCTTTTCGTTGTAAAAAGTGCGTTTTAACATGTTTAAAAAGAATTAGTATGTATTACCAATGTGAACGTTTTGTTTTTTCAATATATTGCAATAGTAAAACAAAATATCGTGATGACATATTCATAGTTGCATACATCCTAATTGATCATAAGTGACACCAATATTTCTAGTAGAAAATATCGTGATGACATATTCAGTGCTGCGTAAAGCTTTATTGATTATATAAGACACTAATTAATGTAATTGGTAAATTATTGACAGCTGATAGACAATTATGTTAGTAAACGATCGTGAAATCTCAGAACAGTCTTTAATTTACGCCTTATGTTAGTAAAGATATCCTATGTTATCAGGAAAACGTTTATATTTGCAAAAAAAACAAACTCAGATTACTCAGCTCAAACATATCAAACTTGGAAGAGACATTTTCTTTTGTAGAAAACAACTGGTTCAACCTAAATTTATATCTAGCAAAACCTCTTACTTTCATTCAAAAGGTTCAAAACCAAGTTATACAAACAAAGGAAAATATAACTATAATAGAAAACTGTTCGTTTTATCAGTAAACCTATCAAAATTCGTGAGTCTAGAATAAAGGATTATCAAATTAAGATTATAGATGACACGCTATATCAATATAAAATCACATTAAAGATACAACCATCCAATTACAAATAAAAATAACTTAAAATGGAAGACTTAACATTGAAAGTTCATTCACACATGTTACCTGGTGAATTAGCACAAGGAGCAATAAATAAGAAAATCGGTGCATACTATATAGATTTGATACCGGTAATATGGTAAGAACAAATGACAAAACCACAAGTGCTATAATATTACAGAAATGCAAACCTGATACAATTACCTAGTACGTGTAAGTGTCATTAATTGTTTAATGTCATTTTAATGCACTCACTTTTCATACGCATGAATTATGTACTAGTAAAAATATATCATTAGTATAACACAGTATGTTGAGTCCCGGTCAAATACTATGTAAATCAGAAAATCCATGGCCATTTTTTTAGTTTTATAGAATTTGTGTATAAACTTATAGTACGATTTATCTCTGAGACAATATACGTGTAACCACGTTGGTTCTTAATTTTTATATGAAACAAATGAGAACCGCTTTCGTTTAACTTTTCTGCAAAGAAGTGGACAATTCTTGTCTGAAGAGTAGAGCAGTTATTCGCATTTTTACCTTAAACCGTAGCTTTCACAGGCAACAAACTCGATATCAATAAACGAAAGATACATCGGGAGGCGTTTTGAATACCCAAAAATATAACACCGCATTATGATGTTTTTAAGACGAATTTTGTGATTTATTATCTTTGGCGTATTTTTAAAAAGGAGCACGAAAAGACTTGTAATTTAATAACATGTCCACCGTTGGTAGTGTCGATGGCCACTGATTTCTAGTTGATTCATTTGTGATTTTTTTTACGATGTCAAATGATCGTATGGAATAAGAATCAAGGTTATTAATTTGTGTCATTTTTTTTTAATCATCAGCGTATCAAATCACTTACTATAAGTAGTTTGTTTGCAGTTTAATATTTCTCAAATCAATTAGCTAGAAATCATGTAACCTGTTTACTTGGTTAACCAAAGCATGAAATAATCAAAACGCAATTTTAGCAAAATTATAAATGATGTACACGATATAATTAGCTCTTTTGACTTTCAAATAGTGTTAAGATCTAATTACTGCAATGCGTGTCTAACAATATATATCTTAATATTGGTATTTATAAATGTAAGGACAAGCGTAAACATAAGTAATTGCGTGCTATAATAAATAACTTACTTTTCATTTAGATGTGAATTTGTTGATATTGAATCAGTACGTTCCTAAACATCTTTACAAATGCAATTTATAATTCATTTTTTTAGTTTTGCAAGTACACATCTTTTAAGAAAACAAATTGCTATTTTGATGGAGAGATTACATACATTAAAACAGACTTGCAATGAATATGATAATTCCTTGTTCTACAAAATAAATTCACACGTAAATGCACCTTATCTGATTCGAAGTACCCTTAGCAAGTTATAATGAAATTTGTTTAACAGTATTCACTTGGTTGAAGAGGAAAACAGATGCAAAAAGGTTCATAATTTGATAAAACTATGTCCAAAATTATAGAGTTCCAATTTAAATAGACAGCAACAATCACCATACAAAATTAAAGACTTTCCAGAAAATGGAGTGAAAAGTAATTGATAAAAAACGAGATCCAAGGGAAATTCAAAACGGGAAATTCTCAATAGAATGTTCAAATTAAATGTAACTCATCTATTTCGAACATAAAGACCCCTACAAGATATGTTGCTTTTACACATCTTTCTTAATGTGTCAAAAACGTATTAACGTTTTAGAATCACTCTAGTTTACAAATTATTCAAAAGTTCAACTTGGCACATTCATTTTTTTCATCTTTTTGAAGACTTGTTCCATTGAAAATTATAGCATATACCCTAAACTATATACGTTATTTAATATGAATTTGTTTTACTATTACTCTCATTGGTTGTGGTTAGTTCTTCCACTAAAAGAAAAACAAGCACTTTTAAAACATAGGTTAAACAATGTGAATAATACCTGTTTGCCTTGCAGCAAATAAAAAAAAAAACATTCAAACAAAACAAAGTCAATCCTTCAATACCAACAATAACAAATGTATATCATTTTCTTGCTAATGTTCTTGAAGTGCAAAATACAATCAATCATTAACCATGAGATTAAAATACACTCGGTCTCTTTTGTGCTTTCCAGCTGCTTTCCGTCATCGCCCGGAAACTGAAATTCCTGCTACGTCTAAATACACTCATATACAGGATGGAATCCGATACAATTGTTTTGATAATTGGAAAAAAATATGCTAACCTTTTTTGCACTAATAGTCTAACCGAGGAACGTCCTTGTGAATTTATTTTACATTTTATTAATGTCAACAGCAGCCTGTCTTTTTTGCACAGATCATATATTCATCCTGTGTTTAACTTGAGTTGTATGTTAAGACATTTAATGGCTACACTAACTATGATTCACTTTCGACAGAATTAAAGATCACCATTTTATTTGGTATCCTCTTTAAATAGTCTTTGCAGTACTAGACTTAACAATAAAACCATTCGAACACAGATATACTAGCCCAATAAGGAACTGACTTCTTATTATGAATTCACGCTAAAGATTGATATTTTAAATTAGTGCTTTTGATTTTGATATAAAGTAGTTTTTTATTATATTTTCATTGTTCCCTCTATTTTCTTACTATTTTGAAAATGCTGTATGGATACAATTACAAATCAGGAGTCTTCCTGATCAATTTGTTGTTAAAGTATGTTATAGAAAAAAAATATATGGTATTTACAAAAAATAAATATATAATATTTCAACTATAGGTAATGTATTCTTTAACGATAACGAAAACTCACGTTTCGATAAAAGCTTTTCGGAAAAATCATTGTATAATTAAGCGGTTTTTTTATCTCTAAATCATTGCTTTTTTCTCTGTAGATGGACAACTCATTGCACTAACATTGTATGCTCACAATTTATCAGAGAGAACTAAAATACCAAAAAGGGACAGTCATATCCATAAGTCGAAAAGAAACTGACAACGTCATGGCTAAAAAAACGAAAAAGACAAAAAAACAATTATCAGTCTACAGTACACAACATAGAAAACTAAAGTCTTAGATACACAAACTATATAATGCATTGTCTGAGTAGAATGCTTTTAATGTTGCACTTGTCGTGTTGCAAATTACTACAAACCCGGTTTGAGATAGATAAAAACTTCATAAGAGGAACTTGTGGAATACAATCAGCTGTGGAAGTGTGGCTCAATTTAGTTTCGTTCATGCTATCATGTCTGCGGATTGACTTATTATAAACTTTATAAAAACTAAAACACAAACAATGTAGGCTCCATAGACAATTAAATGTTTTCGAAATGCATTAATTACTTGGAGACAAGTATGAATGAACTGTTTGAAACGAATTGAGGGTCAGTTACCTTTCACCAACAAATAATCTACAATGCTGTAACAGGAATATGTCATTCTTTTCTATATCTTTTTATACAAATGCTCAAATGTGTATTTGCTTATAAATTATAAAGTATGACAATGTTGATGGTGCTATTAATAAACTGTCTGACGAACGGAAATTTGAATCATACATTTATGTTGTGATCATATGACAGGATATTTGTGTTATCAAACAAACAAATATCCCAAATAAATAGTGTAAACATGTTATTGCTGATACTAAATAATTAAAACTGAAACAGTACATATTACTAATCCGCATTGACAGAATTTGAAATTACCCAAGTTTGACAAAAATCCATCAACCTTGAACACCTCCTGAACTCACCAAATTAACGCTTGATAACCTTAAAATAATATACTTTGACGTTTATTATACATTTTGTCCATATAATAATTGCAAGGTGTAGCAACGCATATGGTTGATTAACAGCTTACTCATCCTTAACGCAAGTTGGAAGTTATTACCAACTAAAAAGATAATAATCTAATCTCAGTATATATGATTATCTGTGATAAAATTGCTTTCGACGTTGTCCATGGAACATTATATTTAATACTTTTTTTTTACTAAAACATGTGGTTAATTAAGCGCTCAATCGTCCTTGACACAGATGAAAGTTATTACTTGAATATACATCAAAGTTAATATACAATTATTTCGTTTGCTGCAATGGAATGGCTCTCGTAAATGAGGACTAGAAAGGTTCCATTCGAAAAGTCTAGATAACAATATACCAACCATTACACACTGAATAGTTTAGTGTAATGACGTTACTTACATATTATAAACGCAAGACCATTTTACACATACTTAATAGAAAAAAAAAATAATGTTACCTTAACACACATATGTCATATACATTTGTGTTTAAGGATGTGCCTTTGTACAAATAAATGTCTATTTATTAAAAATAACATGTTTTCTGCTAAATATAATGCACATATCATATCTATCTTAGAAGGGCATTAGCGCCGCGATCATTTAGAATATTGATATGTGTTGTTAACATGTGTTGTAAAACAGGAATATAGTAACAAAGAATTTATGAAACGAATTAAAATAGTTTTATCAAAATAAGCAAAGATGCATGAGAATACATCGCAGCTGAATGTCTGTTCTACTTGTTGATACATGATCTATATTATGTTTTGCGTACACAATATATTCAATATATCAGGTTGGCATTGCCTGTTTTATAACTCGTGTAGGACAACAATAAAACGTACTGTCACCTTGACATGTATTATATTCCATACATCTGCTGTAAGTTTTGTTTTTTAACACGGGAAATTATTATCTTTTGAAAATTGGATGTTTATTATTACGCTAATCTGTAGTGTTTGCAACAGTGTACAAAAGCCCATATAGACTCCAAAATGTGTCATCGAAATGATTTCACTTAACACTGATACGATAAATCATCGTATGGTATTCAACCCTGAAACACGCAAATAACACAGATACAACTTTTAAAGAAACCAATATGACAAGAATGAATTCAAATACAAAACACTCGTTCTTGAAGCTATAAAATATCAGGCCACGTGTCACGATTCAAGATATTGATTTTTATAAAATATAACCGTTACACAGATGAAATACGTATACCTCCGTTCCTTACTTTATAAATAGAAATCTTTTCTTTACTAGTATTTATTTAATGTAATAGCATGTTAAAGCCGAACAAACTATAACATTTTAGTTTTACATTTCTGTATGTGTATGTGCATGCTATCTTCAGAGTATACATATTTGTAAATAAGGCGGAACCCCCTGACCTTTTCGAATATCTTGCATTATTTCTAAATATAAGCACTGTTTTGTATTGTCATCAAGTTGTTTTTGGAATGTTATTGTCGTTTTTTTTTCTATAGAGGCTGATGACTGCTTTATGAAATCAATAATTTTGGCTAGACCAATTTAAGACTTTTGAACTGCGGTGTAGTTTTGTTACCTACATTTACATATGCAACGCAATTTTAAAATCTACTAGTTTTAATATGTTCTCCACTGGTAGTCGATACCTGTTTTGAAAATGCACACTTCAATAAACTGAATGTATCCTTTTTTTATCACTAAGGTAGTATATTGTAAAAGAAGAAACGTAATGTTTTTTTCAATAAACTATCGTCAAAAAATAAAATGACCATAATAGTATATCCATGGCTGCATGTATTCGGCTTTCAGCGTTCCCAGTGAAGGGAAATGTAAACAACGCTGCCATTGCATGCAATTTTAAAAAGGTTGTTTATTTTTTTACTATAAGACAGTATGAAATATTGATCAACCAAACTTGAGAACTCCTAAACACGTCCTCTAGTATCGTTACACTACCGATAAAGAGAAGAGTCGGTAACCGGTTTACTAATTAAAATATTTCGTTTAAACTAACTTACGTACATGTATACATTTTATGTTTAAAGAACGTAAACACCAATTAAAAAATGTGTGTTTTAAATGTTGATAAGGAAAGTTCATCATCTTAATTTTAATCGATGTCTGCAAATGAGTTTGAATTTCCCTCTGGTATATGTTGTCCTTCTTTTACAACAATGGATGCGCTAAAACGTCTTAGATAGCACAAATTCATTTTCAGAGTACTGCCAATTTTGTGTAGTTTTTACCATAATGAAGAACAATCGTATTGAAAAAAAATATAGACACATTATCCAATACAATATCCATCCAGATTGATGTACCAACTTGTCTTAAAGAAGCAATCAATTAGGAAGCATATGCAACTAAAAAAGAAATACGTTGCTTTACTTAAGGGGGCTCGCGGGTCTAAATCATTTTTTTTTATTTTATATAGGATATATCTATATTTTTCTTTAAACGAACTTTAACTTATTCTTAATAGAAAAATGAAATAAAAAATGGGGTCACCGTTCATTTACGCTCACTATCTGCCTTCGAAAGAAGCATACATTTTTGTTATTGTCCTTTTTTTCTGTTGAACTAATAGGAGAAATATCGGTAATATCGAAATAAAAAAAGAACTAAATTACAGAAAGCGCTTAAATTTTACAATTATTTAGTTTATGAACAGCTTATTCGAAAACAACAATAAAAAATATAGGTCACCGATGAGTTAACAAAGATATTTCAATTTTAATGCCAAAAAATGGCATTTTTGCACCAAAGGGAGATAATTTGGAGCTTTTTCAGTGATATCAACATTTTAAAAGTCACCTGGGGCCAACACGAATTGATTTTTCGGAATGAATTTTGGATCATATGATAAAGTAACAACTACTTAAGGAAGGGAATAAAATTTGTAATGAAAAATTATTTTTTTTTTTTTTTTCGGAAAATCTTATACCCGCGAGCCTCCTTAAGAGAAGATATTTAACTTGAAAATGTAGTGAATCAAAATACAGAGATGTATGTCATGATATGACGTATTATATTATATGTCAATGTTCGCTGTTCAAATTAAAATAATAGCTATACCGACAGTAGAACCTTGATTACCAAAGATTCATGTGCTACAGACTGCATAATATGGAGTTTAAACTCATTTTGATATGATAATATAATTATGTAAAACACATACTATATCATATTTCAATTGTCATAACACAGAGCAAATTACATTCAAAAATAATCAATGCAGCTTGTAATGGTCATTGAAAGGTTAAATTTATTATGATTTTGTAATTAATAATGTGTCAGCAGTGACTCCTTTGATAAAAAAAAATATCGTTGTATACAAATAAAGAACTGTCCATGACTCCCTATAACTCTGTCATCATATGATCTATGCAGCAGCTGTACTAAGCTTTTCTAGGGTTAAACCGTTATCACCAGAACATATGTCAGTCTTAGGATAACTGTTGAACAGAATTTTAAAAACAGTTATCTCGGCATTTACAGAAAAAAAGTTGAAAATGTTTAGAACTATTCCCAACTAGGTAATTATGACTGTGTGAAATCATGAATAAATTAGTGTATGAATGGATCAGTTGGACACGCTTATGCCAATAATCCGATTAGAATTTTATACAACCTTTCCATCATCACAACATACAATGTATTATTCAACATTTACATTTCTATGGAGTATTCCCCACATGGAGAAAGTAGCTTTAAAATTGAATCTAATACTATATCATACTAGTTAGCAATTTCTATCTGATATTGTATAACCATTGATAATAAGAAGACACTTGTTTTCTTTTTTGTTTGGTTAAACATTCGATAATGTTATTAAATGTTAAGTTCAAACATATATTACTATATAAACGCTGAAATAATTAAATTAATTCGACAACTTACGTCAATATATTTGCATTACATAAAGAAAATGTAAAATATAACATTTGATAATGTATATTAGGAAAATAGCGTCTAATGAATTTAATTATTGTTCTTGAATATTCATTAAGACAAAGCATCTACCACAGTACATTACAAAAAGTTTTGATATCGTATCTTATAAATAAAAAAAATAGTGTTTATAATGATAAATGTCAAGTGTCATTTGCTTAAAATTAAGTCTTGTTTTACCTTCGTACGTTATTCAGCCTTTTGAATTATTTTTTTTTATTTTTATTTCGAACTGCACTTATGAGCCCTTTCCAGAAAAACTACTATTTCACGTACACATTTTGATGCTGGTATATATGGTCATTTAATCTATCAACATTGTGTCAATAACACTGCTGGGTATAGAACATGAATTATCATTGATATGGTTATTGGTATTAGCTAGCTGTTTTTAAAATACTAAGGGTTTGAACCCAGGTAATATATACCTTAGCTGAATTGGACCAAACATTAGAATACTATTTTGTTGGCAATGCTCTCAAACATTAAAACACCTCTTATTTTTTTTAAATGATATCAATGATTTATAACAGACAATTGAAACAAGACAGTTTCCGCATGTGTATGCCAGTGCTTCGTTTGCATCACTATTTAATTTTTGTTTTCTTATCCTAAAGTTTGTGATGTTATTTACGTGGACTATGCTTTAAACTTATATATGTCATCTATGGTTTCTTATTGTGTACTTAACGTTGAAATTTGAGTTGTTTTCATGACTTTTGTATGTGTATTATATATAATGTTATTATGTCGATTTGAAAAGCTCACTAGAGCCTGTGTTTTTGCAGTTTATTAAACATCGACTTTCATAAAAAAAAACATTGAATCTTGAATCATGAACTTTTAAAATGCTGAATAGACCAATACAATCTACATTTTCTTTTTTCTTTTCATGTTTTACATTTTCATTTGATTGTAGATAATACATGATATATAATGCATTCGTAATTGCAGAAATATCCATAGAAAATAAACCGGCCTGGGTGTCGAAATACAATGTACACTTATTGTTCCAATGTCATTGAAGTAAATAAAAAAACATAACAGAAAATATCAGCATCCAAGAAAAAAATTAGAACGAAATGTCAAAATCAAAAGCCTAAACACATCAAAACTAACTGTCATAATCCTGACTTAGTACAAGTAAATGTCACTGTTATTTAACTTGTATGAAATATATTTGTGATTTTAATTTAATAAGTTCCGTCAACGTTCTATCATTTCCAAATTTATTATTTCATTGTTTTTTTCTAGAACAAGTGTTTATCTAACTGATTTTTTTTAAAATTAAACAACGCTCATTTTATCACAGTTTGTGTAATAGTGTACATAATTACAGACTTTGAATCAATTAATTTTTAGATTACAAAAGTAAATATTACAACCGTCATTTATTATATTCTTTTGTTAATCTCTAACATATTTTTTTGCAAATTTTCAATTAGTTTTAGTTTTAATTTTTGGATAGAAGCAATAATCAACAAATATTTATTGCATAAAATCAAAACAATAATAACTATATGGCTACTTACGATTAAGCTGGAGTACAAAAATGATTTGAATTAACAATGTAATTCCTTTGAACAATTTCCATTATCGCTAAATGACAAACTATATGTAATGGATAGAAATATCATATTGGAAAAGACATCTGCATTGGTATAATAAATACCTAGTATTGGATATCCTAACTTTACTTTATTTATCAATATTGACACGTGAGGTATCAATGTGTAATGCAATTAGTATCTAATAAACATTGACTTTTGCTACTGACTATAATCAATAGATATAGGAAGATGTGGTGTGAGTGCCAATGAGACAAATCTCCATCCAAATAACAATTTAAAAATTAAACCATTATAGGTTAAAGTACGGCCTTCAACACGGAGCCTTGGCTCACACCGAACAACAAGCTATAAAGGGCCCCAAAATTACTAGTGTAAAACCATTCAAACGGGAAAACCAACGGTCTAATCTATATAAACAAAACGAGAAACGAGAAACACGTATATATTACATAAACAAACGACAACTACTGTACATCAGATTCCTGACTTAGAACAGGTGCAAACATTTGCAGCGGGATTAAACGTTTTAATGGGCCCAAACCTTCTCCCTTTTTCTGAAACAATAGCATCACATCACAACATCGAAAAACATACGATAAAATATCAATGGGCAGACTTAACTCAATCAAAAAACGTATGATTACACAATGAATATTAATCAGATTTAATTGAATTTCAATTACAGGATTTTAAATATTTAATGAATAATTATGTTATTCTTAAATCAAACAGTTCGCATTCGTTTAATTTGAAATAAAACACTAAATAACTAATCTTTCAATTTGAAAAAAAAATGAGGAATAATATGATCAATTTATTAGTGTTAGTCAATTGGGTTGTTAACGAGTTCTGTTAAATCAAACCCCGTAAAGTAGTTGCAGTATGATCACCATTAATGAATGCAATTTTGATATGCAAATTCTCAGATTCCGAATTATATTTTACTTTACATTTGAAAAAAATGTGGACAGTACATAAGTCTATAAATAATCCATGAGTGTTGTGAAATATAGATGGCTAATTTTAGATTTGATGAACACAATTTCGTCATCAGACAATTTATGTGTACCTAAAGCCTTGGTCAAACCTTACCGCATAAGACGAATGGACGCCTATTGGAAGAAAATAAAAGTTGTCAGTTGACAGAATTGATATCCGTTGGAAGTCCGTTGATGTACTGACCAACCTAAACGGACGCCTAACGAATGCATAACGGACATGCAACGGACGGGAAACGGAGACGTACCGGACAGAACGGATGTGGAACGTATATACAACAGACGAGTACCGCATAAAACGGACACCTAACGGAAGCGTACCGGATAAAACGGATAAATAGATATACGAAAAAAGTTAAAGGCAACAATATTTATCGCATTTATATTTAAAATGTTCTGTGTAACTGGTTTATGGTTTGTACTTCGAAATGCCGCTAAACAGCAGTGTCTGACCTGAATAACCGTTACTTGTTTCATTGACACTCATACCAAGTCTTCTTATATCTGTTTTTGGTGAAAAACTACCTATACGTGGATCAACTACTAGCAATGTTAAATACGCTTTTGTAACTGTTCAGTAACATAGTAACAAGTAACAGGGCTAACCATTAACACTTAATACCATACTCCAATAGCGCTGTTCTATATTACTGTATCAACCACGTTTTCGTACGAATTGAAACAAATGGATGGACATTTCAATTTGACTTAAAATGACGTGTAACGACTTTCATTAGGAACTTTGGAAATATTATGTGACATGACATGTTCGACAAAACATAATTATTTCTAGATTATATAAAAGATCATGCAGTTTTCACATTCAACAAACTAGTGATAGTAGAATATAGCATGACTTATGCTTTTAGTATGCCATACTCAATGTGCCATTTGATAAACTCGGTTATTGGGTTAGTATTCACGCCACTAATTCTTAATAAAGTAATCAAAAAGTTATTACAATCAATTAACACTATTTCGTCTTTAGAACTAAACCTTAAATTTATTATCACATGTTGAATTAAATTAAAGATTCATAGCGGTTACTATAAAGAACCATCAATATTGCATTCTTACCTGATTTTCAAATAGCAACTGTGTCATATTACAGACAATTATAACCTTGTCATAGACACAACAATCATTAATTCACAGACGAAGGCATTCCAGGAATTTAATAATTTACAATAGTCATTTAAGTGAGAAATATATGTCAGACGAACATTGATGACAGTTGCAATTATGTAAGTATCACACTTGCCTATGGCTAGCGTAATTTACATAGGACCAATAACCATTAATAAATAACATGTTAATATCTATAACAACTTACCAACACTTCTTTTGTACACTGGTATAACTTACTTCAAAGTAGCAACACAAATTCAATACATTTGCCTACAAAATACAAATGGAAGAGTATGCATTGCGCCTGATTTTGTGTTATACAGTTAATATGTTGTTGTTTAATTCTTGAACAATTTTGCATTAGTGTAAGTTAACAGTCATCTCATAGTTTTTTTTATTATAAACTATATATATATCGGTACATGTCAGTCTACAATGTAGTCCTATTAAAGTAATGTTGGGTGCTGTTGCAAAAAGACAAATCCACTGATGCAGAAAACAGATTAAACTATCATGATTGATCATTCAATAAACCAACTATAATATGGCAACTCTTTGAAGACTTATTGACCATTAACAACAAAGTATCATCCATTTGATTCGTTCAAATTAATCAAAAGTATAACGCTATTTTATACAATACAATATACAATATACAATACCGCTAAAGAAAACAACATATTAATATTGAGGTATACTTTTGAATACAAGCTTTCCAACATGAACAGCAAGATTTAAATTGACTGCAAGGATTAATACGATCCGTGAAGAATTAGTTCATGTTTCTTTTGATAGAGTAATGTTTGAAAATTGAATTACACAACATCAAATTGACATAACTAGTATTGCAGCTTAAGGACGCTTTTCATTTTATAATACTGTGCATAATACGAAGACTAAAACCCATTTATATCAAAATGGAAGATATAGTTAGCGTAGATATAAAATTTCAAGGACCGCTATTCCTTTTTATTCCAAAACAAAGGAGTGCTAGTGTAATTATAGATGTGTAATGCGTGTAGGTGTAATACCACCAAATCATGGATTGGTACGTACAATCCGGTTGCATACGAAAGTAGGTCTAAAAAAATATTCCCTTGAATATGACAGTTGTAGAAAATTAACCCTGCATTTCAATGTACTTACATTTTTTTGAGGCATACACATGTATGTTGGGTGTCTGAAATAATCATTCCTTTTTGATTTGATGGTCTTATTAAATATTTTGGAAAGTTAAGGTTACATATTTATCAAAGCAGGTAACCAGTAGATATCGATGTTAACCTTGGGTTGTTTACTTCCGGTGATGGTTACTTTCTTATATGCAATGAAATGTAGTGTGAAATGTTCACTGTAGCACTAGAAAGGATTAAACATACAAAGTATTTCTTGGTTGAAATATAGGTAAATACTGTACAATTGTTTGTAAAAGTGTCAATTTAACAAAGAATACTAGAAGAAAATATATGGTGGTATTACACCTGTATTTTAATTGTATAACCCGTAGTACACAATGTACAGTATTTGCAACACTTGTATTCAAATCTGCGATATTTGAAATTCGTATGTTTTTAAGCAACCATCATATCTTTGTTGCTCAAACTTTGTCTGTTTTGAATTGAAAAAAATCCTGGAATTTATTTGATGGCGATCGAATAGCAATAAGGGTAAATAGAGCATGCCATTGTCTGAATTACATAAGTTCAATATAATTAGTTCTTATCAATGGCATATAGACTTTGAACACAACTTGAACTTATAAAGTTTACAAAGATTAATCTTAAGAATCCATTCAGACACAAATTTAATACTGTGTCCATATACTATTTTGTTCATTGTTACAATCTGTTTGGTTAATTGAAAGTTCAATCATCCTTAAAGAAGACGAAATATATTACTTCAATATAAATCAAAGTTAATACACACTTACTTAATTGGCTGCATTGACATTGTTTTCGAATTAAAGGATTAGAAAGGTTCCAATCGAAAAGCGTGACTGAACATTACACACTGAACGGTTTAGTGAAAGGACGCAACTAACATATAAGAAAGACCTGACCATTTACGCATACCTAGCAGATAAATGAAAGCATGCTATCCCCAAACACATGTTTAATATAAATATTTTTTTAAGGATTTCCCTAAAGCATTTGAACAAAAATACATCTTAGTATAAAACAATTTGTTCTTGCTCAATATGTTGTCCATATGTTATGTTAATAACAAAATCAAAGAGAGGTATTGCCTGCGAGATATATAACAAAATTAATATGCGTTGTTATCATAAAAGAAAGTGAATATAGTAACATAGACTTGATCAATCAATTTGATTCAATTTTATAAAAAATAGCAAACATACATTATTGTATATCGCTGCTGATTGTTTGTGTTGCTTAATGATATATAGATATAAAAAGCTTTGTTATGAGTGCCAATGAGACAACTCTCAATCCAAGTAAAAATTTATAAAAGTAAACAATTATAGGTCAAGGTACGGCTTTCAACACGGAACTTTGACTCACATCAGGCAGTAAGCTATTAGGGGCCACAAATATTGCTAGTGTAAAACTATTGAAAACGGTCTAATTTATGTAAAAACAAGAAACGAGAAACTCATATGAACTAAATAAACATTTGACAACTATTGTTCATCAGATACCTGACCAAAGACAGGTGCAAACGTTTGCAGCGGGATTAAACGTTTTAATGGTGCCAAACCTTCTCCCTTATCTGACACACTAGTATAACATCACAAAATAGAATGACATACTACTACCGTGGAGGATTACCAAGAAATGTCTTTAATATCAATAGAACTAATTTAACACTTGGTACATATTGGGTGAACATCAACAACAAATCTATACAATATTAGTGCTAAAAAAATCTTCCTGTATAGATGCAAGAATAGTATGTGAGGAACAATGAACTACTTATGATGTTCATAGTACGAAGAAGTGATAAGGAGTAGATCCGGTAAGTGCCGACTTTGGCCTCAAATATCTGTTTCATCTAAAGAAAGATTTTAGACATTTTTTAAACACTTAAGTGTTGTTTTTTTCAGTTGATTGCATTAGTTTATGTGAAAGATTTCAACTGATTAAGTCATTAAAAACGAATTAAAAAAGAAAATGTTTTTTGTTCTGATCATACGTTATCGACGTTTTGACAACGTCTATTATTGTTTGCCGTCAGAGGAGTGAAAAAACACATGTATTTCCACATGGGCATCGTGTCGAAGTGATAACAATTTGACGAAAAGGATGGAAACAGCATAAGGCCACAAATTAGTCTTCCGCAAATAGAGAAAATACTATTCCGAAGAGGTGGGCTCCCGCTGACTTTACACTAAAAGGTGAACTATTTAAAGGAAAACAGACGTCTCAAAATTCCGCAGTTTTACATATATTTCGTGAGATCTAAACCTTTCTTTACATATTGAACCGCAAAAGAAACGTCACATTTTTGGAAAACTCAATTTTTTAAATACATGATTTTTGGGGATTTTATTTTTGGTTTAGGTGAAAAACAACAACAGATGGTATGATTATGTTTGAATCACCGTAACGACTTACCTCGTTCAATAATTCGGTCGACCTGACATTAGTACCGCTAAGTTTGTGGGACACGTTTCGCAGTTAAATTTCATAATGATATGCATGTTACATCCTTGCCTTATTGAAGGCATTTAAGAGGTGCGAAGTTTTTTTGTGAAATCCTTATCGGTTGAATACAGTACTGATGACCCGACTGAACCCCTGAAGAGAAATCAAGCGAAATATTGTTTGGATGCTGGACAGCGGCATCGTTCAATATGCATTTAACTGCCATTTACGCACCATCCAATTTATTTGTGATAACGAAAACCCTGGTGTAATAATGTTCATGTAATACGAATGGTTATTTTGTTAAAAATGAGAATGTTCTAACGAACAAGAGCGATAAACCTATATAAAGAATTGCAAATGTAAAATAACAATTCTTAAGTCATTTCCTGAAGAACATTTAATGCTAAGTATTCTGGCAGAAGTAATCTTGATCAAACGGCTGAATACTGAATCATCGGATTATCATCGTGGTAGAATACAAGGACAACAAATTGCCACTGTTTGACCTTATTATTTTTGAAGAACAATCATAACCAAGGTTCAAATATTGTCAGAAATTGTTTAAATAGAACTCATGACTGTGTTCAAACACAAGTTAAATGTCATAAAGAACTGAATTCGAATATATGTACTTTCGTAAGCATTTTGAGCAGTTTTCTGAATTTCCATGATTTGCAATTACATACCAAGAATGAGAAGGACGAATAAGGCACATTATAAGCATGGCTAGCCAGCTAGTATCAATTTTGTAATTAAAAAATGCAAACGTTTTCAAAATCGTTTATAACGTGGTGTGGCGTTAAAAACCTGTTGCATTTCATATAGATTTGTTCCTGTCGAACGATTTATTAACGAAGTTACAGTAAGAAAGCTATCATAGTATTACATGCCATTTTGTCATATCAGATGTAGTACCAGCCCACCAGTTATGATCCTGTTATATTGCTCGAATGTATAGGTTCAATAGCTGAACAGTTTACGGAAGTCGGACGCGAAATATAAAGCATTCATTATCAAATATTTTTATCATATGCCTCATTATGAGAGATACACATATTTTTGTATGTTATGATATAGACGATAACCAAAACCAACAACACATGATTTACATTGTTCAAAAAAGTCAATATCTGTAAAGTAATTATGCTTTATTTTATATATATATTTTTTTTTACATTAATTTATTTATAAAACCATTGAGATGAGTTCTCCTGCAGTTTGACGAGTAACATTGGCATGTCGTGTGATAATATTACGAAATTAGATTTGTCAGCACTTGTGATCCTTTTTTCCATATCAGCCTGCGAAACATTATTCCCATTATATAAAGCTACATCATATATTTAGCTTATTCAAATAGCGCTTTATCAAATGATCCTGAACGTATAAAAGAGTTGAAAATTGGAATTTGATATTGGTGTACTTACATGTACAACGCTTTATGCTGGGAAAGAAACAAAAAACGTTCTATTACATATCATGAGTTCATGAAGTTGAAAAAGCCCACAATACTCATAGTAGACAAACTAGTGCAGGATACCAAGACGAGACGTACTTTTCATGTGAAAATGTATGACCTAAACCGAATGATCCATTTACCAAACTAGGTTAAGTCGAGTGATAATGAATAGTAATGTCACCGAGTCTTTCTCCAGATGTAATCATAGTAAATACAAACATAATTTTAAGGAAACTCTAATCGGATGTCTCAGATGAACTTTGTAATTGTATTTGCTACAAAAAGATTGCTTTGATATTATAGGAAAATGGTGTGTTTACATCGACATGACATTTATTTAATACCATTGTAATCATCTGTGATGGAATTAATCTTAAAAAATAACACAATACCGCAATATAATTCCACTTTATATATGAAAGTTCTTAGTGCCAATTTTACTAAGGACACTAATATACATACTTAGCTTATATATTTCTGTTGATTTGCTTATCACAATCCAAACAAAAATTGAGTTATGTAAATTTATCAAAACATTAGATATCGATGCCTCAAGTACCAAGTCAGGAAGATGGTCATTGTTATATTATTGTTCGTTTCTCTGTGTGTTGCATTTTAACGTTGAATCGTTTGTTTTTCCTCTTATTTTTGAGATATTGAGATAAGACGTGGCACGGTACTTGTCTATCCCAAATTCATGTGTTTGGTTTTCATGTTATATTTGTTATTCTCGTGGTGTTTTGTCTGATGCTTGGTCCGTTTCTGTGTGTGTTGCGGTTCGGTGTTGTGTCGTTGTTTTCCTCTTATATTTAATGCGTGTCGCTCGGTTTTGGTTTGTTACCCCGATTTTGTTTTTTGTCCATGGATTTATGAGTTTTGAACAGCGGTATACTACTGTTGCCTTTATTACAAAAACTATTATCACAGCGGTTCACAACACGACGTTTTCCAGAACATTCTTAAAATGATTCCTGTTAGATTGTATGCATAAAGCAAACATCAATCAATCATAGTATATTGTTTTGAACTCTTTGTAAAACATAAAACACTAAGTTTAGTAAGGACATAAAACGCTTTCTAAAGAAACGATGGCAATAATTTAGATAGCTTATTACAAAACAATACATTCATACCCGTGTGATCAAACATGAATGAATATTTGGTACTAGGTAAAATATGCACTGTGAGAGACGATAATCAAGCTATTTGAGTAAAGCAATATGTTGAAAATATGTGTTAACACAATGGTCTTTTCATCTTGTGAATTTTACACAGACGTACATTTGTAGTATAACTGTCCAAATATAACAAACACTTAAACAGTGCCTTATATTGTGGGACACACACATAAAAAAGTATGCATTTTAAACTAGTCCAGAAAACAAATATATCAGTATCATCAACATTGTCGGTACATTACTTTATTAAGATAAGTGAACACTTTACTTATATTCATGTTGATAACCAAATTGTCTCACTGCATCTGTGTCGCTACACCATGCGTATACATACTAATCGCTTTCCTAAAGCCATTTTGTCAGCAATATTTGAATGATGGGAGCAAACTGGTTCGCGAAAATGAAAATTTAATTTGATTATGTTTTATCTTTATTGCGATCTAGCCTCAAAATATCGTATGGTGAAGCTTGCAAAAACCTTGAAAGACACTGGCAACCTTTTATCAAAGTTGAAAGGTAATGGTGACACTACCATTCTTTTTTTAAAATGTTATGAATTTACACAATTACTTTAATTAAACTCAATTGACAATTTTTACATGATACGAACATTTGTTTTTGTAATTTTAGACAGCTAATTTATATTCTGGGTCAGTTTAATACAACATATATAATGAATTACAGATATGATAGGGGCCTTGCATAATAGTGCGCCTATATGAACCATGAACAATTCATCAACTGCATCTTTTTAATGACATGAGTTTAGGTAAAATATTCATTGAAACTGGGAACGTTCATTGTTAGGATAAGGATTATTGTTATTGACAGTATACGTGTAACCACGTTGGTTCTTAATTTTTATATGAAATAAATCAGAACCGCTATCGTTTAATTTGTCTATAAAGGAGTGGATAATTATTGACTGAAGGGTAGAGTAATTATTCGCATAATCACCTTAATCCGTTGCTTTCACAGGCAATAAACTCGATATCAATAAACCAAAGATATATCGGGAGGCGTTTTGAATACCCAAAAAATACAACACCGCATGATTATGATGTTTTTAAGACGATTTTTGTGATTTATCATCTTTCGCAGGTAGGTTAAGGCACTTTTAAACGTAAATAGGGGCAAAATATGATATTTCAAGAATAAAATTGTTTTATCAACAATTCATAAATCTTAGTTGTTGAATTTATATATTCATGTAGTAAGGATTCAGTAAACCGAAATTTTGGTCAAGATCGCCTAGGTCACGTGACTTCCACAGGGGTAAAATGCCTTAATCAAATTGGCAAAAAGCGGGTTACTACACTGAATAAAAATCAACAAACTTTTTTTTAAACGAATCCCTGTGCTTTCCCGTTGCTTAAAAGTGCTGCGCGATTTTCCAAAAGTGAACATATTAAATTAAAATAATATTTTTAGTTTGCCCGGCAGCATATAACGTTAAATTTGTACACAGTTTCGTTCTTAATTTGATTACAGTTTCATATTCAATAAGCGCGCAGCACTTTTCTATTAGGTTATAACTATAGCTTTCTATTTCAGTTGACTTTTTTGAGAAATATCGTCTCTGGTAACCCGCTTTTTGTGAATTTAGATTTCGTTTCTATGGTTTCGATAAATTGTCTATGTCATTCAAGCGCACTGACGACTCGAACAATCATCAAAGAACCGCAACTCTGTAAAGTTGACGATGCTGTAGTATTGACATTATTAAACCTCAACATAAATTGATCTTATTGACAATATCCGTTGACATCATTTGACCTTTGTAGTAACCGACGATAGTAAAACAAGTTGTGCGTGTTTGACGCACTTCTTCAGGTTTCAACTGTATGTAGAATGTCGAATTTTCCTGGAAAAAGAGACTGACAAAAGTGCAGTTCCACCTTCATAAATAATTTGTAATACCAATCTCTATGCAAATTTGGTCGCTTAAACTTAAAAAAGTAGTCTTATGCATATGGTGTATATGTTGGTTGTCTGAGTTCTATATATATATATATGTCAGGGGCGGATCCAGCCATTTAAAAAAAGAAAGGGGGGTCCCAACCCAGAGTAAAGGGGGACTGGGTTCCAACTTACTAGGCAAGGATATTCATTTCCAAAAGTGATGTCCCAGTCAGTACTGGCATGCAATTACATTTCATCCATCATGTATTTTGTGTACATATATCAAACATCACATTTCATTTTGTGACCAAAACAAATATTTTGTGTTGGTGTTTTACAGTTTTAAAGGGACAGTGGCTTGCTTTAATTTGGTTCATGTCTGTTGACATACATGTATCTGTTTTTTATACATTAGACTGTTAAGTTTCTCAATTGATTTTTTTTGTCCAAGCCATATTAAGCCCACTATTGACCCTATTCAGTATGATTTTTTTTATTGTCAAAGGAGGTATTTTCCTATAGTGTAATTACTTAATTATATAGCTATTTCATTAGAAAATGTGATTGGTGGATAGTTGTCTCAATGGCAATCATACTACATCTCCTTATTTGATATAAGACAAATTGCATTAAAGTCTTTTGTGTGACCATGTATTGCTTACACATAGGCGGATCTAGGGGGGGGGGAAATTTGGTTGCTTATATATGGAATCACTGAAGCGTGACTGGTGCTGGCCCCCTCATAGGTCAGTCAGTGGGCCCCTACTTATGAAAATTTCTGGATCCGCCACTGATACATGTTTCTTGTTGACTCGGCCCCTCTTTAAAAAATGTGGATAAACTTAAAATAAAATCAGTTTATAAAACATGTAAACTCAGGATACCCAGCAATTTTTTTTAAAACTGTAAATACTAGTACTGAAAGTTTTGCATTCATCTAATACATTATTTCCAGTATATGATCATTTATTATTGCAATTATTCAAGAATGGATGTCTTAGCTGTTATTTGCTCTTTGGTTGGGTTGTCTCATTGACATGCATATTCCCCTAATTCTATTCTCAATTTCACTAAAAAATATTTATTTATTGAGATTTCTAATAATTCCTCATAAATGTGCATGTTTCAGTTACAAATGTTTAAGAATGCAAGTTTTTATTATTGCGATATTTACCTAGTCACATTATTCGCATTCAATTATTTCTGAATTTTCAGTACTGTACATGTAGTTTTTGAGTGGTTTACAATAGGCAATATGTGGTATGGAACTTTACAGAAGAAAAATAAATAAGCAAAGACAATGATAGAAGTCTCATCTGCGTCTTATTTTGATAATGGAAATGGCAATATTTTATGATTACATGTACAATGTATCTGACTGAAAGTATGTTTTCTGTCCAAATACAGTCTAATTGAACATACTTCAAGTTCAACTTTTACTGGGATTCATGTTTAGTACATGTACCAGATTGTTGCTTTTATATATGTTTAACTTCTTTAAATATTTCTTTATGAGTCCTTGTGCATGTTTTGTGTGTTTTACACCAATCAAGTTTGATTGAGCTATTAATATATATATTTTTTTTCTGCATTGTCTACAGACATGACTGAGTTTGAACTTTGTCAATTGCTGGTATTCATTGATATCTACATGTCATTCATGTTGACCGACACTCTTTACCATATACATGTAGTAGATTCTTTTAAATACAATGTATATTGCAAGAATAAAAAAATCCTAAATTTAGCTGGTGAATGTACATGAAACTTACCGTAACATTAGAATTAAAAGTACATGGTACCACCTTCTATTGAACAACCTGCATTTCAAACTTTGAACCTGTATTCACCACTGCATGTTATATTTGTCATTATTTACATAATTTTCTAAGGATTTCTCAAGGTTGATTTTTTTTTCTGGTTTCTTTTTATTGAATTTTGTACTGCAACACCCTCAATTGTTAAAGGCAGTACAATTTTCAAGGCCGAGCATTTCAGCTAAATGACTATGTTGTATAAAATTTGGTCGTAGTTGTAGGTCTAACACTGACCTTTATTTTTTTTTATTTTTACATCATTTAATTGCTTGCCCGTGTTAGGGAGAGTTGTCTCATTAGCAATGAAACCATGTTAGTTTTGTATGTACCCATACATCTGTACATGTAGATGATATGCCCTTTCTTAATCTGATATACATGATATATGTTAATTTCACAGAAAAACTCTCAAAAACATGTTTACTATCACATGACTATTGTCTCATTGGCAATCATACCACATCTTCTTTTTATATTTACTATGTCACATTTTATGTGCCAGTCTCTCAACATGCTTGAGCTAAAGCTTATGTTGTCCTTTTTTAGTTGCTGTCTGTCATTATTTGTTAATTTGAGTATTCAAGGTAGCATAACTCATGTACAAATGTAATTGTATGTATAAATGCAAATGATAAAGGGTTTTACTCATTGTTGAAAGCTGTACAGTAACCTATAAATAGTTGTGATGAACATGATGAAACATCCAAGAACTTTCATAAAAATCTGAAATCAAACTGGCCTAATTGCTCATGAAATTGTCATGTAAGAACATTGCATGAATAGAAATATTTAATCAAATTAATGTTTTGATACACATGCTTGACAAAACATTAATGGATGATGTTACTGTTCAAATGTTGATACTGCTGTTCTTATGAACATAATGTAAATTTACAGTTATCTATAACATTTAGCCCTGTTTTGTTGGTCTTCTGTCCGTAATAAATTGCACATGTAATTTTTCCACTTTACAGGTACAACATTGTACGACGTACATGTATAAAATGTATGTGCACACATTCTTTTTAATCAAATTGTAATTGTTGAGATTAATCTCTGTCTGACATGTCTGTGTTCATGTTGAAATTAGAACTGGTCACCTTTGACCATCTTTTACTGCTGTGGAACGATCTCTACGAGGCTGCTACAAGATGTTGAATTACTTTATAGATTACATGAGGTTTTTTCTCTACACATGTTTCCATCTGTCATTCTGTAGGTTCCGTTAATTTTACAATTTAACGGTCACTTTCTGCATTCTATTTTAATGTAGGGTTTTTTTTCTGTCCAGAAAAAAAGGCAAGAAAAAGTAGGTGTCAAAAACTGGGTCCTCCTTTCACCTTTAAGCTGAGTCTTACTATATTGTTTTTAATCATTTTTAACATGCTGTTTGACATCACCATGATCACACTGTGGAACTTCTGGTTGGAAAGTTATCTTTACTCAATTTCAAAAAGTTATGTTGCCGTGAATTACACATTGTTGTCCATGTTTTCTGTTCATATATCCTGCAGTCATGTATTGCAATGTAAATGTAAGGCAAACTTGTATCCTTTGCATTTTTGTTCTCATCATTGTCATCTTGAACCTGTAATACAAAAAGTAACAATTGACAATTGTGTACACAAAAACAAATCCAGTAAGCATGCAGTACATGTATAACAGTATTACTGATAAAAATATTTTTCATATATAAATATGAAGGACTAATTATCAATGATTATCTTGTAATCCAAACTTACATGCAAAACTTCAGTGAAAAGAGATGTGTTAAAAACTTAACAATATCCACCTAACATTTTGTAAAATACTCACCAACTATCAAAATAACAAGTTTTTGCAAAATAAAAATAACTCCGCTACATTATGTGTGTATGTAAATATATGTGCCTGTCTCATTTGAACATGTTGAATTGTTTCACATTGTAATTTCGGTGTCTTTTATAGCTGACTATGCGGTATGGTCTTTCCTCATTGTTCAAGGCCCCTACCGTGACTTCAAGTTGTTAATTTGTGTGTCATTTTGTTCTTTTCTGGAGAGTTGTCATTTTTGCATTCATACCACATCTTCTTTTTCATATTAGATAATTTAATTTAAGTCAAAGCAAAAGGAATTTAAATTTATGTATGCATGTTTCCAGTCTCCGATTTGAAACAAAAAGGTTCAGGTAGGTTATTCGCCTTTTCCCGAATCTATATATAGGACTATATGGGTAAATGGTAATCTCATTGTTCGTACACCAAAGTGAAAATAACGCCACATCATTGGATGGAATTCAAATATTTCGTACGTGTGAAGCCAATCACAACTTTTTGGTGAACACTTTTGAAAATATTAGCCAGAATGCATATAAGAGTTCGAAACGACAAATCTATTTTACGTCTTATTTTTTAAAATTATTATACAGGTACATTTCAGAACAGTGAATGTTCTAACTTCCAAGCCTATACCAAATAAGCATTAAACAACATATATACACATGTAGCAACCCAGTGTTGCAATTGTTTTAGGTGAAGCATAAAATATTAGATTTTGACAATATTCATGATATTAAAGCTTGATTTATCACAAGTTTGTACCCTGACATTTCTTTAATTTATGACGTGTTTTTCCCTGTACACCAAAAAATAATTGAATAATAGATGTTGTATATGTGCGCCAAAGAGACAAATCACCATCAAAGTCATAATCCAGTTGGGAACCACCCCACAATGTTATAGAATATCCCATTTATGAGAGGTCATATAACAATGTATAAGTTATTATATATTTTTGGTAAAAAAAAACCACTTTTTAGTACAAAACGCCTTATATTTTCTAAAAGAACTATATAGAGGGGGACAGGTCCTTTATCAGGACTTCCGGATCGGTGTTTTTAAGCTCGGGATTTCGGGATTGACCCTTTCAGGATCCGGGAATTCTTTTTTTTGAATTTCGGGATTTCGGGATTATTTTTTTTAAATTCAGGACCTCGGGATTGCGCGTTTGTTTAAGCCCGGGATTTCGGGATCAGGACCCCTCCTACCCTCCCTCTATATAGCTATCTGGTATTAAATGGTCAAAACTTGTCCATAAGTTTTGTTATACTTCTGGACTTTAACATGTTTAATTAACTAAAAATATCATTTACTTTTATATTATTCAGAAAGTGTGGACGCCTCTTTTAGAAAAGTTGTTTCAAATATGATGTAGTTTTCCTCGTTTTAAGTAAAACATTCTAAGCTTTTCCAAGGATTTTTAAAGTAGCACTATACAAACCCTTGCTTTATTCTATTTTTCTTTTCTATAACAGTAAAATAACCTCTTACTTGAGGAAGGGTTCTTCCCAACCTGATAATAACAAATTCATTTATTGGCCTTTTACACAGGCTAGGGCTATTACCCAGACTTAAAAGCATGCTATAAGGGCATAAGGGACCCCAACATAACTAGTGTACAAAATTCAAACAAGAAAACAAACAATCTCATACATTTGTGTCATATATACAAACTGAGAAATAACAGGCTATGAAGCAAATCAACAAACTACTGAATGACAAGACCCCAAATCAATCCTCACAGGTACATACACATCATGACATGCAGCGAGTATGGGTTGTTTTGTTCTGCCGGCATACAATATATTTGCAATTCTGACAATGAACATATTTTGTAAGTAAGGGGAAGGAAACAAATGTTCAGGCATTTTTTTCTGTTATATATTTATATCGTAGTACTCTCACTTGGGATATATAGGTTTAATTATTAATAAAAAAATTGCACAATATATTTATACAGTGTGGTCCGGTGCTTATAGGTTTTAAACAATAAATACAGGTAAGACAGTGATTTGAAAACAAGTGTTAATATCTTTTTATAATATTTACATAAAATGATGTGGGAAATGGACATGATTGCATTTTCAAATGCAGTACAAATGCAGTAAGGGTGATAAAAAAATAAATAACAAATTTCCTGTTATGAAACAAATAGTTGGGGGCGGGTTGGTTGGTCAAACAAGGAATAAAATTGGTGTGGCCTATACACATGTTACTTATTTCATAAAGACTGGCTAGTATAGCAACACAATGAACCTTATTCTGGTAGTACAAAATGTTGAACATAAAGAACTTCTGTAGCTGTCTCATAATATATGATTATGTACACAAAAAATGTACAAAGTCAAATGAATGTACACCCTACATCTCCTTTTATTCATATACATATTAAAGAACTAAAACATGTATATATGTACAAAGAAGCATACAGAATAAAATAAGGGTATACATTGTATATATAAGATTTACACTTGGGTACAGGACAAACAGAGGCAGATTTAGGGATGGGGGGGGGGGGGGGGGGGGGGCTTATGTTTTTTTTACACCAACAAGTGAAACTATAGCATAACAAATTTCCTGAACAGCTCATGGGTATTTTAAAACTTCACCTAAATTGCACATAAACACTGTGGACCATAAAATGACTCGCAATTAAGACAGTTCATGCATATAAAAATATAGTTTACTATGCAATTCCTTGGTTCAGGGTAGTCCAAATAATTATGACGTCTTGAAAGGCTATTATAATTTTTTTCTTTGACGCCTTACATCAACGAAGTAAGGCGTCAAAGAAAAAAAATATAATAGCCCATCAAGACGTCATAGGTATTTGGACTAGGTTCAGGGATAATTTCTAAAACAGATGGAAAAAAGGGGGAGAATTTCAACTTCAAGGGTAGATTTTTGTCAAAATGAAGATAGTCGGCTACAGAAAACAGCAAAAAGACGACCGAATACTTACTCATAGTCAAGTTATGGCGTACAATTCGGCTTGTAAGATGAAATCCTTGGGTATATGGGCCATTATTCGCCTCTTGCAACAAAAAATTTCCGTCCGTTCAAAACATGTGGATTTCAAGCTTCCTGTTGAATCGGTTTTCCAAATAAGGAAAACAAGCCACGCCTCCGTTGCGAGATCGACAAGTAGGATTTTCATACAATACAAGTTATGGCTTGTAAAATAATGTGACATATAATTTTTATTTTCAACAAATTATCATTATTTATCTAATTCTACATAGTTTATCAATAAAAAGATCAAAATACAAGAGCGATTGACGACCAGAGAACTGAAGCGGACAGCGTCGTCACTATGGAGACGCAACGTTACTCATTAATATTCATGAGCATCACAAGAGTTATTTGCCCCTGAAAAAAATGCCTTAACATACCCGCGTTGGCGTATTTTTTAAAAGGAGCATGAAAAGATCTGTGATTTAATAACATATATAGTGTCGATGGCCACTGATTTTCTAGTTGATTAATTTGTTATTCTTTTTACGATAATCATTGTCAAATGTTCGTATGGAATAAGACTCAAGGTTATTATTTTTTTCATCGTTTTAATCATCAGCGTATCGAATCACTTCCTATAAGTTGTTTGTTTGCAGTTTAATATTTCTCCAATCGATTAGCTAAAAATCATGTAACCTGTTAACATGGTTAACCAAAGCAGGAAATAATCAAAACGCAATTCTAGCAAAATTATAAATGATGTACACGTTATAATTAGCTCTTTTGACTTTAAAATAGTGTTAAGAACTAATAACTGCAATGCGTGTCTAACAATATATATCTTAATATTGGTATGTATAAATGTAAGGACAAGCGTTAAACATAAGTCATTGCCTGTTATAAGAAATAACTTACTTTTCATTTAGATGTGAATTTGTTGATATTGAATCAGAACGTTCCTAAACATCTTTACAAATGCAATTTATAAATCAGTTTTAGGTTTTGCAAAGTACACATCTTTTAAGAAAACAAATTTCTATTTCAATGGAGAGATTACATACAATAATTACAGACTTGCAATGAACATGATAATTTCTTGTTCTACAAAATAAATTCACACGTAAATGCACCTTATCTGATTAGAAGTACATTTAGCAAGTTATAATGACATTTTTTTAACAGTATTCCCTTGGTTGAAAAGGAAAAAAGATGCACAGAGGTTCATGATTTGATAAAACTATGTCCAAAATTTTAGAGTTCCAATTTGAATAGACAGCAACAATCACCATACACAAATACAGACTTTCCAAAAAATGGAATGAAAAGTAATTGATAAAAAACGAGATCCAAGGGAAATTCAAAACGGGAAATTCTCAATAGAATGTTCAAATTAAATGTAACTCAATTATTTTGAACATAAAGACCCCTACAAGATATGTTGCTTTTACACATCTTTCTTAATGTGTCAAAAACGTATTACCTTTTTAGAATCACTCTAGTTTACAAATTATTCAAAAGTTCAACTTGGCACATTAATTTTTTTCATCTTATTGATTATATACTTTATTTAATATGAATATGTTTTACTATTACTCTCATTGGTTGTGGTTAGTTCTTTCACTAAAAGAAAAGCAAGCACTTTTAAAACATAAGTTAAACAATTTGAATACTACCGCTTTGCCTTGCATTAAATAAAAAAAAACATTCAAACAAAACAAAGTCAATACTTCAATACCAACAATAACAAATGTATATCATTTTCTTGCTAATGTTCTTGAAGTGCAAAATACAAGCAATCATTAAGCATGAGATTAAAATACACTCGGTCTCTTTTGTGCTTAGCAGCTGCTTTCCGTCATCGCCCGGAAATTGAAATTACTGCTACGTCTAAATACACGTATATACAGGATGGAACCCGATACAATTGTTTTGATAATTGGAAAAAAATATGTTAACCTTTGTTGTACTTATAGTCTAACCGGGGAACGTCCTTGTGAATTTATTTTACATTTTATTAATGCCAACAGCATCCTGTCTTTTTTGCACAGATCATATATTCATCCTGTGTTTAACTTGAGTTGTATGTTAAGACATTTAATGGCTACACTAACTATGATTCACTTTGGACAGAATTAAAGATCACCATTTTATTTGGTATCCTCTTTAAATAGTCTTTGCAGTACTAGACTTAACAATAAAACCATTCAGACACAGATATACTAGCCCAATAAGGAATTGACTTCTTATTATGAATTCACGCAAAAAATTGATATGTTAAATTAGTGCTTTTAATTTTGATATGAAGTAGTTTTTTATTATATTTTCATTTTTCTCTCTATTTTCTTACTATTTTGAAAATGTTGTATGGATACGATTACAAATCAGGAGTCTTCCTGATCAATTTGTTGTTAAAGTATGTTATAGAAAAAATATATATGGTATTTACAAAAAAATAAAGATATAAGAAATCAACTCTTTAACGATAACGAAAACTCACGTTTCGATAAAAGCTTTTCGGAAAGATCATTGTATAATTAAGCGTTTTTTTTTATCTCTAAATTCTTGCTTTTTTTCTCTGTAGATGGACAAGTCATTGCACTAAAATTGTATGCTCACAATTTATTAGAAAGAACTAAAATACCAAAAAAAGACATTCATTTCCATAAGTTGAAAAAAAATGACAACGTCATTTTTTAAAAATCGAAAAAGACTAAAAAACATTATCAGTCTACAGTACACAACATAGAAAACTAAAGTCTTAGATACACAAACAAAATAATGCATTGTCTGAGTAGAATGCTTTAAATGTTGCAATTGTCGTGTTGTCAGCTGTGGAAGTGTGGCTTAGTTTAGTTTCGTTCATGATATCATGTCTGCGGATTGACTTATTATAAACTTTATATAAACTAAAACACAAACAATGTAGGCTCCATATACAATTAAATGTTTTCGAAATGCATGAATTACTTGGAGACAATTCGGAATGAACTATTTGAAACGAATTGAGGGTCAGTTACCTTTCACCAACAAATAATCTACAATGCTGTCACAGGAATAAGTCATTTTTTTCTATATCTTTTTATACAAATGCTCAAATGTGTATTTGTTTATAAATTATTTAGTATAACAATGTTGATGGTGCTATTAATAAACTGTCTGACGAACGGAAATTTGAATCATACATTTATGTTGTGATCATATGACAGGATCTTTGTGTAATCAAACCAACAAATATCCCAAATAAATAGTGTACACATGTTATGGCTGATACTAAATAATTAGAGCTGAAACAGTACATATTACTAATCCGCATTGACAGAATTCGAAATTACCCAAGTTTGACAAAAATTCATCAACCTTGAACACCTCCTGAACTCATTAAATTAACGCTTGATAACCTTAAAATAATATTCTTTGACGTTTATTTTACATGTTGTCCATATAATAATTGCTAGGTGTAGCAACGCATATGGTTGATTAACATCTTACTCATCCTTAACGCAAGTTGGAAGTTATTACTAACTAAAAAACAAAAATCTAATCTCAGTATATATGATTATCTGTGATCAAATTGCTTTCGACGTTGTCCATGGATTATTATACTTAATACTTATTTTTTACTAAAAAATGTGGTTAATTAAGCGCTCAATCGTCCTTGACAAAGATGAAAGTTATTACTTGAATAAACATCAAAGTTAATATACAATTATTTCGTTTGCTGCAATGGAATGGCTTTCGCAATTGAGGACTAGAAAGGTTCCATTCGAAAAGTCTAGATAACAATATACCAACCATTACACACTGAATAGTTTAGTGTAATGACGTTACTTACATATTATAAACGCAAGACCATTTTACACATACTTAATAGAAAAGAAAAAAAACATAATGTTACCTTAAGACACATATGTCATATACATTTGTGTTTAAGGATGTGCCTTTGTACAAAAAAAAATGTCTATTTATTAAAAATAACATGTTTTCTGCTAAATATAATGCGCATATCATATATATCTTAGAAGGGCCTTAGCTTCGTGATCATTTAGAATATTGATATGCGTTGTTAACCAAAAAAACCAGGAATATAGTAACATAGAATTTATCAAACGATTCAAAATAGTTATATCAAAATAAGCAAAGATGCATGACAATACATCACAGCTGAATGTCTGTTCTACTTGTTGATACATTATCTATATTATGTTTTGCGTACACAATATATTTAATATATCATGTTGGCATTGCCTGTTTTATAACTCGTGTAGGACAACAATAAAACGTACTGTCACCTTGAAATGAATTATAGTCCATACATCTGCTGTAAGCTTTGTTTTTTTAAACACGGGAAATTATTATCTTAAAACCACAGTATGATATATATATTAATGACAATTATCATGATTATTCATCACTGAAACTGCCGGTTTAAAAAATGTGAAGCTTGTTATTATGCTAGTCTTTAGGAACAGTGTAAAAAAAAGCTAATATGGACTCAAAAATGTGTCAACGAAATGATGTCACTTAACAGTGATACGACAAATCATCGTATGCCATTCAACACTCAGACACGCAAATAACACAGATAAAATATTTAAAGACACCAATATGACAAGACAAAATGCAAATGTGAAATACTGATACAAACGAAATCCTAGTAAACTACAGGCTACTTATCTTGTTTCAATTATCTAACAAACGTGGCAATTTGATCGCCCAAAAAACAAAAACAAAACATGGAAAAAGTAGAATCACATAAATACTGAACTCAGAGGAAAATCAATTCGGAAAGTCCATAATCACATGGCAATATCAAATAACAAAACGCATAAAAAACGAATGGACAAGAACTGTCCTATTCCTGCCTTGGTACAGGCTTTTTCAAATATAGGAAATGGTGGATTAATCCTGGTTCTATAGCGCTAAGCCTCTCATTGTAAGAACAGTCTCATCAAATTCCGTTATACTTACATGATGCGTTAAATAGACAGTCACAATTAAGAGGCTGTCCAAGGAAAACTCAGGCAATGGTTGGCACATCATGGGACTCAGATTTCAATGAAACTTTACATGAGGTCTAATTAAGACATGAAATGAAAAAAAAAAATGTCTACGGAAAAAAATGTGCACGGTTGCCATGGCAACACGAGCATCATCATTTCGGCCTTAGAAAAAGCCAAGAAAAACTGATTTTTACTACGTTTTCAATTCAACATTTCTTCTTAATCACAATTTAAAGAGCTTAACTATGTTGATACAAGATAATATCCACCTTAGTGTACCTATTCCATAAATTACTTGTTATAATCAATATATTGACAAAGGAAAAAAACCACCTAACAAGGACATCCAAAACACCAATTGTTCATTTTGCCAAAATCGGCCATTTTTGAAGTCTTCTGGAATTCCATCCATGGTAAATATTGGAAATTTACCATATAGAGCTAACAGATTATCATATTCTTTAATAAAAAAAACAAAAAATTTGGTGGGATCACATTCCTGTAAGGCTAAAAAAATCGGAACAGCATACCCCTCTCAGCTCAAAAAACTGCTTCAAACTGTATTATTGCCAGATCAAACTTCTACACATGCATGCATATTTTTCTTTTAATAAAGTCAAATCTCATTATTCTTAATGAAAGGGGTATCAGTAACTAAAAAAATAATTACTGCTTTCCTGTTTAATATATTTTAACATTGGTGCAGCCTCAATTTCTCCATGGATAATATAAGATCCTGATGCAAGATGATCATGTATTTAAATTACACACAAACTCACAAATAAGCAAATAGTGATGGCAATGATTTATTTTTATTCCAATAGATCAATCTAATATTTAAATAAGGTTCAACATGTTCAAGATAAGTTGAAAGAACACAATATTGCAAAAATTACAGAATAAAATAGGCAAGGAAAGTATCCATGAACTTCACATTTATACCCGTTTCTAAGACCAATCCCAACCAATTCTATTTTCGTCAGCAATAATTATTGTATGTACATGCACTACAAATTTTTAAACTAAGAATTTAACCATGACCTCCTTAAACTTGCAGACAGGTGCAAGTATTTATTCCATGTTTCTTGTCTCTCAATTTACAACAATAAAAGTCTAAATGGTACCATAGTGCACAAGAAAACTTCCATTCAAAAACTAATTTCTGAAATATTTTTATTTTTATCATGTTTAGTAATTGAAACCTTGACCTTTTATTAAAACAAGCAAAGTAAGTGTAAATTATAGGGTTTGACAGGAATATAAACTATTGAAAACAATTTTTAACACCTTTACCCCTATCCGCCATCCCCAATAGTCTGGTAGCACCTCAGCTAAAACCCTAATGCATTGCTATAATTCATGCAAATACATATATAATATATATATATATATATATATATTAGAATTTTGTGTCATGAATTTTTAAATCTTGAACCATGATGGCTACATGTACATAAAAATTATGAAGCAGAAACAAACTGTAAATCTAAAGGAATATCACAATAGGTTGGTCAAAACATTGCAATAAATATTTTAGTTCCAGCATAAAAGAACAAGAGTGCACACACTGAAATGTCTCGTCTTCTTTACTAATTATTGTTATTATGTTGATATTCCTAAGTATAAAGCTTTAATACAACTGTCACATGAACTTAACATAAACCATGATAGCTAAACAAAGACCAATGAACCATGAAAATGAGGTCAAGATCAGATGAGCCATGCCAGACAGACATGTACAGCTAACAATGCTTCCATACAACAAATATAGTTAACCTATTACTTATAGTTTAAGAAATATAGACCTAAACACAAAAACTTAACACTGTGCAATGAACCGTAAAATTGAGGTCATGGTCAAATTAAACCTGCGGGACTGACATATAGATCATAATATATTTACATACACCAAATATAGTTGACCTTTGGCATAAAATATAAGTTAAAAAGACCAAAACTTAAAAACTTAACTATAACCACTGAACCATGAAAATAAGGTCAAGGTCAGATGACACCTGCCAGTTGGACATGTACACCTTACAGTCCTTCCATACACCAAATATACTAGCCCTATTGCTTATAGTATCTGAGATATTGACTTGACCACCAAAACTTAACCTTGTTCACTGATCCAAGAAATGAGGTTGAGGTCAGGTGAAAACTGTCTGACGGGCATGAGGACCTTGCAAGGTATGCACATACCAAATATAGTTATCCTATTACTTATAATATTAAAGAGAGAATTCAACATTACAAAAATTCTGAACTTTTTTTTCAAGTGGTCACTGAACCAAGAAAATGAGGTCAAGGGCATTGGACATGTGACTGACAGAAACTTTGTGACATGAGGCATCTACAATGTATATACAAAGAATGAAGCCTCCTTGTCGTTCACCTTCCAAAATATAAACCTTTTAAATTAGCTTACGCTGCCGCCGTCGTAACCGCCGCCGGATCACTTTACCTATTTCGAGCTTTTTGCAACAAAAGTTGCAGGCTCGACAAAAATCATTGACAAATTGAATGAATTAGTGCAAGTTCATTTTCCTGACGAGTAATTTCTATAATAGCATCATTTAGTTCATCATCAGATTCCTCTTTAGGAATTTTTCCAGATTGATTGACAAATCTGGAAAATAAACCCTGTACTTGTTGTGAGCTCAGCCATTCTTCTGGCAAAAAAAGCCTATTCCCATTTTCATCCCTGACTGCTCTTATTTTTTTGGAAGCCTCTGTTGGAGTATATTTTCGGCCAGTTTGTTCACCTTCCATAAATAAATTAAGTAAATAGTCTTTTACAGCTATGCTAAATCTCTTATTCATTCTTCTTCCTTTCAATGACCATCCTGAATGTAGTGAACATTGTGTTTTAGACTGTGGTGTCTGATCATCAGTTGCTTTTGAAAAAACACTTGTCATTGACTCTTTTATGTTAGTGCATTTACTACTCCAAAAAGTTTTTACTCGATCAGCATGCCTGATCTTATGATTTCCAATGTCCTGGTGAATGTTATATTCATGTAGACTAACAAATATAAGACCACATTCACCACAAGTATAGTCATCAGTCTGCAAAAGAAAAAAAATTACATTTGTATAAAAGAAGTGAAAAAACAGCAGAATTGAATCACTCTATCATGCATACATGTATACTTTGAACGAATTTGTGTGTATTTAAACTTAAGTAATTTCAATTATCTCCCCTGAAAAAAATCAGACCAGAAATATCCTACTTTATGCACATCTTCGGGTTGTGTACAACAACTGGGTAAAGTTTCATCAGTTTTATTCTTTTTAGGAGTAATTGCACTAACAAGACTTGTTGCCATTTATTGCTAGATGTATATTTTACTAAGTAAAGTCAATTATCTCCCTTAAAATAGTTCCATCCTTAAATATTTTCCTTTGTCCACATCCTTAGGTTGTGTACTACAACTGTTTGAAGTTACATCAATACTAGGAAGAGTTGCACTTATGAGATGTGATGGACAGACAGATGGAGGGACGACAGGGTGATTCCTATATATATCCCTGAAAACTTGTTTATTTGGGGGTATAAAGACATTAACAACACAGGACACTAATAAAACCTAAACAAACATTAGACCTTTGGTTTTCCTGTTTGAATGGTTTTACACTAGTAATTTTGGGGCCCTTTATAACTTGTTGTTTGGTTTGAGCCAAAGCTTTGTGTTGAAGGCTGTACATTGACCTATAATGGTTTACTTTTTTAAATTGTTATTTGGATGGAGAGTTGTCTCATTGGCACTAACATCACATCTTCTTATATCAATGAACAATATTGTCAAAGTCTAGAAAGATTGGTCCATCCTTAATTTCTGTTGCAAGATGAAAGGATAGTGATGTTAACCACAAAAGAATATACATTGTATTTCTCTAATTTTTGTGCTATTTTCACATTTCCTGACCGGTTTGAGAAAAATATTTCTCCTCACTAGTGAAAAATCTGTTCACGGCAAATGATTAGTCGAAATTTGATTATGACGTCAAAATGTTTTGCTTTCTTCTCCATTTTCCTATTGTGACGTCATGAAAAAAGGCGACCTTGCCTGATGACATCGCATATAAAGAACACAATTTTCTGAAAATCTTTGAAAAAGAACGATAAAAAGCATTAGAGAAACAGATTCCGACACTCTAACTCGTGTATAAAGATATTTCTCCACTCTCAACAGTTACATTTTATTATTTAAAGGGCTCGACAAGCCTTGCGCTTTAAATAATAAAATTTAACTGTCTCGAGTGAAGAATTATCATAGTACACTTGTTTTAGTGTAAGAATCTATATGTATCTGTTACCTCATTCATCTGTTCATGACTAGCAGCATTTTCCTCTGTGTTCTCCTCATTTATTTCCTCTATATTGTCTTCAACATCTCCTGTTTCATTTCTTTCCTGTAAAAATATACTAATCATAAACACTTATTTCCAATATTGTTATCTAAAATTGATATAGGTGATAACAGTTAAGAAAGTAAATTTTACATAACTCAGTTTTAAACATGTAAAATTTACTTTAGTAAGTTAAAGGATCTTTGAGCAAACTTTGGACTTTTAAAGCTTATATATTATTACTTAGTTCAACATTCATGTAAAATGTACATTTGAGGAGTCCAAAAGGGAGATGAACTTAAAACATACAAACTTGCTGCATTTTGTAAAAACCTTTTCTAATTCAGTCTGTTGTTTTCGTGTGTTGGTGTAGTTAATATGTGTTTTTCATTTTTATTTTGTATACGTTATAATAAGGTTGTTGTTTTCCTGGCTTGACAAGATTTTTACTGCCCATTTTGGGGTCCTTTACAGCTGATTTGATAAAAATCCTAGCTTACTTTACCTACATTGTGTATTAAATGGAGAGTTGTTTCATTGGCATTCATACCACATCTTCTTATTCATTTATTCATATTGTATCATAAAACTAAGAAAAAAAATGAAAACCTTTTCATTATTTGTTTCACTGTGCTTCCTCTTAAGGCTCTTTCTTGGTCTTATTTTACTCTTTCCTATCCTAGTAACTTTTGGCATTTCCAGTATCTACAATATAGTCAAGCAAAAATATTAATAATACAAACATGTTGTAGTAATTTTAAAGTTATAACATTGTACACTTCTTATTCAATATGAATTCATTAGTGTTCTTTGACAAAAAGGAAAAAAAAATTGTGCTTCCTTTTACATCCACTCTAAAATTAGGATCAGGTTTTTTTTCTTTGAAATTCAAATTTTTTTGTGAATTTATTTCAAGGGTAAAAAATAACAGGCATGACAGTGTAATACCATGTTAAACTTGACATGTTTCTAGAAAAGGAGAAGACCTAGGGCAAAAAATAATAACTATATTTTGTTGTTATACAATTTTTTACTTGGGCCTTTCAATTTACCATCAACCTTGCCAATTGTATAGATTTGATATTAAAAAAAAGTTATTTACATTTGAACTTGGTGTTTCTATTTATTGGAACATTTTTATTTGTCAAAGGATTAGTTTGGTTAGAAAAACACACTTTGTCAGAATGTTTATTGATTAAAAGGGCTTTTCCTGCATGTCTAAACCTAAAATAACACTATACACTTGGCTTGTTTTAAATTTTCCACTGACCTTAAGATTTGTTTCATCTTGTTTTCCATTTGACATCTTCTTCAAATCCCTAGATGAAATGAAGACACCTATGCCAACATCATAAGCTTGCCACATTCTAAGACCTCCAATCTCAAAGCTGAAATTGTTGTACATATTTATGTTTGGTATGGATCATTTTTTCATAGTCTGTGCACTAAAATCAACTTCAGCAACATACACATGTGTGTTCATGATACCACTTTAACTTTCAAGGGCTCTTTTCAACTCTTCTGCAGTTGTAATATTGTTCCCTTCATTTCCAAACCGTTTTGCATGTATCTTCATTGGAGCAGTTCTTCTGTCGCAAATATCCTTACCGCTTTGAGCTTCACTGAAATCGTACCGAAAAATGTTTATCCCTGTTCTTTGAGAAATTTCTGGAATAGCAGCCATCAGTGGTCCACAGTGATAACAGGAGGCATTATCACTACGAAGATATACTGTATCTTTAGTTTCATCTTTGCTTTTTATGCAGTTTAATAAGCTCTCAATTGTTGAAGCAACAGCATACCATCCTTGGGGGATACTGTCAAACAAATGTACATAACAGTCAGTATTGATTTTCATATCAATACCTCTGGATAATACAACACTTACATGCCAGTTAATTCCCTTTTTACCATAAAAATCAGTTTGCTTTTCACGGTCAAACCATGGAAGAAATTTCATGGCCCAATCCATAACTATAAAAATTTCATTTGGAAGAAGATTCTCAAGAACCAAATGTTTTGCCTGTTCTTGACTGACTGTTCTCAATACATGTTGCTTCCACTGAAACACTTTTTCCTTGCAGCTTTGGAAGTCATGCAGATATTCAGTTTTCATTTCTTCTGATGGAAATGTTCCATCTATAACAATCTGCTCTAGGTCATCAATTACGGAGCTCATATCTGTACACAGTTCACAACATTCGTCATGTGTATGATCACATTTCTCTTGTAAATCTTTTACGTTTGAATCACTAAGAGCATAATGCATGCAATGATCAGCTACTTTTGATGATTTTGCAACATGCCATCTGTAATCGCAAGACAAATACCGCTTTGAAGCTCGCAATCTTCGTTGAATGTCCTGCAAGATAAAAAAAAAAGTATTCATATTATCCCTTATACATGTATTACATGCTTTATATTCATATGAAAATTATACAACTGTAAAATGCATTAGAAATATGACATGCTGCAGGGTGAGTCATTGGTGATTACAAACTGACAATTGCACTGTAAAAAAATTACTCTACATTCATACATAGTTTCATCCTTCTATTATTATGTTCAAACAATTACATGTATAAAGTTATGATTTGGGCAAACATGTAATTTTTCCAGAATTTCATATATATGTAGATGTAATCTCATACGAGTTCTTTGATCTTGGAACTGTCCGTGAAGATAGATCATGGACTTTCAAAGCATACTGTATGTAAGTTACAAGATTGTAAATACCTATACATCTGATATTTATATTTTCATTGCAAATTTTGTTATTTTTTCCGTATGAGGTCTAAATATTCTTTTAGCGCATTCATAACTGCTAGAAAACTTTGAGAATTGGTCAGCTACTGTCCACATGAAAACAAGTTCTACAAAGTAACATTCCTTTATGGTGGGCAAACGAGTTATATGGATCTTACTAAGACATATTGTAGGACAAATTATAGGGCATCTGTATCTAAAAATATTGAATAAAATACCTTGAAATCATGAACTTCATTTTGAGTGAAATCCTCCATATTGTCTGTCAAACTGATTAGCTTGTCAAAAGATGTTATACCATCTGCTGTTGTATTGTCTAAACCACTAAGGCTTTTACGCTGACTTGCTGAACACTGCTTCAAAATGTTGTACAGGCTTGATCTTCCCAACGGTTCAAAGTTTGATTCTGAACAATATGCTTTGTAAGATGAAATTATTCGACTGCCTATTACTGTTCTAACAACATCAGGTATATGTATTTTTTGTCCAGTAGATAGTTTAAGGATCCTTTCTCCAAATGCAACATCTTGGACATATTGTGGCTGAGATACAAAACTTACAAAATGCTGAACTTTTTCGATGGGAAGTTTGGCAGTCATATTATGGTCTTGATCTAGCAATTCTGTTTCTTTGACCTTTCCATATTTTCTCGCAGCTTCTATCTTGTGTTTTGTCAAACCAGGTATTGCGGTAAATAAAGCCTCTTTAGAATATTTACTTGCAAATAGTGATAAAATTTGACGTTTAAGATATGGAGAATCTGCTTCTTGGTATGCAGCAATCATAGACGGAAGATAATTATCAGGACAATCAAGGTTAACTGTCTTGTTCTTTTGGACAATGCTCTTAAATAAGGTGTCTGACTGGTTTGGGGCAATCAGCTGTAAAGTTCCTAATACCAAGTCATCAGCTTTTTTCAAGTAATAACTTTGTGTTCTTTTTGACGCTGATTCCCAAGGTATTGTAAGCTGAGATCTGAAATATAAGAAGAAACTTATATACATGTAAATAGAGAGATAACAAGCAAAACTAGAGGCAAATGAGCGCCAGAATTGCTCACCTGGCTTTAATAAGATTATTAGAACATTTGCATGTATTATCCGTAGGGTCCTATAGCTATGTTAAACAAAGTTCCCTGCTGGCAGCCATCTTAGATGATGGATTGGCTACAAAAAAGTACAAGTAACTTAGTAACAACCCTTGGTCAGCACCACATTACTAAGTCATTAGGAACATTCATGTCATGTTTGGCTTCAATCGATAAAAAGGTTTTCTAAAAGAAGAAATTTGTATGTATTTCCTATAGGGTCCTAAGTTAAAGTAAGTCCCCCATTGGCAGCCCTTTTGGGGGATGAATAAAGCTACAAAGTAACATCACTTGGTCATCATCTCATAATGATCAATCATACCATGTTTGGTTTCATTCCATTTAGTGGTTTTCTAAAAAATGAAATGTGCATGTATTTCCTGTAGGGTCTTATATGTTAAACTAAGTCCCCTGTTGGCGCCCTTATTGGATGATGGAGTGGATAAAAATTAACAACATTTAGACAGCACCCCATAAGGAACATTCATGCCATGTTTTGTTTCAATCCATTCAGTGGTTCTCTCAAAAGAGACATTTGTATGTAATTCCTATAGGGTCCTAAGTTAAAATAAGTCTCCCGCTGGCAGCCATTTTGGATGATGAACTAAGCTACAAAATCTAAAAAAATGTTTTTAAACATCATTCTTCTGTTATTTTCAAGCATATACTATTGACAACAAGAATGTGTCCAAAGTACACGGATGCCCCACTCGCATTATCATTTTCCATGTTCAATGGACAGTGGAATTGGGTAAAAAAAACTTATTCGGCCTTAAAAGTAAAACGATCAACCACAAGGGAACATGTGTACTAAGTTTCAAGTTGATTGGACTCTAACTTCATCAAAAACTACCTTGTACCTTGTCATGTAAAACGAGATGCTCCACAGAGCGCAGCTTTATTTTGACCACAGAGGTTGAACCCTGAATGGTTGGGGCAAGTATGGACACAACATTTAAGCTTGATACAGCTCTGAATTCGGATTGTGATTTTAAATAGTTTACACAACATACAATGTAGGTTTCTGACACAGATTGCATGTGGTCGAAGAACTTCAACTTAAAAAACTTAAAAATCTTTAATTGGACATTTACCTTTTATGGTCCAATATCCAAAATCTAAATACATTGTTAGATTCAGCATATCATAGAACCCTAAGAATTTAATTTTTGATGAAATCAAATAATGTTCAATTTAAACCTTTTTGGCCCCTTATTTCTACATGTACACTGTTTGGACCAAAACACCCAAAATCAATTTCAACCTTCCTTTTCATAGATTTTTATTTTCTTTTACTAAAGTTAGAATGCGAAAACCAAATGTCTTCAGAAGACAACCACTACGACGATGCCTACCTGATACCAATGTACGACCAAATTTTTTTCAAAAAATAACATTACCTCAATAGTGAAAAAGAGCCATCAGAAACAAGTTTGATAACAGCATTGACTTTCTCTAAGCCAGACATTTCAGGTTCCCATTCTTCATGGCTGCTCACCGTGGCAGTACTTTGAGTTGGAAAGAAATAAGCTGAAAATAAATACATGTATATGAATATTTTATTCTGTTGGGTATTTTAACAGTTATTTCTTCAATAAATATTAATCAAGGGCGGATTCATTTTAAAAAGGGGGTTCCAAACCGAGGACAAAGGGGGAGAGGGGGTTCCAACTATATGTCCCCATTTAAATGCATTGATCGCCCCAAAAAAGGGGGGTTCCAACCCCAACAACCCTCCCCCTGGATCCTCCAATATTAATAGAGGCTCTATAAAGCCTGAATTGTGTACCTGGAAAAATTAGAAATCTCATGACCCTTTCATTTACCCAAGAGTGAAACAAAAAGTTTTTAATTATCTGTTATGATTTACACTGCAAATTAATGAAATTATATAATTAGCTAGAAATTGCAAAAAAGTATTTTTTTTCCTTTTTTAAAGACAACAGCTCTTATACATACCGGTAGATTAATATACATGGTCTTTTCCATATTGGCCATGGTATCATTCAGTGACCCACACAACACCTGGAGACTTTAGTTGAGTGCCAATATAGGTCGAGGGATGATACCCAGGCTGTTATGGAAAAGGCCATGTATTACATGTAATCGCTTTATCATATAATTCCGATAAATTGTTTCAATAGTATTTTTGTGAGTAATTCAGGGAAGAGAGGTAACAATTTAAAATCAGAGAGATATTTAAAAAATAAATGTTGACTAAAAATAACAATAACAGATTCTTTTTTAAACAATTTGGTAGCCCTTTAAAGGACTGTTTGGTCTCTTGGAATTTTCATCTCCGGGGAAATGTATCATACTGTGCTATTTGGACCATAATCATTTATTCATTGTGTCCCCAAACTTTCTCATTAACAAGCTTTTTGGTTTTCTGTATTACAAAATGTACTTAATTTACTTACATGCACAATCAGAAGTCTGACTGCAGCTGGCAAGGGTGAAATGTTCCTCTTTTTCTGTGGCATATTCATAATTTTTGGTACTTGTATTGTTGTTGCAAGAATCATCCTTATCATCTTCGAATTCATGGTAAATATCTGTTGAAAAAATATATATATAATATATAGTTTAAATTTAAAATTAAAAATCAAGAAAAAGCCTGGCATTTAATTATTCATGAAGAAAGTGAATGATAAAAAAGTTTCTTAAAAAACACCAAAACAATTCATAAAATAAAAGTATCATGCTGCAGATATTAAAAAAATAAGTCAAAGGAGCATTAGCAAAGCGTGGCCTAAATTTAATCTAATTTTCAAAATTTATTGTAGAGTTAATAACTTCTAGTCCGAACTTTAAATTCAGATTAAAAATCTTATCATCATTAGGGACGTGTGCACTAGGTTTTAAATTAGTGAGACTTTTACTTCATAACAAACTTCCTTTACTAAATAATTCAAACTTATCCGGGATAGGCGGACAAACTGACAGACGGATGCAAGAACCAGAAAATATGGATGATAACGCAGCTTTGCTTTTTGTGTTTCAAGATTTGAACTTCGAGTTGACTTCAATTTCGAATCTAAGTTTTACGTAAGATTGCATAAATTTACAGATCCACTGAATACCAGAAATTATGGCATAGACCATAAGCTTTTCTTAAAGCTTTTCATAAATTTACACGTTCACTATATATGTTCACTGGATAACTGAAATTATATACATGTAGAGTAGACAACAATTTATATACATGTAAATCATACCTAAATTTGCAAGTTCTATTGATTCTGTATCATCACCATATGATGTTGTCCTGTATATTTGACTCCTTGTAGAAATCACATGAGGGTGAGAAGTTCTACATGGCTTACATATTCCTGCAAAAGTTTAAAAAAAAGATAAACAAATTTTACAAGGCCAATATAAACAAAGAGAAAATTTATGTCGGATGTAAATAAAATTAAAAAAAAAACGACCTGGTAAAATCCAGATTAAAATATTCGGAATTTTACTTACATGTAATAAAGGGGAAGAAACCAGGTCTGATAGACGGGAAATTTCAAGTCAGTCAAGATATTCATGTAATATGGAATAATCATAAACAGACAAAAAAATCGAGTTCATTTATCTGCAACTTGTGCATTTTTTCTTTGATTAATTTGACCTCCTATGGCTATTAATATTTTTTTTATTTCTTCAAAATATTGGCCTAGTCATTATTTTTTTTTGTGTCATTTCGTACATTTTAAAACTGCTCTAATTTTTTACATATGATAAACTCAGCATAGATAATGATATATTATATGTATTGGTCTTTTGTTGGGAAAATATATGACTGCAATTGACAAATACAATGTATGTGAAAGGTCAAATAAAAAATATATGTGTTTTCTACAATGTACTTCCCTATATTTAAGCTTAAAAATAGCCTACATGTACCTTAAAGTTTGTTTTGCCATTTTTCTTTAGCACTGTTTTTAAAAGTAAGGATTTCCCTCCTAGACTCACTAACTACATAAGCTGTATTGCTTTCGGAAAATAAAGTATTATTATATTATACATGTATGTACCTACTCTTTTTTTCAAAGATGTACAATGTAATAGGAAACACACACATTATTTTATTTGGCATCGGCAAACCTGCCCGTAATTACAAGTTTTGAAATTCATCGAGTGCTTTTAACATTTGTAGCTTCAAAGCTTGTTTATGGGGTAATTTCTTTTAAAATCACTGCATTTTTTCTTGTATCCCCGGTGCTTTTGACTTGAAAAATGCCGTACACACATATCATCCAAGTAGGCACGCCACAGTGGGGGGAGAGCAAGCACCTGAACATGGTTATGTTTATCAATAGTACTGTTTCAGCGGACCCTAGTCATGCTAGTGGCCATCTTGTAGGGTAAAATTATTCTTTCAATGTTGAAGACCGTGGGGTGAATGTCAAGATGGAGAACAGGAATAAAGGCCCTATTCATTGATAACTTGTATATGTTCTATGTATTGTGTGTGATTTTGTCCTTTGCACACTTGCCACAAAAACATTTATAGGTACATGTAGGATTGGAATTCTGGGTAAAAAAATTACGGGACAGGAGTTTGGAGTAAAAAATAGGCATGATGACTGAGCAACTGGGCCAACAAAAATAAGATAAACTTGTAAAATTGCAGGACAATATTTTCATACCCCCCTTTAAAAATCAAATGGTAGCTCCCTAACTGCATATATATATTAATATATAGACTATAACTGTTAAGTGTCTTTAAAAATCAGCTGTATTTGTACAAGGCTAGGAAAATAGGTGTATGCGAGCATTTAGCGAGTTATTACACCTGTTTCGAGCCGGGTACAAATACAACAGATATTCTGTAAAAACACTAGACAATTATTGTCTTTATCCTGCAATTATTTCTGTATTTTATTTATATTTTGAAAGACACAAAAAAGCCATAAATAAAGTCATTCGATGCAAAATGTCATTGCAGCAGTTCCACAGGTCCTGATACCCAAAAATCAGATGTTGATTTGGATGTTTGTTTTATATAATGACATATAAATTGGGTGTCGATATGAGTCTGACATTTATATACAGCATGTGTACATGTACCTGTTCTGTAAGCTTGGCAGGCTTTGGGCAATAGACACATATTAGGGAAAGGGCACAACCTGAATTACATGTAACTTACCACTTCCAACAGGTATCAAGGATTGATACAAGAAAAATAGTTCTTTTGAAGTTTTAAAGTCAATGGCTCTATCTCCTTTACACTTTGATGAATGGACTGGATAGGCACATTTCGAACTGTTTGTTTTCCAGTAAGTCCCAAGAGAATCTCTATGGGCTTGGCAAATCAGTAGTAATTGCCTGCAGGCTGCATCAACATCAAACAATCCGGCGCGATACAGTATCAGATCCTGCTCATTTACATTTGAACCTGTAGTACACACTTTTAAATATCTAAGGTGGGCAACAACATCTTTCTGGCAATCAAGAAAATGGATGATATGGCCAGAACAATCTCCTAACCTGCTGAAACTGCAGCAGTCATTTATTCCCTCCATTTTCTTGTATACAAATGCAGTAAATGAATCCGCAGTAAATATTTTTTTTTAATTTATTTTTTCAATAAAAAGAGTATTATCACAGTCTTTGTGTGTTTTCCCCAATATTGTAATTTATTATCATTGATAGAATATTAATTGTAATATTTTATTGACAAAATAACATATTCATTGAAAATATTCCCACTGGTATTCAAAGGGAGGTAATCCAGATACTAGTTTTATGATATATTTCAAACAAAGAAATAGGCACTAATAATGTAGATCCCAATATTTTTTTTAGTTTAATAGTATGAATTACACATTTATCTTACTATTTAAACAATTTTTACCTTTCAAATAAATGTGGAACAAAAAAAAAAACAATTTTAAAAATTGCACTTTTACAATGGACATAAAGGGTAAAACCAGGTACTAAAACATCCCAAATTTTTAGACTATATCAAACTTTCATCCAAAAAATAAATACACACCATTTGTTACATCTAATGACAAGGACATTTAATGCAAAAAAACTAATTTCAAGAAAATTTAATGTGCCAACATTTATGCATCCCTTGCCTGGTTTTCAAATGGACAGCCTCTTAATAACATAGTCAAAATATGAGTGCATCAGTCACCTTCGTATAACAATTTTAAAAGGGACAATTTAACAAAATACAAACGCATCTTCTATCTACGAACACATTGGTGGGGGAAATTTATAATTTCAAAATTAAAATCGTCTCGTTTGTCATAGATTCTGGTACTGAGATGACTGTGTAAGTCAAATTCGAGATATAAGTCTAAAAATGAGGCGGAGTAAGCTGTGTCTGGTTTTTTTTTAATCTCTAGTTCTGGGGGATATATCAATAGAACCCAATCAGAAATGTTTATTAATCTGGCTTCTTTGATCCTCTTGTTTTTGACTTACCTCCAAACTCAACAAATACTTTTTCGATAAGAAACTACAGCATATTGACAACTTGTTATTCTGTGTAGTATGTTTTACCTTTTTGTTTGTCACCATTAACGAAATATGCCTTATGAAATACCAAAGTAATACATTTATAGAGTATGCTACCATTTTTATGTTGAAAGGCATTATGAATAATTTCTTTTAGGCGATTTTTTAATTTTACATGTGGAATGGTGGTAAACAGGGTTGAGAAAAATCAAAAGTTGTGATGGCACTAACTTCAGAAAAAGACCGAGATTTAAATTGTCTAGAAGTTCTTTAGAATTTTGAAGAATCCACATATGGTTAACACCACTACGCGAGTAAACAGTTTCACAGAATTTCTGAAGACTTCTTTCACTGCGGACATAATTTTAGTCAATCTTATGGACAATTCTTTAGTGGCGCATGAGGATGAGCAAGCAATATACCGTCGTTTGTACGAAATTTTATGAAGCTTTTGTATCCAATACAAACAAGGTAAGTCCTCCGATTTGGTGTTCAATGTAATGTTCATTGAAGCAATGAAGGACTTATGATTTGCTAAAATCTCATCCTTTACAAATGATATGTCTTTGTATGTGGGATTACCTGAGTGCTCCGTTATACCCAATTATTTTACAAGACATTCGTAGTAATACGATTTACATACAAAGACAATTCTATTTGAAGCCTTGTCCGCAGGAACAACAACATACTTATCATGAAGAGTTGATAGATATTTCATGGCCTCTTTGTCTCTGAAAACGGACTTTGGTCGATCGTTCACACAGTTTTTCAACTTGTGAATGCGACGTTTTATCAGAGACCAAGAGTTTTAACCCATTGTGATAAAGTGTCCAGTTCAACTTCTTCTCGCTTAGCCCATGCTCTGGCGTAGTCCTCAACATAATCCATAATTAATTTGAAGTTATGGTTCCAATTGATTTGTTGGGCTTCTCTAAACTGAGGACCATGAGACACCACCTTTCGGATATTTTCATGTTGAATTATGTTTAGATCCCCAGTTATAACATGACCAGAGGGGCTGTAATTATAAGGCGAGTGGTAACAGTCACATGTCGGAGGGGTTTTAAGATATTGTTTTAAGTCAAGGTCATGCAATGCCTATTTATAGTTAAATGTTTTAGATGCAATGGTTTTGGTGTAACTGTAGAATAGAATAGGAACAGACTGATTTTGAAAATAAGTAGGAATTTTATATGTTATTTCCTTGTGATGTAGAACGTTGCAGATATTGATTGCATCGAGTTCTCTATCGAAATGCATATAGAGAACAATAAATCAAATGTAATTTGGTGTTTATAAGTTAGTGAAACAATAACCTTTTAAAAAGTATCCAGCTCTGGTAAATGATTTGTAACCTATATATAACATTAGAGGTTAATGCTTATGTTTTACATTGATTAAGATGAAAGTATTTAATGAAGTATTTTTCACAATGAATGAGTACAATGAATATATAAGATCAACACTCGTTCTTGGAACTATAAAATATCAGACTACGTGCCACTATTCAAAATATTTCGTCTTTTTTTTCGAAAATATAACCGTTACACAGATAAAATACGTATACTTCCTTTTTCAACTGAATAACACGAAATCTTTCCATTACTAGTATTTATTTAATGTAATAGTATTTTAGGCAGAACAAACGATAACATTTAAGTTTTACATATCTGTATGTTTATGTGCATGTTATACTCAGAGTATACATATTTTCAAACACGGCGAAACCCTCGGAATTTTTCGAATATCTTGCGTTATTGTATAAGTATAAGCACTTTTTTCAATGTCGTCAAGCTGTTTTGGGGATGAATCTGTCGGGTTTTTTTCAGAGGCTGCTTAACAAAATTATATATTTTGGTTAGACCAATTTAAGACTTTTGAACTGCTGTATTCTTTTGTTGCCTAAATTTACATATAAAACGCAATTTTAAAGTCTACTAGTTTTAATATCTTATCCACTGCTAGTCGATACCTTTTTTGAAAATGCACACTGCAATAACAGGAATTTATCCTTTTTTGTTGTCATTAAGGTAGTATATTGTAAAAGAGGAAAGCAAAAAGAATATATCAATAAACTATCGTAACAAACAACATCACCAGGTCCTCTCAATTTACATAGTAGTGTATCCATGGCTCTATGCATTCGGCTTTGATCGTTCCCAGTGAAAGGAAATGTAAACAACGCTATCATTGCATGCATTTTTCACATAATTGTTTATTTTTTTTACTATAAGACAGTATGAAATATTGATCAAACAAACTAGAGAACTACTAAACATGTCGTCTAGTACAATTACACAACCGATACAGAGAAGAGTCAGTAACCGGTTTACTTATTAAAATATTTCATTTAAACGCTCTTACGTATACATTTTATTTTTAAATAACGTTAACACCGATTATAAAATGTGTGTTTTAAATGTTGATAAGGGAAAAACGTTTATGATAGGAAAGTGCATTCAGTTTAATATTAATGGTTGTCTGCAATGTAATCTGCAATCATGTTCATCTGAAAATATTATCGTGAGAATGCCGTAACTAAGTCAGTAATATGAAAGTTGTTATTCCTGTCATTCCGATGCTTGTTATTATGGAATATTTTGCTTTAAGATTGTGTACATACACGTATCTGCTTGGCTTTCTCTTGTGATAGGAATTTTGTTATTAAAGAGGAACACAGATACCAAAAGGGACAGTCAAACTCATAGAATGAAAATAAAAAGACAAACAGACACATAATAGTAAACAAGACATACAAAACTAGTGACTAAGCAAGACGAACTCCACCAAACACAGGGTATGATCTCAGGTGTTCTGAAAGGGTAAGCAGATCCTGCTCCACATGAGGCACCCGTTGTGTTGCTTAGTTTATTACTTATTCGGTAAAATATCTAATTCGGTACGTCCCATTTGTGAAAAGGGAGGGCTGTTAAATGTTTAACTTCAAATTGATAAAAAATCTAGCATTTGTTAGATCTCCAAATGCTTCTTCATATAAATATGCAACACCTTGACTACAAATAATAAGATAATACCGAGATCATCAATTCAATCGGAATAATTTATCTCGAAGTCAATTTTAATTGTATTTCTTCAGATATGCTTTGAGATTAAATTATTTATAGAATTTTATAAGTCTTAGCTGAGCTCCTGGGAAACATAGATATATTACACAACACTGCAATTAACTCAATTTCAGCTTTTATAAACAAAAGACATGATAAAACATACTAGTTGTATATCCAGAGAGACAGTAAAATGAAAATAAAGTGTTTATGTCGAGTAATACATAGTTCATGCACACCTTAACAAGTCAACTTGGATAAAACATAATAACATTATAAGTAAACATACAAAAGAACAAGAATGTTTAATGAATACTGGCAGTAATTTTCTTTTGCAAATGGTAACGCAGGGACTCAGTAAAGAATGGTCATCAGCGTTCATCAATTTTTTAGTATCGGTCAAAGAAATAAAATGAAACTATAGGTCATTTATACTAGATTGGGCTGTATAAGTACCTTCTGAATGTCAACATGGTCAATTTTTAAAGACAGGTTTTACTTTTCAGCGATGAAAATGGAACCATCCACTAAATACTGACTCTTATGTGCATTTAAAAAAAATTCACGGGGAAAATCCTAACGTACTTTAAATCGTCATTACCATGCTTTTATTTGTCTCATTGTCTCTTTTTTTCTAGCTATGTCATTGTCGGTTTATTTTACATATATGAGTTTGAATTTCCCACTGGTATATTTTGCCCTTCTTTTACAACAATGGATGCGCTAATACTTCTTCTTTAGCAAAAAGGCATTTTCAGAGTACTGCCATTTTTTGTTGTTTTTTACGATAATGAAGAACAATCGTATTGAGAAAAAAATACAGAAACATTATTCAATACTAGATCCAACAAGATTGATGTATCAATATGTCTTAAAGAAGCAATCAATTAGGAAACATATGGAACTGAAAAAGAAATACTTTGCTTTATTTAAGATATTTACGTTGAAGAGTAGTGAATCAAAATAAATAGATTTATGTCATGATATGACGTATTAAATTGGATGTCAATGTTCGCTGTTCAAAATAAAACAATAGCTTTACCGACAGTAAAACCTTGATTATGAAAGAAACATGTGCTACAACCTGAAAAATAGGGTTGACATCATTTTAATATGATAAAATAATTATGTAAAACAAATACTATATCATATTTCAATTGTCATAACACAGAGCAAATAACATTCAAAAATACTTATCACTGCTTGTAATGGTCATTTGAGGGTTTAATTTATTATAATTTTGTAATTAGTAATGTGCCAGCAGTGACTCCTTTAATAGCAAATATATCGTTGTCATCTCTCCTCATATGTTCTGGCAGCAGCTATACAAAGTTTTACTAGAGTAAAACCGCTATCGCCAGAATATATGTCAGTCTCAGGATAGCTGTTGTACAGAAATTCAAAAACTGTTATCTCGGAATATCCAGAAAGAAGTTTAAGAGGTACAGAACTGTTCCCATTTAGGTAACTCTGACTATGTGAAATCATAAATGAATTAGTGTATGAAATGGATCAGTTGTACACTAATCCGATTAAAATGTTATACAATCTTTCCATCATCATCCCATATAATGTATTATTTAACCTTTCTATTTATATGTTGTATTCCCCACATGTAGAGATTATCTTAAAGTTGAATCATACACTGGATTATCCAAGTTAGCAATTTCTATCCAATATTGTATACTAATAATATACTTGTTTCCTTTCTTTTTTGAAAATTCGATATTAGTAATTCGACATAAAGTTCAAGCAACCACGATTATATAAACGCCGACATAATTAGAGTGATATATTCAAGAACTTACTTTAAAAGTTTTACATTACAAAGAGAAAATGCAAAACATGACATTTTGAAATGTATATTAAGAAAAAAAATCATCTAATGAATGTAATTATTCATTGAGAAACATAATCATCTACCACAGTATAATAAAAATTGGTTTGATGTCGTATCAAATAAAACTGCATTAGTCTAAATTTATATATAGAAATGTCAAGAGTCATTTGTAATTTTGATTTATTAATTATGTGTTTGGTTACCTTCGTGCATAATTCAGACTTTTACTTATGTCGTAAACGAGCTTAACTTACGAGTCTATAGCTGACGCATTATCATATAACGTACACATTGCACGCTTGGTACATATGGTTAGTAAATTAAACCATATTGTGCCATGTTAGTGCTGGGTATAGTTTGTAGTCAAAATCATGTTTTGACAGGAATTATCATTTATATAGTCAATATTATAAATAAGATGTTGTTATTAAAATACAAAAGTCTACTTTAGATGTATTAAGACAATAGTTACGGTATATTGGGTTATCAGAGCGCTTCAACTTCGTACTTTATTATACTCTTCAGTTGACTGTTTTAATCCCATGTCACTTACGAATCTATAGAAGCCGAAACATGTGTCTTATGTATAAAAATGAATTTAAGATGACTTTACATATACCTTCAGTTCAACGAAGATATGCTGAATTCAGGAATGCAATGTTCACACTGAAAAAGAAAATTTTTCTCAACCGAAACTGTCAATATCCGGAAGTGAAAAAAAAGCAAATTCGATGGTAATTATTGATAACTAATATATAAAAACTTCGGAATATACAAGAAGTTTTAAAAAGGTTAAAGTCTAGCTAAACATGCATTATGTCTTCAATTTGATTTTAAACTAATGTTTACATTCAGTCGTGAAGACAGATGTAGTTATAAGAAGATATGTATTTTTTGTTGTTTTCGCTGTATGTTTTTGTCTTTGTTCTAGTTGATCTTTTAAGTTTGGTCCTTTTATGTTTGACTTATAGTAATCGACAGCATTATAAAAAGATGCATTTTAAAAAATGTATATACTGGTGTGTATTTGAACTGATTTTTTTCAGATCTGTTAGAACCAAGTTATGTGGTTTATTCGTCTTATAGTACAGTCTTTTTTACTTTTAAATGTGTTCAATGTTTAATAACATACATGAATGCATTTTCATGTAACACATTCGTATGTGTTTTTGTATTGCTGCATTGAGCTACCAAACAAATAATATCCTTGATACCATCACCTTATAAGACTGTGTTTACTTTGTTGTCTTTAAGTTTTTAAAATGATCTTTGAAAGAACGTGCAATTGTGTCAGCAGAGAAAGGCTCTGGCAACTGCTAAGACAGTTTGGCATACGAACTAATATGTTGAACATGATTAAGGCGTTGTATCAGGATTGCACAGTACAGTGATACATGAATCATCATTAACCAACCCTTTCCTTGTAAATACTGGTGTGAAACAAGGCTGCATTATCTGCCCTACACTAGTCTTGATAGTTATAGACTGGGTTACTAAGCCAGTACTAAACACATAACCAAGAGGTATACCATAGAACTTTGCACATAGACTAGAATACTTAGATTTTGCAGATGATCTGTCTCTGTTATCTCATCGTGTGCAGGCATGACAGAGAACACCACCAAACTCAATGAAACAGGAAACAGTAAAAAACAAGAGCTAAAAATCAACATCAAGAGGGCACAATTATGAAAGTAAAATCAAGAACAGGAGAAACAGTGTCAACTGAAAGAGAACATATTGAAGAAGTATGTCAATTTACTTATTTAGAAAGCATGATATAACTGTTGAGACAGATGCAGACATGAGGACAAGAATAAGTAGAGCTAGATCAGCTTTTTATTATGCTGAAGCTAGTTTTGAAATCAACAGCATTTACAGAAATTATCAACCTTCAAATTTACAACATCAAATTTAAAATCGGTCATTTTCTATAGTGCAGAAAACTGGAGACTTACAGCAGGGGTACAACATCAAGTCAATGGTTTCTTAAAAAAACGCCTGCGCCAAATTTGTAAATTTTGGTGGCCAGAAACCATTAACAAAACATGCTTATGTGAAAGAACCAACCAGAAACCAGCAATAAAACAGCTATAGAACATGGCAATGGATTTGGCACACTTTGGGAAAACCTGAAGGTAACAGCACTAGACAGGCTTTAGGTTGGAACCCCAAGGACATCGGAGACTGGGGAGACCATTTCAGAGCTGGAGAAGATCAAGGCACAATGAGCTGGAGGAAACTGGATATAGCTGGAGCAAATCAAAAAGAATAGCCCAAAATAGAGCGACTGTGACAGCCTTATGTTTCACACGGAACGAAAATAATAATAGTAAATTGTTTGTATGTATGAGTGTGAGCTCAAGTGGATCGTTAATATTAGACTTATCAAAATCTACAGCATTACAGAAAGATGCTTTATAAATATGTTATGTACTGTGGTGTGTATTTGAGCTACATATTTTCAGATCTATTCGAACCAAGTTATGCGGTATATTGTTTTTATGTTACAGTCTTGTTTTATATTAGCATTGGAATTCAAGTGCATCATTTAATATCAGTTACTGATTGTTCGAGTTATTTTATCCAAAAACAAATGTTTATCAGCTGGCCTAATCGATAATGACAATAAGCAAGCTAAACGTTGGCAAAACATTCAAGTTCTTCTTAATTTTAAATGTTTTTATGTTTTATAACATATACATAAACATGAAACAAATTCGTATTTGTTATGGTAATGCAGCATTGAGCTACCATACAAATAATTTCCTACATACAATCACTTTATGAGAATTTGTGAACTTTGTTGTCTTTAAGTTTTTTAAATGGTTTTACAAATTAGATTACTTAAATTGTATACAAAATTGTCCAGCTGATGTAACTAAAATTGAACCAATATATAGTCTTACGCAGACAAAACTAAATTCAAACCTCTTCTTCATTTCCAATTGATATCAATGATATTAACAGACAATTGAAATACTACAATATCCGAATGTTCATGCGAGGTATATATTCACCTAATAGTAGATGGGACATGATATTTAACTACAGACCAATAAAAAGATTAATGAAAACAATGGGATTATATTCCTTATCCAGTCCTGTTTGTTAATTAACAATGTACGTTTACTGTTTCGATGCCAGAAAAAAAAACCCAGATAATAACAAAAACATCAATCTCCAAGAAAAAATCTAAAACAAATTGCAAAAATCTAAAGCCGAAACACATCAAACGGATGGAAACTAACTGTCAAATATCTGACTTAATACAAGCAAATACCACTTTTAACATGTAACAGTAAATATCAAAATCAAATCAAATAGCTGTTGTCTACTTTAATATAACTTCTATACACTATATATGATTTCTTAATCTAAAAACTGCCGTCAAACTTTCTATGATTTACAAATGTATCATTTCATATTTGTAATTACTAGAACAAGTATTAAATTTACTCAGAACATTATGTAAGTTTAATTAAACTATGCTTACCCGATCACAGTTTGTTCCAATAGTGACGCACATTTTTTGTACAGACTTTGAATTAACATATTAATATTTTTAATAAGGAGACAAAAATCAGTCATATTTAACATTAATATATTTATCTTTAATACATTTTTTTACACTTTATGTTAATTTCAATTTTAATATCTTAGTAAAGCAACAAATCTTCATTGCATAAAATCTAATTTATTTAATTACTTACGTTCAAGTTGAAGTATAAAAATACTTTGAATTACCAGTAAAATCCGTCTTACAATTTCCATTATCGCTAAATGACTATAATTACATGTAATGGGTAGAAATATTATATCGGAAAAGACATCTGCATTGGTGTAAGAAATGCCTAGCATTGAATACCCTAACTTTACTTTATTTATCAGTATTGACTCGTGAGGTATCAATGTGTAATGCAATTAGTATCTAATTAACATTGACTTTTGCTACTGATTATAATCGATGCGTTTAAATCAAATTCACGAACATTTCAACTACAGGATTTTCAATATTTAATGAGTATTTTTGTCTTAAATCACATAGGTCGCATTCGTGTAATTCGAAATAAAATACAAATTACCTAATCCTTTAATTTCAAAAACACATGATAACAAAATTTTACAATTTGAAAGTGCTAGTCAATTGGGTTGTTAACGAGTTCTGCCAAATCAAAACTTAATTATTGTATGCAACCTCTCAGATTCCGAATTATATTTTTCTTTACATTTGAAAAAAAAATGTGAACAGAACATAGGTATATTAATAAGCCATGAGTGTTGTGAAACATAGTAAGGCTAATTCCGGAATTGATGAACAGTACACTCATGACCGTCATCAGAAAATGCATGTATACCTTAATGTTCATAAATGTTAGATATGTGTTGAAATCGGTTTAGTATTAACTTTAATTTGTACCTATAAGATATGTGTAGTTAACATATTGACAATACTACAAAACTTTAGTTTAATATTGTTCAAATAATGTAGAGGCAAAAACATTTATTTTCTTCAAAACCGTTATTTTTTCAGACTGATTCAGAGTTCAACCAATCAAATGGACTCCAACAATAAAATATTTCTACAAAAAAAACCAATAGCAATAAAAAAAGTGTGTAAACATCAACAAAGAGGTGAATTTCAACTCCTTGATTCTCCCCCCCTAAAAAGGAGTGAACATGTGTCAAGATTTATGGAAATTGAATGGAAAATAACATACCGCTGTACATTATCTATTTGTACTAAAGAATGTGTACATATATACTCAACATCTGGTAGAATACAAACCGCAAAAACAAAAACAAAAAACAAAAAACAAATAGAGACTGCTATGCGTTACAAGTGTTGTTTGAAAGAAACACACTTCAAGCATGTTGTTTGTTTTTATCTCTTTGAGACAAACACAGAACTAACACAGCTGCTCACTTATTATGTGGTAGACGTCATTGAACAGTAAAATTATTTGGAGTTCGTTGCAGACCGAATGTTGACTATCCATTTACTCTTGATATCCTATATCATTATCGATAATTGATAAACATAGTTTCATTCATTAAATAGTGTTAATGAGTTCTGAAAACTTCATTTACCTTATTTAATTACAGGTTACGTTTGTTATGTGACAATTGCAGAATTATTATTTCTTTTAAATTCTAAAGGTCATGCTTCAATTGGTAATGCAATTTACGAATGCTGTTCAATCTTAATTATGTGTTTCCCTTACATGTATTAATGATGAATCACATACACTACTGGACGAAAAAACGTCTGTCCATACCAGTAACAGTCGTTCTAAGACTGATAAGGTCTGTTAAAGTTGTAACAGTTCTTAAATTTCACTGCTTCAGTTATTTTGTAACTGTCCCAACTTTAAAAGTGTTTGTCTACAACATAATTCGACTGCAACAACGCAAGAAATAACTGCCACAGACATTAAAGGACTGATACAACTATTTCAAAGTTGCAACAGTTGATTTACAACTGTCCCAACTCGAAAAACGTTGCAACAGTCATAAATAAACTGATTAAACTCCTAAAGGGTTGTCACAGTCGTAATAAAACTGATGCAACTATTTGAAAGTTGTAACAGTTATTTTATTACTGCCCCAACACGGAAAACGTTGAAACAGTCATAAATAAACTGTTTAAACGCAGAAAAAGTTGTAACAGTTAAAATATAATAGCTTCAACCATTGTATAGGCAAAGCTTATTTATAAGCGTAGCAACTTCCAAACATTGATCTTTGTGTATACTTAAAAGTCACGGATACAAAATGTCGGACAGTCAGGCCCGGGATAAAGGTTAAATTATTTGTAAAACAATTTTACCGTGTGAAATATAAGGTTGTGACAAAGAGAAACAACTTTTCATTCCCATTTAATACATTAATTTTAGATAGATATTGATTTTAAAAAAAAATAGTATTTTGAAATATTTGCCGCTGAACACATTTTTGTATTCCTCGGTTATTTATATAATGTGCTGAATTTATATATTTTTTTAACACTTCCTCGCCCTTATCTCTTCGAACAAATAAAATCGGAACCAGCACTAGATACCTGCAATTTCACTAGATAAAATATAACTGCTAACAGAAAAATCGAAAAACGTTACCCAATATATTTGTAAACCAAATGTATCTTTATAACTGAATTAACAGTTGACAATTTTTAATATTATTTTTTTTTATCAAATTAGTAAGGTGTGAAATCATTCATGCATACACAATTGTTTTCAATACCAGTAGTTTTACGAATCAAATTACTTCATATAACGCTCAATATACATGATATACTCTAAACCTAGCGGGGAACTATACACACACTTGTCAAACTTATCCCCATGTAAAACTGCTTTATATTTTTGAGGGCTTATTTCAGACACTTATTCTGAGCTTTTATTCGGGGCTACATTTTTTCTTTTAAAAATTATAAATATTACCGTATTAACCATTTTGATTTCTATACATGTAAAAAATATAATCAAAGCTATCACGGACATTAACACATCTTTTGCAGCTATGGAAAACAAATCTTAAATCTATCCAAATTTAATTTATTCTATTTTATCGTATTTTATTTTAGAATAGTTCAATATTAACTCGACTTTGTACTGTATATTGTACAGAATGGTCTATGAGTTCAATTGTAATTGAATCATGATACACATGATACATATGAATAGCACGTCAGCATTCACGATTGAGGTAAACAAATATTATCACTCGTGAGAAAAATTCATATTTTCACCGGATTTTTCGCAAACAATTTACCATACATATTTTGTACATTTGTAAATACTATAGTAGATGGACGTACTGTACATACAAGACCCGACAAAATAACTAGCGCAAGTGAAAGTTCAAATGTTCAAAACAAGAAAACTCGCATTGTTTCAGACAGGAAAATCAAATCTTCTTTTATTTTTTTTCACATCACGGTTTAGAACTTGATGTATTTGGTCAATTCTAAAGACTGACATCGGATTCTCTTACGTGGTTTCAGTTGATCAGATGTCGTACTAATTACGTTTATCCAAAATATTTTCCCATTTCAATTGTTCAAATTCAAATTATTTAATCTTGTAAATGCTTGTACAATAATGACATACTATTCCATTAGTAAAGAAAACTAACAATGAATTATGTTACTAGATGTAGACAATATTCTGGGTCCCTTAATATTTTTTTTGTTTGGTGTGAGCAGAGGCTCCGTGTTGAAGGCCTTACATTGACCTATAATGGTGTACTATTATAAATTGTTATTTGAATGGAGATTTGTTTCATTGGCACACACACCCCATCTCCCTATATCTATGACAGTACAGTAATGGAAATATTAAAAATGGTCACATTTATAAATTACGAAAATGGGTCCCATATTCTGAATTCATATATATGTTCCAGACCGTATGAGTATTTGGAACGTACGCGTAGTCTGGACCATATGCGTACTTTTTCAAAATATGCATACGGTTGGGAGGCCCCCTCTTTTGTGGAAAAAAATTGGTTGATTATATAGGGATTCATTGAAGCATGACTGGAGTGGGCCCCCTCTTAGGTCAGTCAGTGGACCTTAGAAAGAGTTCTGAATCCGCCACTGTAAATGTAAAAAATACGACGTTTTTATTAGAAGCAAGTGTCACCTTTGGCCAGAGTAACAAAATAGAATTCACGAATATACAATTAAAAAACATTTAATTTCAATTGTTCGCTTATTCACTTTATCCATCTATTTTGTAATAATTACAATTGTATAAATATTAAAGTGTTTGTTTAAATTTAACCCATATTCTCCCAAAACATGTATGATCAGCTGGACCGTACGCGTATACGTATACGGTCCGGTCCAAATACTCATATACTGTCTGGAACATATACACCTTAGAAAAAAAACCAGATTCAGTGGCTCGTTTCATCCCGGATGGCAACTATTAAAGAACCTACCAAGTGTATTCATTGTAAATTGTGTTTTTTTCCTGAACATGCATGTAATATTTGCTACTGGACAATAGCAAATTAAAACCCCAAAAATATGCTTCCAAACATAAATATTATAATTAAATTACAACAAAAAGCTCACTATTAAATAGCGCATTATACATGTATGACTTTGTAATGCTTATTGTGTTTATGGAAAACAATGGGAAAATGTTGCTCAACATCTTGGGTCATATATTTAGAACACATTTACTCAAAAGCAGATAGAATGGATTTGTAGAAAAAAAACTTGAATAAGGGCAGAAAATCACCTATTCGAGTATAAGTTTTTGGTTGAACACAATATATTTGTCATCATTGATGTATCAATGTTGCTTTTGTATACATGGTATAAAAATCAAACTTGGGTTTCTCATCTAAACTTGTTTACATTGCGTTACATCATCCAATATGGCTAGGCCTGTTATAGGTTTTTCATTATCACACTTATGCGGAACTGATTTTGCTCATTGTTGAAGGATGTACAGTTACTAACAATTACATCACTTGGCTTACGATTGATGGTCGTGTTATTGAAATTCATACCACATCTTCTTATTCTGGTTATCATACAGTATTCATGTTATACAATACCTAGTATTATTAAATGAATTATAACTATTGTTAATAGTTGTCAGACTTTTGTTATCAAAAAGCAGCTACATGTGTATAATCGATATGGTAGACATGATTAATGGTGTCAAATGTAAACAAGAGTGACTGCAAATGCTGAAATGTCATGTCTGCTTTTCCTACATGTATGAAGGTTTTAGTACATGTACAAGTATCACTCAAACTTTCCATTTTTTAAAACCTTTGAAAAAGAAGTCACAGTAAAATTAACCATGCCAGACAGATGATGTACACCATACAAACTGACATTCCATACACAAAATTTAGTGATTTATACTGTCATGACTGTCTGTGAAATAGACTTAACATTCTTAATATCCAAACCATGAAAATTGAACATTGCCCAATGAAACATGAAATGAGGTCATGGTCAGATGTAAAGCCTGCCAATCAAACTTGTACACCTTATGAATATCCAATAATATGCCAAAACTAGTGATCCTATACATGTCATGCATGTACATGTAGTTTATACTGTAGCATCTGAGAAAAATTTGGAAATAGATCAAACAACAAAAACTAAGCATTGTTCAATGAACCATGACATTTTCATTGACGTCAAAGTCCCATGCAAGTCTTGTAATAAATTAGACATTTATTCACCTCACTCATTTCATACACCAAATATGTATAATTGTAATATGTAATAATAAATACATGAAATATATAATACTACATGTATATACATTGTGTGCAATAATAAGAAAGTTAATTACAATAACTGTATTTACCTGGATAAAACTAGCAATTCTCATTTGATAACCGAAAAATTCAAGCACTAATACAATTCTATTTTCAAGTCCCTATTAACAAGAAAAATAAATCTTTTAAGGGGGGTCCAAATGTTATATAGTGTTGTCTTTTTTCCTGCATTAATGATTTTTTAAGTGTGATTGTGTACTTTCATTGAAGGGTTACTGTCTTACTGAGGCTCACACCATACTTTATTTCATCAATTCTTTAAAGTCAGAAATCATGGACATAGTTATTTCCCTCTTAAAACACAACAGGTTATTTCTTTTGTTCATTTTAATTGTGTTTATCATTTAATATGAAATATATTGATACTACAAACATGACAAAAGAAAAGTTTAAGGAATGAAAAAATAAAATAAATAAATAAATGCACTGTTACTTTATACATGTAGATGATATTGACTTTGCCTTTATCCAGTGCATATAATGAATAAACCTTTGTAATGTAAATAATAACCATCCCAGGCCAGGCAATGTTTTAAATCCTTGAGTTTAATAACTTTTACATTTTTTGTGTTACCCTGAATACTTTTTACTTATTCATTTGTTATTACAGCTTGCATTAAATAATGCTTTGCAGATCAGACAACACTTTTTTTTTAATAAATCAATACCTAGATTACTTTTAAAATTTGCATATTTAAATCCAAAATAATAGTATATCCTATCTTAAATCATAATTTGTTTTGAAAAAGTTATTAAAATTTTGAAGAGGACAATTTTGATAATCATGATAATTTGTGAACATTTTATAAAATCATATCATTATACCAATGACAGATTAACTGTTATCCCCCAGGGCAATAAACTTAGCATTGTGTCTTAATTTGTATATTAGTTACATCATTTCTGATTATTACCTATGGATATCCAATGTTAACATCCTGATTATTACCTATTTTAAGGTCACATTTGCATGGTCATATTCAGTAAATACAAATATTTTAATTGTTTATTTTGAATTTGAATAAAAAAAAAATATAAATAGACTAAATTAGTAGATACAACATGTACCATTAACACATTAAATTTTATGACAACTTACTGGATAATACTATATCTATAAAAAATATTTTGAGCTTCATAAAATACTTTGCACAAAATCTGCAGTGGTATGTGAATGCACATGATCAAAGGAGATGTGGGATATATCAATGATGCATCAACCCAAAAAGTTGTCAAAAAATATGACTCATGATTAGAAGGTCCTTAATCATTGCGGAATAAATAAAAAGACTAATGAATGTTACTACTTGTAAGTGAGATAACATGTATGGCACAAATGAATTTTGAAAAACCATGCTAACAGGGCACAATTTATATAAAAATTTCACATGAAATAATTATATATATAGTTTAGGTTCAAAGTATTAACAAATTATAGTGATTTAATATAAATTCTATGTTAAATCTAAAAAGAATAAAATTATGATGCTAGCTTTGCTCTTTTAATATGTGTTTTTTAAACAATGTAGTACATCAATGTACATGATAAAACAATTACTAATTGAATTAACACAATTTGTTTCATCAAGTGTGTGTAAATGGCAACTGTTTATGACTCTGTGTCTTGTTTCAGGAACATTAATTTAATAATATTGTTTTATTTTGATTATTAATGCTATTTTAATAACCTATTCACTTAATGTCTGCTATTATCAAATTGATAATGTTTTAATTTGTTGTCCATGATTTGAGAATTATTTTAAATCTAAATGAAAGTGGACACTTGCTAAATAAGTCACTAGTTAATAATTTCATAACATTTTATGATCAAATCATATGTTTTACAGTCTGCACCAAAAACGTTTTCAACTACTAGTCCGAAGACAAATATTCTGACATTTTTCTTATTGGTCCAAACAAAATTTTGCAAAAACTCACTACTCTGAATCAAATTTTACTAGTCTGGGGCATCGGACTAGTGGCTAACCGTGCAGACTGAGTTTTTGTACTATCATGACTATGCATGATTTTTTTATGGAAATTGTGACGTCACAATGCATTCTTAATAGAACAAAAACTATCAGGTGATAAAACAAAACCAAGGAAATTATCAGGTGATAAAACAAAACCAAGGAAATCCTAGTAATCCAGCATAAGCATGATAAGAAACACATTAATATGGATACGTACATGTAAAGATCGGTTGGTTGTTGGTTATATAAAATGTCCAGTGACAAGTGTTTCATGCAAATTAAGGACCCGAGTTAGTAATTTAACATACAATATGTACACTACATGAGATATAGGTCAGATCCAGAACTTTTCATAAGGGACAGGGACGCTGACTGGCACGGATCCAGTCATGCATGAGTGATTCCCTATATAATCCACCAAATTTTTCCCACAAAAAAGGAGAGGATAGCTAGAGTAACCTTTTTTGTATTCCACTCAGGGTGATGTATGCAAAATAGTTAAGGGAATAAATGACATACACATGATAATAGGGGGAGGGGAACAGTGTCCTTTTTAACTTTCATTGATTTCATTTATTATGATGCACAACTTTTACATTGCAGCTCAAAGCCTATATTTTCCCAGGAATATGCAACTATGCACGAGTGTGGTAATATAGAACTCGATTCATAGCTATATAGCCTATCGGGGTATCTCAATATAGATTCCGTAGGATCAGTGGCGGATCCAGCAATTTAAAAAAAAGAGGGGGGTCAAACCCAGGACAAAAAAGGGGGTCCCACTATATGTCCCCATTAAAATGCATTGAGCGGCCCAGCAAAAAGTGGGGGGGGGGGTCGAACCCTCGGAACCCTCCCCTTGGATCCGCCAATGAGAACAAATATTGTAAGGTCTGTAAGCCGACAAATGTGCACATTTGATTTTCCCCTTCAAAATTATCAATCCATGATTATTCGATAGACATGCTTTAAAATATTGATAATTTCTACTCACCGATTGTAATTTCCAGCTCAGATTATTGAACATGTGGTCTAACATCTGTAGTTTTACCTGTGTAAAAATAAAGTTTGCCGACCTGAGGTCTGGGGTTTTTTGCCGACAAAAAATTAAAGAGGGTAAATCGTTTACGGTGAAGAATTGTTTTCCGTTTTTTTATGAAACTTGACAGATTTTACTAATTATTTTTTTAATCATCGGAAATGTCCCTCTTGGTGTAATTCGAATTAAAACTGTTTTATTATGATGTACAATATTGGTAACTTAGTCATAATCTTTAAATTTATTTCAAGTACATCCTTGTACATTTTTCTATTGCGCAGAATTTATCAAAACTTTTTCAAGTATAAATTTGAATGAATCCATTATCATCTTCTCATTCTTCTGCAATAATATTAAAACTCTATTTAAAACGAAAGCTTCTGGTTTTAAAACCAGTTATGAACGAAGATGTTATATAACAGATATTATAAAATAAAAAAGGATCATTTAAAGTCAAACGCACATGACTGTCAAAAATGAACGGACAATGCCACGGCAATAAATGGAAAACGACAAAAGACAAACAACGATCGCAAAATAAATGAATAAACAGCCAAACATGTTTACAATCGCACAAAAGACGAGAATAGTATAAGTTATGGACTATTTCACAACAAAATTAAATCTTGAGAGCCGGGTGAGACGTAATTTTTTTTTACACTGATGGGCTACCGTTACGCTAAAATATTTGTATTAAAACATTTACCGACTGTATGAACCTATGAAGTGTTTGTTTTAAACATTTAACGACTGTGTCAACCTTTTATAAGTTGTAATAAACATTTAATGACTGTGCCAACCTTTAGAAAGTTGTAACAAACATTTATCGACTGTCACAACTCTTAAAACGTTGTGACAAACATTTTTTGACTGCATCAACGTCTGAAAAGTTGACACAAACAGATTTTAACTATTCCAACTATTAAAAGGTTGGGACGGACATTATGCAACTGCGACAACTATAAGAAAGACTGTAATCAATAGATTTTGACTATGACAACGCCGAAAACCACTGAAACAGTTCTGAAATGACTGATGGTAGCATTATTTGACTTTCACAACCCATAGAAACGTTGGGACAGACATAAATGAACTGTTGCAACGAAATATGATAGATTTGACAGTCATTACTTGTCTTTAACAGACAAAGACAGTCGTACAACGACTGTTACTGGTATGGACAGTTGTTTTTTCGTCCAGTAGTGATAGCTGATTAAACTATATAACTCAGAGTACCGTTTGTCATATTCAATTTGGTTGATTTTGTCTCTTTAGATTTTGGGAGCACTTGCTCATTTGTCTCGGTGTCGACATGCATATCAATTATATGGTCATTTTTATAAAGTTCCTGTGTACACAGCTTGATTTTTTAAAAACTAAAGATTTATTTATCCCAGAAATTTGCCGTATTTTGCAAAACTTTTTAAAATTTTGGATTCTCAATGCTCTTCAATTTTGTTTGGCTTTATAACTTTTGTTTTTATTTGAGCGTCAGTCATTATATCTTTACGAAGAAACGCACGTCAGGCGTGTTAAATTATAATCCTGGTACCTTTGACAACTATTATTGTTTGAATTATAATTTGCTATTTTTAGCTACAACAATATGATTTATAAAATAAATCAGAGACCAATGACAAAGGCGAGGCTTATACTGACATATTTATCCGTTTTTATTCCCACGATTTGCACTTATATTAAACTTATAGTACTGATAGGAAACACGCGCTGCCTTTGTTAGATATGATTATCGATGTTAAAGAAAACTAATGTATAATTGTTCATACTATATGCAATGTGTATTTAAAAATGGAGATTCGAGGGATCAAAAGAATTATTCAATTTTGATAAACCCATGCAAAGAATGACAAAAAAATTAAGTGTTTTGATTTGGCGTTATAGATAATCATTGGATAATAATCAATTTGTTTCACAATACTTTTAAAGTCAGATTTAGTTTTCGTCATGATATGCATGGTCTGTTATTTATTGCTGTTTGGTATGAACCAATGCTCCGTGTTGAAGACCGTACTTTGACCTATAATGTTTTATTTTAAAAACTGCTATTTGGATTAAAATTTGTCCCACTGACACTCATACCAAGTTGTTTTATATCTCTATATGTTGAAAAACTACCAATACCGTAGCCGGTAGACATACATAGACATTGTCTTTTCAAACAAAGAAAAATCACCATCTGTTTGGGCTTATTATTTTTTTTAAATATCTATCTGTTTTTCATCAAAAAAAAAAAGTACAAAAAAAGGATAAGAACTAACGTAACACATGCTGTTCTGTAAATAATAACAAAAATTAAAAACCGATATTGATATGGATATTGATAACTCGTACGCTAACAAGTATATTTTGAAGGATCGTAATTGATATAACATTATACAAGAGACCTTATCAGATAGAAGTTCACTTCAAATTGAGGTCACCATGAGGCCTTTCATAATGATTAAACCCTATACCGCATATTCACCTATAAATTACCATCTGATAATTGATAAGGTACTTTTAATCTGCTTGTAGTTCAAATATATTAGGCAGCAAAAACGTGATTTAAAAAAAGACAAATAGACATGAAAGAGTTCACTGGTTAAGATGTTTTACAGCAGCGATGAATATGTTTATTACCTACAAATAATGCACGCTGTTTTGTAAATAATGACAAAATGTAAAATACGATATTGATAACTCGTATGATAACAAGTATATTTTGCAGGATTGTAATTCATACAACATTGTACAAGAGACCTTATCAGATATAAGTTAGCTATCAAATTGAGGTCACCATAAGCATGATAAGGCCTTCAATAATGATTTCAACGCCATACCGCATTTTTACCTACAAATGACCACATGATAATTGTTAAGCTACTTTTAAATCTACTTTAGATCAACTGTCTTAGGCAGACAACGTGATATTTAAAAAAAGAAAGATAGACATAAAAGAGTTCAGTGGTTAAGATTTTCTACAGCAGTAATAAATATGTTGAATACCTACAAACCATGTTATATTTAGGTTCATATTCGTTTTTAATTCTTCATCTCTATGTGTTCTTGTGTCTCCTTTCTGATTGTTCATATATCATGAAGAATATTTCGATCCTGCATTATATTCTAAAGTAAGTCTAAACAACAAATATAAACATGTTTTTGTCGATTGAGTTTTGTCTTTGGCTTTGGAAATTACATAATATAAATTCAAGTGTAAATATGTTTGATTGTTAAGTTACTAAATGCAGATGCTTTGGTGCCCGAGTGAACATTTTTGTAAGTTTGTTTCTTGCTAGTGGCCAAATTTATTTCTCCATGTATAATGCCTCAAATTGCAAGTATGGGGTGAAATTACACTGTAAAAAAATGTGGGTCCAGAATTTTAAAAGAAAGTAGTGATTTGGTCCAGCTGAAAAAGGTTAAAAATAAGCACTTCGGAAGTTGTCAAAAGATTTCAAGACGCCCTCAACACAACATTGTTCATATTTTGAATTAGAGCCAATGAAGTTTTTATAACTAATATGATATGTTATTTGTAACTTTTCATAACTGTAATTGAATGTGTCTCAGTTTTCCTCTTGAAGGTGGTTGTTTTTCTTTCCCACTAATTACAACAACCCCACTAAATAGCAAACAGAACTACCGTTGACGTAGAAATAAACAGAGATGCTATATTCATCCTTAAATTCAGCCTCTAGAAGATACGCCGCTCCCCTAATACATTGTGTGTAGATAAACAATTTTGTCTTTCTTTCTCTTTGGAGCACACTTTATCCTAATTAACACAGTTGTTCACTATTTAAATGGCAGACGTCCTTGATCAGTAACATTATTGTGCGTTCGTTAAAGACGGTAATTGTGTCTATCCATTAACTCTGGATATCATATATCATTATCGGTAATTGTGTATAAGGAATTTCATTCACTAAAGAGTGTGGATTAATTTTTTGGAGACATTATTTAGTGACGAGTAAATGTGTTTCTATAATGATTGATACTTAAATTTTTTGTAATCGTCTCATGTTTTGTTATTGTTGAACTGATGTTGCCTGTTTTGATTGCAAATAAAGTGTTATGTAATGTAATTCATTGAATTTTGATAAGTCGACTGATCAGAGTTTGTTTTACGTCGCATCAGTGCTACATGTATATCGTGGCGGTGATGCACTCTATTGTTTTAATCTCACATTTATAATTATCGAAGCATGTACCTTAGATCTCTGTAAATAATAATAAGCACAAACCAACATGTCCATCTGCATTTTGTTAGTCTTCATTGTACTTTTCATACTAAATTCATAATTTCTAATTTCCAAAGGTCACTTTCTTATGTAAACATATTTTCGGTACACCAACGTTGCTTATTACACCAACTCATGGTGTCGCATTATGTGTGTTTACGATAAACTACGCAGGTAACCTAATAAATATCTTCATAAATAAAATAAAAATAAAATGATTGCTCATCGACTTGTACAGATAATCGCTCAGAGTTTTGTTTGTTTAAAAAAAATGTGTATCAGAACTTTTTTTAGTTTTTAATATACATTTCATAAGTAAATCAAAGTATCGTGATGACATATTCAAAGTTGCATAAATCCTCATTGATCATGCTCGACATTAATATTAATAATTGGTAAATAGTTGACATATGAAAGACAATCATGTTAGAAAAGGATTATGAAAACCCGAAGCAGTCATAAGTTTAAGAAATATGTTGGCAGATGTGATTTATTAAGATGAACACGTTTATGTTTTAAAAAAATAATACAAGACTACCACGGACATGATAGATCATAAAACCTATTGTGGAGAATATTGTGACATGCAATGGATGTTGATAAGGGGACAATTAATTAAAAAAAAAAATGGGGGAAATTTCCCGAAATTTTCATTGTACTAAAGAACTCAAAAACGTTCAAACTTTTTCGTTGTCGCTTTATTTAATTTCCGCATTTGCGCAGAACGCAGACATGTACTTCATTCTTTTGGCCTCGTTATCGTGTTACTTTGATTAGTCTAGTAAATATAGAAACTCAAGGAACACAATACTAGTATTATGATTTTGATAATTCTTTTACTTTGATATGAATTCACGTTATCTGATGAACTGCGTTTCTTTTGTTACACTGAACATGACGTCATAACTTAAATAACGTCACAAGTAAAATCCCTAACAACAAAGCCTAAGTTGAAAACGTTACGATATTTCTATTTATTTTAAACAAATATTTAAGTTACAAAAAAAAAATATTCATACAGACTTCACCACCATTCTCATTGAATGCTTGCCTAATATTATCGAAGCTGAAGGAACTGACATATAAGTGTTTTGCAAACTGATGTTTATAGTTTTTTTTTAATATTTTGCTATACGGTTCCACCTATATCAAAGGCTAGGAAATATAAATCACTCACAAACTGTATACCCCGCCATATTTTGTATGTACCTGATCATAGTCAAATAACTACAGTTGATTGGTTGTCGTCGGTAAATGTCTATCATGTTGTTTTTTTTGTTTTTTTTAAATTACTTGGTTATAAATTGCATGAATCAGGTCGTTCATTTTTTGGCAAATGAACTGTTCATATTTTTCATGTTGGGGCCTTTTAAACGCAACCCTACGGAAGGATTTTTCCTAATTGTTGGAGACTACCGAGTTGTCTATAATTGTTCATTTGAACGTTGATGGATACCTGTATTGCCTATATATTTATAACATTAAAGATACACAAATTCATTTATAGATAAAGATAATATCGAATGGAAAACGTAACCTTGTAGTTCAGTGACACATATCAGTTTTTGAGTTAACACAAGGTATAATGAACCAATACAATCAGTGCATACTATGTAGTTAAGAACAAATGACAAACCCACATGTACTATTTTAATGCAAACCAGATACAATTACATTTGTTTACGTGTCATTCATCGTTAAATTTATTCCAATGCACCAACGTCACATACGAAAAAATCATGTACCATCCACAAGCATATATAGTATAACACAGTGTGCTGTCTCCCGATCAAAAATGATGTCAATCAAGAAATCAAGCATCTTCATAAATTTCAGTTTTAAAGAAAAAAAGATAGGTTAGATTTATATTACACTTGATCTCTGAGACAATATACGTGTACCCACATTGGTTCTTTTTTTATTTAAATGAAACAAATCAGAACAACGTTTGTTCAAGTTGTCTTCAATTTCGGAATGGATAATTCTTGTGAAGAGGATTGCATATTTATGAGCACAACAACCTCTGACACTTGCTTTCATATGCAATAATCTCAATATTAAAAACAAACCGAAGGAGTTAGCCGGAAGTGATTTGAACACCCGACACTATAAAATTGTATAACCCTGTTTGTAAGAATAACTTTGTGAATTATCATATTTGGCTGACAATCCGAAGGATCTGTGATTCTTTAACATGTGTGTCGTTGGTAGTGTCGTTGATTTCCAGAGTAAATTCCTCTGGCTTTCTAGTAGATCTCTCCGGGATTCATTTTGCGATTTTCTAATGTTCATTTGATATAAATTTGCGTTATTTTTTAGTCATCACCGTATCGAATTACTGGCTATAAGTAGTTCGTTTGGAGTATAATATTTATCTTATCAGCAGTCAAGAAATCCTAAAACCTGTTAACATGGTTAACTAAATAACGAATAAATCAAAACGACATTTGAACAAAATTATTGTGCTTTACCCAATATGATTTGTTCTCTTGATTTTAAAACGGTGCTAAGAACTAAGTAATACAAAGCGTGTCTCACAAAAATATATCTTAATATATATATGTATATATATACATTCGAGGATAAGCTTCAAACACAAGACAACTGTCAATGCGTGCTATAATGAATACATTATGATTCATTTATATTTGAATTTGCTTATATTGAATACATTACATATGTTCAATTTAAAGAAAAAGTTTTATTTAGTTCAATTTAAAAAAAAATCAAGTCGAAATGTTAATGGAAAGATTAAAGACAGACTTGCAAAAAGACTAAAAGTGTATTTGCTTAAGAGGAACAAATGCACAAACAAATAAAGCTTGCATCTGAGTTGTATGTACCCTTTGCATGTTTTAATATCATAATTTACTAAAGTTCGAACATCAATATCTTGGTTGAGAAGAAAAAAACAACACTATATATGTTGTATACAAATATTTCAAAAGATCAACTTCATAGAATATTTCCTTCATAGTATTGAAGAATTGTATCATTGGAAATTATACCTTGTACCCTTTATAATATATACAGAAAACATTTTATCTAATCTAAATAGGTTTACTATTCATCTCGTTTTTGGTTAGTTCTTCAACGGAATGTTAAACAAGCAACATTAAACAACAGATTAAGAGATGTCAACATATGACTGGTAATCTTTTAGATGAATATGTGTTAGTTTTGTTTTAAATAAAACATATAAAACATTTAAAGGCAATTCTAGCAAAACAAATATAATACTTCCATTTCAACAATAACAAATACAGAACATGATTTATTCAAAAGTGCAAACATACAATCAATCTTCGAACATCAGATTAAAATACGCAGTTGAAGACTCGGTCCCTTTTGTGCTTCCCATCTGCTTAATGTCATCGCCCGGAAATTGAAATTCCTGCTACGTCTAAATACACTAATATACAGAATAGAATCCGATACAATTGTATTCATTATTGGAAATACCTGCTATTAACCTTTGTTGTACTTATATATAGTATAATCGGGGATTGTTCTTGTGATTTGATTTTGCCAGCTATTTTATAAATATCAGCAGCATTCTGTCGATGTTACATAGATCTGACAATTATCCAGAAAAAAAACTAGAGTTGTATTTTTAAAGACAATACATTGCTATTTTTGTCATGGTCTTTTTTGTTAAGGTGTCAATTATGTCCTTTTTTACAAATATAATTTATAGATTTGTAATAAAAAAATCACCACGCTAAATTTACGCTTGATAGCCTCAAAATAATAAACTTTGACAGTTATTGTACATTTGTCCATATAATAATTGCTAGGTGTAGCAACGCATATGGTTGATTTACAGCTTACTCATCCTTAACGCAAGTTGGAAATTATTACTTACTCAAAAGAAATTAGTCTTATCTCAGTATATCGAATTATCTGAGATCGGATTGCTTTCAGAATAAATGTCCAGTATCGGTTTCAACCTTACACTAGAAAATCAAGAAATGTTAGACGAAAAACTTCAATTTTGTTTTCTTTACCTAAAACGCACTTGAGTTTGTCGATCGTAGTCATGTTAAAACGAATTACCGAATACGATTTGTATGATTACTAACACCCTCGGGGATAAAATTTCCACCAACAGTGCTTTTGACGTGTTGTGACGTAAACATTCATAAATTTGCTAAATTATAATAGTGTATGCAAGGTGCACGTTTGGTCAAATAAAACATTCATTTAATAAGAAGGTTAGGAATATTTTAGTTTAATTACTGATGTACGTATTTATATAAAACATGTTTTGCATAGTAGTTTCATATCACATTAACTGGAGATGCAGGAATTTTGTATGTCTCTTCCCCGAAATTAAAACCACTTAGGTTCGGAAACTGCTAGATTATTTACCTATAGTTTGAATATATACTAGAGATAAGAGACGAAATATGTATATTCTAATATGAAGATATCAAGAGGTGCCTCATTCATGATTTATAATTTTGAGGTCATTATTGGCATCTTTGATGTGAGAATCTGCAACACTTTCATTATAATCTTCGATGTTTTAACTTAATATGTTGCAAAGAAAGCATAATTTCTTTATCGTTGGTTGTGACGTAAACATATTCCAGGAACTAATGTGATGTTTAGTAATGGTGATTGAATAGCGATGACTTAAAGGTAAATAGAGCATGACATATTAGTTCGACGAACTAAATAATTGAAATATAATTAGTCATTATCAATTAAACAGAGACCTTGAACACATCTTGAACTTACAAAGGTTATGGAGAGTTAACTTATAAAGATCCATTCAGACACTAATTAGGACTTTGTCCATATACTATGATACTCTTTTTATGAAACATGTGGTTAATTAAACGCTCAATCATCCTTGAAGCAGATGTAAGGTATTACTTGAATATAAACCAAAGTTAATATACAATTATTTAATTTGCTGCAAAGACATTGCTTTTGTATATAAGGATTAGAAAGGTTCCGATCGAAGGGCGTGCTTCAGATCAATTATATCACGTATTTCTAGACCTTGAATGGTTAAGTGTAAGGACGCAAATAACATATAAGAAACGCCTGACCATTTTACACATACCTAATTAATAAGGGAAATAATGTTACCCCCAAAAACTTATTTTATATAAAATAGTCTTTAATGGTGTGCCTTTAGTGTTTGTTAAAAAAACTTAGTTTTATAACACAAATATTTCCCGCTAAATACGTTGCACATTTGAGATACAAAATAGAGGCATTAGCTTCGAGATCACTTACAATATTAGTATGTGTTAACATTAAAGAAATAAAATATAGTAGCGAAGAATTTATCATTAAATGTGATGCAATTATATATAAAAAAACGCAAAGATACGTTATTGTTCATCGCTGCTGAATGTCTGTTCTACTTGATCTAGCCTATGTCAACAGACGCTATGTAATTCGGTCTATCAGGTTGACATTGCTTGTTTTATAAATCTTGTAGGACAACAATAAAACGTATAGTTACCTTGACATGTATAATGCTTCATACATCTGCTTTCAAATTTGTTTTTAAACACGGGAAATTATTATTTTAAAACCACAGTATGATGTCTAAATTCTTGACAATTATTTTTCACTCATTGCCGGATTTTCAAATTAAATATATATTATTACGCTAATCTTTAGAAATATTGCCACAAAAAGACATATGGAGTAAAAACTGTTTTAACGAAATTATTTCACGTAAACGTGCAACGATACATTATCGTATGGCAATCAACACTGAGACATGCAAATAACACAGATAAAGCTTTTAAAGACACCGATATGACAAGACGAAATGCATATGTGATATACAGATTCGAACGAAATTCAATTCACTGCAGGCTACTTATCTTGTTTTATTTGCCTTACACACGTAAGCATTGGATTAACAAAAAAAAATAAAATTAAAGATGAAATGTATAGAGCGTGCATGAATTGAAATATCATTTGGTGCTAAATAGAAAGTCAAATCACACCGCTGAAAATTAATAACGTTTTTAGTTAAACAGCTCAGGTGAATGAATTTTAATCATTTTAGATTTCGGTTTTAAATTATTAGAGATTAGAAGATGTAAACAGAATTACTGTGGATTTATAATAATTCGTTGGATACCAATGTTGCTGGGTTTCATTGGTACAGTGTAACCGTTAATCTTAATAAATGTTGAACAAATAACACATTTTCTATAGGTTTTTATTGTAGGGATAGGCAAAAGCACGAAATGAAATATCCTCGAAAATGCAAGTTTTCCTCAATCCTCGAAACTAGATACTCACGAACATAACTTAATCAACACTACAACATTTTCCGGGATTTTTTAAAATTAAAGATCATTATGAATATTCGATCATTATTCATTCTGGGAATTGTATGACAAAAACCCGTACATGTCACGATAGAGAAAAACTGAGTTGTGTATGTTTGTTTTCCCCCAAAACATATAACTGCCACACTGATAACATGCATATACGTTCGCATTTAACTTGATAACACGAAATATTGCTTTCTATAGTTAACTGAATTTATTTCAAAGCCAAAACAGCTATTACATTTAAATTTCTGTATTAAATACTAGTATTCAATATAAGACAACAATTACATGAATTAATACGCATGTTAGCGTTTTTTTATGTTTTGTTTTTCTTTGAAGTAGTTTTGATGATAACATTGTTTGTTCTTATCTACAGAGACGTTTGCCTGCTTCAATAAGTTATTTATTAAGTACAGTAAGTAAATTAAAAAAGTTTGAAAACGTTTGCATTGGTAGTGATGCGATCAGTTCCACAATGCATGCAACACGTATATATGTATATGTCAAATGATTGCACAAGAGAAAAACATTTTCGTAAATCAAAATTAAGTTAATAAACAGGATGTATAAAAGTAAAGGCAACTGTTCTTCGACCATTCGAGGACTGTATAGCCAGTCATGGTCGTTGAAAACTTCCATCATCATTAGCTATCTAATTAAATCTTAAACGGTTTCCGCCATAAATGAAAGTGACCGCATTTATGTGCATTCATAATATTGAAATGTAAGTTGTATTTGAGGATGATACATACCATATATAAAGGTTAAGGATGTACACGGATGCGGCCACTTTAATGTTTGACAAAATATATCTGAAAAGTGACTTTTTTTGCATATTTGTTAGATTTTTCGTATTTAAGCTTGAATTGAAGCGTTTTGAATGACTAAATCAGTTACAATTTTTCACTAAAACTAATTGAAGCTATTGAAATAGACACTCAAGTGTTTAAAGAGTGTCTAAAATCTTTCGTTAAATGAACCTGCAATTTGAGGCCAAAATATGTTCTTACCGGATCTCCTACTCCTTTAAAAACATACCAACAATGAAACCTAACATGCTTTAAAACTGTTAAGAAGCTAATAACAATTGGGCAATTTATCATTAAAGAATAGAATAAACCGAATTAAACTGTAAAATATGTTACAAAAAAAAAATGGCCATGACAATCAAGTATATATACGAATGTCCTAACAAAGATCAGATTAATGTATGTTCAATTTCTAGAATGGGTCAAACATAATGTAATTCCAGCTTGTTTCATAACTGACTGTAATGTATTTATTTCAATTAGTTTTGAAGATCGTACACATGGTATATGACCTGTAATTTTTTACATCATATGTCTCCTTAAAAATGCTGTCGCACGTCTCGGCATTTTTGTATTCATAAATTATAATAAGACAGACAAAACCATTATCGTAAAAAAAGAAAAATCACCAGGTCTTCTCAGCTCACATATTCACATGTATATCGTTTCATATATTCGGCCTCGAGTGTTCCCGGTGAAGTATGTCGTTACAAAGCTAGCAGAATGACCATTTCTGTAGCTGTCCTGATGGTTGTTTTTATCGTGTATTTTGCTTGCAGTTTAATAGATTTCTCCTTTTTTAATCACGTTCTAGATCAGAATCTTATTATTGTATTTTTAATTTTAAATGTTAAATCAATTCAACATCTGTTTGATCCTGATATGCTTCTTTAAATGGAAATTCAACACCTTAACTACAAATGATACGATAATCAAAGTATCATCACTTCAATCGGAATATTTTATTCAGAAATAAGTTTTTATCTCGTATTCCTTCAGAAAAGTTTTGAGATTACATTATTTACATGATTTTAAAAGTCTTAGCAAAGCTCAGGGGAAGCATACACATAGAAAAATAATGCACTTAATGCAAATTAAGCTTTTATAAACATATAACATGCGAAGACATTACTATGTTAACCCTGATTGATAAAAGTATAAAAATAAAGTGTTTATATATATCATTTGGTACATTTGTAATGCATATCAAAAAGGAACGACATTAACAATGTTGTACACGTTATATATTGCAATGCGAGTCAATTTGGTTGAAGATCTGGGTAATTGGACATACAAGCCAACAATAGTATTTTCTAGATACTGGTAGTCATTTTGACCACGTTTGGACGCGTCAATGAATGTTCATTCATGCTTCATCAATCTGTGAGCATCGTTCCAAGAAAAAAAATGAATTTCAAGTACTCTTTTTTGAGATGTATCTCTGTGTTGGTACCATCTTCATATAATATAAAAATTTGCTACTTTTTTATGCAATTCTTACTTTATAATGGAGAGCATGAACTAATCACTCTAGATGTATTTACTTTAGTGTGCAATGTTTTAAACATTTCATTAAGAACGTTCATCGCTATATAGAATATTCGCAAACATAAGTTCGTAAGAAATATTTCCCCTGGTACCATGTGGTTGTAAGTTATTTTTTTCAAGGCTTAATTGGACCTTACTAAATCGGGTTTTGGTTCAAATCAGTATATCAACATGAATGAGTTTCATATGTTAATGGATTAACATTTAAAACTGACATGGTTACAGTGCCATCTAGACAAAATCATTTTCCAGACACACCATAAATTTAATAAGATATTGTATAAAGAGTATACAAACAAAACATATTTGTAATTTTATAAATATCTGATGCAGATTTTGATATTGATTTACAATCTTATAGCATTTTTTAAAATCATATGTGATAATAAAGAAAAAAGTAAATTTAGTAGGTTTTTTAACCTATTGGTTAACCAAGCATAGAAAGGAATTCGTTACAATCCAGTGTTTTCAAGCGGTTGTACACAATTTACTATCAAAGAACTGATATTGTGATAAGTTTCTGATGAAAAAGAAGTACACTCTTAAATAACGAAAATAAGTTATAAACCAGTCTTCAAAGGCAAAATTATATGCAACTGACGTTTAAATACGTTGTTTGACTAATGACCTCTATTTGAAATGTGTAGGATTTAACTGCTACGGCCTTATACTAGTGGCTAATTAACTAAAAAAATAAAGGAATTAAATTAAGTCGATTTTGTTTGATTTGTATCATTATATGACGTAACATATTGAATTTCAATGTTCGCTGGTTACATTGTCCTCAAATTAAAATAATAGTAAGAGAGTATAACCTTGATAACAATAGAGTCATGCGTATTCAAGTGTTAACGGTTTTACGATCTTCACTACAATGATTAAATAGAAGAAATACACAAAAAAATATTACAAACGGAGAAACAGACATAGTCACTGTCGTTTTGTTAAAATAGAATCTGTCATTTTTGATTGTCAAAAGCACAGAAAACATGTAAAATTTCTATTGAAAAACGATCGTTCTAGCTTGAAATTGCCATGCACATATTATAATAATCGATTACTGTGTTATGTGTAAGCAGTGTCCCCGTTAACGAAAAAGTTTGTCATGATATACAGTTAATAGCTACATGTATACATGTAGTCTACCCATGATAATCATTGATTCATGTGTTCATTGAAGCGTAATATGTCAATAGATCTGCACTACAATGAATAATATAACCACATACACATCTGTAATACAGACACAAACATATACGATCAATGTCAGTTTGTTATAGTATAATATGCAAATAGAAAAAAAACTATGCATATTTTTGATAATCAGAGGCAAATAACAGGAATTCATCAATAATCATTACAGCTAAAATTTGACTTTAGATGAGAAAACTATTTTGAGTGTTGAATTCATAATGTGTTACCAGTGTTTCATTTATTGAAAACAATCAACCACTGTATACATGTACATATTCATATACTGTAAACCAACTTATTTTCGCGGATACTTTATTTCGCGTTTATCCCCAGCTAGTCCAATTCGCGGTGATTTTCTAATTTACTTCGTGTAGTTTGATAAGGAAAGATCTAAGTTGTACATATTCACGACGATTTAATTTCGCGTTATTTTTTTACTCGCGAAAGTCGCGAAAATAAATCGCTAGCGAAATTAAGTTGGTTTACAGTATATGCAAACACATATTCTATGCAGCAAGTGTTCGTATCTTTTCCAGGGTAGAACCGCTATGGCTAGAACCTGTTCGAAATGTGTTAATATGTGAAAAATGTTATCTCGGCGGTTAATAACTGGACCTTAAGTTAAGTGCAACTGGGTATCTCTTACTGTGTGAACTCATGAATAAATTAATGTATGAAATGGATCAGTCGGACATGCTTATGTTAATAATCCGATTAAAATGTAATTTAACCTTTCAATCAGTATAACATACAATGTATTATTGAACATTTCTATTTCTATGGTGTATTCCCCACATAGAGAGATTTGAAAAAAGTTGATTCTAATACTAGATAATACCAGTTTGCTATTTCTATCCGGTATTGTATGATAAGAAGACACTTGTTTTCTTTTTTTCTTTTTTGATAACTCGATATCGTCATTCAATGTTAATTACAAACAATCATGATTTTATAAACGCGGAAATAATTAAACTGATGAATTCGAGAACTTACGTTAACATATTTGCATTACAAAGAGAAAATGATAAATATGACATTTGGAAATGTATATTATTAAAATAGGATCTAATGAATTCCATTATTGTTCTTTAATATTCATTAAGAAACCAAATCATCCACAATATTATATTACAAAATGTTTTGATATCGTATCAAATACAATTTCATTAGTCTAAATCTATATAGATAGATGTCAAGAGTCATTTTTGTAAAAATACGCATTATGTTTGTTCTTAATTTTCTACGTAATTCGGCCTCTTAAATATGTTTATTATGTACGTAAACATTTCACTACTGATATATATGGTCAGTCAATAAACCCCACTGTGTCAATGTTACTGTTAGGTATATGACTTGAATTATAATTGATGGTAATTATTATAAACTAGCGGTTTTTAAATTACTAGGAGTTCCCATCCATATAAGTGATTACATTAGCTGAATTAGGCCAAATCTTGGTTGTCAAAGCTCTCGAAAATTAAAACACCTCTTCTTCAATTCCAAGTGATAGCAATGAAGTATTACAGACAATTGAAATAAAACAATTTCCGCATGTTTATGCTAGGGCTTTGTTTGTATGACTATTTGATATGTGCACTCATATTATTAACTTGTGTTGTGTTTTTAGGTGTACTATACTTTAAACTTGTATATGCCATACATGGTATATTACTGTGTACTATATGTTTGAAACTGTGTTGTTTTCCTGACTTTTGTATGTGTAGTATATGTTGTAATTAATTTAAAAAGCTCACTAGAGCCTGTGTTTATACAGTTCATTAACTATCAACTCTAAATAAGACATTGAAACTTGAATCATGAATCTTGAAAATACTAAATAGACCAAAACCATCAAAAAAAAATCAACCTTCAAGATAAAATTAGAACGAAATGTCAAACATTGAACGAATGTTAGCTTACTGTTATATGCATGACCTAGTACAAGTTAATTTCACTTTAAAAATATCAAAACCAAATTAAACAGTTGTTTTCTACTTGTATCTAACATGTTTGAAATATGTATGAGTTCTTTATCTAATAACTTCCGTAAACGTTCTATAATTTACAAATGTATCATTTCATATCTGTTTTTTTTCTAGAAGTGTTACACATACCGAGACACATTTGTATCATAATCAAACTATGATTATCTGATCACAGTTTGTTTACAAAAAATGTGTATTTTGTGTACATACTTTCAAGAAATGAATTTAAATATTTGAGAAAAAGTCATTTATTTATCATCTTATGTTCATTTTAACACATTGTGTGCACACTTGCTATTAATTTCAATTTTAATTTGTTATTGAAACAACACATCATTATTGTATACAATGAAAACAATACTAACTATTCATTTACTTACGATTAAGCTTGAGTATTACAATGATTTGAATTACCAGTAAAAATCCGTCTTACAATTTCCATTATCCCAAAATGACAAACTGTATGTAATTGGTAGAGATATGATATCGGAAAAGACATCTGCATTGGTATAAGCAATACCTAGTATTGGATATCCTAACTTTACTTTATTTATCAATATTGACACGTGAGGTATCAATATGTAATGCAATTATTATCTAACTAAGATTGACTTTTGCTACTGATAATAATCAACGTGTTTTATTCAGATCTACGATAAATTCAATTACAGGATTTTGATTATTGAATGAATAATTATTTTCTTAAATCAAATAGTTCGCATTCATGTAATTCGAAATAAAACACTAATAAAAAAATCATTCATTTTAAAAAAAAACATGTGATAATTAATGTTTTCAATTAGAAAGTGTTAGTAAATTAGGTTGTCCTGCTAAATTAAACCCCGTTACGTAGATGTAGTATGCTCAAAATTAATTAATGCAATTCTAGACATAAGCAAGTTACCAGAATTTTACTTATAAGTTAAAAAGGATGTGTACACTGCATTAACATATGACTAAAAAGGCATAGAGGTTATTCATATCTGAACTCATTGCATAACGGATGAACGAGTGTAAAATATGGTTTGACTGACATCCGAATTGATGAACACGGTTTCAACATCAGTAAATATTTATGAATGTTTGAAAATGTTAAACCGTTAGAGTATCAACTTTAAATTGCTCCTACGCGATATTATTAGACTTAGTTGACAGTATACCACAAATACATGGTTTTATTTTCTTTCCAAAACATCATAGATTTTTTTTTTCTTTGAAACCCTGTTATTGTTTCCTTCTGTTTTTAAGTTCAACGAATCATATATATGAGGACATTTGTTTCAACTTAAATATAAAAAAAAAACAGACGCCTATTTTAACTATATAATGGTAATACATATATTTTACAACTTTTTACAAGTGCATGTTGAAAGATTACTCTTTAAGAGTTTGTCTGCATCCCAAATTTTGTCTACATCTTATATGCACTTCTGTGTTGGTTATGAAGTAGAGCCGAAAGATACCAAAGCGAAATTCAAAATACGTGAAGTAATACTAGAACTTAGATTATAATTATATTTTTTTTTTGTTAAATATTAATTAACGCAAAAAAGTTAATCCCACACACGTAGTCTTATATACCATGAAGGAAAGTGCAAATGGTACTGCTACATTATATGAAGACGAGGAGATAATGTACAATGTATAATTGCCATTTAAACAATTCTCTACCAAACACCTTATGGCATAAGTGTTAACAACTGAGTGTTTTAGCACGGCCTTCAGCAATGATTATCGTTTTTTGTTTGTGCTTTTGATTTTGCCAATAGATTAGGGACTTTTAGTTCTGAATTTTCCTCGGAATTCAGTATTTTTGTGACTTACTTTTCATAATACAGTGATTTATGATTGATTCCTTTTACAACAATAGAACATATGTTCAAGTTTGTTTCTTGAAACAGGGTGATTACATGCCAGCGTTACCCTCATAAAGAGGTTAAGCTAATTCATTACTTGAGACCGAAATGCGAAATATGAATAAGAGCGTATATTATTAACTCACGAACATGTTCTCGTTATGTTCCTTGTTCTCTAATTTTCAACTGTCATCTATTTTTCCCGTCCTTTCTCTTATCAAGCAGAATTTTTGCAGAATGCATTACAATTGTGAAGGACAAGCCCATACACAAACAAATATCTAAAAACAATATATATGGAAATGGTGCTGTTCAACAAATGTATACTCTAAAATAGATTTGTTTAATATAAGAGAAGATAAAACCAACACCATATCTTTACATTTAACCATACAGAATAATTGTATACTTGTTTACTAAAAATAAACATGATAAAGACCTGGTAATACATGTTTGCCTGAAGGCAAATTGTCTAACTTTACTAAAACATCTCTTATGTTGTTTGAATTGACTTCACTTTACTTTAAATATTCTAGCTGTTGCATGTAACAAATTTACTTGTATCATCAAAGTCTTGCATGTCTAGTTTTAATACAATTCTGACAAACTATTACAAGATTTTCTGGTCAGGAATTGATGCGTTTCTGAATGACAAAACAAACTATGTTGTATTGCAGTAAAACATTTTCAGTGTCATAAACATATGTCTTGATCTTACATGGTCACTAAATCATGTACACAGGTTAAAAATGAGGGGGGGATTTGCTGGGTTAACTTCCAGTTATTGCTGTTTTCTTGTATGCAATGAAATGTTGTGTGAAATTTGTTCTATAGACTGTTCAGGCTATAATTGTATTTCTACCAAGTATTTCTTAATTTGAAACAAAGATAAACTCTGCAAAGTTTTTAGAAAAGTGCAAATTTAAAAAAGGGAAAAATCATTGGTGATATTACACCATAAGAGATGTTTCAAATGAACCTATTTTTTTTTAAAAATTGAATACATAATTTAACATACACTTTTCAATTAACTAAGTTAATTATTGGTATATGGTTGACTATCAGTAGAGGATAGGTCACTCCCTAATACATTTTGTCCTGGTAAACAAACGTTCACAACGTGGTTGTTGTTGATCTTTTCGTAACAAACTTAATCCTAATTAACACAGTTGCTCATATATTCTGTGGTGGACGTCCTTGATATAAGTAACATTATTGTGATTTCGTAAAAAAAGATAATTGTGTGTATCCATTTACTCTTGATATTATATATCATTATCGATAATTAGGTAAAAAGAAATTTCATTCACTAAAGAGTGTGAATGAACTATGCGGAGACAGTATATGTGCAAGTATTACTCTAATGAATGATACTTAAACTGCTTAGAACCTTTTTTTATGTTTTAATATCATTTAAAACACCGTAGCCTGATATGATTTCAGGTGAAATATTACAATTTGTGTGATAGATTTAATTGATAAATCGATTGATCAGTGTTTGTTTTACGCTGTATCAGCGCTATTTGTGGCGTTGGTAAACTAGTAAAATACAATTTCACAGTTACGTGTACATTAATATAAGTAGGTACTTTAAAGCCATGGCAATTCTACAAAGAAACAACACATAGAGTCAATCTGCATTTGTTTAGTCTATTGTACTTGTCATTCTAGATTCATCCTTTATGATTTCCAACAGTCACTTTTCATTGTTGAACGTGATTTCGGTACATTAACTTTGCTTATAAAACCAATTTATTGTGTTGCTTCATGTGTGTTTACGAAAGGAACCTATAACCTGTGTTTCTCCTAAGATGACATGATCGCGTGATTATGTTTCTACCTTATGCATGCTATGTGATTCAAAAAACAAACACATTAAAACAATGGTTTCTCGAAAGTATATATCAATGAATAGTACTGGTTCAAATGTTTATGTTTTTCTTACTAATTTAGATATATCAATTCGAGTTATTAAAATGTTGTGACACTTATAACGGTAGCGATAGTTATCCATATATTTTTTGTGAGGTTTGAACTTATGTTATCTTTTTTATAGATACTATTATAGATATTTTAGACACACAATTGGTTATCTGTCATAGTGTTCAGTTATTATTAATACATAACTGCTAAAAGAACTTTAAAGTATTTTCTGTTTTAGTATTTCAGTTACAACATTTTGAATGAAAATGGGAAAACGCGTCAAACAGATATCAACCTGACCAAAGAGTAGAAAACAGACACAAGCCAGGAATTGATTTTCCGCGATAATGCCTCTACTTCTCACAAACAGCAGGACTTCAGGTGTCTTTAAACAGACATTGTTCTTCGAAATGAACGTCACACTAAACTTCAGAACTAAAATGACTAGCAAGACTAGCAATAGCCAGAGACTCCTGTCTTTGGATATGCTCGAAATGCACGTCGTTACACATTTTTGTGAGATTTCTTCCCGTCCCTTTACACCTAGCTAAAATAGAATAAGCAAACACACGACAAGAAGCACAACTGCAATCAGTTTCAAGAAGTTCGAGTTCGATATTAGAAAATGTAATTAGTAGAAACTAAGCAAAATAACAATATTAAATACTTAGTAATTTGTCAGAAGTAATATTGATCGAACGGTTTAGTACTTACAAAATGTAATCATCGGATTATAATCGCGGTACACACACACATCGAAAAAAATACACAAACTGATGTGTAATGACTTAATCACCTTATAAGAACAATCATATTGAATGGTTATTTTGCTCTTAGAAAGTATTTTAAGGTATCCGACCCATAATAGACCACGTGACTAAAATTAGTTGAAGTCTACCGAGGTCGATCTTATCTTTTCACCTCGGTATTTTCCGGCGATTTCAATAATTTTATTTTTCACATTTAAAAAATTTGACAAATACAAATATTCTTTCAGTTTCCATTTCAAATTGATTAATTTAGTTGAAATATCTAATTTTAAGTCCGAATATGTGTTTTGGAAGTAACGTAATAATCATAACCGATGTAAACAATAACACAAAATGGCCGACTCGGTCGTCTGTCGTGACAAACGGGGGAGGTTTTCAAAGATACTACAAGAAACAATTGAACCTGAAGGTACAGAAAACATTGAAATTGACCATAATTATGGTGTGGGACACTTATGTATAGCCGGAGCAACAGCTAGGCTGTGCAGTTTGCTGCCCCGGCATTGACAAACTTTTGGGGGGTACAAAGATAAATACCAGTACATTTACCTCTTGGCATTCGGGAAGAAGATTGGTGGAATGGGGAACACTGCTGGACCATCTTAAATTGTGTTCGAGGTTTTACAACGGCCATCTTATATTAAGCCACCAGACTATAAAAGGAGAAATGAAATGTGGACTGGGTGGCTATCTATATATCCTGTGCACATCGTTAGTAATTGAACAGGGTTCGTTATGGATCAACCCACAAAGAAAACCCAAGTTCCAAGGGAATGCCAAGTTTCTGTGTGAATACTAAGCTTGGGGCAGGTAAGAAACAATCTAGTATGCTTTTCAGTATTAATTATTATTCTATCCTAACCTTCATTCCGATTCATCATTTAACCTTTAACATGTACTGTACGGGTAACACAAATTACCGAATAACACATGTAATGACCGAATAACTATTCGAATATCAATATTACAACATTTGAGTGACTTTTAAACATATATTATTGAATACAATTATATTAGAAGTGTATTTTATAATCTAAAAATGATTTACAAGTTGAAGGTAAGTAAATATTGATCATTATAAATGTACTACATGTATTGGTATCTGGTATGTTCACCCTGATTACATACTTGCCATAGGTTGGTACGTTCTACATGATACCAATGTTGAGCTTAAAAAACCTGATAAAAGCCTCCCTCTTTTCATCAAGACATTGGATGAGAAATCAGAAAATAATTTATTCATGAGCAGATGGCCAAAAGTAGGACTGAATTATAGTATTTATCATGTTTATAAGCCAAAATCATTTTCAAGATCTTTTTTACTTTAATTTTTTATATGAAAAGTTGTTTTACTCCTACAATAGAAACTTATTCAATGTAGTTACATGTACAGTTCGGGTAGGGACTTATTTTTATAAATGAAGAGCAAACAAACAATTGACCGTTCATACATGTATATATCTCATTATCTTGGAGTTTTTTCTGTTTAATTTCTATGAATGTAAGAAGAAGTTGATACTTTACGTGTTCAAAACAATGTACATGTACTTCCCATTTTAATCTGATATCCATACTATACTTCATTTTTTTATACAATAACTAAAATTTAAGTACAGACAAATCATGCATATATTTAATGACTGAGCAAATAAGACACAAGTTCACCAAGGTGTATTGTCCCTGAGTAAATTTTCAGCGTTGTAAGGTCACAAGTTGTAAAGCTTTTCAATTTTTGAATTCTTTGATTATTTATTCTTTTTATTACATCATGTACATGTACATCAGTAAATAGCATATTTACAATAAATATTATAAAGTTTTTTTTGATATTTATCATATGTCCAGTTTTCACTTTATTATATTTGGTAAGAAAATTTGTATAACAAACTAACAAATATAAAAAAGAAGATGTGGTATGATTGCCAATGAGACAACTACCCACAAAAAGACCGAAATGACAAAAACATTAACAACTGTAGGTCACCGTACGGCCTTCAACAATGAGCAAAGCCCATACCGCATAGTCAGCTTGATCATTTGTACAAACATACATGTACAAAGGATGTATATGTACATTGTACTGCTACATTTATACATTCCTTATCTATATGTGCTATCAAAATGAAAAAAAATGTGTAACATAAATTTATATTTCATTTTTAGAGAAACCATCCTTGTTAAAGATGTGACATTAATCCCTCCAAACCTACAAAACACAATTGATAAGGTAAGTTGCAGATTATCTGAGATATTTTTGATTTAAATATCACCCTAAGAAATGTAGCATACATGTAATGTATTACTCTTCTTTCATTTATATGATCACGAAGATACATGCACCTTGTAATTTGTACAGTTGTATATATATATGTATTTCTGCCATCTGTCACTGTTAATTTAAATGTACATTATGGGTCAGTAAATAAGTAAATAATCGAAACATGATACATGTATAAAGACTAATCATGTGTATTCTCATTAACTAATACACAGGTTTTTTTTTGTTCAGATTGATAGCAATTTTGTTGTCAATTGTTGTAGTGTCATTGAAAAATGAATGAAATAAATGGTTGTACCTAAAATTATTTGAAACATGTCTGAACTTAACTTATATATAGAAACAATTAACATTGTATAAACAATTTTTATTTACATTTGTATATCTATATGTACATGATCAATGTATCAATGATGACAAGGAACTTTTTAAATTTCAGAGATGCTAATTAACCTTGTTAATGACTGTGGAGAACTTATGCTACATTTACCTCATACACAGACAAACACAGATGGGCAAAGGTAATAAATAGAGCAGTTTTCTAAGATACATGTTCATGTTAATTGTTATATCATGTATATTATGCCTTGTCTTTAAAAAAGATAGACATGAAACATGAACACATACATTGTATGTACATGTTCCATGTTTACATGTATTAGAGAGTTATATAACCTGTTTAAAATCTGATTACTACTTAGTACTATCAGAATTTTAGTCTATTTGTTTCTTTATTTGTCCATGATTTATCTTATAATGGATAGAGTTGAAAATTTAATCTATAAAGTTGGATAAAGTATTCTTAATGCTTGCATTGGTACAAAGTTATTTTGAAAATAAGAAGATGTGGTATGATTGCCAATACGAAAACTCTCCCCAATACATGTATTTCACATGACATATGAAGGAACTACTTTAAGTCACCATGCAACCTTACACAATAAGACAAACCCATACTACATACTCAGCTATAAATTTAAACAATTCAAAGGAGAAGACTAAATACATTTACAACTATTGAATTATTGGTTATACAGCATTAAAATACAACTACTGAATTACTAGTTCCTGACTTGGGACAGGCACATACAGAATGTGGCAGGGATAAACTAGATTGAACTTTATTTAAAAATTACCCATTATCAAACTAAAAATGCCTATAACTTAGTGAACTCAGATTACTCTGCTGTTCAATGCATATTTTTTATATAATTTGCCTCTTGTAAAAATTAGCCTGTGAGATCAAGATGCAGATATATCCACCAGATACCAAATACCACACCAAAGCAGACATTTTCAAATGTTGAGGGACCCATGAATACATCTACATCCTTCATTGTAATGGACTTTGAAACAATGCTAGATGGCTTCCTATTCATCTTCGCGATATGGCTTCATTAGAAACAAAAAAACCTGCTTGTACAATATCCAGGAAAAGACAGCTAATTAATAGGCACATTATTTCAACATGGGTTATGTATCTCTTACGATCGGATACTGGAAATATCAACGCAATTAGGTGAAGCTGTTGTTGAACGTTATTTAAAAGGTGTGGTATGCCCGCCTTTATTATAGAGAAAAGTGCTTACCACAGCTGCAGTCGAAAACATAGATCACAACCCAAGCTCAACAACATCAAAATCATCTGTTCATGGGACCGGAATCTCTATTTTAGAACATCCAATGAAAGATGATATCGGCGTTAGAATGGATGAGTTAATATTACCTACACATAAACCAAAATCTAAAAAGGTACCTGAACTCCCTGCTGCTTATATACATATGAAACTGGCATATCTGAAAACAAAACCAGAACCTCTCATTCTGCCTGACGATATTACTAATATACTTAACCACGATTATCTGTTCATGAGTCTGCAAAATGAGTATGAGTGATTAAATACGGTGAGATTAACAAGTGAAGATATTACGTCCGAAAATATTTCATGGTCATCATTTCATTCCTCAGAGAGACGTGGACCAACTGTTGAAGTGAGTCTAAGTTGCTTAATGCCATTATTTCAAGAACAAACTCACTCAGTTGCTTCCATAAAACATTCGATGCATAAGATCAGGGATGTTTTGACGTTTAAGAACTCCAGTCATTACAACAGACCAACCGCTATTTGTTTTGGCAAAGCAAATTCAATGGGAATGGCAAAATGAATACGGTGAAAACAAATTCGTTGTTATGTTCGGTGGATTACATATTGAGATGGCATGTTTAAAGGTTTTTGGGTGATCTAATGCGGGATAGCGGTTGGATAGAGGCTTTATCAGAAGCAGATGTTGCATCCTCTGGGACTGCAGAATCGTTCTTGTCAAGTTATAATACTCCGAAAACTAGACTAGCACATCAAGTAACGGCATGTGTATTGTTTGATTTACTGATGTCTGCTTATGAATCTTCTAATAACGAAGATCCCAATGAATCGATATAATTTGACAATTTTATACAATGGTGTGAAGAAAGAAAAGTAGGTAGACCTCATTTTGAGTTTTGGAATTCGGTTCTTGAAATTCAGCTGTTGGTTTTTTGATACATTCGATCATTACGAGAAGCGGATTTTGAGCTTTATAAACAAACGTTGTCTTCCTTAATCCCATACTTTTTTGGACTTGATCATATCAACTATGCTAGATGGCTTCCTATTCATCTTCGCGATATGGCTTCATTAGAAACAAAAAAACCTGCTTGTACAATATCTTTACTGTCTATCTTGTAAATATCTTCAGAATCCTCAAGATTAGAAATGGATTCCCATAATCATTCATAACAGTCTTAAGACTTCTCACTTTGTCAATGAAATCTTTTTGCAAAGACATATAATTGTCATGATGTCTCTCATCTGTGTTCTTTCTTCTAGAAGAATAGTCCTCGAACTGGCTTATCAGTCTACTGATTTCTGGCCCGGCCACCATCCACCGTCGCAAAGCAGCGGGTCCTCGGTCAGCCCTACATCACCACCATCACCTTTAACAATAGCGTTATTCTGTTCATGAGCCTGGTCTATCGCCATGTTTGAGAAAAACACGATTTGATTTTTTAACAGTGAAATGCCCTTTAATAAATTCTCTGTAAATTTTTATGACAAATTCTAATGATGACCATGACAATCTCAGTCCGTGTAATCACGAGAAAGCAGACACAAGGATATTTATTCATATCAGAAGTGCAGCTGAATTAGGGTGTTAGTCTTCACTGGTAATCAGCTCGTGGTTTTGGCGGTGTCTCTTTTTAACACACTTAAACTAGAAAAACTTTGGGCTGCCTTTGGAAAAGGAAAAGACCTGAGATGGCTTCCGATTCATGAAATTCCTCATGATCTTGGTCCTAAATCAGAAGCTTTGCTATTTTTTCATGCTTTTACTGGATGTGACACGGTCTCCGCTTTTCATGGAAAGGGGAAGAAATCGGCATGGCAGACGTGGGGAATAGTTTATGATGTAACCGAAGTTTTTGAACGATTGGGTAAGAAACCTGAATTGGTCAGTGACGCTGATATGGAGTTGATAGAGGCATTTGTTGTGATTATGTACGACAGAACTACAACTATATTTGACATCAACGAATGCAGACTTGAACTGTTTGCACGCAAACAAAGACAGTATGACACCATTCCACCAACTTGAGCTGCACTGCTTGAGCATACCAAACGAGCTACATATCAAGGTGGCCATGTATGGGGACAGGCAGTCATACACGATCAACAGCTTCCTAGTCGTGGTGATTTGGGATGGGTTAAAGAGAACGCAGATGAAATGTGGATTCCTCATTGGACACAATTAGCAGCAATTGCTGCATCTTGTCAGGAGTTACACAAATATGGCTGCAAAAAAAACGTGTTCTGATAGATGTAAGTGTTATAAAGCTGACTTGACCTGTACAACATTGTGTTCATGTAGCTGTTAAAACGGAATACATCGGAAAATATCGTAGATTATTACACATATCAATCCTCCAGCATGTCTCATATAATTACCGATATACCAAAACGGGCATTTTTATCATATATCTATACCACTATTATTTCACTCGAGTGTACAAACTTTTTCGACCCTAACCAGAAGTGGTGATTTTTTTTCAATTGTTGTCTGTTTGACATATTTTCATATCTTTTTATTGTATTTCAAATAGTTTTCATGACAAAAAAGTAAAATCACAAAAAACTATAGCGTTGAAAATGGTTAGGACAGTTGTTCAATGTCAAAAATTGATCAAAATAATGTCAATTTTGAATTCAAGATGGCCGCCGTGAAAAAAAATCGAAAACATGTTGGCTACCCCTCTAATATGATTAAGTACTTCCTAATGAACGTCTATGCAAAATCCCTTGCTTGTATCACAGTTTGCATGATTTTGTCAAATTTCAGTACTAAGCCGCCACACTACAACTGATTGAGTATGTTAGCTAATATTTAATCAATTATGTTTGAATAGTGCTACATGTACACAACAACCTGGGTGGATTTTGCTTTTTCCACTGGCCCACTCCAGCTAACATATCTTTTTTGTTAAAATATTGATATCTAATACTTATCTGCTTTTTTTCATTTGATTGTACTAGCAAGTCTTTTGATTAAACAAAAGATATTGCACGCCCACTCTTATGGGTGGGCAGAGTTGACAAGCTAGGGAGTTCGCCCACTCCCACCGTGGACCGGTTGACAAAGCAAAATCCACTTGAGCTGTAGTGTATATTTGAAAGTCAATGACTTTTATTAAAAACAAAAACACTTTTTTAGTACCCCTATTTATATACAAAAGATGTCATATGATTGCCAAAGATTCAACAATGAGCAAAGCCCTAACTGCATATTCAGCTATAAAAGGCACTGAAATGGCAAATGAAAGAATATGCATTGTGGAGTTGACATAAAAAATGTGTCTTCTGACCCCCTCTCCTACATTTATTTATGGAACATCCCTTATTCTTGTAACACATACACACATTTAGTAGTCAGATTGCTTTCAACCATATACTATTATAGTGATAATTTTCTTCTTCAGAATGCTAAATTTGAAAGATTTAATTAATTTGTGATGAATTTTCTTTTTTACTTCCAGATAGGCAAGATGCTATCTCTCATATCAAAGAGTTAGAATATAAAACTGGCAGCCAGTATTGATATATTGTGGTACTAAAAGCTCCAATACCATGAGGGGCTGAAGACATAACAGGAATTGTGTGGGATTTTACCAACCTTAGACTAAAAAGAAAAATTGTTGCTGCATTACAGATATTTTGAACTCAGCATTTTTTACTAATGTTTTTAATGTTAATTCTCTCCGTTGTGAATAATATGATATCTATTGTTGCAATGGGCATGAATTGAAAGTTCCTCATGATTGTAAAACTGTTTTCCCTTGACATTGACCACATTTCATGGATTTGTGAAAAAAGTTATGTGCCTATGGTCAAGTCCATGTATCAGATTCAAATAGCAATAGGTCTGCTTAATTTTGTATACTTATGATTGATCCTGATCTCATTGTTATGGTTTATTGATCAATGTTAATACATGTATAAAAAAGATTTAATATTGATTGTACATTGTATATATAGATATATGATAATACTTATGTGTATCTTTTGAACCATCATGACCATGTTATACTTTCATGATAATGTACAAATAAATATTGAAATGTTACATGTATAGAGTTTATTTATATCATTGAAGAAGATTATTTCTATTATTTATTATGTGCATGAAGTAGGATAAATTCTTTCTGAAATATTTCATAACAGATAATTAACCTAACTGAGTTCAATGTTGAACAGGAATGATGGGGTATGTTTTAATAAGCTCTAGTAAATGCTGGTGTGAAATATAAGACAATGCATCCTCAGTCTGAACCACCAATGCTGTCATATGATGTCTGGTGTTGCACATTGGACAAAATCAAAAACATGTAGCAAAACTATAAATATTGTCCATCATTTTTAAACCCTCCACATTATGTATGTATTTGTCTGTCCCAAGCAAGAAGCCTGTTATTCAGTGGTTGTGGTTTGTTTGTGTGTAAAACATTTGTTTTTTGATCATTTTGTTTTTTAAATAAGGACGTGAGTTTTCTCATTTGAATTGCTTTACATTGTCATTTTGGGCCTTTTATAGCTGACTATGTGGTATAGGCTTTGCTCATAGTTGAAGGTCATACAGTTACCTATAATTTTTGTGTCATTTTGGTCTCTTGTAGAGAGTTGTCTCATTGGCAATCATACCACATCTTATTTTTATTATAAACTTCTGAAATATGAGCAAAAAGGAGAGAATTTTCATATTTCAGGTCCTAGAATTACCTTGACCTTTGACCTTTTCACCTCAAGGTTGAAGTTAATCTTTAATCTAATGCATATCATAAAGTTATCATAATTTACAAATGAAATGAAAGATTATAGTACATAAAGGTAAGTTTACTATAGAAAATTGAGCAAGAAAGGAGGTCATTGTCTAATTTTAGCTCCTAAAATTACTTGACCTTTTGACCTGCTGACCCCTAAATGTTGAAACCAAACCATGATCTTTTGAATATCATCAAATGGTCTTTATTAACAAAGGTTGTGAAGATTATGGGACCAATAGGTAGATACACTTTTGAAAATTTAGCAAAAAAGAAGATTTTTGTTCATTTAGCTCCAAAAAATGACCTTGACCTTTGACCTTTTGAACTTTTTATGTCATAAATATCATAGTTTATTCTTATTATAAGATCATATGAAGTATGGTTAGTTTTGATAAAGATTTACATAAATTATACCAAAAAACATCAGAACAGGGATACCAAGTCTCTATTTACGAACTGTGACCTTGACATTCTAAATCAAATTTTCTCGAAATTGGTACGGTAAAAGTTTCCAATTTTTTTTAGGATGGAACAATATGTAAAGTTAATTTAAATGTCATTTTTTAATGCTCTGCTGAAATATTAACTTTTGAACTAGTGAAGATATAAAATTGACAATTTTTAGACTTTTCTCCTTTTTCTATTATTAGTAACAATAACACAGTTCTAAAAATAGAATAGCAAAAAAAACATTTTATTTTTTATGTTCAATTTTACAAGGTTACATGTAAGGTTCCTTTTAAAAGATAGATAAGTAAATTATACTATATTGATTTTTTGAAATTACATACTATTTAAACCCCTTATTTGGCATTTGAGGACACAAAAGGGGGGGCACTGTAACCCAGCTCTGCTGTTAACCTGAAATATTTTGCGGATTTTTTTTTTCATAGTAAGAACTCTTAGATTCCCCTACTTACAATCCTTGATAAAAATGTAAATTATTTTGCTTGTTGAATATTGGCGTATTATGGGCCGAATACCTTAAACATTAATCATCAATGTGTTCCAACAAAAACTACATGTCGTAAAATTTGAGCGCGAATACTTTCGTTAATATTTTGAGCAATTTACTAAAGGTATCCAAATTTGGAAGCTTGTCGTAATACTCTGGTACAGGTAGTTATGAATGCAAAATACAAACAATGGTACACATTTGTTATTTCCTTTTATCATTAACAGAATGAACATTACGAAGAAGGCGAAATATAAATATGGCTAGTGTTAACTTTGTAATAAAAAATCTAATTGTCTTACTTTTTTGCAGTCTAATAGAAAAAGAAAGGATTTAACAGGTTGCTACTCATGAACCCGTTGATGTTAACAGGGAACATGTTAGAATGATACACTTATAACAAAGAAGATATCTTTACATTTATGTATTTCATCTTTTCTGTAAATTAAATTGTTATATATTTCAAAAGCATATGAAACACCTGGTCTGTTTTCTAGCCTTATGCATCACTGTTCAAAATAAACCTGATTTGTCATAACATTTTGAAATTGCTGTTGTTACAATGTTCTTAACATCATCTTTAATGTTGACCCTTCGACTGTTTTAATTAGGGGATCACGTATAAGTCGTGTGGAAACGAAATTATTAAGTGACAGACTAAACTTTAAATTGTATCTCTTTATTGAAATGTCACACCAAGTTAAGTGTTAACGCTAAGAATGTTCAAATAAAGTAAAATGTATATACAGGAAGATGCAGCTGAAATATCCGGGGATACTGTCAGGCCACAAAGTTGAGTTTTTAAATGATAAAAACGATATGCCAGTAGTTTTCTTTATTTTACGTGTCACATGTCAAATTGAATTTCCGAAAGAGGTTTTCAATGCTAGCTCAAACCGCTTTCAGTGTTTATTTTGAATTTCCTATCAGAATCGAAAAAAACATCACTAGTTACGGAATTTCATAAATAATCATTTGACAAGTTTTTAAATGTTCAGTACAGATGAATGCAATCCAAACCTGTCCATCAAGTTAACTTGATAGTCAGTCATTGGCACTGGTCAAAGTTCAACTGTCAAAGGATATATGACTGCTCTGACCAGTTCTAAAATCAAAATCTAGTTAACCTAAAAATCGGACTTGGTCCTAGAACTGTTTTTATGTCTGCCAAACAGTTAATTTGGAAACCGGCCCGCTATTGACACAAGTTAACTTCGAACCAGTTCTGTCATAATTTAACATTATTCAACTTCGAAACCAGTCCTGCCACAAAGAAAACATAAGTCAACTTTTGCTTTGACAAATCCGATCAAAACCAGACCTGTTCCCCATTTAACTTTTGACTGGTCTGCATAATACTAAATTAACTTGTAACCAGGACCGCTCTACATCAATTTTTTAAAATATATTGTTAATGTCTTTGTTTCGTAGTATAAACAGGACTGAATGCAAATATGTTAAAAGAAAATACGCTTAAAACGTTCCTTGTTACACAAATTTATCTGTGATCTGCTAATCTATAAATTAAACAAAACTTTGTTACAATGATAACGGTCACTGAATATATATTCCAATAACTATAAAATTCAACCATATTTGCACTTTATTATGTATATCTATGCAAAGACGTATATATATAAATTGCTATTTATACGTCCTTGTTAGTTATACGTCATTGATTTTTGTAAATACAATCAGCAATATTTTAATTTCAGGATAGAATTTATTATACAAAATAAAAGCATATTCATTTAAAACCCATTACTACAATTTTGTTGTCTGTACAAATTAAGAGTCCCAGCCTGAGTATGTCCTCCTTTCATTTTGACACCTTATGCTGACTTGTACAACAAAAGTATTTCACCACTTCAACCAAAACTGATCATATGTGCACTGTAATTTGCAAATCTATGTACCCCCATAGTAAATCAGTCCTATTTTTGTTATGTTAGGATTTAATGTATAATTCAATGGACAGAAATATTGCTATATAATACATTAAAATTGTTTGCATAAATTTCGGGTGCCAGCATGTCCTACTTTTATTCAAAATATTGATATGTAACAAAATGTCAGTAGTACTAATACCTATGCTGACTTGAAAAAAATAAATATTTGACCGATTTAATCAAAACTGACCATGTGTGCAGTAAATCTTTATACCCGACCGCATAGTAAATCAACCATATTTATATTATGTCAGGTTCAAGGTTTAATACAATGAACAGCAATAGTGCTATGCAATAAAAACACATTTGTGTTCGCATAAATTCAGGGTGCCAGCTTGTCCTCCTTTTATTCAAAATATTGATACGTAACAAAATTTCAGTAGTTTTGATACCTCATGCTGACTAGTACAATACAATTATTTGACTGCATCAACCAAAACTGACCATATGTATATTTTAATTTGTAAAGCTATATACCCGGATAGGAAATAAGCCATACTGTATATATCAGGATTTAATGTATAATAAAATGGACAACTACCATGACTACATTGCAATACAATTACAACTAGATTTGTAATTGCTAGCAATAACAGATGGCACCCTCGTCCCCCCATTGCCAGGCGAGTAGCAGCCATTTTGAAAATTCCAAAGTCAAAGAGTGCATCTACAAATGCAAATTATCCTTTTAATAAAGTTTCCTTAAGTTTTGAGCATTTCGAAATTTTGGATATTTCTGATGTTACCATGGTTACATCGGCCATTTTGAAAATTCCAACTTCAAAATGCAATTCTGCACATGTCAGTTACCATTCCTGTAAAGTTTCATTCAGGTTGCAGCACTTTATTATTTCTTTGAAATTTTTAACATTTTTGCTGCAACCATGGTTACAGTAGATAATTCCAAAATTCTAAAAGCAGACATCTCATTGCCTCATGTCATGTTATATATCAATGCACTTTCATTTACTTTGATGCAATACTCCCTAAGAAAATTCAGATTTTATGCATTTTTCCATAGGGTCAATGACAACGGCGGCCATTTTGGATTATTCAAATATTGTTTTGACATCTTAGCATACCGGGTAACATTTTAATAAAGTTTCATCCAGCTGAGTATTATAACGAAAGAGTAAGTATTTTTGATATTTTAGCTGTTTCCATGGTAACGCCAGCCATTTTAAAAATTCCAAAGTCAAACTGGAAATCAGCACATGCCAGTTACCATTCATGTGGAGTTTCTTCCAGTCTGAAACACTTTGATTTTTTCGCATTTTTGCTGTTTCCATGGAAACGGCGGCCATCTTTTACCACTCCATACCAAGGTGCACAACTTAAATGGGGGTCCTCATAATATTAAATTTCCATCAATATTGGTCCACAAGATTCCGGGAAACACGACGGACAAAATGTGTGGAAGAAGAATAAGAAATATAAGAAAAAAATTAAACGTAGAATAACAATATGTCACCCCAACTCCGTTGAGGGTGCTATAACAAATGTTTGTTCACGTTCATTAAGGGTGCTAGCATGTCTCCTTTTATTCAAAATATTTATACGTAAACAAAATCAGTAAATTTGATACCTTCGGCTGACTTCTTTAACAAACTGTTTGACCATATCACTCAAAACTTACCATTCTTGCACTTTAGTATGTTGTTCCATATGGCTGCATCATGTATCAGATTTTTTTAAATGTTGCGATGGATTGTAAGTAGCACCTTTATGTCTCATCCTCGCGCTCCTGTTCACATTTTAGTAGGACAGACATAGTAGGGTAAGCATTATCCAAGTGTCAACACTGATATGTCTGAATTCATTTTTATTTTTCCAAAAGAAAGTATATGAGGTTCTCTACTGGCCGTTCTGGACAATTGAATAGTACACTGTTAATATATTTAATGTCGGTTGAGTGGTATTGTTTGTAGTTAAAGTCAAGTGCAACTAAATAATTCAGTTGCACATTGAGTAGAATTCACATGCATCAATTTATCAGCTAAGGCTGACGAATTTGGCGATAGTGTTGATAGTTAGAATATTCTGCGGAAAATAGAATAATTAACAAGGAAATATCCATGCATGTACAAATGCATAAATTGAAGAAACTTAGGAAGAAACAGTTAAAATACAAAGAACGAAGAAACGTTGACAATGATGTTGATATCCCATGATTATAAAAATGCGATGGATAACATTTCTAACCGCCGTCTTATAATAAACAAAAAACTCTCATCTCCTTTTTGATAGCTCAATGCGATTGTTTTATGTATATAAGAATATATAAAACAAAGAAAAGCATTGTTGTCGATATGTATCTGGTTGTGTCTAACGAGTAAAGAAATTTGCTATCTGGGGAAAACAATGCGAATGTAGTTTACATATTTTAATAAAAGCTAAAGTATGATAAGAACATTCTTAAACACGACAATCTGTCATTACCAGACCTGTCCTCAGGTCTGGTCAATATCAGACTTGTCCATAGGTCTAATCAGGAGCAGACCTGTCCGCAGGTCTGGTTAGGGGCAGACCTGTCTGCAGGACTGGCCAAAAGCAGACTTGTCCACAGGTCTGGTTTGGTTCAGACCTGGAGATAGGTCTGCAGCAGTCCTAAAAAAAAGACCGAAGGTCTGGTCCACCAACGGCAAAGTAAACTTGCGTGTCTGTATAATTGTTTTAAAGTTAACTTAGAAAGCAGTCAACAAGTCTGCTCCAAGTTAACTGTTTTCAAGGTTAGAACCTTACCTATCTCTACATTGACAGGCTAATTATATATATTCAATAGTTCTTAAAACATAAATTCGAAAAAAAATATTGACCACGACATACTAGAAATTCGACAAAAGTCGATACTTTTTTCTTCACATTTTTAGAATGATATGCAGAGATATTAAAGAGGTTTACGAGTCTTGCATCTCATCGACTCTCTTCTAACATAGGTTCTACACTCACAAGCTATCATTATCACATTATAGCATGTTCAAATACCGTTTTCCAAAATTACTAGTTGTAACTTTTTTGACCAAAATGGTCATTATAGACCGATGGAAATTTGAATTTGACTTTTTGTCTGACAAGACATGATTTCCTCAAGTGGAACAATCCTGCAATATTCACATTATACAAATCAGTAGAGTGTGAAATTATGTACTTTTTATGCCATACACCGAATGATCCATTTACCAAACTAGGTTAAGTCGGTTGATAATAAATATTAATGTCACTGATCTTGATACAATATTGAAGCTGTATTCACAGTAAATACAAAACCTAATCTCAAGAAAACCTCTAATCGGATGTCTCACGTGAACTTTGAAATTGTATTTGCTATAACAATATTACTTTGACATTATAAGAAACTGGTTTATTTACATGGACATGACATGTGTTTATTACTATTGTAGTTATCTCTAATGGAGTTTAGCTTTAAAAATAACATAATACAGCAGTATAATTTCCCTTTATTTAAAATAGTTCTTAGTGTAAAGTATACAAAGAACACTAGTATACATACTTAGCTTTACCTTATATATTTCTCTTTATCACAATTCATACGAAAACATTATATATCGATGCCGCATTTTCGGAAACTATCATCACAACTATTCACAACAGGATTATTTCTTGAACATTCATACACTATTTTTTGTGTTTGATTGTTTATATAAAGCTACAATTAGAGTATTGTCTTGAATTCTTTGTAAAACATAACACACGTATTAGATTAAGGACATGAAACATTTTCAATTTTAATTATCAAAACATAATAGATATATTTGACATCTGATATTTAGGAAAATCAATAGTTTAACAAGGTCTTGGCTTCTAGTCAAAACAATGTGCTCTTCAAAATATGCTTATGTAAAACATGAACGGTATATATTATATCGATGCATTGAATCTACGGAGTTAATTTATTAAACAGTATAAGCTCTGATAGTGTCTTTTTGTTTTTTCCTATATGACGCTGTAATTTTTTTTTAATATCTTTCATAAATACATCTATTTATCGTAATGATTTATTCATCGTTCCATACTTATAATTCTGATCATACGTGGAACCAATATTTCTTATTAGAAAGTCGTTGACATCTCAGAGACAATCATGTTAGAAAACGATTGTTAAATCTCAAAGTAGTCATTAATTTGCACAATATGTTAGCAGAGATATCATATTTTAATATGAAAACGTTTGTATTTGCATGAAACAATCCCAGAATACCAAGGACATTGTAAATCATTAAACCTATTGTAAAAAGTCGTTGTGACCTAAACGGGTTGTTAATGTCTAAGCTGAAATGAACTGACAAATAAACTTTGCATTTTTACTCGAATTTAAAGGACAAAGCCAATGATACAGAAAAACTAAAGCAATAAACGTTTTTATATCAGCTATGCTTACTATGCATCCACTTTGTTTTTGTCTATCTGATGAGGTATGCCTTTTTCAACTGGTTTTTATAGTTCGTTCTTATGTTGTACTGTTATACCACTGTCCCAGGTTAGATGAAGGTTGGGATCCCGCTAACATGTTTAACCCCGCCACATTCTTTATGTATGTGCCTGTCCCAAGTCAGGAGCCTGTAATTCAGTGGCTGTCGTATATTAAGTGTTACATATTTGTTTTTCGTTCATTTTTTTACAAAAATAAGGCCGTTAGTTTTCTCGCTTGAATTGTTTTACATTGTCTTATCGGGGCCTTTTATAGCTGACTATATGCGGTATGGGCTTTGCTCATTGTTGAAGGCCGTACGATTACCTATAATTGTTAATGTTTGTGTCATTTTGGTCTTTTGTAGATAGTTGTCTCCTTAGTAATCATACTACATCTTCTTTTTTATATATTGGTTTCTAAATTCCGTGTTCACTATATATATATTTGGTTAAAAGGGGTGGATCAGTTAATTGTGAAATTGTATATAATGATTGAACATGCATAAATTGTTAACACACAGACATGTGAAAACAAAGCAAATTGAATATAACATTTTTGTTTGACTAAAGTCAATAATATAGAAAGCAAAAAGTAAAATTAACAAAATACAGAACTTCTAGGAAACTTCAAAATGGATAATGCTTTATCAAACGACAAAATGAAAAGCTCAAACACATCAAACAAAGTGATTACAACTCTCGTATTCCTGACATTAAACAGGCAATCTCTCATGTAAAAAATGGCAGATTTTACCTGATATCATAGCTAGACAAACTTCTGTCACTCACTCAAATGATACAAAAAAAAGTTATACACTTAAAGGTGTATTTAAAAACAATAGATAACAGTTCATGTCATCAGTCAACAATACAATTGTCATGAGTCTAGAATAGAGGTTAATCAAATTAGTATTGTAGCTGGCATAATATTTCAATATATACTGCAGCTGTGCTATTTGAGTAGTCAAATTGCATTGACTGTATATTCATATGTGACATACAGTCACTGACCGTATATCACCTTGTTTATGGCGTTGACAATGCGTTTCCGTAGAGTTTTATTGATGGCGTCAATAAAACATATAGGTTCGCTGAATTTTTACGTCGTCCGCTTCAAATTAAAAAAAAAATAGATTTGGTTTTACCCTAAATATTTCATTTATAACACTTATAACAGTTGACTATACTTTTTGGACCTTTTAGATTATAGCTCTTCATCTTTTATATAAGCTTTGGATGTCAAATATGTTGGCCACGAGCATCACTGAAGAGACATGTTTTGTCGAAATGCGCATCTGGTGCAACACAATTGGTACCGTTGATTTTATTACTACCACTGAGTCGATGCCTCTGCTGGTGGACTATTAGTCCCCGAGTGTATCACCAGCCCAGTATCCAGTACTTCGGTACTAGCATGAAAATACGGTTTTTTTGTGTTATTAAAATTTGCTGTTACAAAATATTAGAAATTATTATAAATTAAGGAATGCATCTCCCTCATGCAAAGCTCTGATTCCTTTCACGAATTTGACTATACTTTTTGGACCTTTTAGATTATAGCTCTTCATCTTTTATATACGCTTTGGATTTCAAATATTTTGGCCACGAGCATCACTGAAGAGACATGTTTTGTCGAAATGCGCATCTGGTGCAACAAAAATGGTACCGTTGATTTTATTGCAGTATATAAAGAATAACCATACATTGTCTCAAAATATCAATCGGTTATTTGTACTTGGCTCGAAACAGGTAGAAATGCTCTGCACAGCCTTCCTTTCTACCTATTTCTAAGCCTCGTACAAATACCATTGATATTTCGAGACAATGTATGGTTATTCTATATATAAACATCACATTATAGATACGAAATTCAATAATCCATACAGACAATATCAAATGAAAGACTTAACCATGAGTGTTCATATGCGTATTTTAACTCGTGAATTAACGTACGATACAATACATAGATATAGAAAGATGTGGTATGAGTGCCAATGAGACAACTCGCCATTCAAAGTACAACTTATAAAAGTCAATCATTATAGGTTAAGGAACGGCCTTCAACACAGATTTTAGTTTTATTTGTTTTATTTTTATAGTTTTGATAATTTACAATAGATACAATTATAGTAAGTGAGAAATATTTGTCAGACTGAAATTGATGACAGTCGCAATTTTGTAAGTATCACACCTGTATATGGCTAGCACAAATTACGAAGCAAATATAACAATTATTAGTTGCATGATTATATCTATATTATCCTACCAACCATAGTCGTGTAAGCTGAAATAGCTTCCTTTAAAGTAGCAACAATGAAGTAGCACCCATTTCCCAAATGAATCTGCTGAATGCCCTTAAAGGGGGCGAACGCTTTGAGGAGATTCATGTACAGTTAATTAAATATCGAGAGCCTTATATATAAGACTTATATAGCAACGTGACTAATTATTCTACTTAATTTCACTTTCAAGAAGTTAAGGATAATAAACTCGATTCTTCAGACGTCACAGATCGACACATCACAACCAGTAAATTAAAGTTGTTTATGTGGAGGCGTAATACACTTATTAGGTAGCATAACGTTTTCATGTCTTATATAATGTGTTTGACCGTAAGCATAATTTCTTCATTTATAGATCCAATATTTGCTACAACAAATGTGAGTAAGTGTCTCAAACTTCAATTAAAGCATAACCTTAGTTGACGTCGGATGAAGTACACATAGTACTTTTAATCAAATGTATGAGACAAAAATAATGTGAAGTCAATAACTTGTTTAAACACAAATTTAAAAAAAAATAATTGTGGTTATCAAAATCCATATTTTATTTTAACGGCTGATGATAAAAAGTTAAATTCAAGTAGAAAATTAAACAAAAAACAATTAACAGAAAAATAGTCATTTAGTTATATTGACCTTAAACTTGGCATTGGAAAAATCCCGAATGGTAACAAATGACAAGTACCCTCCCTTAATATGTCTTAATGTTATAAACCGCTCACGTCAATGTCTGATAGTTGATGCAATATTTAACTTTAACATTTGTTAATATCGTTAAAATCAAATCAATTCAAATAGTCTTAGTCTGTCAATTGATTTCTTATAGATAAAGCTAGGTCTGTCTACTTGGCTTATAAACCTATGTTGTAATATATCATCTAGGGCTTACGTGTCATAGAAATTTATAATATTTGTCATCTCAAAAGGCGCTTTAAGTTGATAATTTCCGGTATAAAAGCCAAATGTCTGAAACAAACATAAATATAAGTTCCTGCATGTTAAAAGGTGAAATGACACGTTTTACTAATGTTTTGATTTAATATACATTCAGTCGTGATGTATTTGGATTATTGTTCTTGTTGATGTATAGAAAATAATAAATGATAACATATTTTTTAACTTTAAATAGCGAATGAAAAATAATACATTTCTTTTGTACAAAAAAGAACAACATACATGCATAAGGATGTTTAATAACAGTACATTATTGTTTGGTTCTGTAGAATCCAAATTAGAATTTCTCTTGTCTTTTATATAAATTTCTTCTTAAAAAATAGAACAACGTAATTTAAATCAAAGACACACACAAGGGCAAAAAGACAAGAAAAAAGCATAAGCACATAATACGCATAACTAAATAAGATATACACCATGTTCACTCATTGGTTAAAACCTTTGAATCAGAAATAGACATTTGAGATGATAAACGTGTTAAAGTGTTGGTATATTCCCCTTCGAAACTAAATTGAAAAAAAAAAACGCTTGAAAAGAGGAATAGTCAAATCTTAGATTAAATTAAATGACAAGGCCATGACTAAAAATTGAAAAGACAAACTGACAAATAACAGTACAGAAAACAAAATATAAAAAACTGCAGACTTAGAAACACAACCCCATCAAAAACTGGGGATAATCAGGTGATCCGGAAGGTAATAGAAAACAGGCTCACATGTGGCACCGAGTATATAACATCAAGCAACAATCTAAATAATTTAAACAAAGGTTAATGATGTTGGTATTTCTAGGCGAAATGTATGTCACAATAGCGAATGTGACGAAGAGGAAGCTCGTAGGTAAAACAAAACCGGCATTTCTCAATTTAATTGACATTATGTTATAAATTTGTATTTGAGCTTTTAAGTTTAAGTATTTCAATGACGAATTCCACGTCTGACTTACTATGTACTAAGTTACCGTTAAAATAAACTCCTCATAGATACCAAGACTAAATTTTGTATATACGCCAGACGCGCGTTTCGTATACATAAGACTCATCAATGACGTTTGAATCCAAAACATTTAAAAAGGCCACATAAAGTACAAAGTTGAAGAGCATTGATGGCCAAACTTTCTAAATATTTTGTCAATCCAGCATAGGTAATATATGCCTGAGGAAGAAATGCCTAAGTATGCAAAAATTCTAAATTTTGTAAACGGTCAATTTATAAATATAACCATATCGATGATAATGCATGTCAGCACAACAAGTGCTGACTACTGGGCTGGTGATACCGTCATGGAAATAAATCTCCCCCAGCAGTGACATCGACTCAGTGGTAGTAAATAAATTCGATCATCTTAGAAACAAGGACTACATTTTGCATATACGCCAGACGCGCGATTCGTCTACAAAGGACTCATCAGTGACGCTCGAAATCAAAAGAGTTAAAAAGGCCAAATAAAGTACGAAGTTGGAGAGCATTGAGGACCAACATCCTAAATTTGCCAAAGCCAGCTAAGGTAATCTATGCCTGAAAAAATGCATTTAATATTCTGAGAATACAATATGTGCTCCAAACATCAAAAACAGTTTGTTGATTGGATGATTTCTGTATCTTAGTACGATAATCATGCCCAAAAGTTCTATGAGTGAAACATTTACTGTCGTTGATGGTTGTGTTCTCTACCAAACATTTATTAGATTAAAATATTAATTTAGATTCTTTGAGGTGTATTATATTGATTTGATCTGTAAAGTGTTATGGGAACGTGTGTTGTCTTCAGACAATGGTTCGTTTGTCCGAACTAGCGTGCATTTTTCCTCTTTGTTAAGTCTTTTGACATCAACGTTGCTATATCTTTACTTTGTATCAATATTTAAATATATGTTTATATTTGCAGCTGTTTATCCTCACAAATTTGTTCACAAAGAAGCATGTTCAAGCACAAGACTAATGACACTGCTTTGTATATGGTAAGTTCTTAAGGTTGTCATTCGCTTAGATTCAAAACATGATATTTTTTTGTCCATCGTGCATAAAGGACAAGGCACGATAAGCATCAGAGAACGGCCCCCTAATTTCGTTCAAATTAAAAGCGACTTGCCATTAATTATAATACATTATTTTTAAAGTTTAAAACCTATATTTTCGTAAACACCAATAATTGTTTCAACTTCCGCTGATATTATTCATGCTCTGTTGCTGTAAAGACCTCAAGATTTGCGAAAAGGGCAGAAAAATGGCAGTTTCGAAACTTTTTTCTGCATTTTAAACTATGAGCGTACCTACGACCCACGATCATTTTTATACCAGATATTCCTTGAACATAAATGTTGATGCAGTTCAAATATTTAAGTGGGTCGTAAGTACGCTCATAATTAAAAATTAAAAAAGTGACAAAAAAACGTCGTAGTTTTCATTGAATCATCGAAATTTTCAACCGAACTGCGGATCGGAGATGATTTCCGGTATTTACTGGATCCGACGACGGAAATGTATTCATGCTACGCTATAATAATGGCTAGTTTCTTTAGGACGAAAAATGAACATATTTGAGACAGGAAAACATGATATTCCTGTATTCATTATTCTTGAATTTAAAGTGACATTTGAACAGACCATCGAAATTTGACGCAGCATTAGACGGAACTGTGACAAACTTCAGAGAAATTCTGGGAACGAAATTGTGAATGAATATAATAACTGGTTCATACTCAAAAAGTGCATATATACGTATTTTGTTTCATAATTTGCTGAAATCGTCGCCCTGGAATGTTTTAATCTCCGTTGACACTTTTTTGAAAAGTGCTTTCTTTCACGTCCGCATTTCTACCAAGTATGGCATGCCAAGTTAACATTTTTGACAATCATTTAATTTAAATTATACAGATGGCGAAAATAAAATACAGAGCTGTGAATAATAACATACATTGTAATTCATAAGACATAAGAAGACAACATGTGACAATTTTAATTAGTTAATTGTGTAAGTGTTAATCAAGATTAAACAAAACTATCCAACACTTTTATGATCTAAATTATGTATCTTAAGTTATGTTTTGGTCATGGTATTGAATTTATTGGACTTATTATTTGTAACCCGCCTTTCCGTTGTTCTATCTTGACGACAGCGCGTGCTACTTCGTATTTCTTGTTTGCAAATCATTCTCTACATATCTTTCCATTAAAACTTGCATGCATAAAGTATTTGTCACTAGACGGTCATAAAACAACATTCAATCAATCATATATCTTCTAACATAACAGCACTACATGTATAATTTATTTAAACATATTCAAAAGAATAAAAGGTTCCTATCTTTTTTAATCAGATATTTACACGTCAAAGAAAATAAAATAAGTATTAAATGTGAAAGGAATAAAGCGCATCATAATATCTTGCTTGTAAGACGTGTGTTTCGCATATAAGACTCATCAGTGACAGTCGAATAAAAAATGTCAAAAGACCATAAAAGGCTCAAAATTCCGATTTTTATTTGGCGAAATACAGCTAATCATTCTAATAAAGGTTATTTATTCCTGAATATATTATCCGTAGTTTTTTCTAGCAATATAAAGTTTTGTTAACAGTTAATTCATACAATTTATTATTTCAATAATAATTCATGTTTACACAAAGTGCTAACTTTTGGACATCGTGTTGCTGCATGGGTTGTTTGATTCATTAATTTTTATTGTGTTATAGCTAAAAAGGTTACAGTCGGAAGGAAGACATATTACCCTAACTTGACACTCCGATCCAACTAGTCTTTGTTCTTACCCCTTACTGTCATGAATTCGCGCTTAAACATACACATCCAACCAAAAGAAACAACTTTTGCAACATATATAGAAATAAGAAGATGTGGTACGAGTGTCAATGATACTACTCTCCTTCCAGAACACAACATGTAAAAAGTAAACAATTATAGGTCAAAGTACGACCTTAAACACAGAGCTTTGGCTAACACCGACCAGCAACCTATCAAGGACACACAAGTGACGAATGCAGCAATTTAAACAGGAACCCCAACGTTGTAATCTCTATATCAAAAAACTAGAAACGAGGAACACGTATAAACTACAACAACTTCAATAAAACATTTACCACTGATAAAAAGGTAAACGAGAAAAAGCCTATTAAAATAATTGTTCTACACGAAATCTGTGAAAATGTAAGGTTTTACTAAATACAATAAATGTGGCCCTTAATTGAGCTTAAAGAAAGATGTATACCCTAATTTCGACTTTTACATGATAACTGAGTGTGCAAAATAACCTTTTAACAACAGATAAGAAAACATGTTATTAGACATATCAGCGTAACGTAGTGTACGTATACTGTTGTGCTTACTTAAAAGAGAATGAATTGCAATTTAGTTCTTCTAGTTCAAATAAAAATATCTGCAAACATATAACAAAGAAGTCAAAAATTGAGTGTCATGTTATTTAACAATATTAAAGCGATGCATACATACATTTACAGTAATCCATCTATGCACTTTTTTTAACAATTAAATGGAATTAAAAACGAAAAACTGACAGGAACAATAAACCATTTGATAAATTTGTATTTAGTTGGACAAGTCTTCGGAATATATTATTCGTTTAAGGTTATTTGCAATTATTGAAAGATAGAGCATACGAATAATTAAAAATGCATCAAAGATACCAGGTTCGGAATTTCGTTCTCCAAACGCGCATTTTGTTTAACATGGACTACATAGTGACGACATAATAAACACATCTTAAAGGTCAATTAAAATACAAGTACATGTACATCACATTTAGATATTCAGTAGAAACTTCGACTAGGCAAATATATTGCCTTATCAAAGAACAGTTAAAAAAATGTAACGTTAGAGTACAGTATGATTAATTTTGCATTAAATCAAATAATACAATCGTGTTATAATCATAATTTGTGTGGTTATTATTATGAACAATGCCACCCTTCGTTAGAAAGAATCATTCGTAAATCACGATCTGTTTTACACTGTGTTTCATCAGCATTTCATAATGAATATATTTATGAATATGTCAGCATACTTAAATTAGAAAGGAGTGTGATTTTTTTTGTTTTTGAATGACATCATAGGTTGATTATGGCGGTTATTTTCCATTTGTTAATTGATGTAAAGGAGCGTTCAATTTTGTGCGTTTTTTTTTCTCCATTTCTAATTAGAACTCGGAACGTGCTCTTCTACCTGACTAAGTTCGTTGTACTCCCAAAGTTGGAATACAAAAATACCTTGATCCAAAACCAATTCGAATTTGACAGCAACGGTTATCAATGCTTAAATTGAGAGAAACGATGAGGTTTAAATATTGGAATGAACAATTTACATTAACAATTCAGCAATGAACTAACTTTAACATCTTATATATTATGCAATTATGAACTCATACAATATACAATGACTTGAAGCTGCTACAAGTACGTTTTACTACGTTACGGGTAAATGAACCGATTGAATATTCAGCAAAGGTTTCTGTAAAATAAGTTATCGTTCTTTCTTGAAAATGTTTTATCTGAAAAACTTATAGTTAACTATACCGTCGCTACTTTATACATTAAAATATATTATAGTATTGATTCGTAAGTCTATTTTTTACTAACATAAAGATATGCTTATTACTTACAGTACAAAATGTGTTGATGTTTATGTTTTTTTTATAATTCTTCATTTTCCTCTTACCTTTGGTATTGCTAACATATCACGAAGACCAATTTCATAATGCAGTATATCTGAACAACAAAACAAAGCGGTTTTTTCGATTGAGTTTTGGATTGGTTTTGACTTTAGCAAAAACATGTTTAGCTGGTTCCTTCCAAGAAATATTCACTTATTCAACAACAATGGAATTCACACTTAACTCCGACCCAAACTCTTAAAGCTACTATAACAAAGGCATGATCGACTAACGATATAAAAAAGCTCTTGACTTATGACAGGTACAAAAGTTCGGAAGGGTTCGACATGTTTTCTGAGGTCTTAACCCTGCTTCTACATTTCTTTGCAATATAGAACACATTCATACAGAAAACGAACAGTAAAACTAAGTTTAAGGGAAATCCGTGTCAACATAGGAAACAGAAGACGCTTAGACAAAAAGACAATAATACATTAATTAACAAAGGACTTTTAGTTTGTACTTACATCAAATCCAAACCACATTTTTACTGCTAAACATATTATAACATAGTATGACATATGAACATAAAGTACAACCCTTTACGTTAGGAATATAGTATTATATTGAGTTCACCATAATCCGTATCCGTCCAACAACTGGTTTGAAAACAAAATGCGTGTTTTCCCGATGACAAGACCCTATGAATAAATCAATATCTATAAAATTCCGTCTTAAATGACCCGAAAACACTATTGTAAAAATTAGAATGAAAACAAGGAATGTGACAACGTGACAACAATCCGACCAAAGAGCAGACAACGGGTCTTCAATGCAGCTTTCTTGTGTATTTAAATATTTGGTTAGTTTTTTAAGTAAATGACTTTATGTCTGTGCTGCTTTGTATAGAATACTGCTATAAATTATTGAATGCAAAAAATCTCAACCTGTTAAATTTTATTTACGAATTATGTCTTCTAACTGAAAATAATTTTTAATGTTTAGACAAGTTAATTACATAAATAAATACTGTGTAATAGACATTTTTCTTTCGTTAAAATCAATCACTATTTTACAAACACGAACGATAAACCAATAGTTTACAGTCATTTTCCTAACGAATATCAAATCGTTTGTCATCTGTCAGGACTTAACTTAATAAATCCGTACTTATTCATCGGATTATAATAGCGGAGACATATAAGGACGAAAATGATACAAACTGTCTAATCTCACTACTTTATCAGAACAAAACATATGACTGGTTCAATTAGTTTGTACATTTATTAATGGCCGACACATAAGTTTGTCAAAAACTAAGTTTGGATACTTTTGTTAGTATTTTTAACGATTTTCTGACAGCCAGGAATTATTACTAAAAACCCTTGGAAACATATTGGTGATGTTGCCTGTTAGATGTAAATATTTTAACAATGTGCCTGTTTGCTCATTTTTACAGATAGAACATGATGTGTGAGTAATATAAGCCAGGTTAGAACAGTTTATCTATATTCACATTAGACAAACGTGTAGAGAATTACCTGACGTATACACTTCAAGTATGACACACACCAAATGATCCATTTACCAAAGTAGGTTACTTCGGTTGATAATCAGTATTAATGTCACTGAGTCTTAGTATAATATTGGATATATACTCACAGAAAATACAAACATAATCTCAAGAAAACCTCTAATCGGATGCTCACATGAAATTGTGTAATTGTGTTTGTTTCAACAAAAATACGTTGCCATGATAAGAAAATGGTTCATTTACCTAAAATCGCTTCACAAATAACGCTTTATCACAAATATAGTCCGCATTTATTGAAGAGAGTTCTAAATGTCATTTATAAAAAAAAACAGTAGTACTATATACTTAACATTTACATTTCCTTATTTGACTATTACATTAAAAGTAAAACTGAGGTCATGTCAATTTATCAAAATTATAGGTATCGATTACGCATTTATCACAGCGCTTTAAATCATGGTGGGGTCCTGAACATTGATCAACTATTTTCTACAAGATTTTATATATTAACCAACATTACTCAAATGAATATCATAGAATGAATCATGTTCCTGATGAATATTTCGATTGAATTAAAACCATTCGCCATCGTCCTCATGTCATCTTGTAGAACATGTATGTTTATTTTCTCTCGAGTATATTAGCCTCATGTGAAGCACAAACGGTCTCATACGTTGAGCAGGATCTGCGAATAATTCATGTTGAATGCTGATTAGTCTTTAGATTTCTATGTTGTGGTTTTTGTATTTAACGCGTTCTATTTGAAAAAGAGAATATCTATGTTATTCTCTTTTTAGTGTGGTTTCAAATTCGGTAAACAAAAAGATTGTCAACGTTTATTGTAAAAAACATATCTTTATTTGAAGAAGGCAAGGCAATTCAGTTGCAATAAATTAGTAAACATTTATTCAGAATAACACCTGATGTTAACTTTATATTCATGCAGGAACAAAGAATGATGAAACTCCTTGCTATAACATACATTAAAATGTAAACATTGAAATTATTCCTCATCTATGCTCATAATGAATTAAAAAAATGAAAATGGGGAAATATCCCCGGAATAAAAAGACCTTTAGACTGGGGAAATATCCCCACTTTTCCTCAAATATAATTTTAAGTTTAAGAAGTGTGTGTAAGTAATTGTAATTAACATCATGAATAAAGTGGGGAAATATCCCCACATTAAATATGACTTTCAATATGGTGATAAAAGAATACGAAATGGGGAAATTTCCCCATTAAATTACAAGTAGTGGGAAACATCCATACAGGAAGACAACACATACGTGAACACTAAAAAATATTGGGGAAATTTCCCCACATAAAAAATTATCTTTAAAACAGGCTGTGTAATTGGTCATTTTCTATGTCGAAGAAATAAACAATATACAAAGAATGGGGAAATGTCCCCATTATGTGTATTTATCCATTCCTACAGCATTTTGCAAAGATTTAATTTCCGTCTAAAAACGCCAATCTTGAATTTTAAAATTACGAACATTTATCAGGTGAAGCATGGAAAAGCAGTGCAATTCTCAATTCACTTTTCGACTGAGGTTTTTTATTATTATTGCAAACATGTCAAGCTAGTGAAAATACTGCTTTAAATTATTTTGCAGAGTTAGATAGCGTGCCTTAGATTTGAAGGTCATAATTGACACTAACTAATGAACATGTACAAGTCTTTAAATGACTTTGAAACATTCAAATACGAAATAAAAGATGAATCTTGGTGATTATGTTGGCTTCGCACTGTCCAGCGGTAAATAAATATGCATATTCAGGACAAGAACAAGTTAAGGTAACATGAAAAATAACTTTTACTTTTCACTTGAACCACACGCTGAGTCGGATTTTTAACAAGCTAATTCATAAAGGAGGAGTAAAAGATACCAGAGGGACATTCAAACTCATAAATTGAAAGTAAACTAACGCCTTGGCTTCAACAGAAAAGACAAACAATAGTGAAGAAAAAACGTCAAAGAAATTAAAACCTACAAGCTACACGAATCCCACCAAAAGCTGGGGGTGATATCGGCAATTCCGAAAGGGAAGAAAATACTGCTTCACAAGTGACAACCGTCATCTTGTTCATAAGATAACAGTCCACAGAAACGGTCATAGCATTATCACTTCGAGCCAATTAATCCTTTGATCAAACTCCTTCAAGCTGCGTGCTAAGCGGAGAAGCAACAAATACAAATTATAAAATCTCTGTTTTCATCCAGCCGGGTTCCAACCTATGACCTCTCGCACTCGGGGTGATCACGCTATCACGTATTCGTGAATCCACCAAATTAAAGGAAAGTAAACGAGATAGAAATCAATGTTTTTTCAAGAGAACACATAACTACAAACTGTTTAATGTCAGTACAGCACAGGTAGAAAATTTAAATTCTTGAAAATTACATAATAAAGCATGCATATTATTTTGAATAAAACATAATTGTACTGTTGCTGTTGAAACCATATGTTGTTCAACTGCTATGTAAAATAGCCACAACAAATATGATAACTCATGTATGTAACAAATCAACTCAAAAAAGAAAATGATTTCTTTTAATTCCTGTATTATAGAATACAATATCTGTTTCTTTTGACATATACAGCCATATACATATGAGCTATATATGGTGCGTCTAGTTGTCATGTTCTTCGTATTTCCTAAAAAAACAAAAAAAAACAACGATTGATTTCGACCTTTTATGTTGCTGGTTGATGATCAAAGAAAAACAAATAAATATTATAAAGTAGTCAATTACCGATTCCATGTTGAGTTTGCTAATAAAACGTCCAGATGTTTTGCTCAAATGAAAAATATTTGATTTGAAATGAAGAAAAATAATTAGTTTTCACAGTAATATGAGCAAGCAAAGACAACGCGTTTGACTTACTTATTAAACATACTTTGAAATCAGTTGAACTAAAACAATTCTATAAGCAATATACCATATGCCAACCCCTCCCCCTATGAATAATTTTAATATTCAAACAAACTAAAATATGTCCGGTTTTTTTGTAATAACAAACAGTGTTAATGATTGCCACCGGTAACGGCATTGAACAAAATCGTCATTGCTCCTCCAAATGACACTGTAACAACAACTGTACAATAGCGTACCTTTTTTGCCTTTCTTCTGCTCTTTCAATTCAGGTCTGGTTTTGTCTTGTTCACTTTCTTTTCTTTTTCTTTTCTGTGTAATCTGTATCTATGATAGAAAAAATACTAATGTTCTACTAATATATAAGGTGTAAACAGATCAATGTCAAAGGTATTATTGCATACGAGAAATCATTTTTTTTTTATTAATATTAATTATCGATTAATATTAGACTTGAAATGTATATTTCTGAATGTTTTATTACTAAATTTAGAAATTATGAGGAAACAAGGGTTTACACTTCTCCAGGCAAAAAGAATAAATGAACAACAAAATGAACAAGCGTTAGCCCTTCGAAAAGGCTATTCGACTCTTAGCTGATGAAAATGGAAAGTGCTCTCGCTTTGAAGATTAGTTCATTTACTAGAATAGCCACGTGCAGCAATCAACAAATTTTACAACACACGAGAGGTCACACTATGAAGCAGTATCGTTTAACGTTGTTTTTTTTAATCCAGAAGATTCGACTATTTATAGATAAAGGTTATCTGTGTAAAATCTAATTGCTAAAATAGAGAGGACAAATACGATACTCTACGGGATTGAAGGACATTTACTTGTTTTGGATTGTCCTAACCAATCAATAAACTTTTTGATTATGAATCACGTCTCGTAATAGAATCATATTCAAAACAGTGTGGTCCTGGCCATTGATTGACGACCTAAATTATCCCGTTGACTGGGACAGATTAGGTGAACGTTTTTCGGTAACAATCACTGCTCACTATGTAATTTTTAAAGACACTGAATCTGTGGGGACATCAAAGGTTCTCAACAACTAAATAATGCAATTCGAAAAACGAATCCAGAATAATACGATGTGTTGATTTATATCAATAATATAAATCAAAACATAAAGTTTATTCCTGAATATTTTTTCGAATTATTTTATTATTAAAGGCGTTAAGAACCTTTGGTGACCCCACAGTTTAAATTCTATAATAAGTAAGAAGTGAGCAATGGTCGTTACAGACAAACGTTCACCTAATCTGTCTCAGTCAATGGCATAATTGAGGTCGTCAATCAATGGCCAGGACCACACTGATGCGAATATGATTCTATCTTCAAATCAGGTAGCAAAAAAAAATCACGCCATAACTGTCCATCGTTCAATTCTTAATCTAGGAGTCGAGAACTACAAATATATCAACAAACGACAAACACTGAATTAAATATGTTAGCGGGATCTGCTCCCTTACTTGAGACAGTGGACAGTGGTGTAACAGTACAACATAGGGAACGAACTATAATAACAATCAGTTGAATGAGGCTTAACTTATCAGATGAATACAAGTAGAAAAGCATTATACAAAAACACAGAGTTAACGTGGCTGAGTACATGTACATTCCGCCAACAAAAAGACACTATGAACGGATCTGAGAGTAACTCTGTATCGCTCTAAGTCTGTATATCATTGTATTCTACTCAAGTACTGAAAAATAAAAGTACCTAAATATTACAATAATTCTAAAGTAAAGAAAAAGTACCTAAACATTATACACAAAGTATAACCTACCATTTCCTCAAACATGACAGTATAAAACAAATCTTTATTGTTTCCCAATATGAAGTCATTTGAATTGATTACCATCCCTTAATACATTATACACAAAGTATAACCTACTGTTACCTCGTATGCAAAAGTAGCTGTGTAAGTCAGGAATCTGATGTACAGTAGTTGTCGTTTGTTTATGTAATTAATACGTGTTTCTCGTTTCTCGTTTTTTCATATAGACAACGTAGGTTTTCCCGTTTGAATGGTTTTACACTATATAAAAAAGAAGATGTGGTATGATTGGCAATGAGACAACTATCCACAAAAGACCATTTTGGGGCCCTTTATAGCTTGTTGTTCTGTGTGAACCGAGGCTCCGTGTTGAAGACCGTACATTGACCTATAATTGTTTACCTTTTTTTATTTTTAAATTGTTGTTTGGATGGAGAGTTGTCTCATTGGCACTCACACCACATTTTTCTATATCTATATATTTGACATTTACACACTGTAAGGTAAAATATCTTTGCGATTTTAATCAGTATCGGCTCAGTAAAAGGTCTAATACGAGTTGCATTTACATTCTTTTTAAATTTATCTGTAAAACTCACGCAACTCTATTTTTCTCTCGCGAAAATGTAATGTCCGTTAATTTCTAATTCCGTACAAACGTAACACACCCAAACATGCATATTCGATTAGCAATAATCAAGAATTATAATCATATAGATCATTGCGGCAATTTGAGCTAATTTTAAACATATTTTCCTAAAGAAATATATTAATTGTGAGTTCTATAACACACCAGAAACTATTTTAGAATTTTCAATGCTCCTGTTGTTCTTATCGGTTAGTTCAAACATAAAAAAAACACAAAAAAACAAGATTGTGTCCAAAGTACACGGATGCCCCCACTGGCACTATTATTTTCCATGTTCCATGGACCGTGAAATTGGGTCAAAAATTTAATTTGGCTTTAGAATTAAAAAGGTCATCAACATAAGCATCAAGTGTACTAAGTTTCAAGTGGATTAGACTTCATCTTCATCAAAAACAACCTTGACCAAAAACTTTAACCTGAAACTAACACTTTCATTTTCTATGTTCAGTGGACCGTAAAATTGGGGTCAAAAGTCTAATTTGACTTTAAAATTAGAAAGATCATATCATAAGCAACAAGTGTACTAATGTGCGGGAATTTCTCGCTACATTGAAGACCTGTTGGTGACCTTCTGCTGTTGTTTTTTTCTACGGTCGGGTTGTTGTCTCTTTGACACATTCCCCATTTCCATTCTCAATTTTAAGTTTCAAGTTGATTGGACTTCAGCTCCATCAAAAACTACCTTGACCAAAAACTTTAACCTGCAAACGAACGAACGAACGAACGAACGAACGATTGGGGCATAAATATATATTCAATAAATAAAAAAGTTAATAAACAGTATCTATATAAGTAAACAAATCATGCGCAGAGACGGATTTAGGGGGGGGCCGCCCCCCCCCCCCCTTTTGGGGAAAAAATTTGGTTGCTTATATAGGGAATCACTGAAGCGTGACTGAAGTGGGCCCCCTCTTAGGTCAGTCAGTGGGCCCCCACTTATGAAAATTCCTGGATCCGCCACTGATGCGACACATGACATTAAGCTTCAGTCTATAATGCGGTCAGTCAAGTTTACCTCACAACGTCCTTTTAAGATCTTCTATCACATTGAATAGTTTAAACATCAAATTAGAATCTGCATGTAGGAAACACATTTTAATTAACTCTTAATTCATAAAATAGATATCGTTTTTAATGACTGAACTTTTATCAATATTGATTGAAATCTGTCCGTGCAAACTCGATGAACTCACAGTTGAAAGAATTTCAAAATTAATGGCTACCTTCGTATACCTCAATTTGTATGTAACTTAGATTATAATACATGTCAATTACATCAAATCTTGAGATTGTTACTGGTCTTGGAAAAAAAATAATTTAACAGTTCGTGTAGACATCGATAATATTCTTTTTTTTTAACTGACCACGAATTAGAATATGAACCACTTCTTTTTTTTAATTTGAAAAGTCATTCCCGACTACTTTAATATAAATTTTGAAAGATCAAATTAAAGTTAAACATGCTTACCTCTTCTCCATCCATATTGTCATTTCGTTGGAATTGATTGTCTAAGCTTGGTGTTGTTGATAGTTTTACGCAAACCATCATAATTAAGAATAATTTGAAATGAAAAATTTCAAAATAACACTTTTGATTGAACAATACTCTCATGTGTTAAAAGAAAGAAAACGCGCGTTTTCCGGCTCCAATGTTTCCTACTAGGGTGTGTGATTTATCACATTGATTTACTTCACAGTTCAAAAGAATTCGAACAGACTTGAAAGGATATCGTGTTACATTTAACAAATTATCTTTACCGTTGGAATTCCATCTAATTAGACTTTAACCATGCAGAGATCCTGGACATTAATATCTGATAAGAATATTTACATAACAGCGTATTTACTTGCAGATCTGTAAATGTTACGTTATTTCTTGTCTGTTAGGTTTTGAAGTTCTTTCGGATTTAAGCATGCCACATGTTTCATTCAAAATTAACGGAAAAAATAAAACTTTGGTCACACAAAAAATGTAATATATGCCGATTAAACAACATGATTTTTTTTTTCAAATGAGATGTTAAAAATAACAAACAATTTTTAACAAGACTATAAAATTTCCCTATGCAAAAAAAATCATTATATGTGTACTATTCTTTTACTACTGGGGCTGTGCGCTGTTTTCTCCTCTAGGGGGAGGGGGCAGGCACTTACTATATAATTAGTGGTAGGGATAAGCCGCTGTAATAGGTCACTTTTACATGCTCTATGATATATGAAAAGGGTGAGAAATTCAGATTCAATATATCAATAGGTTGATATTATCACTTGCTTGATAATATCATAAGTATCTGAAGTAAATCAGATGTCCGTATTTATTTTTGATGCTGTTAAACCACAGTCGTAAATGCATCAGTTATTTGTCAAACCAATTAAACTCTATTTATTCTGATGTGGTCTTTCCACTGATGCCAGTGATAGATGCAATAAATCCAACTATTTTGACATTTGCACCTATTTAACATTCAAGTGTTTGTATACTAAAACATGATAACAATTATTTAGAGAAATTCCAGTATGACAGTGTCCTTGAAGAGGGAACGGCAATGTAACTTGTAATTAGTTTTTAATTATTATTAAACATGTTAAAATCAGAAAGTGTTACTCTCTAGGGTGATATTAGATTTTTCTGATCATAGATGTTAACCATCTATGATCTGAAAAAACGTCTTTTACATGTATTGTATTTTGGAATTGAATGTCTTTCATATAAAAGGGGGCAACAGTGGCGGATCCAGAAATTTTTATAAGTTGGGGCCCATTGACTGACATAAGAGGGGACCCGCGCCAGTCACAATTCAGTGATTCCCTATATAAGCAACTAAATTGTTTTCCAGAAAGGGGGGCCCGGCCCCTCTGCCCCCCACTAAATCCGCCTATGGGGTTAAAAAAAAAAGCATTTTCCTGTCCCCAATAAACTATGACTTATGATACTTTTGCTGAAATTCTCCACTCATTCAATATTTTACAAAATTCTTCCAACAACATTTTATATATACTTTAAACTACGCTCTGAATGTCCGCGATTTCGCGGGTGTGTTCTAGTATATATAATACCTGCATGGAACGAATCTCGTATACCAAATATGTATTTTCATTAGTTATAATTAATATGAATTTCACAAAATAAGTATGCAGTGTTTTTTATAGTCGCTGAATTATGAAAAGTAGAATAAAGACAATTGACAAAATGACAGATCGAAACTTTGTAAGATGAACTTCCCTTTGGAATTGCATTACATTTGTTCCTTCTAAGCCTTTTACAGTTTGCTGTACGATTTTAGTTTGCTCATTGTTGAATGCCATTGTGTGACCTATAGCAAATGTTGCTTACCCTTTAAATGTTTGGTCTCTGGTGAAAACTCTCATTTGCAATCATACCCCATCTTCTTATTTTCATATTGTACCGATGGCGCAGCCAAAACATAAACAAATTAAATGCCGCAAAATCTATATAGGTATGTCTCATAAGTTAATAAACTTATAATCATGTAGCGTTTTCATGCCTATGTCATACTGTGTTAATTTTGGTATTTATAAAAGTTGGTCCTGAATGCTACATTTGTTTTTTTTGTTGTATTCACAACTTACATTTGTAGAAACACTCAGTTCTGTGTATACTGATGGGTATACCTGGTGTCTTTTTTTGTTATTGTGGATGAAATAATATAGCTTGCCACGTCCGGTTTATGTTTTCGTTAGAGGTTTATGTTTTCGTTAGAGGTTTATGTTTTCGGAGATTGAAATAGAAAAATAACTGAGGCATTATCATATAATAGATCTGATTTAATCAGAAAAAGATTGTTTAACTCACAAATATCTTATATCATCATGATCTCCTTTAACTCACAAGTTTTTCAAATGAAATATTCAAGTTTATATATCCATAAATAAACACATGAAATGTGCCGATGAATCTTTATCCACTTAGTTTTTCACAGACGTGCTGATAATCATTCAAATGTCTTGTTGTGTCGTTGGATTTTTGTCTCAATGACGTTAACATCGGATCAATCTCCTTTCATTGGTACGGTTAAACACCACATTCACGGTCAATCGTGCCACTTAATATATTAAATAATATACTCTTGAAACCAAAATTCAGGTCAATATCAACCATTGTCAACAAGATAAATGGAACATAAAAGACAGATTTATGTTTCAAGCCTTGGTCAAACTGATGAACATTGGTTGCTTCATATACGGTATCCTGTTACGGAGTGGCTGAGGCCCCATGTCACTTAAAATAGTATATAAAATGTTCATACTACTGGTATATCAAATACAATGGAAATATAGGTACAATGTATACAACTGTAAAAACATTTTTTCTACAATTATGTAGAGCCTGCGTCATTTTGTCGCGGAACAGAGATTTGACATTCATTCATTCCGTCGTAGATGTCGGTAATATTTAAGTGCAGTCTATTGTAAAAAAGTTGGACATCGATAAATTTGTCAAACCGTCATTTTGTGATCAAAAGACAATATTCAGAGAACATGTTTGGAAATATTTCTCTTTTTCATAAACTAGTTATACTTCTAAAGGGACTTAATATGTCTTAATTAATGGCGTTCATTATCACTGGACTAGTATATATTTGTTTAGGGGCCAGCTGAAGGACACCTCTGGGTGCGGGAATTTCTCGCTACATTGAAGACCTGTTGGTGACCTTCTGCTGTTGTTTTTTATTTGGTCGGAATGTTGTCTCTTTGACACATTCCCCATTTCCATCCTCAATTTTAATTAACATTAAGATACATTTCGAGATTAACGTTATAAGACTTCCATTCACTTTAATGACGTCTTGGTATAGAAGCATGTTTATGATTTATACGGACTGATTGATTGTTGGTTTCATAAAATTCAGTGGCAAATATTAAAATTGAGAATGGAATTCGGGAATGTGCCAAACAGACAATAATCCGACAAGAAAGCAGGCATGATCGGATCGGACGTGGTTGTGTACTTTTACATCTGGCACAGTCAAAAAGACAAACCACTTTAACAAGAGTTTTACTGTCGGTCGAAAGAAAACCAAAGTGACCATATTTCTATTCTTAGTTTAATATGATCGTAAGTTATGATGAAAACAATATCTGAATCTAAGATTTAAATTTCAGACATTTTATGACTGGGCTATTTATTTTTTTTTTTATTTTATTTTTTTTTTGGGGGGGGGGGGGGGGGGGGCTTCAAGGTTTCATTGTTAGGTGGTGCAGCTATTATTTATAACTTTTTAAAATTAATTATAAGACATTTTTCTTTTGTTGAAACTCACTTAACAGACCTACTACATTGATCCAATTAAATCAGTTATCGGTATATTATTTGTCTGTTTGTGGTTTTCTTTTTTAGCCATGGCGTTATCGGTTTAAATTCGAACTATGAGTTTGACTGTGACAGTCCCTCTTATGAATATCAACTTCCGCTAGTGTCATTCCTTTTCAAAATTCAATTACTGACTAATTTGTACATCCATCCAAGTAATTAAAGTGTGATTATTTTATTTTACAAGGTATAAGGTTAAATTTTCTACTTTGGAAAAATACAGTGAATAATGTTTTTCAAAAGGTTTTAATCATCACTAAAGCATTGAAAATAAATATTCAAATTTCAATGGTTTTAAATTTGAAGGGATTCAATTTGAATGCATTAGTTTTATTTTTCTTCTCAAATATAAAAATATGATTTTGTAATTTATTGTATTATTATTTAGTTAGATTATGATAAATGCTAATATGCTTGTATTATTAATATCCTTCGGAACATACATATCTTAATCTGTGTATTTAGGTGATTTTATCAGTAGTCGTCCAGACGTGAAGTTGTAATATATCTAACAACATAATCATTTAATTATTAGTATATATAATCAATTGCAGGGTTCAAAGCTGAACTACAGACAAAACCACGGATGTCAGCATGTCAATAAAAACAAATGCTTTATTTCCTGTAGATGTGTTAAACGATGAAATGAGATCAATTTATATTTCTAATAAACACAAGTTATTGCATATCACAAGAACCATAGAAGATTAACTTCCGATAGAAATTTTATATCTATAGTAATTTATTCCATCCGGTTAAGTTCTGAAATTACTCAACTCTTTCAAACCAGTTGGATCTATCTCGCGCCTTGTTTTAACATTGAATTGTGAAAGAGTTCACTCAATTTCTTTACTTTAATTTGTGTGTAAACAATTAAGTCATTTCATTGTTTTTATATATAAATTAGGCCGTTAGTTGTCTCGTTTGAATTGTTTAACATTTTCATTTCGAGGCCTTTATAGCTGACTATTCAATATGGGCTTTGCTCATTGTTGAAGGCCGTACGGTGACCTATGTCTTGCTAAAGTACTTAGTTCCCTTCACATTTCTCATATTTCCTATAAAAAAAAAAAAAATGAGCTACCTGAAAAATTTTCAGTTTGCAAATAGAAATACAAAAAGATTTAAGGAATATACTTTGCTATATTGACTGCAACATAAAGTAATACAGATTTAGAAAACACCGTCTTCAACAAAAGACAAATAATTATGGCTAATGTATCATGAATTTTTTTTTACATTAAGTGTCATATTCCAAAAAGTATATCAGTATTCTCTTATATTCCATAATAAAGGTCGCATGGGTTTACTGAGGATTCTATAAACAATATGTCGTATTTCAAAAACAAAACGTCCGACGTGGCTTGGTTTATACTTGTTCATCCCAACTACTAAAAGAAACTGAAGTACAGATCTAAAAGTACTCGCATTTACTGACAGTTTCTTCAATGCAGATAGTTACTAATGTAAAATTAGGCACCTTGGACTAAATTATCATTCAGTACACATCCAACATCCAATGGAGTTAATGTACAAACGTCGTTAACAGTCAAAGAAAAACAGAACCTTGTGCAATGCAATGAATCAGAGATTTAAAGTCAAGTGATGGATATGTAAAATCAAGCACCGGAGATGTAAAATCAACGCATGATTTTAAATGCTCAGCGTTAGACTGTAGATCTATAGCGATAGACTTTAAATCTACAGTGTTTGACTTTATTTAAAACCTACGGCCTAAGACTTTAAATCTACAGCAGTTGACCTCACATCTTCAGCGCTTGCATTATGTACAGCGTGACACATTATAGCGAGAAGACCAGTTTCTCTGAAGCACAGAAGATACAGTGACAGATAATGTTCTTATTTCTAGATTTCGTTTTGACTAAACAAACTTGGTTGATATGGAGAAGAGAGAGTATTATATTTTGGTTACAATGACATTACTGATATGCCTAACAGTAGCGGACCCAGAACTTTTTTTAAGGAGTGGGTCAACTGACTGACCTAAGAATGCCCGCTCCAGTCATGCATTAGTGATTCCCTATATAACCAACACAATGTATTCCACAGAAGGGCCCCCATCCATTGATCCGCCTATCTATCTATACTATTAAACGAGAAGACCTCATTTTTGGTGTCGCTTCTCTTCCTTCCACAATAAATCAATCAAAATGCCTCTGTGTTCTATATGTAACATGCATAGTCGCATTTGTCATCCTTTCTTCTGATTATTCAGATTGAGTTATTTGGGGAGAATAACGACAAAAAAGGGGTCCGGATATGGTTCCGTCATCACACTGTCTTTTAGTCATAGATAAGACTTCCGGTTTGAAACATGCACAAATACAACCAATCGTATGATAGATAACAAAAATGAAAAATAGACAAGTCAATCAGAGCGTTCTCCATATCATGGTGTTTAGATCGCAAGAACCACAACTATTATACCTCCTTAGAGAGGACAATCATTTTTCGCGTTTATCTACATGTAAACTACGATTATACTACTTTAATATATAGAGACTCTCTGTATTCTGTCTACTGTTTATTTTTTTTAAATGTTTACTATTCAAATTAGAATAAGTAAAACATGTGACACAAGTACAACCAATCGTATAACGTTCTCCATATCATGGTGTTTAGATCGCAAGAATCAAAACTATTATACCTCCTTAGTCTGAGAGAGGACACATATTTTTCGCGTTTATCTACATGTAATCTACAATTGTTCTACTTTAATATCTAGAGACTCTGTATTTTGTCAGGGGAAAGTTCCTGATTCTGTTTACTGTTTTCTTTGAAATGATTACTATTTATAAAGGGGTCATACCACTTGCATATATATTAAAATAATTGAAACATGCTCAACTTCATCTTAAACTACCTCGACCAAAAACTTTTACCTGAAGTGGGACAGACGGACTAGACGGACGGACGACCGAACAAACGAACGCACGAATGCACAGACTAGAAACCATAATTATATTTGTTTTTAATTGGGGCATACAAATTTATTGTTAAAAGGGAAAATAGTAATTTGCCAAACATGAAAGTAAGGTAGAGATTAGAGGGAAGCAGGACCTTTTTCGAGGCGGTGGGATCGGGTGTTTTTAAGCTCGGGATTTGGGGATTGATCCTTACGGGATCCGGGAACATATTTTTCGATTTCGGGATATGAATTTCTTTAAATTCTGCATCTCGGGATTTCATGGTTTTATAAAGCCCGGGATTTCGGGATCAGGACCCCTCCAACATCCCCTAAAATTAGCCTTACTCGGTATTCATTTATACATGATTCAAATCCTACCATTGGCATGTTAATAAGGCTCTAAAAAAGCACTGATGGATTGTCATAGAAGCATATTGTTTAGACTGTCAGACTCTGGTCTATATATAAGCGAGGGGAGGACAGGGGTAAGGGAGACAGGGAGAAAGGGGGTAGGAGAAAAAGAGAAAGGGGTGGGAGAAAGGGGATAGGAGAAAGGAGAGGAAGGCTGGGAGAAAGGAGAAAAAGTTGGAGAAGATATGAAAAAATAAAATATCTCTCTTTTTTCTGGTAAATTAAAAAACAAATAAGGAGAAGAGGAATAGGAGAAAGGAGAAGAGGGGTGGGAGAAGGGAGAAGGGTACCCCTTGTCCTCCCCATCATAAGCAGTTACATTTATTTCATGTTTGAAACGGTGCAAATATTTAATTTGATTTGACCTTTACCAAAAGAAGCATTGAAGCAAAGTAGAATAATTATGTTCGTAGGCCAGAAACATGAATATAATTGATTTTAACAGAAAGGAATCAAACATCGGACTTTGGAAAAAAGGGGAGAGCTTTTGATAACTTTTATGTAATTCTTCATACATAATATCTTTTACAAAAAATCATCCTACAACAGTTCACAAGCTGTATATGCCCGCAATTTCGCGGGTGTGTTCTAGTGCCTATATATATAAGCAACTTTATGGTATAAAATACTGATATGATTGACTATGGAACAACTATACCATTAGAACATATATAAGGTGAATTGAAGCAATTATGGGTCAACTTTAAAAATGAGCTAACATGAAATCAAAGCACTGTTGTGCATCATAAATACTTACAAAACAAGATATCATTGAGATGGGAGCCATGCACCGCTGTGGGCCACGCTGTCAATAACATGTGGTGAAAATTCGTATCTTTACCATAGGAAATGGGGTTGTCAACTGAACTGTTTTTGACATTGACCCTTGACGTACATATAGGAAGTTGTACATTAATTATGACACACCCTCTGTTGTTGGTTTATATACATGTCAAGTTTAAAGTTTGAAATCATAACGGTTCTTTAGATATAGAGTGGTCACAATTTGTTACTGGCGGACGGACGGACAAATTGACAGACGGACGGACAGATTGAACACTATATGGCGTTCGACAATCGGCGGGGCCTCAATTACTTTCTGTCTTTTAATGTTTCAAAATTCAAACTTAGACTATGTTTTCAGGTAATAAGCATTGTGTTGAGGGCAAACTAAAGTAAGAGAATGGAAACATATTTTGGGACGTACGGACAAACGTACATGTACGTATATAGAGACGAGGATAAAAGTAAATGCCCCCTCCGTCGGGGTGAGACTATAAAAGCTGTTTTGATCTGAACGAGACAGCTTCACTGTACACTGCATAACAAAACAAACTCGGAAACTTGTATATGTAACTTTTCAATGTTGCACTTGTAAACTATCTTAAAGATGTAAAGTTTCCAAATTTTGTATGTTCACAACTTTAATAAATGAAGTTATAGTGGCGTCACACATCAGCGTATAGCAACGACGTACGCTGGGCATGGTAAAAAAACCCATGTACACTGACCATACGCTAAAAATGTTGGACACATTCTACTTTTCAATCACATCTGTTTCGTCTGCACAACGAGCTTTATTCGTATTTAGGACGTACTAGAAGCGTACAAAAGCGTTTGGGCGTTCCAGTAACGTATGATGGTTTATGCCTGTCGTGTCTCTAACGTAGATGCAACTACATATAGCAAAAAAGTCATTTGAATGTGCATGAGACGTGTCTCAGTCGTACCGTGCCGCCGGCGTGTCTCGGACATGTAATTATATATGGGTGTTTGTACTACTTCTGTATCCATATGGTCTTGTAAATTCACGGACATATGGCATTATAAATGTCAGAGCAAGTTTCGTTGAATATTATAGTACGTTTTAAATACGAATGTCAGAATACTTTTTGAATACGCCACAGGTGCGTTTTATATATAGTACGTTCGTGGAGCGCTGAAACTACGACAGGCGTATATATACTGTATGTATGTTACAAACAGGCCCTGCATTCGTCCAAGTAAAAGTCAAAGTATAGGTCAAACGATCTTGTCGCGTAAACAACGTTCCCTAAACGTGTTTCAAACTTATTCCAACGCCCTTGTAACGTACTTATTACGTGTGTGTAGCGAACAGATATACGCTTGACCAACGCTAGAGCTAGATTTGAGTGGATCAGATTAAAAGGTCTATATTTTTATGATTCAACAAAGGGGTCTGGTCCATCCTCTTCCCTAGAATTTGCCTATAAATGCTTTAATTGAATACAGATGTTAACAAATTCTAAATGAAATACGTAAAAGGTGTTTGCTTATTACATGCATACAACCATAAAATCATACGTTTTGGAACCGGTCGTTTTGGAACTGACAAACTGTATGTTCAAAAAGATTGTTTGCAGTTACACATTTAATATCACTTGTGCACACTTTAATTGACGATCAAATCGTGTAAGTTTGCTCCTAGAATGTAGTTTATAGCTTTACATTTTACATTTTAATTTTTGTTTAAAAAAAATGCTATTTGAGACGTCTGTTAAAAGATGTTATGCAGTTTACGAAACAGCAAAGTAAGCATCCGTAAAGAAATGACAAAAGTATGAAGCTGTGATAGAAACAGATGATTTGTTGCTGTGGCTGCTCATTTTAATAAATTGTGGTATACTAAAGTGCCCGGATAAAATGGCATCTTTTGATAGAAAAAACTGCTGGACAAACCATTTGTTTACCCAAATATTTGAAAAATGCATTTGAAAGTTAAATGGTGCAATATTGATTTTAATTGAAATTTGTTATTTTAAAGCAGGTAGCAATGTTCAAATTGAAATATCGGAAATTGCAAGACAGTCAAAGTGTTTTAATGTTTTTCTTATACATGCATCTATCAAAATATATAATGATGAGACCTTAAGAACCTTAGTACTAGTGACAACAAGCACTTTAGATGTAGTCTAAATACTGTAATTTCTGAGTTACTAACATAGCATTTATCCAATCCTACTAAGAAACTTATAAAACAAAACAGTGTTTGTTTCTTAAATGTTTATTTTATATCGATGACACGGATACATTTATCAGTGTATGATTACACAAAGGATCTTGCTAGAAACATGCATCGGATCTTGTTAATACCACCTGTGGGGAAAAACCGTGTGAATGATCAAGAATGATATTTGACATGTTTGTCCATCTGTCACGTGCATCAACCACATTAGTATATATATTTATCTTTATATCATATTGGAATCAATCATCTAACAAACAAACTGCTCGTTTTCGACATATACCTCCGTTACAACAATGGTGAATTGGAAAATTGATAATGGCAAACTGAATATCCAAGGGATTGAAGATTTTGAAGAACAAATTGAGTATGCTAAAAGCTCCTTGCAGTATAAGAAGATCGAGGTAATTGTTTTTATAATTGTTTTTTAAGGCATTGGCTAATTTTCAGGCGTCGGCAAAATAATAAAATATGCAATTTATCAGCCTTGGTTAAAATGTCGAAATAAAGCCGACATAATAGCATATATATACGGGGTTTTAAGTTGGATCCAGCAAAACAGTAAATACGTTATTTTGCCGGTCATTTGTAAAGAATTAATTTAAATATTTTCTCTATAAAAAAAAAAGTACCACGAAAATGTGCATTGTCAACAAAAAACAATCAAAATTATTACTAATTTACATTTTTAGTTAAATGAAATGACAGTTTCATCATTTTAGATTTATCAGGATAAACGAAAATAAGAATAATTTTAAAACAATTATAAAAAAAGATAAACTGATATTGAGCAAGCATAAATTATGTTGCAATGCAATGATATTAAAACTTGTAGTTGAAATTACTTGTGCAAAACTGTCACATTCCGATGCTTCATAAATGAATAAGAATGAAATCTTCGATTAAGAGTAACAATCACATTGGATACAAATTTTAGAAAAACTCCACAATTGAATACATGTATATGTACAGAAAAACGTGTTTTACGGGGGAAATTAGCTTCCGCTTCCTTGAGCATAAAATTATTTTCTATTTTTCCGGCGACATTCAAAAGATGCAGCCAAACCGCACTATTATTTAAATAAAGAAAGCCAAACTCTAGGTGCAGGATTTTATTCTTGCACTGAGCCTTCACGTAAGCTAAATGCACGTCGGAGCTATACGCTGATGTGTGACGCCGCGGTATTATTCTATATTAAAAGCGTATATTGCCAGGTTAAGATTGAAACTAAAAGTAATCAAGGATTTCATAGAGAGGTTCATTCCATCATTGTCCATCCTGACATAAACATGATAAATGAATATTTATTTGACAACCTATGACTTGAATTGACTCTTCCTATGCGGTTAAAGATGTAGACAAATAACTGAACTACTGAGTATAACAAAGATACGGTTGTCCATGAAGCTCACTATAAATAATATCTTTTGAGGACATATTTCTTGCTTGTATGACCTCGCCCTTTTACAAATTTAAAGAGTAAAATTAGATTAAACATGCTTAATGTGAAAATACAAAATTTTCCCCTATATTTTATTTCCTCAGGCTTCCGAAATTATCTTGTTAGAAAAGCAAAAAAATGACCAAGCCGAATCGCTACAGCACTATCTATTTATTGAGACCATAGAGAAAGAAGTAACCATTAATTAGTTCCCTAAAAATATACAAACCAGTCTATGTTGACACTTATAGCAATATATGAACTTATATGAAAATGAAAGGGTTAAAGTGTTACATGTGTTTCCCTTAGTGCCAGAAACAAAATAATTAGATAAGAGTCTAGTGTTCACGGCCAAAGTATTTTTAATCATGTTTAATCGTGACAGAAAGCCGATGCATGCCTTATGAAAAGAAGTACACGGTTTGATCACCAATTCACGTCTTTATAGTTTTAAAAATTGCTTAAATGTTTAAACTGTTAATAACAAATTTTTTTTATTAAATTATTCAATAACAGAAAAACAGAAAACAATACCAAAATCTATCAATTGCAAGACGATATCTTTTTCCTAGTGCCATAATTTTTCGAAAATTGAATGATGATACTCATCGTAATCAATATCTTATAATTATATTGCCTTAAACAAAATATCTTAGAACCGTTACCTCTATTACGAACTTGAAGGCCCTACGGTGACGTATAGATGTTAATTTCTGCGTCATTTTGGTCACTTGTGGAGAGTCGTTTCATTGACAATCATACCACATCTCTCATTTTATATTGATATATGGGATTACTTTTTTTATTTAGAAATCTTGTAAACGGAATGAGAAAACTATAGCAGAAAAAGATATCATGATCAAGAACTTGGAGGTATGTTCATAATATTTGATTTGATTGTAATGCCTTTGGCAAAGTGAATCAGTGAAATCTATAATATGTGTATGCAATGTAGTTTTAAGCTATCAACCGTTATAGTTCTGTCTTCTCCGCAAAATATCAACGAGCACCCAAAAGAAAACATATATTTATATAATTTTTAAGTTCAGATTTGCACGTTGTGTAACAATTCAGCTTTTTTCGAAAACCGGTCGGGATCGAGTTCGCGGAAAAGGTGTGGGGGTGTAAACCCTGAACATCATGATACATTTGCATTTTTTGTGAACTTCAAAAATAATCTAAAATTTATTTCCAGCCACACTTAATTGAAATATTTGTTTGCGTTTTACTTCACGTTAAATTGGGCCACATTTGTTCATGTTATGTGTCTGTCCGAAATCAGTAATTTATTGGTCGTTTTGGCTGCTGTTTGTGATCTATGATTTAATTTCTATTTATCGGTCGTTGATATTCACGTTTAATTTTTTATACTCCACCTACAATAGAAGAAGGGCATTATGTTTTCTGGTCTGTGCCTCCGTTCGTCCGTTCGTTCATTCGTTCGTGCGACCATTCGCTTCAGGTTAATGTTTTTGGTCAAGGTAGTTTTTGAAGAGGTTGAACTCAAATCAACTTGAAACTTAATACACATGTTCCCCATGATATGATCTTTCTAATTTTAATGCCAAATTATAGTTTAATCCCCAATTTCATGGTCCACTGAACATAAAAAATGATAGTGCGAAGTTCAGGTTAAAGTTTTTGGTCAAGGTAGTTTTTGAAGAAGTTAAAGTTACATCAACTTGAAACTTAGTACACACGTTCCCTATGACATAATCTTTCTAATTTGTATTCCAAATTAAAGTTTCGACCACAATTTTACGGTCCACTGAACATAGAAAATGATAGTGCGAGTGGGGCATCCGTGTACTATGGACACATTCTTGTTTGACATTATGTTAAATCGTATTTTTAGCTCACCTGTCGTCGTTAACTTTTACAAAAATTTTCTCCTTTGAAACTACTTGGCCAAATAAAATCAAACTTTGCCACAATCATCATTGGGGTATCTAGTTTAAAAATTGTGTCCGGTGACCCGGCCAACCAACCAAGATGGCCACCTTGGCTAAAAATAGAACATAGGGGTAAAATGCAGTTTTTGGCTTATAACTCAAAAACCAAAGCATTTAGAGCAAATCTTACAGAGTTAAATTGTTTATCGGGTTAAGATCTATCTGCCCTGAAATTTTCAGATGAATCTGACATTCCGTTGTTAGGTTGCTGCCCCTGAATTGGTAATTTTAAGGAAATTTTGCTGTTTTTAGTTATTATCTTGAATATTATTATAGATAGAGATAAACTGTAAACAGCAATAATGTTCAACAAAGTAAGAATAACAAATAAGTCAACATGACCAAATTGGTCATTTGACCACTTTAGGAGTTATTGCCCTTTATAGTCAATTTTTAACCATTTTTCGTAAATCTTGGTAATCTTTTAGAAAAATCTTCTCTGATGAAACTACTGGGCCAAATTAATTGAAACTTGGCCACAATCGTCATTGGGGTATCTAGTTTAAAAATTGTGTTCAGTAACTCGGCCAACCAACCAAGATGGCCGCCATGGCTAAAAATAGAACATCGGGGTAAAATGCAGTTTTTGGCTTATAACTCAAAAATCAAAGCATTAAGAGCAAATCTGACAGGACGTTAAATTGTTGATCAGGTCAAGATCTATCTTCCCTGGAATTTTCAGATGAATTTGATTATCGGCTGTTAGGTTGCTGCCCCTAAATTGGTAATTTGAGGAAATTTTGCTGTTTTTTTGTTATTATCTTGAATATTATTATAGATAGAGATAAACTGTAAACAGCAATAATGTACAGCAAAGTAAGAACTAAAAAAAGTCAACATGACCAAAATAGTCAATAAGAACTCCCTAAGGAGTTATTGCCCTTCAAAGTCAATTTTTAACAATTTTCACAAAACTTGTAGATTTTCACTAACATTTTTCACAGAAACTACTGTTATAAATAGAGATAATTGTAAGCAGCAAACATGTTAAGTAAAGTGAGATCTACAAACCCATCACCATCACCAAAACTAAATTTTGTCATGAATCCATCTGTGTACAATGTTTCATATTAACATAGACCAAGGTGAGCGACACAGGCTCTTTAGAGCCTCTAGTTTAAGCTTACACTACGGCATATGATTTCTTATTGTTGAATATTGTACAGTAAAATATAGCTGCTTACATCCAAATCAATTTACGTCTATGTGATAGTGTCACTAGAAATCATACCACATCTTTGTATACCTATCTAGTTTAAACATAATATTTCAATAAAATTAAAAGCAGCATTCAAACAGAGGTGAAATTCTTAAGATGATTACATTGTTTTAAATTTTTTCTCAGGATTTCGGAGCGAACGAAAAAGTAATACGCTTCTGGAAACCGGAAAAGAAATGGTATAATGCAACAGTCCTAGAAAAAAAACTAAATCAGGTAAACCATGATATAAATTAAAGAGAGATTACAAAAGAACGATAATTAATGAATTGATTGATAGTCAGGTAGTTTTTTTGTTGTTTAAGGCCACATTGTGCACCCTAGGCTATATCATAGACATAGGAAGATGTGGTATGTGTGCCAATGAGACAAGTCTCCATCCATGTAACAATTTATAAAAGTAAACCATTATAGGTCAAGGTACGGCCTTCAACACGGATCTTTGGCTCACACTGAGCAGCAAGCTATAACTATCACTAGTGTAAAACAATTCAAACAGGAAAACGAATAGCGGTCTAATCTAAAAATGACCGTTTGCATTTATTGGCTTAGAAAATTGGCGTATCTGGAGAGAACACAGAGCATCACATGTCTAATCAACAGAAACAATGTACATAGCATTCGAAGTAAAAAGACTCACTAAGGATTCAACATTTCGATAAAGTCAAGGGAAACATCGTATGAAAGGAAAGATGAAGATATATTTGATTTAGTTTAATATGCTTAATATGTGTTTGGTTTTCTGTCCCTTTGATTGGATAGTCTCTATTTTACAGGTTACAAAGTCGTATTTGCAGACGGCAACTTAGTAAGAGTGTTAAGTCTACAGAATCTACGAAAAAAGACATCGAGATGAATTCAGCTGAAGGTGTTTTGTTGAACAAAACACTTTCATATATATATATGAACTTACAAGAAACTCACAAGTCATCTGATAATGTTCTCAAAACGGGATATAATAAACAATATCAACAACACAAGGAAGCTGTATTTCCTTGTCCTTGAACAAAAGACATTTCACATCAGTCAAATGATCCTATATATCTATACATGTATACAAGAATGAACAAGGTTATATATATTGTTTAATTTATATTGGGACATTATCATGATATCTTAATGATAAAAAACAAACATTCACAGAATAAGCTTGTTTGGTCTGAATGTGCTTGTAATTTAATATGACAAACTGTATGTAGAATAAGAAGTAATTATCACACCATCAATGAAACAACATCAATGACGAAAATAAATAGATGAAAAAGTATGCAAAAATCATCACCAATAGATAGATGTGCATAGAATAAGTTATAAATCGCCAAGTGTGTTTCAATATTATGCACATACAGCTGTTCAATATAGTTGCAATATTAAAACATGTAACAATGTGTCATAGAGCACTTTTTATAGTCATTAGTAAACACAATCTTAGCATATTAAAATTTATGATGATGTACTTACAAACATTGCGTTGTCCGATTATTTTCGACTTATGAGTTTGAATTTTCTTCTGGTATCATTTGTTTCTCTTTTAAGGAGGTTTGTTCCTAATGATGACGATTTAACTTAAGCTCCTCGTGTTTTAAAGCAATCTGTATTCAAATCATTCTGCATTCTTTATACGGATAACAACAACATATTCAAACATTTTGTCAGGAATCTGATGTTCAGTAGATGTCGTGTGTTGATGTGGTTCATAAGTGTTTCTCGTTTCTCGTTTTTGATATAGATTAGACCATTGGTCTTCCCGTTTTAATGGTGTTGCGCTAGTCATTTTGGGCCCTTTATAGCTTGCTGTTCGTAAGGAGCCAAGGCTCCGTGTTGAAGACCTTTTTTATACCTATAATGTTGTTTTGTTTACAAATTTGGACCTGGATGGAGAGTTGTCTCATTTGTACACATTTGTTCTTAAGAAGTCAAATGTCTAAACACTGTCTAAATTTCACGACTTGGGATGACAGTTTTAGTACAAACAATTATTTGATTTGCCGTAAATTTAAATCTTATGAGATTATGGGGAAATTTCCCCAATTTGTAGTCAACAATATATAATATGAACATGATGAGATTATGGGGAAATTACCCCAATTTGCAGTCAACAATATCTAATCTGAACAAGATGAGATTATGGGGAAATTTCCCAAATTGATAGTCAACAATATTTCTATGATTTGAACATAATGAGATTATGGGGAAATTTCCCAAATTGATAGTCAACAATATTTCTATGATTTGAACATAATGAGATTATGGGGAAATTTCCCCATTTGATGGTCAGCAATATTAAAGCTTGTATTTTCATATTAATTATCTTATCGTTGGGATTTCTGCATTCTGATGTTTTTGGTTGTAAATGTGAATGTGGGGATATTTCTCCATTCTAATGTTATTGATTTTATATGTGTAGATGGGGATTTTCTCCACTGGTACGTTTTTCAATTCAAGAAGACTATTTTTCTTCATTGAGTGGGAAGATTTACTCAAATTTGATAACATCAAGTAAGCGCATTTCCATTATCTTATAGATTTGTTGACAAAAAGTGTTAATTTCAATTCACATCGTCAACCGAATTTGAAACCACCAAAAAAAGAGAATAAAATAGAAATTCTCTTTTTCAAATAGAATGCGTTATTTGTATTTGTCTGTTTGTCTGTTTTATATTTGGTCATGTTTTTTGTCATTTTATTTTCGATTGATGAGTTTGCATATCCTGTAAGCTTTAGTTTTTGATTAATCATAATATGGGTCAGTAAAGTATTGACCAACACTGACCAACATTTCCTGAAAGGGTCTTGCATGGTGTGTAGCTACTTCTCTTATAAACGATTCGCCTTTTTAATGACTAATGCTTAGTTCGTAAGTATAGTTAAACTGAAATATATATCCTTTATAGAGAGTATATGTAACAAACAGATATAAACCACCAGCCAATCATAAGATGATGTGAGTGCATGTAAAACAATTACTCTACTACATACCAAATGTCCATTCAAATAGCATTCAATTGTTATATTGAAGTCTCCAACATAGCCCATACATCGTGTCCAGCTAAAGAAAACATTCAAGTTTCTATCTCTCATGTTAACATATGTATTTAATCAGCTTTTTCATATGTTAAGATACTTAAAATTGTTATTATGAAAGCTATTTATTCAAGAGCAAAGACAATAGTGGTCCATTATTCCATTACGAAAAGTAAGTCAATGTATTCTGGTAAAAATGACATGTGTATTTTTTTTTTATTTTCCTCATGTAAAACATGGATACTATTACTCATATCCATGAATTGAATCTCGGACAAATCAATTTTTGAATAATATAATCGTCGATATTGTCTTTTAATTGAATTGAAATGTGTATTATAACGTGTCTTTTATCAATAAAATAAAATATTAAAAGAATGGCAACTCTTTGAAGATTTTTCAACCATTTACAGTAAACTATTATAAATTAGATTTGTTCAAATTTATCAAAAGGATAAAACTATTTTTACACGTATTATACACAATATCGCTTAAGAGATTGACATATTATTAATGAAGTATAAATTTTAATAAAAGTTATCCAACATATGAAAAGCAAGATTTGAATAGCTAGCAAGGATTAAGAAGATCCATTAAGAATGAAATTATGTTTCTATTGATAGAGCAACACTTAAAAATTGATATATATAACATATAATTGACAAAAAAAGAATGGCATCAAGGCATGCATTCGGTGTTCGGGCTTACCTTGTGATAATCTTGTGCAAAATACAAATCGTAGCTAGGCGGAAGCTTGCACTACAAAAGTCAAAAAGTCTGAAAAGACCAGTTTTTGTCTTGATTTGCGTGAACTTTTGCTTGACATTCTCCAAAAGTATGACTCGTGTCTTAATTTTTCTTGACAAATTTTCATTTATATCAAATTTGTATGAAATTTACTCGACATATTCTTGACATTCTGAATATGGTCTTGAAACTTCTCGACATATTCTCGACATTCTTATTCTTTCTCAGTTTGGCTTGACATATTCTGAACATTTTGAATAGTGTCTTAAATTTACTTGACAGTTCTGAGTTTTACAAATCATGACCAATATTCATAATATAACTTTAATCTTTATTTCTTTTTACATAATATACTGTTGTTTTTAAGTTACATTCCTTATAACAAATATAAAAGTTGGGCATGTAAAACAATTGAAAATTTGGGTATTTAAATAGTTTCACAAATGCAAATATGGCTACGAAATCATATGTATAAAATAATTTAAATGAGGGTGTGTTGATATAAAACAATTTAAATGTGTTTTTTTGTAAAAAATACAAATTTTGATTCCTAAATCTTTATATGATTTATATAAATAGCAAATTATGATGATATAAAATCATTCATTTAACAGAAGAAAAGTTTGTGTAATGTCATTTGTTGGAATATATATTAAGTATTATACATGGACAGGATGTTCCCCATGAAATTAAGTTATAACTCACCCCATAATACACCCAACTGTCAAATAGAAATTACTGATTTACCTGTAATCAGCCATACAACTTATCAGTTGACCTGCCATAAACGTTCCAAAGGTTTAAAGAAAATTATTATCTACTCCAGGAATAATAATAAACAAGTATTCATGATGGGTCCCATCAATGGTTTCTATTTACTATTCAAATTTGAGTATTGAATTTTATAATTTTTAATCAATAATTTCATTGGTCTCAACAAGGATTTGTATAGTCTAACTATACAAATCCTTGGTCTCAAACAAACATACATAATATAGATCTAAACATATTTTTTTTTATAAAACTCAACACCCAAATATAAAACAAAAATGTTTTGGGGTTGTTCTAAAAATATAAAGGTTTGAAACAAGACGAGAACAAATTCTTTGACCAACACAAAAGCCCCCCTCCTAATTTTTTAGCCACACTAACCCAAAAGATTTCATCAACCGTTCAGGCGAAATTTATACTGTTGAGATAGTGTCAAGACATATTTGATACTGTCAAGAATGTGTCAAGACATATTCAGACATTATTAAGAATATGTCAAGACAAATTCAGACATTATTAAGAATGTCAAGAATATGTCAAGACAGATCGAGACAAATTTAAGACAGTCAAGAATTGGTCGAGACTAATCCAGACTCTAAGCAGCTGATACAGGAAGTGTCGAGAAATTTTAAGACAATGCTAATACTGTCAAGACACTTGTCCAGAAAAATCAAGAACCTTTTTAGACAAACTAATACTATGTCAAGAATTTTCAAAAATTATGCAGACAAATTAAGAATGTCAAGTAAAAATTCATGCAAATTCAGACAAAAACTGGTCTTTTCAGACTTTTTGACTGTTGTAGTGTTGGAAGCCTAGGCTTCACTATCGTTTTGCCTCCCCCCCCAAAAAAAAAAAAGAAAAAGAAAGAGTTAGGGGAGGGGTAAGAGAAATGTGTGTTGAGCGATTAAAAACGTTGTTGACGTCCTCCAATGGTACGATTCGATATTACTGTTCAGACAACCGACGTTTGTTACTATCCCCTGCACTTTATTTCCCCTCTTTTTAAAGCAGACGAATATTGTGTCTGCAAGGGTTGCAGCTTTACAATGCAACGTTTAATTGACAATTTCTTTACTGCTAAGAACTTTGAAAGTGCCAAAACATCTGATAGTACTTACACACAAGGTGATTCTTCAATCAAAAATCTCGAAATTCTAACAAGCAGTGAAAATGACATTGCCTGTAGTATAAATTCGTCCCCAAATATATATGGTCCTTCATACACAAATAATTGTACCTTTACCAAAGGAGACATGAGAAAGAATGATGATGTAATACTGAAGCTACTTACAACATAGTGGGAAGATGCAAAATTGCAGGTTCCAATTAGGTAATTTATTATTATTATAATCATTGTCTCTCTGCTGTGACAAATTTAAAAAAAAATCCCCAAACCAAAAATTCAAATCTTGTGTTTTTGTATTAAAATCAAATAATTGAACTGCCTACAAATGCTGTTTTAACTATTTAAAAGATTCCGTCACGTTGTTGTTTAGTTTGTCCCTGATGGGTCTCATTGTGGGCTACAATGTAAGCGTGACGCGGGATTGCCGATTTTTGTAAGCGTGGCACGTGAAAGTCAAATTATTGTGCCGTGAAAACGGGAAATAAAGTCAAACGGGACACGGGAAATTACCATAAAATGAGAATTGCTTACGTACATAGTGAAAGTGGGATACGGGAATTTTACAAAACAGTAAACGGGATCCGGGATCAGAACCCCAAAATGGGACCCCTTCCTTTAGGATCAGTCCTTTTATTCGACTAATGTTTTGTCTCCAGCAGGTACATAAACGCAACAAATCCCTCTGCTCTTATCTGTTTCTTATAAATATATACCCACCAGGTGACACGAGGGTGAAAGTCGTCAAAGTGTTACCAGCCACAAATATAGATTTACATATAAAGTTAACCCCTCGTGAGAATTACACTATTTTAAGTATCATGATATGTCTATTATTCCTTTTATGAAATATCGGGGTTTTATTTTTAAACTGAACTTACAGTAAATCTTCGTAAAACAACTGACATTTATCGAATAAACATGCGCTCGATTGTTCAAGCCTTGCTCTAGTGTAAGGCTTTTACATGACACTCTTTGATAAAAAGTAGCAAAGATGTTATTTTTAAAACAGTTATCCTGCTGTTTGAAAGATTGAGAAGATCTAGGTATAACATATTTTGTTATACAATGTATAGACATCTGTCAAAAACGACTTTATATTACCGTGTATACAAGATCAAAACATCTTATACATAGTCTTTGATATGAAAAATGGTAATCAGTGCTTCTGCTGTCGGTATGAGAAGACAAAACATAATCCTTTTTATAACATGTAATGTATCCACAATAAACATGTAATGAAAACGGTCATCTTTTTTTCAGAAGTGCTACTTTCCCCGTGCTTAAAATACTAAACCTAGTCAAACCTGATTAAAAAAAACACCTATATTAAGTAAAACCCTTGTTAAAAGACAACGTATTAAAAGTCCCTTTATAGTGCATATCATTAAGATCAAACCTGTATGTAAAGATAACCTCTATTAAGTGCAATTTCTTCCTTGGTGTTGTTGTGATTTTTGCATGTAACAGGTCTTCCAACATTCTAAGGATCAGGTAAAAGTAAAATTACTCAATAAGAAGACCGTATAATGATACAAAAGAAAAACGTAGTGTCATTATAATCTAAATGGCAATTTGTACCATTCATGTCATTTAAAACACCTTTTTTTTTATTTTTTTAAGCAACAGACTTATCCACTATTATAATTCACCAACATTAACAAATGCAAAACCTACCATGAACAATACCAAAAGGACATTCGAACCTACTGACAACTTGATTGCAATAGACACATTTCGATTGATGCCTCGACTCTCACATTGCTTGATATTCAATTGCAACTTTCATTTTATGACATACATTTCAGTTCTTAATGAAAGTCAGAAGCATTGAATCTCTACAGACAAAATACAAGGCGCTGTATAAATTTACATATTAATATTTGAAACAAGCCTTTTTTAGTACTGATTGGTAATATAATTCAAGGAACGCAATACAAACAAAACTATCTTCGATTTCTCTTGAATGTGTGTTTTAGGTGTCTATGTAGTTTAGAATGCATACCAAAATAGCTGTCTCCACTTTAAAACTCTTCATTTACTGAATACAAACAATCACAATACGTTTTTTTAAACATCTCAGTGTTACACAGTGTGCGTATACTGTTATGCTAACTAAATAGACAATTAATTGCAGTTTAGTTCTTTTAGTTAAAATAAAAAGATCTTCAAACATATTGAAAAGAAGTCATGAAATGAGTGTCATGTTATTTAAACATCATTAAACTGAAGCATAGACGCATTTACATGTAGTTAATTCAGCAATTGTTTTAACAATTACATTAAATCAAAAACAAACAGCTAACAGGGAAAAGTAAGCATTCGATGAATTTTGATTTAGTGTAAACATAGTGTATTAATTATATTCAGGTAAAGTAATTTACACAAATAGGCATTTACATAATAATGCAAGTGAGTAAATACTAGGATCAAGAAACAAGATGTTAACTTATATTAATCCATTTCCTAACTCAAATTTTGAATTTTATTTAGTTGTACAAGTCTTTGGAATATGTTATTTGTTCACGGTTATAAGTAATTATTGAAAGATAGAACATACGAGTAAATAAAAATGCATACAAGATACCAGGTTCAGAATTCGGTTCTCCAGATGCGCATTTTGTTGAATAATAATTACATATTGACGACTTAATATACACATGTTTAAGGTCATTTCAAATACAGATACATGCACATTCATTGATATATTTTGTAGAAACTTCGACTTGGCAGAGACATTGTTTTATCAAAGAATAGTTTGAAATTTAAACGAACATAACGCTAGAGTACAGTGTAATCAATATTGCATACAATTAAATATTACAAACGTGTTGTAATCATATTTAGTGTGGGCATTATAATGAATAATATCACCCTTCGTTAGGAAGAACATTCGTAAATCACGATCTGCCTGAAGATTTCTTACACTTTGTTTCATCAGGATTCCTTAATGATACAATATATTAATGAAAATGTCAGCATACTAAAATTAGAAAATAGCGTGAATTATTTGTTTTTGAATTATATCATAGGTTATGAGTATGACAGTTATTTTCCATTTCTTAATTAATGTAAGGGAGTATTCAATTTTGTGCGGTTTTATTTTTTTTTCCATTTGAATTCGGAACGTGTTCTTTTACCTGACTAAGTACGCTGTATTCTCCATGTTGGAATACAAAAAAAACATGTTCCAAAACTAATTCGAATTTGACAGCAACGGTTAGCAATGTCAAAAACCGTTTTTTTTTTAATTATCAATTTACAATTTAACAAGTCAGCAATGAACTAACTTAGCTCCTCATCTTTTATATATTCTTTGGATTTCAAATATTTTGGCCACGAGCATCACTGAAGAGACATGTATTGTCGAAATGCGCATCTGGTGCAACAAAATTGGTACCGTTGATTTTATTAAACATCTTATAACATGAGAGCCGTGGTGTAGTGGTTAGTGCATCGGACGACCAATACAAAGGTTCCTGGTTCAGTTCCTGTCTGAGAGGAACTGAATTTTCGGCTCCCCCTTGACACCTTTTGCAAGTATGGTCTTGAGGAAACGATGATATTCCATCGAAAGGGGACGATAAAATGTCTGACCCGTGTTAAGAGAGGACATATCTCTTGCACGTTAAAGACACCCTTGTAGATTATGCATCGTTGTTATTGTTAGATATTAATCATTCAATTTCTTGTGGAAAAAGGGGCTCCAGTGTTATAAATGTTTTGTAAATTCGCTTCCTCCGCATGGCAAGTGCATTAACTTTTAAAACTTATTAAAACTTGGAACCAATACTCCTACTGCAGGTCATTGATTTGTCCGTGCACTGTATCAAGAAAATCGTATCCCCTCCTCCTCCCCACCCCGCCAATAGGACTTCCGGTGACGTTAATTTTAAAATAAAAAAAGTGTATGTTCATCTTTAAATTCGCCCTTTAAACATGTTAAAGTTGTTTTCAAAGGAGCCTATTTGTATATACTTTTGATAACTATTTACACCACTGGGTTGATTACACGACGTTTCGTTCCCGATGGTATCACCAGTCCAGTAGTCAGCAATTTAGTGTTGACATGAATATTAATTATACTTGCATGTTTATAAATTTCCTGTTTACATAACTTTAATTTTGGATAAGGGTTTGTTTTTTCTCAGAAGTAGATTACCTTAGCCGTAATTGGCACAACCTTTTGGTATTTCCGTTCCTCAATGCTCTGCTTATACTTGTTCGGCTTCTTAAGTGTTTTGATCTGAGCGTCACCGATAAGTCTTATGTAGACGAAACGCGCGTCTGACGTATTAAATTATAATCCTTTAAAGTTTGATAACTATTTATCGTAATTGAATATATAGTTTATCATGCATCGTTCAACAGACTATATTAATTGTTTGTATATAAATGACTATCAGTAGAAGACAGGCGTTACACTTAATATATTTTGTCCAAGCTAAACAATGTTCACAACGTGGTTGGTATTGATATCTTTTTAATTTAATAACTTACTCCTAATTAACGCCAGTTGATCATAAATTATATGGTAGACGTCCTTGATCAGTAACATTATTGTGAGATCGTATAAGACGATAAGTATGTCTATCCATTTACTCTTGATATTATATATCAGTATTGATGAGTGTGTAACAGGAATTTCATTCACTAAAGAGTGTGAATTAATTATATGGAGCAAGCATCCAGTGACAAGTATTACCCGTAGGTTAATAAACAACAGTTACAGAGTCGTTTCAGGTTTTTATCATCGTTTAAATACTGATGTAATTGCAGGTGAAATGGTACGTTGTGTGATTCATTGATTTTCTGAAAAGTCGATTGATCAGTAGTTGTTTTACACCGCTATAACGTGGTTTTAACAAACACGTAATATTCTAGGTCATGTTTCTATTAACCTAACCTTTACCGTCGAACCGTGTGAATATCTTCTGTCAAACCCAACATGTCATTCTGCAGTTTTTTCAGTCTAAAATTGTACTTTTCATTAGGTCTTTCCATCTTTCCCTGGAAATACCTGTTGATTTTTGTTGATATATTTTTTGTTCGCCTATTTTTTTTCTTGCGAGGTATTGTTGTGTCATCCGATATCGCTTATATATTCGAAATATGATATCGCAAAGTTTATACGCTTCGAATACGGACAACTGAGTAACCAAATACTTTACGTTGTAAGAGTTATCTCCCCTAACAATATTTTTCTTATGACCACTACTCCTTAGTAGCCGTAGAAGATGATGACAAAATTATTGCACCAAACTACTCGTTACATCTTCAGGATAAGAATATTCATTTGGACCGAAGCTATTTGGAGACTCCATATGAGAGTTTTCCCCGTATGTATTTGATATTAGTGATTTGCATTTCTAACTAATGAACCATAAGTAACTGAGACCTAGTGTCTTTTGATTTGAGATCCTTGATTCAGAGAAACGAAAACAATGTCAAGGTCCTAGGTCAAGGTCATATTCTAAATTTTTAGTTTGGCTTATTTTTACATATGTTCAACTACAAATATATATTACGCATCGACAAATCATTTTTACTAAATTGTTAGTTGCGAAATGTCGTAGCTGATAAATTTTGGTTGAACTGATGCGTAGACAATCCATGTGGGTTTTCGTCCCTTTAATATTTATAATTATATGTAAAGGGATATAACTCATAAACCATACGTATTAAAGTCTTAGGGTATTTTAGGTCAAGGTCCTCGGTTTGTGACGAAGATGAAGTTCATATGTTAATAGGAAATTTCTTATTTATGACATTTGCTTTAAATTCATATTTATACATCATAAAGCCATTGGAACTGCATGTAAAGTTCAATGCACTAAGCACTATACCACGGTCTTTAAAAACTGGTTTAAGAACAAAATGTGTGGATTTCCAATGGCAAGACCCTATGAGTAAACCAATATCAATTCTATAATTTGCCATTTTAAAGGACCATTGTCACTGCATTAAATTTTGAAGTTTTGGTAAGTTTTTCAAGTGAATTACGGCATGTCTGTGGTGTTTTGTTTAGAATATTTCTATACGATATTGGATGTCAAAATAGAAAAAAAAAACACTGGTGTCATATTTTTTAAAAACATCTCATATTTCTTTCGTAAAAATAAAATACCTTTTTGTTTACACGAACGATACACCAATATAAAGAATGACAGAAAAGGGCAATTTTTTGCAGTCATTTCCTCATAAAGAAAACATTGTTTGTCATTTGTCACGTCTTACAGTTTAGAACAGATTATTATCACGGTAGACACATAATGACAATGATGATGGAAACTGTCTGTATCAGAACAAAACATATGACGAATTTACTAAGTTCAAGAACATTATTTATGTATGTGCCTGTCCCAAGTCAGGAGCCTGTAATTCAGTAGTTGTCGTTTGTTCATGTGTTACATATTTGTTTTTCGTTCATTATATAAATAAGGCCGTTAGTTGTCTCGCTTGAATTGTTTTACATTGTCTTATCGTTTTTTTTTTTTTATAGCTGACTATATGCCGTATGGGCTTTGCTCATTGTTGAAGGCCGTACGGTGACCTATAATTGTTAATGTTTGTGTCATTTTGGTCTTTTGTGGATAGTTGTCTCATTGGCATTCATACCACATCTTCTTCTTTATATGTTGAAACATAATTAATGAATGGCTGAAACACAAGTTAAAAGTTTGTTATGGAGTAATAATGCAAAGCCCTTGGATAATTACTAAACAGCATTGCACACATGTTGGTAATTGTGCATGTTAAGGTCTGATGCTAATAAGTATTAATAGTCCCGAATATCTATACAATATTCAAGATGGAAGCACAGTCAAAACAAATATTATCCCAAGAAAACCTCTAATCGGATGTTTCACTCGAACTTTGTAATTGTATTTGGTTCTACAAGAGTACTTTGACATTATAAGAGAATGGTTTATTTACATAAACATGAAATTCGTGTAATACCATTGTGATTATATGTGATGAAAGTTAGCTTTACAAATAAAGCCTTACATACCTATAATGCCTGTATATGAGCAATTTTCTTATGTCAATTATACAAAAGACACTAGCACAATAAACTTAGCTTTTACATTGTCTTACTTGACTATTACAATTCAAATGAAACGGAAGTTATGAAAATGTTATCAAAACAATGATATCGATGGCACATTTTCTTAAGAATATTAAGAGGTTACAGCATTTCACATCATAGTGTCCTCCTGATAGTCATGACATGTATTCTGACGTATTTAATGTATTAAAGAAAAATCAAATCAATCAAAGTATAAATAATATAAGAAAAAAAGACAAATCAACTTCCTTACGAATAATTACATTGAATTATAAACCGATTGTTATCGTTATCATTACATCTTGAATGTTTGTATTCTCTTAAATATGTTCACCAACTCTTTATCAAATCAAATCTTGTATTTCCAGTAACAATGTATAAACTGTATATGTTGGTAAGTGTATGAAGTAAATAGATATTAAAAGTTGTGGTATGAGTGCAAGCGAGTCAGCTCTACATTCATGTTACAATTTGTCAAAGTAACCAGATATAGCTCAAAATACGGTCTACAACACGCAGCCTTCGCTCACACCGAACACAAAGTTATATACAGGAGTGTAAAATCATTCAAACGCAAATGAAAGTATAATTAATATAAAAAAACGAGAAACAATAAACACCAATGCACCCCATCGACAAAAAACAACTACTGAACATGTAAAGTTGACACTGGAAAATAGCTCTTAAACGGTTTCATTACTAATGCATCCTCGGATTTCAAATGTTTGGCTTTGAGCGTTCCTGATGAAGGGAAACCCTGCAAAGCGCTTTGGATGCAAACGAATATAAAACGTGTTGTTTTCAATTTGTTACATCAATTGGCCGATACCTCTGGTGGTGGGCTATCAGTCCCCGAGTATATCATCAGCTCAGTAATCAGAACTTCGGTCCTGGCATAAATAAACAAACTTTACTAAAATTGACCGTTTATAATTTTTTAATTATTCAGAAACTAAGGTTTCAACTCCCTCAGGCAAAGTTGGCCTTACATGAATTTGGCTATTTATTTTGGGTATTTTTAACCTTTAGCTCTTGGACGGTTTCGGTACTTATACATCTTCGGATTTTAAATGTATGGCTTGAGCGTTCCTGATAAAGGTACACCCAGAAAAATGATTAAACGTGTTGTTTTATTTTTTTTAAGATTTGTTGACTGCTTTGTACAGTGATCAAGGTACTAGGAACAACATCAACATTTTTTTTTCTTCATATTATTATATGATGGTTTACTGTCTTGAGATATGTGTACAATGTGAAACACTAGTTGAATTAATATGAAGACACAAGATGACATTAATCATGTGTATTGTTTGATTACACTTCAGTTCATTTGTACCCATAGTGGTAATTCACGCATGACTAAAAGAGGGACGAAAGATACCAAAGGGACAGTCAAACTCAAAAATATAAAACAAACTGACAACGCCATGGCTAAAAATGAAAAAGGCAAACAGACAAACAATAGTACACATGACACAACATAGAAATTTAACGAATAAACCACACGAACCCCACCAAAAACTAGGGGTGATCTCAGGTGCTCCGGAAGGGTAAGCAGATCCTGCTCCACATGTGCCATCCGTCGTGTTGATAACAAATCAATAAATAGTATAATTCGGTAGGTTGCATTCATGAAAGGGAAGGGGATTGTAGTTACGACGTAAGGAACTTATCCGATATCATTTGTTAAACGGTTATTCCTTAACGGCTAACAAACTCGTGATGGCGTTCGTAAAATTTATGAAGGGATGATTTCAACTTCACCATTTAGAACTCTTTGTTTAATAGCTTCCTTGTGAGCAGCAACCCTATATCAAGAAAATCATGACATGAAATGCAAGCACGGGAATATTGTATCAATTGGGAGATATATACCCCGTATGCAGGTGCTGCATTGGTTCTAGGAAAGCTAGGGGTACTATGATAGGAGCTATTCAAGCTTTTTGATTAAACGATATGTTGAATATATGCGTTGATACAATGTTCTGTACTCATTGAGACCAATTGATGGCCTTTAGCTGTTATTTGCTTTTTTTCTGAAGCGACAATGTAAGCAATTGATAAGCAAACGAATTGGCGTCAAAGACATTTAATTGATGTTTTTTTTAATATATTTTAATGTTTTAATAGTGACAAGCCATGGTTTAAAACCATTAAAAACATATTGTATTGTTTCTAAAAAAGTTCAGCATTTACACAATAACTTATACTCAGTTGACAATTCTTAATTTCAGCTAATTTAATTTGTTTGTTATTTAAAAGATAACATAATGAAACTTGCGAAAACCGTGAGCGACATTGTCAGTCTGTTATCAAATGTGAAAGGTTATTGTAACAAGACATGATTTAAAGCAGTTTTTGGGGTTTTTTAAAGTTAAGCATTTACACCAAAACTTAAAAAGCACTCACTTGACGATTTTTACTAGCATGATATGAATAGTAATTTTGTAAGTTTTGGGCAGCTAATTAATATTCTGGTTCCATTTAGTAAAACATGTACAATGAATTACAGAAGCGATAAGGACCTTGCATAGAGTGTGGCTATATCAACCATGAACAAAGCATTATCTGCACCTTCTTAATGAACTGTGTTTATGTAAAACATTCAGTAAAAATGAGAACGTTCATTATTGGGATAATGATAGTTGGTACCAAAAACTGAATACTGTCGACAAACACCAGTGTATAGGGAATACTTGCAGTTTAGAAAATCTTCCACTAGATGCCAAATGACCAACTAAATGTCATCTATTTGTCATATTGCAGTATTCAACAATAAAAAAAACTCATCAGCATTTCAAGTTTCAAACTGCATGGCCGTTTATTGTAAGCCATTAGTTGAGAGTCCATGGATCATGTTCACATATGGATCTAATCAGCTTTGTATATTTAAGATACTTAGAATTGTTATCATGAAGACCATTTATATAACATCAAAGATAATAGTTATCCATTATTCCCTTTTAAAATAATTTGTAAATAATTATTAAACATAACAGATATATTTAAAATCGGTGCACTGTAACTCAAGAAAGAAAATGTTAAACGACGTTTTTTTTTCTGGTAAAAATAATGTGTCCTTCAAATTTTCTTTATATAAAACATCAATGTTTTATATCAAATCAATTAATTGAATCTCGGAGAAATCAATTATTAAACAATGTCATCACTGGTAGTCATTGTCAGTGTATTTTGGTTGAAAATGAATGTGTTTTCAAAGGGTTAATAAAACTTATGTTTTTTATCACTCTTTAGTTTTGGTTTTCAATATAAATTACACAAATAAATCCAAATATATCGTGATGAAATATATATATATTTGATGTGACATAAGTCCTAATTGATCACAAGTGACACCAATATATATAATTAGTAAATCTTTGACAGCTGAAAGACAGTCATGTCAGAAAACGATCGTAAAATCTTAAAGCAGTCATTAATTTACGCAATATGTTGGCAACGATATGATAGGTAACGATGAAAACGTTTATATTTGAATAAATAATCACAGACTACCAAGGACATTACAGATCATTAAACCTATTGTGAAGATCATTGTGACATAAAAGGGCTGATGATGTCTAAGGTCAAAAGAAATGACAAATAAACATCGCATTTTTGAACTGATTTTGATAGTTTGTAGTTGCACCACTGTCACAGAGTAAAATATTTTGATCTCTCACAGTCTTTTAACCTCGCCATTTTTTGTATGTGGCCGACCCTAGGCAGGAGTATGTAGTTTCGTGGTTAGCGATGGTCTTTTCATATTTGTCTTTTCTAAAAAAAAATTGTAATAAACTGGACTCTTTCAATTGTTCTCGATTGAATTGCTTCATATTTTTATATGACGCGACCTTCAATAAAGAACCATACGGAATTACTTTGTCTTAATGTTGAAGTTAACGCAGTTGCCTATATTTGTTAAACCAACTGTATTTGAACTTTGGTGAATAGTTGTTTATTTAGCCATATATCTTTCCTGACATATTGGTATACATGTTTAAAAAAAATATATAGTTAATTATCACTGATATATTTATATATTATCGTTTACGTTGGTTTATTGAAAGAATTATGTTCAAGTTATCGATTGGATAATTTAAGTTTTGTTTCATTTTTTTCTTTTATATAACATTGTCTTAATTTTGGAAGGCAGGTATCCGTTCTTTTTAGGTGCCAGTGTCGAAACTCCTTTTTTAAAGAGAAGCGATACTTACCAAAAAGTCCCTAAAATTCCATTGAACTTGAGGCCGAAATTAATAGATAACACAATGGCAAACAAAGAAAAGGTCAAACATACAGAAAAATAAATCAATGTATGTTTTTGAATTAGCTGTGCCTCAATTTACTGTTTTAAAATTATAGATCTACGGGGGATTGGGGCGTACGGTGTGATAAGGGTAGAGTGGAGAATATATAATGATTGAATATAAATACATTGAAAACACACATGAATTAAGAAAAAATCAATGGTATTATATCCTTTATTTTAATAAACATAAACGATGTGGGATAGAAGTCAACAATATAGTAGGCAAAAAGTAAAACTGAAAAAAGACCCTTGATTATTTAACATGTCGACTGGATCGTAGTGGCGTTGATATTTCGTGCTTATTTCATAGGCTTTCTAGTTGATTCACCCGGAACGATGTTTAGGCGATTTGAAAAAAAAATCATAAAAAATAATAACCAAGTTTATTTTTTTTAATTTGCGTCAGATTTATTTCTTCATCATCAGCGTATCGAATAACTTGCCATACGAATTTCGTTTGATGTTAACATTTTTTTCTAATCAATTAGCAAGAAATCCGGTAACCTGTTAACATGGTTAACCAAAGCACGAATTAATTAAAACGCATTTTTTACAAAATTATAATTGTGCAAACAGTATAATATGTTCTGTTGGGTTTCAAATGGTTCGAAGAATTAATACCTGTAAAGCGTGTCTAATAATATATATTTCAATATAGGTATGTATCAATAGGATAACAAGCGTGTCTAATAATATATATTTCAATATAGGTATGTATCAATAGGATAAAAAGCGTGTCTTATAATATATATTTCAATATAGGTATGTATCAATAGGATGAAAAGCGTTTAATACAAGATAATTATCAGTGCCTGATATGATAAATACCTTCCCATTCAATTTAATATTCATTATATTAGAATGCGTTTATATCAAATACAAAACATTCTTAAACAACTTAACCTGTGCAATTTAAACAAGATTACTAAGATATGCTGGGTTCTGTTTTTTAAAGATAGAATATCGAAATTTGTATCAAAACAGTAATGACAAACTTGCAATGAAACAAGCTAATTCTTTGTTTCAAAAGACAAATACACATATAAATGCACCTTGTGTCCGAATTTAAAGTAACTTACGTATATTATAATCAAATACATTACTTAAAATTTGAACAGCATTACATTTTACCTAGGTTTAAATAAAAAAAAAGTCAAGAGGTCCTTCGGTTTATGAAACTATGTCTAAATTCCTATATTCCCATTTGAGAAGACACGCAACAATCAACGGCATACTTCAATACTATATAGAATAAAAGACTTCCAAAAAACTAGAGTGAACAGTAAAATATTAAAAAAAGGACATATAAACATTCAAAACGGATAATCCTTTATACAATTGATAAAGTATATTTTGGACATTTAAACACATGAATTGGCCCGTGCGATTACTGTTGCTTTTGCAAACATTGATCGATGTGCCATCAACTTGTTATCGTTTTAGTACTACTTGACTGTTACAAAGGTTAACTTGACGTATTAGTTTTCGTCATCTGTTTTTAAGAGTTGTGTCATTGAAAATTATATCATATACCCTTCATAGTTTTAAAAAAAAACTTATATTCATTCTGGATATGGTTTGTTATTAATCTCGGTGTTTTTAGTTTTGCTAAATGTAAAACAAGTAGCAGTTAACAATTTAATTAAGTAATGTCAATTAATTACTGTTAAAATTATTTGATTAATAAGTGTTTGTTCTTTTCAAAATGAAACCAACTTATCTAAATACAATTCAAGCAAACAAATTCAATTGTTCAATTTCAAAAATGACACATACAATGTATTTAACACAGTTTGTTATAATTTTCTTGTAGTGCAACAAATACAATCTTTCATCAGACATCAGATTATAATACAAAATAAACATATCGAATAATCGGTCTCTTTAATGCTTTCCAGCTGCTTCCCGTCATCGCCCGGAAATTGGAATTCCTGCTTCGTCTCAATACACTTATATACAGGATGGAATCCGATACAATTGTTTTGATAATTGGAAAAATCTGATGTTATCCTTGTGTTGTACTTATAGGCAGTCTAATCGGGGATTGTCCTTGTGATTTAATTGTGTTCGATATTTCACAAACGTCATTAGCATTCGGTCGTTCTTACACTGATCTGACAATTATCCTCTGTTTTAACTGGACTTGTATTTTTTTAAGACATTCAATGGCTACCGTTTTCAAAGTCTATTCTTGTGAGGTGTCATTGATGTCTTTTTTACATATACAAATTTAAAAAAACAACAACACATCTTCTTACTAATCATAGAAAAAAGGTGTCTGATGTCATTTGTAAGTATTCAAATATATGTTTAACGAATTAAAAGGTAGTAGTTACTTTGATAATATATGTTAAGTTGGTCTTCTCTAGATGTTGACATTAACAAGAAATGCTCCTGCTCAGCCATGGGATAGAGTAAATTAAATCCTGCGTATCAGACAATCGAAATCTGGCATTTTAACGTGAAGTATAATAATATAAATTATCATATCATACTTAGTGAGAAAAAAAAACAATCATTCATCAAACATCAAATAGAAATACACAGTTGAAGACTCGGGTTCTTTTTTGCTTTTCAGTTGCTTCCCGTCATCGCCCGGAAATTGAAATTCCTGCGCCGTTTAAATACACTTACAAATGTATATACAGTATCCAATCCAATACTATTGTTCTGATAATCTGAAAAATGCTGATGTTAACCTTTTTTTTAGTACTGTTAGTCTGTCTGATCGGGGATCCTTGTGATTCTAATTTTGTCTTATATTTCAAAAACTTCAGTAGCCTCCTGTAGATCTTTCAGAGATCTGACAATTACCCTTTGTTAAAATAGGGTTGTATTTTATTGAGATATGCAATGGCTACTTTTTTCAAAGTCTATTCATTTGATGTGTCAATGATGTCTTTTTTATATATATAGTTAATAAATTTAGAATAAAAACATCAACAGACGACTCTTAGAATCATTTACGATAAGGTGTCTCTAGTCATTTGTTAGTAAACTTATATTTGTGAATACTAATTACAAGGAAGATTTTTTGATAATCTATATCCAATCTTCAGATATAAAACAAATTGAATAACTGCTTTGTCAATACAAATCAAAGGACAATTCATTTTAGAATTTTTTGTTGGCAATCGCAATTATTTCACTGTAAAAGAGGGACAAACGATACCAGAGGAACAGTCACACATATAGATTGAAAACAAACTGACAACTGTAACATTTGACTTGATCTGGTGATTAAATACAATGTACATCATATGCATATGGCAAGCACTGGAACAGATTCCTACTAGTATTACAACCCTAGAAAGGTAAGAGTACAATCACACTTGTATTTACTAATGAAATACTTACCTAAACTTCTAGTAACACACTATTTTCCCCCATGCAATCAACAAGACTAACGTAAATGCCAAGTGATCAATATGCTATTTTTCTTGTTCCTAATATTACGAAGACACTATTAGGAGAGTCGAGGCCTAGGACTATTTACACAAAGGCTTATGGTTTGAACCCCGTTTCGGGGAGAAATTTTAAGAGAATGATTTGACACAATTTCCGTGTATTGTCTTATGCAAAGATGATAGTCCGTCGCAAGAGGATGATCAACTGCTTACCTGTGTTAAAGTTTGTCGTAGAAAATATAACTTAATAGAATTATCGATAGCACCTTCTGCATGTTCTGGGCTTTACGTTTTCGTTAAAGAAAAACAATGTCTGCAGATACACTGTATATAAACTATAAACACTAAAACAAAAAATAATATAAGATACATTGATATGTAAATGTTTCTTAAATGCTTGAAATGTTAGAAGACGATAACGAAAAAAATATTCAAAATTAATTGTTAGGATTACATTTAAGTGTATGCCTGATAAAGTTTTCTATTTATACTGAATGTATAATTACAAACTAAAACAAAAGAATACCACACATATTATTCACATGTTATAATAGAGTCAAGATGCATAACATCTATCATTCAATATCTAAACTAATTAAGTTTGAATATGAATAGATAATTATCAAGATTACATTTTTATCTAAAGTTCATGTTGCAAGTTTTGCAACATTTAATACTGATGTATCCCGTGATTTACTGTAAGAGACTATTTAATAATGGCATCTTTTAACATAAAATCGATGTACAGGAAAATTGTACTTATTTTGCATACTTGCAAATAGCTATAAGCAATATAACGAAACTAATAATGAAAGATAATTATAGTTTATTCTTCATTCAGAGGAAGAGTTACTGAATAACACATTCAATTCATTGTCCTTCGGACACAAACAAGTGCGTCAAGTTGTTTTTTTTAACATTTTTAAGCCATACATAACAATACATTAATTTAAAACTGAAAATCGTCGGGTTTTTATGGTATTAGTAACAGTATAAGTGATAGTACTTCAAATTTTACCAACAAATAACTTTTTTTGTTCTCTATAACAATAACAGATGAAACGGTAGACGTCTTAGATTGACACAAGAGAACCAGTGATTAAATTTGTTTATATCCTTAGTCAATTGCAATAACAGCTGATCCAAAGTGAAGGCGTTATCCACTTTTTTAATACAAGTTAACATTACGTTTTCATGCTTTGTATCACGTGTCGACGTCTGATATAGTACACATTGTACTTCTAATCAAAATGATGAAACAAAAATAATGTGCAGTAAAATACTTGTTGGAACACAAGTTCTCAACAGGCATATTGGATATAATAAGAAAAACAGATCGAATGTTTATCGGCTGATTTGAAAAGTTAAAAATTAGTTAAAAATTGAATAAAGATATTAACAGCAATATAGTAATTTGGTTATATTGAACCTGAATCAAATCATATTACTTGCAATGCAAACACTTTAACTTAAACATGGCATTGGATAAACGCCCTAATGGTAACACATGATAAGTAAACAACCTCAATATGGCTTGCTAAACCTCTCTCTTCAAAGTATGACAGTCGGTACAATGTTTAACTGTAATATTTGATAATGTCATTCAAACTAAATCAATCCAAGAAGTCTTAGTCTCCCGAATATATTATTATAGATCAATCTCTTTCTGTCTACAAGGCTTATAAACCTACGTTATAATAGATCATATAGGGCTTACACGTCATGGATATTTATAGTATTTGTCATCATGAAAGGCGCTTTAAGTTGATAATTTCCGGTTTAAAGCCAATTTGTCTGAAACACACATCAATATAGGTTGCTATGCTCATTTCTATCGTGTGACGCTAAATATGTATAATACAAGGCAAACTTACAAAAATACTGAACTCCGAGGAAAATTCAAAACGGAAAGTCTCAAATCAAATAGCAAAATCAACAGATCAAACACATCAAACGAACAGATAGCAGCTGTCATATTCCTGACTTGATACAGACATTCTCTTTTGGATCGAATATACAGACGTAAACAGTTAGAAAAAAACATAACTTTACGTAATGCCAAGAAACAGGTATCGACAGATTGCAAACCCGTGAACGTATATACAAATAAGAATAATTTAATTTTGAATGTACGGATTACCAAATCTATAACACACTATTTATATATACGTACAGGGTTGATTAAGTTAACTTTTTTTAACAATTTTATTTCGAATCGATTATGTTTCCCGGCTCGTTTCCACATTTCCGGGCTCTGTTAAATGTAATTTCACCTCTGTGAAATGAAGATGTCCTTTCCTGTTTGGTGTAAGTTTTTTTCAAGGCACAACCAAACTTCAAAACAAAATCTGTATATCTTTGTATGAATGCAGTAAAGCTTTTGAGTAATTTGTAACAACACAATCCAAACTTGAGTATTGTCTTGCAGTCAATAAATTACGTTCATCGAATACCACAACATCACTACTGACACGGCATATCATATCTAATGTATTGTAATATATTTGAATATTTTAACATGTTTAAGATGTTGTCAAAGTAACATCACCGATCAAAGAAAGGTAAATTGTATGTACATTTTCCCGTAAACAACTGAAATATCTAAATGTAACAAAGGAGATTTTTACTGTTTTGATTTATTGAAAACTAAGTTTCTTCTGTTAAACTTCAACAGTATATTTGAATGATAAGCATGTTAGGAGATACGAGTCTTCAAATTTGTGGCAGCTACAGATATACATATAGATATAATCTTCTCACCTCGTTAGGATAAATCATTTCTGAAGATCATGTCAGGGCTTTAATTCCTGTTGTAATACATGTATATCGGATTGCTCTTTGAATCCAACTTACAGTATTTTTTCAAAATAAACTATTGGCATTTATCAAATAAGCCTGCGTTCGATTTCTCCATCATAATTCAAGTGTAAGGCTTTAAAATGAAATTCTGTCAACTTGTTCATTAGTAGTGAGAACGCTATTTTTATTATAACAGTTACCCTGCCGTTTAATCGATTGAGCTGATCTAGTATTACATAATGTTTGATAGCATGTATTAGATATCTGTCAAAAACGACTTTTAAAAATACCAAGATGACATAACATTTCCTATAAAAAACCATGTTTACAAAGATCAAAACATATCAAATGTCGTCTTTGATATGAAATACTGAATACCGTACTTCTGCTGTTGGGATGAGAAGACTTTAGAAACCAACATCTTTTTTAAATTACAATGACATCTTATTTTTGGAAAATCTACGTGATCAGCGCTGAAAATGATATACACAGTCAAGTCTGCGTAAGAGATTTCATGTATTAAGTAAAACCCCCATGTTATATTTATTAAGAGTCATTTTATAGTGCATTTCATAACAGTTGAATCAGGTGGTTCAAACGATCACATCTATATGGTACCATTTTGAAACATGTTTCATTAACTGAACTGGTCAATCCTTGCAGCTTGTATCTTTAGATATATCATGTTCTTCAGGGTTTTGTCAGCCACGAGAGCAGCAACTTCATATAAAACAAAAGTTTTTTAGAGATTAATATTGTTTTGATGAATATTTTTTTAATGAAAAGAAGTACAATATAAATGGACAAACAAAATAATTCGCTTGTTTATAATCAAAACCGTTTACGGCTGAACATAATATAGTGCATGGGGATCTGCAGCAGTTATATCAGAGGTAAAACTAGCAGACACGCTTTGACAAATACCCTAGGAAGAAATGATAATCAAATAAACCCTTGTTCTTAGTAAACTATGATGGAAGTAAAGGAGAACAATCGGCGGTAACATTCGGTAAGAGCCTAACTGTGTTCAAAATATTAGCACCTTTAAGACATAAAGTGTTTAAAAAGGCTACCAGTAATTGTTTTGGGGAAATATCTATCGTGAAGTTTTTAACCAGGCTATGGACAAAGAAAAAAAAGATGTGAAGGGTAAGGCAAACTTATTATGTAAGTCCAATATGTATGTTATGTTGTCAGCATAATCAATTTGCGTTTTTTGTTTCTCAAAACACACGAATACTGATCTATTTGTTGAATATAGTACCACAACAATACCATGTTAAAAATAAACGGATCAATTCATCATTGGTGTTGTCGTGTAATTTGTTTGTGTCAACCAGATCATAATACTATCATTGTAATGGCAATATGTACCATTCATCTTGTTTGATAGATTAGATAAATACAAAAGATTCTTCCAAAATAAGCCATTCACCTTAACAAATATACAGCTAACAATACCAGAGGGACATTTAACTTTTTTTTGGATTTGAGCGTAACTGATGAGTCTTGTGTAGACAAAGCGCGCGTCTGATGTATATACAGAATTTAGTCCTTGTATCTATAATGAGTTTATTTGAACCTACTGACAACTTAATAGCAAATAACAAAATCGACTGCTGCTTCGAGTCTTACATTGCTTGATAATTACATCCAAATTTTCATATTATGACATTCTTTGAAGTTTGAAATGAAATAAACAAAAACATTGAATCTCTATAGACAAAAAAACAAGATGCAATTCATAAATTTAAATATTGATATCTGTAGAATTTCTTGTTAACTATTGTTTGGTTTACGAATGCAAGGGACACAAACACAGACCATATCTTTACTTTATCTTCCATTTCTGTTCTTGCAATGTCTCGTTGTCTTTGTTATTTAGAATGCATACAAACGTATTTGTTTCAATTTTAATATTCTTTGTGTAATGAAATAAATCACTTATACAAAACATTTCATAACACATCTCCTTGATATGCAGTACGCGTATAACTGTCATGATCTCTTGAAAGTTAAGGTGATACCCAACACTTTTACAAAAAATAATTTTACTCGTTTAATTTTCATAAAATTCTGACAAAGTATTTACATTGACCCTTTAACAAAAATATAAAAATTTCTGAAATTGTGAACCAACCGTTTTATCAGAAAAAATACACTGGTTATATAGCAGTTTGTCAAACACCAATTTTTATCATTGAGACGCTTGATATTCCCTTAACAACACAACGTAATTAAAACGTTTAGCTGATTTTACAGAGTTATCTCCCTGTAGTGTTATGTATCACCTAAAATAATTGTTATTCAGGTTTTTTTTAGCTTACTTTATCCTATCTGCAAACATGTAGAGAAGTCAAATGAAATAAGTGTCATGTTATTTAAATCTTGTTTTACCGATGCATGGATACATTTAAATTCAGAAATGCATTTGTTTCAACAATTATATTAAATCAGCAACGAACACCTGACAAAAAAAATTTAACTCGGCTAATATCGATCGTAGACATTGGTAGAAGTAGAACGTTTGGATTGTTGTTGTCGAATGTTATCGAAAAGTCAAAAGTAAACATCTTTGGAATATGTTCTCCGTTCATGGCAATTGATATTAATCGAAAGCAAGCGCATACAAGTAAATACAAACTTATTCAATATACCAGGTTCCGAACTTGGTACTCCAGACGTGTACATTACCTTGAAATAAAATTCGACTGGGCAAATATATTGTTTAATCAAAGAACACTTTAACAATTATATGAACATAACGGAGGAGTGCAGAATAAAATGTTATTACAGCCCGTAACAGAGAAGTGATCGAATTGATGTTTCTTTATCGTCAAAATTAGCTACGTTATCGACAAACTTAATTGAGTAGTGACCGAACTATTGGTACTTTAACGTTAAAAAGATTGACAATGCTGACTAACTTTCATGTAACGATAATCAAGTTTAATACCTATAATATTGAGAATAATTCTAATAATATGAAACAAAATATGTCCATGCACCATTTCGATTGTGCGAACAGTAGTCATTTCTTTGGTCAGAACAGACAAAAAAGATTTATGGAAGGACGTCTTGATAGTATTATTTCCTTTACAATTTTACCCAAAACTAAAAGAAATATAGTGATGAACAATTAAAAAGGTGTTTGATAGGAATGAAGTCCTTTATTTTTTCGGACTACAATGTGTACCGTATGTGTGATGGATTTGAATGTAATCAATAACTTTGAAATGTTTTCTCAAATGTATACACAAAAGGGACTGGTATTTGTACTTCTGTTAGAATATGTCTTCGTCCGTTTCACATGCCAAACTTTTTTCTAGTACAGTTTAAACAGGAGTTTTTTTTTATATGACAAAATAACGAGCAAAACTATTTCTTGCAATGGCACACACAGAGAATAATTTGTTTAGTAAAAATCAGTAAAAAAAAAATCTCCAAAACATACCATAGCCAGGACCTGACAGTTTTTAGCAGTGTACAAATGAAAATCGTCCGGAAAACTCCGCTTGCTGTCATTTTGAGGGATCATGCAACATTTCACCTATTACCCATAAACAACACAGGTTCGCAATTACTAAAAAATTTCTAAAAGATAATTTCAAATCAGAGTAAACATATTAACTTCCTTATATACAGTCGAATTTGTCTAAAGGTTACACAAAGCTGGTTCTTCAAACGTTTGAATCGGGGAAAACATTTTTCTTTGACTTTTGAAACATATAATATTCCGTATTTCTGACTTTTTTGTTCGATAACGTATATTATACGACTTTTTTTATGACTACGTGAACTTGTGCCATTTATTTTTGCTGGTCTTTAGGAAGACAATTTACAATTGTGCAGTGAACGGAGGCACTTATACATAACCTTATTATTCTGTTTGGAAGCAAAAATAAATTCCCAATATATAAATATACATGTATGAATATACAGGAAGTATATGTTGTGTTCATGATTGGATTTTGTAGATATAACTACCACACAGGAAAAGTATCATGGATTTCGAGGCTTTCATATTCAAGGTGTTGAAAACCTGTGGAGACCTCTACAAGTCCTTAAAACATCAATATTTTTTGGAAATTGAGTGCCGTCTCCCTGAACATGCTAACACTTAAGTCATATCTTTTCATTTTCATATTTTTCCCCTGTTTGTCTTTGTTGTCTTGATTGTTGGAACGATAAGGGGTATCTAACAATATTTACGAAAACTTTCTGAGAATTATTCTTCTCTGTCAGATATGAATCATTACCAATGATAAAATGAAATGCCGTACATCACATCTTATAGAGGTTTAAATTTCAAATATTCGTCAATAACTTAAGATTTAGAGCAATTTTGTCTTCAACATTTTAAAGGTTATATTTTTACTTCGATTTGAAGGAAATTTATTTCAGTTTTTTTCTGCGACAAAATACAAGCATGTCGGTATTGCAACAAAGTAGAATAGAATAGAATAGAATAGAATATTTTTATTTACCAAATTAGGGCCCCAGGAGGGCATATGATACAGACAATATTATTATAAACAATAACATATGCAATACACACACATATGTAACAAGTGTTATAAAAATAATAAAATAAAATAATATAACACAGAAAATACACTCAACAAAATAATAGTAATGTATTATTATTCAATGAATACTATGTTGAAAATGACCCAAGTGCACCCGGTAAGTGTATATTCAATTTGAGAAGACAAACATGAGGCACTAGTAGTTTGTGCGGAGAAATGTCAATATATAAAAAAAAAACAAAAAACAAAAAAATACAAAAATACAAAAAGAACCCAATAAAAAACAAAGCAATTAAGCACTCCCACATTTGACTATGAGGTATACTGCAAATAACAAAGTTTATTTAATAAAGGATATTTAATATGACTTATCTGCAGAAAGCAGTAAGAGTCGGTGCTTAAAGGGGAGTCCCTACTTGTACTTAATGCAGATGAGTCAAGCTCCTTAATTAGTGAAAATATATTTTAAAAACATATTTTTAAGATTATAGATTTTGTGTCCAGCCAGCAAAGATCATCAAGGGACGGTGCCAACGAATTTGAAATTCTTCTTATGATCTGTGCAGGCTAAACAGGGTATCCAAATTCATATTACAGAGTTATAATGAATTAGTTATTGCAGATTAAGTTGTACTTTAATTCTTAGTATCTTCTATATATTTGTAAAATGCAAATAGTACATTAGGATCCTCATTATTCATTATCCAAATTAATTTGTTATCAATATTTAAATTTTGAAAGTTTGGACATGATTTTAATATATTTTGCATCATTTCCTCTCTTTTTAATAAATGAGTGTCACATTTAAGTAAAAAAATGAACTTCATCCTCAACCTCACCTGAGGTGCACCTGAGACAAATTCGGTTTTGTCGAAGAGTACCCTGGTATCTACCAGATTCAATTTGCAATTTGTGAGCAGATATTCTTAATCTAGTAATACATTTCCTTTGCTCAAAATGTCGAATTATTGACAAATAATTTTCAAAACCATAGTTGCACTTGAATGTTACATAAGTTCGTAGTTTACCATCTTTATGCATGTCTAGCTTTTTTTTCCACAATGCAGTATAGTATCCCTTAACTATCTGACCACAGTGTAGTTTAAATGTTGAGTATTTTTCAAGAATATGTTTTTCTATGCCTGACATTTTTTCCCTTAAAATATTAATTGATCCATACCAAGAGTTTTTTTTTTTTTTCAAATAGCTTTTTAGAACAATTATATGCAGCTTTTAACAAGGGAAATGATGAGCCAATATTTTCTAAACGATGCCAATATCCTAAAACATGTTTGACTATATCATAGTGAAGTGGAGCACGGCCTAATTCAGACAAAACTGCAAAGTTTGTACTCTTCCTATAAACGCCTAAAATATATTTGCAGAATTTAATATGAAATTTTTCACAAAGTATCCTTGAGTAAATTGTATCCACTGTTATGTTTTCTTTTTTTAAACGTGCAGTAAAGGGATTGAAATATCCCCAAATTTCACACCCATATAAAAGTATAGGCTTTATTGTATGGTCAAAAACATGAATTGTATTTTTAACAGTAGGATTATGCACTAAAAAATCATTACATAGTTTGAAGTATGCTTTTAAGGCTCTTTTGTATAATTCATTCTGAGCATATGAAAAAGAACATGATGCATTAAATTGGATACCCAAATATTTATAATTAGATACACACTCCAGCTCATCTTTGTTGAAAATAAATTTTTGAGAGATATGTCTGTCTGCCTTGTTGAATATCAACACTTTAGTTTTTTTAGTATTTATATCTAAGCACCAGTCATTGCAAAAATTATGAAGTTTATTTAATTTCTCTTGTAGTCCTTCAGCTGAGTTAGATAAAATTACAATGTCATCAGCATACATAAGGCAATGAATGAGTTTGCCATCCAGCTTAATTGGATCTCTGGTTTGTGTAAAATAGTCTGGAAGGCTATTTATAAATATTCTGAACAAGTTAGGACTCAAGTTATCTCCTTGTTTAACACCAAGCTTTGTTTGAAAGAATTCAGTTATTTTATCATGTATTTTTATACAAGATCTAGTTTAAAGATACATAATGATATTCTTTATAACGCTATAAAACTTTGAACTAACCCCAATCTCTAACAGCTTAATTATAATTCCTGTATGTATTACTTTATCAAAAGCTTTATGAAAATCAACGAAGCAAGCAAACACTCTCCCATCCTTAGAATTACAGTATTTATCAAAAATACATTTTAAAACGAACATATGGTCAGATGTTCTTGCCTTTCTTGTGAAACCTATTTGACAATCATTAATTACATTATTTTCTTCTAAAAAACTATCCAACCTTATATTAAGTATACTGTTAAAAAGCTTACCAATTGCATTAGTGATTGTTAGTCCTCTATAATTATTTGGGTCAGTGACTTCACCTGACTTATGTAATACTGTAATATAACCTTCGGTCCAATTTCTTGGGTATAAAGCATGAGACAGACAAGAATTAAATATTTTTGAAAGAGACGATAGTAAAAGATTTTGACTGTGTTTAATCATATTGTTTGAAATGTTATCCAAGCCTGGTGATTTGTTACAACGTAGTTTAGAAATGGCAAAAGAAATTTCTTTCTCTGTTATAAGTTTATCAAGATTATTAAAACAAACATTTTTTTCAAGATTATCTAGCTTTTTTTCCAACTTAGCCACTCTTTCTTTGAATGACTCATGTAATTGATATAATCCATTGAAATGTGAAACCCACACAGATGGTGCCACAGCAGAACTAGGGTCCTTATTATCATTATTTTTTAAATCTTCCAATAAGATTTCGGATTATCATCATGTAGATTCTGTAACTGCTCAACAAGTGATTTTTTATATTCTTTATACTGAAATTTTCTAAGTTTAGAATATTGCTTATTAAGCTTATAATAGTGACCTCTCACTAATCATTGCTAATGGGTCATAAGGAAATTTTGAATATATTTTACCGTAACTTATTAATTTGTTTCGAAGATGGTACAAATCTCCATCAAACCATGTTTTTTGTCTTTATTTTCTTATTTCTTAGTTTATTTCTTTTTAAAGAATTAGTAGCAGCAGACAGGAAAATATGTGATAATTCTGCTGCAGCCTCATCGACAGAGGATTGAGACTCTTTGATTATACTTTTATTGAATGTATCAATTTGTGTTTGTATATCTGGTAATAATAGAGCTGTCTGAAAGTTTGTAGGTGATTCATCTGACCATATGAAATTTGGAGATTTATCAAACATGTTAATATTACAATCATTATCATCAACAGTAAATTTACTTGACATTTCCCATTCCAGTATACAATGACAATCTGAAATGGTAGGCATAAAGTTGTGAACATAACAATATAAAATTTGATCCATGATTGGGATAATCCCGGGGACATAATTAACAGTTAGGTATGAAAAAGAAAAGATATGGGGTATTCTGTATTAGACGAAAGAAAAACTATTACAGTGTTGAATCCCATAAATATTCAGAGTGCAAGCAGTATATAATATCTACATTGAGAAACATTATCTTTACTGTTAAAATGAAAATGCCAATGACAGAGGTTGATTATAAAAAATGTTTTACTGTGTTAAAAAAACTTCGACTTAAACAATGAAATATTACACGTTGGACATGAAATATTTTGTCGATGAAGAAAATTAAATTATGTCACTTCTGAAATAAGTTTGTCGATAACGTAACTTATTTTGACGGTAAAGAAACGCGAATTCGATCACTACTCTGTTACGGGCTGTATCAATATTGCATTAAATGAAATACCACAATCTAATTTAATCATACTTTGTGTGGGAATAGATATGAATAATACCACTCTTTTCTTAAGAAGACACATTCGTAAATCACGATCTGTCTGAAAATTGCTTACACTAGGTTTCATCAGGATTTCTTAATGATACAAAATGAAAATGAAAATGACAGCTACTTAAATTATAATAGCTAGAATTATATTAGGAAAATACTGATTTATTTCGGTTTTTAATTCAATCATAGGTTACGAATATGACGGTTGTTTTCAATTTGTTAATCAATATAGGGGAGCGTTCAATTTTGTCTGTTTTATGAGTTGTAATCCCTTTTTAATTAACATAGGAGTTTGGATTTTTCATCCACCTCATTATATTATTTGTTTTTTCAAAGGTTGGAATATAAAACCATACCTCTCCTGACTTCAATTCATATTTGACAGCAACGGTCACCTTTGTTCCAGAACTTGCGACAAACGAGACGGAGTTAATTAATATGAATTTCCTCAACTAAGCAGCAATTAACTAACTTTAACATCTTATCTTATCTTACATGGATTATGCAATTATTAACTTATACGAGAGAAAAAAGTCTTGAAGCTGCTACTCACACTTTGAACAACGTCTAGGGTGACTGAACAAAATAAATAGTCAGTCAAAATTATGAATTACATATGTCTTGTCCTTTTTCTTAAAAGTTTCATCAAACGATCTTATAGTAAATTATGCAGTGGCTATCGTAGACATTTGAATACTGTCATACGAGTGAGAGGTTTAGCTAGCTATAATACCAGGTTCAATCCACCATTTTCTGCACAAGAAATTGACTGTACCAAGTCAGGACTGTGACAGTTGTTGTCCATTCGTTTGATATGTTTGGGCTTTTTATTATGCCATTTGATTAAGAGGTTTCCATTTTGAATATTCCTCAAAGTTCAGTATTTTTGTAATTTTACTTTGTACATTATGGTATTGAGTTATAATGTTTAGTCCTGAACTTGTGTATCTTTTTCGATTTTCTGTAGTGTACTAATTTTTTTTTATGTGTATTTGTATGTTTCTTTTTGTCATATGACCGACTGGATCTTAGATTTGTTTGCTTTTGGGAATCTTGGTTCAGATGATTGGTTTTCTTTTTCTGATTTGCAAACCCGTTTTATATTTGCCTTACATTAACTTTAGCGAAACATAGAACGCTATAGACGGTATATACTATCAAACACAAAATATTTTGTCAGATTTTGATAATCATCCACTTGGGCCACCACAATTGAGAATCAGTAATGTTTCCGGAACTGGGATGTCTGTGCCGGCACACATTTGAAAAACATCTCACATGATTGAAGGTGTTGTGTTGCAATTGAGTCATTAGCTACACAATATTCATTAAAAATACATTTCTTTACTTCATTGAACATTGGTTTCCATTTTCAACTCATTTAGTTGGTTAACCACGTTCCAATGTCAACACTAAATATACTTACTTGTGTGAGTAGTTTTACAAAAAGAAATAACTGCAGTAATATTTCGTTTTGTTTTTCTTTCTTAGTGTAAATAAGCGTATAATGCAATTCAGGAATATGAAGTTAACTTTGACCATAACTCTCTAAAAAAATGTATATTTGGGGTAAATTGTCAATTTGCAACCCAAGAGCTATTAAATGTAGCCATTTCTTCATCAGGAACATGCAAACAACACAAATCTTCAACAGACTTTTTTTTTTTTTTCATTTTGCACTGTTTTCTCTTAGACATCCATTTAAGTGTGTTAATGGTGGTATAAAGTAGAATTTCTTTTTAAATGTCATTATGTATTAAGCAAAAACTTCTGAAGATCACGATGTGTCTTAGATTTGTTCAATTCAGATTCTCAATTATTTCTTAACAAGCTTAGCGATACCGACTATTGCTTTGATAATGCCAAAATAATTAAAACCTATAATGTTGAAAATAACTGAATTCTTACTCTTTTTAGAATTATCCGATTTCAATAGTGATGGCTTATTTTATCTAATCCTTTTAATTGTATTCGTATATCGTTTTAGAAGAAATAAGAAAAATTATGAAAATGAAATTCATTAAGAATTATTTTAGTATAGAATTGAAACATACCGTTTGAACAGCAAAAACCTGCAACGTATAAGGAAGGGTTGTCTAGGTACAATCATATTCCTCATAGTCTTTGTCGGATTACAACCCACATATAAGACATCTTTTAAATATATAACTGAATGAACAAAATAATTCATAAAGACAAACTTAAGTTACATTGAAATAGAAAATGAACTTATAGCACGCAAAAACCCTGCATTTACTGTATTTTGGTTAAATTTACAATTTGCATTTAAAGGGCTATCTGATGTAGGCAATTTTTCCACTGGAACTTTCAATCAACTGAAATCTGTAACAAACCTTTCCTTTTGTGTTCGTTTTGCCTAATTATGTTGGTCTAGAGTATCGGTATGGTTTTGAAGAAAAAAATATCATTATTCGTTAGGCGAAAAACTTCTGAAGATTACGATACATTGTATGTCTTTAAAGTTGAGAATGGAAATGGGGAATGTATCAAAGAGACAACAACCCGACCGTAGAAAAAACAACAGCAGAAGGTCACCAACAGGTCTTCAATGTAACGATAAATTCCCGCACCCGGAGGCGTCCTTCAGCTGGCCCCTAATCAAATATATACTAGTTCAGTGATAATGAACGCCATACTTATTTCCAAATTGTACAAAAGAAACTAAAATTAAAATAATAGACGAACAAAGACCAGAGGCTCCTGATTTGGGACAGGCGCAAAAATGCGGCGGGGTTAAACATGTTTATGAGATCTCAACCCTCCCCCTATACCTCTAGCCAATGTAGAAAAGTAAACGCATACCAATACGTACATTTAAAATTTAATTCAAGAGAAGTCCGAGTCTGATGTCAGAAGATGTAACCAAAGAAAATAAACAAAATGACAATTATACATAAATAACAACAGACTACTAGCAGTTAACTGACATGCCAGCTCCAGACTTCAATTAAACTGATTGAAAGATTATGACTTCATCATATGAAAATCAGGCACAATCCTTCCCGTTAGGGGTTTAGTATTATACCATCATAACATATCTGAGAAGAACATAACCCGTGTCATGCCAACAACTGTTTTTAGAATAAATGTGTTTAGTTCCGATGCAAAGACCCTATAAGTGAATCAATATTAACGCCAAAATATACAATCTTTAATAACCTGACAACAGTATCGTAACTATATCCCTTCTTAATAATTCTATTTAAAGGTTTTTTAACATGTTTAATGTTTCGATTTAGTTACAAACATTATTTCCAAACCTGTTTTGTGATACAGACTTGTGCTTTGATAAGGTCAAAATACTAAAATAACTAAAACCTATAACCTTGAAATAACATGATTTCCTTCGCTTTTCAGTATCATTCGATTTCAATACTGACAACTTTTATCAACTAATTCTTGTATTTTGATTCCGTGATTTTTGATAATGGAATACAAAAAATTATGAAAATTAAATTCGTTAAATAGTATATTAGTGTAGAATTGAAACATACTGTTTGAACAGCAAAAAACATGCAACGTATAAGGAAGAGGTTGTCTAGGTACAATCTTATTCATCATAGGCCTTTTCGGATTACAACCCACATATAAGTAATCTTGGGCTTTCGTATCTTTTTAAATATATACTAACTGAATAAACAAAATAATTCGTGAAGACACACTTGAGTTACGTTGAAATAGAAAATGAACTTAAAGCACTAAAGAACAATCACATCAAACATATTCACACCACCAGTCAAAACCAATTGAGACATACATAGTTCAAATGGTTATCCAGTCTATAAATTACGTTTTTAATTTTCAAAAAAGAAACAGTCATTAAAGTGTAATATGCTAGTTTTACAATTTTTAGGCAGCTACGTTATCGAAAAATTAAAGAAAAAATACCACCTATGAGTACAATGGAGTATGTGTATGTCTTTTTTATTTTGATGTTTGTGTCGTTGTTAGCGTGGCGTTTAATTAATTAAAATCAATATGTGTCTTATACTTGACATCTACATGTAGATTAACTTGGAGAGATACTTTCAATATCAATAGCATTATCGGTGTTTTATTATTGTCGACTTCAATGTGTTTGTTTTTGTTTTATCATTAACATCTGAGATTACAAACTTAAATGAGTGTATTATTTCCTGACGAAAGCTATAGCAACTTGAGCCAGTTCCAAAAAGAAGGTAATCACGAAATAGAACTCAAACAAAATCGGTTACGTAAAGATTAACACTTGGAATGTGAGAAAATAGACAAGAAAATAACTGCAATGAACTATTCGACTTAACTCTATACAGAAGCGAGAACCTCCCAAAAGAGTGGAATTAAATAAATACAAAAAGTAGAAATAATAAAAGATACGTCTATTTGGTCACCAAATATCGTAAGGCTCATAGAGGACAGCTTACAGTTTGACCCAAATAGCGTATGCTCTAAATAAAAATACATTTTACACATTTTTGAGTGACGGCTTTTTGAATTGTTGCAATTAATTTAATCGTGTAATCCATTTAATTCTGGTTATGTTTGATTTTATTTTGGGTTAGGAAAAATGTGTTTACAAATGTATTGTTGAATTCAGCAATAAACCGAGATATTATTCTTAATATATATTAATTTATATAAATAGTTAGTGTTTCCATCGGGTCAATTGCACACTATTCTATGTTTATATTTTATGTGTGATTATCCATACATCAAATGATGTAATACTATTTATCTTGTAAATGTCAAATGTATGAATGAGGTGAAAGTTACTCTGTGTGAATAAATATTTGAAATAAACAATGATAACCTAGTTTAGACATACAGACACATTATAGGTTGCATACATGTATATAAAGTTTTTGTTTTCATCGTGAAAATTTACACGATGAAAACAAATAGGTTTTATCGAAAACATGTAAATAAACATATTGTTTTCATATGATTTTTTAAAACGTATGTTTTTCTTATGTTTTCCATATGTTTTTATATGTTCAATAACATATGCTTTGATGTCAGGCCTGCACATTTGCTATATTTCCATATTTTTCAAACATATCACTAACATGCGTTGCATTATTTCCTATGTTTATATTGAAGGAATTTGCATCAAATTAAAAAAAAACTATTACAAATATGCCCGCATACTTTCAAATAACAAACACTACAACATATTGATCTACATTATAATATAAATCCCCTATTTGGCATTAGATGAAAAAAAGGGACACTGTAACTCAGCTCTGTTGTTAACCTCAACTATTTTGTGGATTTTTATTTCATAGTAAGAACTCTTAGAATCCTTGATAAAAATGTAAATTATGTTGCTTGTTGTATATTGGCTACTTATGGGCCGAATACCTTTAGCCATTAAACATGTTATATTTGTTTGACAATTACTCAATTTACGTCACTATAAGAACGGATTTAATTGTAAACAAGTGAAATTCGTATTACTATAAATACTTGTCAGGAGTCAGATAACATTTTCAAATACGTTTTGCGTCTATGTATATAATTGTGTACAAAAAACTCTATAAGGTAACATGTAATGTGCGTATTTTTATTTTAGTAATTTCTCAGATAATACTGTAGAGAAACATAATCTTCTTAGAATTTGCAATGAGAAGTTCCTTTTTTTCTTTATTCAAGCAAATAGCGAATGGATCAATGATGCCATCTTGTTTGGTTAGGATTTCTTTGTGGTGTTTTCCATCTTTTGATATTATGATTACATTCGATGATAATTCTCCAGCAACAAAAACGGTACCATCATTATCTACAATGATTCCTCTTGGGAGCCTCAAAACTGAATCATTTTTAAAAGTCCACACGAGTGATCCATTTTGGTCACAGCAAACCACATTGTGTTCATTGTCGTTAGTGTAGTATATATTGTCGTTAAATGCAAATATGTATGATAACCAGGGCAAGTCACATTTAATCACTTGAGTGGTTGTATAATCAACAGTATGTACTTTGAATATACCACATCCTTTTACACATACAAACAGCGAGTCGTGATCACATGTTATCCCATATGTCCGACCTGGAAGTTCGATAAATTGTTTTTTTCTGTGGGTATTTATGTTGATAATGGAAACACCTACCTTAAAACAAAATCCCTGTTTTGTGACAGATGGGTAAACTACAGATGTGATAGCGATGGTATTCTCATCGACAAATGTTATGTCAAATCCATCACCAGGAGCAAGTTTCATGCTATATTTGTGGGTTCCGTCTGATGAAATATCGCAAAGTAATCTTTTAATAAAATGATCAGTAAACAATACATCCCCATCTCTAGACATACAACAACCCCTTACTAACGTTCCCTCTGAAATTATTTTCTTCTGTAAGATTAGATTGATATCGTTTAAATTTGTTTCGACTTTGCAACTTGCATCTGTGCTTGCACTTTACTCGATCTGCCTAACTCAATTGTGCTAGGTCGTGAAATTATTTCAATTCCTCCAAAATTTGCAAAACTGTTCAAAGTACTTTGCAAACTTGTGTCTACCTTGCACACCAGTTCAAGGTGCTCGAAACTTTTATCTTTTACCAACAAATGCAGATATCGTTCGTTTTCGTTCACTGTTGCCTCGATTTCCCGTATTCCAATAAATGTTTGTAAATCAGATGCGTATTGTTTGATGCTTTGAAAATCGGCATGGCATTGATTATTTTTTTTTTTCTTTTTCTTTTATCGACAATAATATATTCTGAATGGTGTTGTTACATTCACATTCCTTTTCCTCAAGATCTGTAATTATTTGAATTTCAATATTGTCTAAATGTCTGTTTATTTCAAGTCTTATCTGCTGAATTTCAGCTAAATGCCGCTTCTTCGATTCTTCAATACTTGCTGCATTATCCTGTCGATCCCTATTTATTCTATCAACGTTCTCTAATAGACCAACTAGTCTGGTCTCTATGTCTTTAAACTGATCGGAGGTCTTCACATTACTTATCACTTCTTCCAGTGGAATGACCGTGCATTTCTGATGATCTTTTATACATTTGAAACAAATAGGGAACGCATGCTCATTGCAGTATTGTTGATATTTTTCATTGTGGTAAATACATGACTGCTTTATATCAAAAATGAATGGCGGAAGAGACCTAAAATTTGAAAGTGATATTATTTCGTGACTTCGGGTGGCTTTCAGTAAAGTATGATGCACTTTGCACTCATCACACATAGCTTCTTCACATTCCAGGCACCAGTGTGTGGACGTGTTCGTAATGTGTCGAAGAAGGGAACATACACCACATATGAGTATGTCCGTTTCCATTCCTATATCTGAAAAAAAATATTTTGAAGTCGTCAAGTTGTAAATTTCAGACAGTTCAACTCGAAATCAACTAAAAGTTGATACACTTTGTTCATGTTAATATGTTTTGTAATTTTCACGTTGTGTTGTATTGGAAAGGGTTCATTACAATGTCTTCTATATGTTTTTCTATATCTTTCAAGATATTTTTTTCTGTAAAAGAGGGAGGATTGTATTCGTTTTTTTAAAAGTCTGTTTGTCTTCTTTGTTAAACAAAATTTTCGCATATATGGTTTAATCTGTTTCTCCTTTTTAGATGGATAAGGTCATCTTTTGAAACATATTGCACTTGGTTCGAGTATGAGAGGATGGTATACAACACTCTTTTTAAAATTCACTATAGATGAATGATTCACTGATGAACAAATAATCCTTAAATCTATCAACTCAAATATGTATTTTTTTTTGTTATCGTGGAAACTTCTTTTACTTGGGTAATAAGGTGATATCTTGTAAATATCTGTGATGCATTGGAAAACATTTTTATTTCAAAATACATGGTATCGTATACAAGGTTTCAAATGTTTAACTATGCCGCATACAGGAATTAAGTCATATTATGACACTTTTAGTAGGAATGCACAGTTAATTGCGTTAATTGTTTATATTTTTTTTAAATCAAATCATAAAAATCCATCATCGACTGTTTTGTTTACAATGTTGGAAATTGACATTTCTTTCTTTTTACTTAAAATTTGTTTTGTTCTAGAATAATGATATTGACCATATTAAATAATATGTCGCTTATAAAAGGCCGACTCTTACTTTTCTAACATATTGTTTAATAGTAGTATGCAAACTAAATATGAAGTGTCATAGTTTAATCTATCCTTCACGCCAGCTTGGGTTGGTTGAGTGTTATAGAATAACCATTTGACAGATGATATCGAATATGATCTTTTTTCATGACATACCCAGTTCGACTATTTACCGGCTTTGTAATAGCATGAGCAGCACGACGGGTGCCAATGTGGATCAGGATCTGCTCATCCTTCCTTCCGGACGCCTGAGATAACCTCATTTTTGTTTGTGAGGCTCGAGTTGCTTAGTTTACAGTTATTTATGTTGTTTATTGTGTACTATTATTCGTCTGTTTTTCTTATTTTCAATTGCGTTTATTTTCGATCTATGAGTTTGACTCTCTCAGGTATTTTTCGCCCCTCTTTTATATCATTTCTTCAATTACATATTTGAAGATTTAACAATCATTTCATTAACACTACATTTTGAGTTTGATATTTATTTCAGCATATATATATGTAGAACATATAAATATATTTCTGCAATAGAAGGCAGAACCTTAAACACTGAACCCACCGCCAGTCTTTATTGACAATCTATTATTGCATATAGTCAAACTAAAAACTACATGTAAACATCGAATTTTATCAATTGAAACACGATTGGCCTGAGTTTAAGTGTGCATTAAAATTACAACATGTATGTCAATATAACAAATATGTGCGACAACTCGTCTTATATCTAGTGAATACATTATTCATTTTCAGATAGATACATAGTGTAAACAACAATATATACAAGATTATATGTACAACCTATTTGTTTAGAATTTAAATGTTGTCTACAAAAGATAACTGAAGTGTGTAAACTTATCGAATAATAACACAGCTTGATGATGTGTGTTGTAAGATAATTTACTCAATGTATTTCAAAAGAATTTAAAACAATTATTAATAGCTCCAAAATTATTAGTCATTGCTTTCAAAATACTTGTATAACGTAATATGTGTCGATAAACTATTAAACACTACATAAATACAACATATTTCGTAACATTTTTCACATCAAGACAAGTATGTTCAGAATGTATATATTAAATGTTGAATAGAAAACGAAATGTCTTCTTACCTGAATTTTAATAGATAATTAAACGCTGTATGCATTCTATCGTAACCACCAAGTAACGGTGTTACCTGATCAATAAATGTGTATTGAAACCATACTATTGATCCTTTAACGAGATGTTATATTTTGTTAACAAGTGGTATTAAAAAACTTGAAAGTAAAGTTATATCATTGGCAAACATACAACGTCATATAATGTTGATTTCACCTGATTCTAATCGTTACATAAACTTTATGGTGTAGTTGTCCATTTATCTACACCCGGTAGAAACAAGATTTTTTAAACATTTATTTTAACACAACTGGTTTAAATCACCTTTAAACTTAATTATATGAACTGATATCAACTTATATAATTGTGCTTATTAGAAGGTTTTACATGTGTGTGATGTTACATTTCTTTTATTCACTGTTTATAAATGAGCATGTTGGCAACCATAATAATTTGAAGAATTATAACAAAAACCAAGATATATAACTCTGTACTCCATGTAACATCTACTGGAGTTGTATTAGATTAAATAACATCACATTAGATTTATTTTGGTTATCATAAGATGTGACGAAAAAGCAACTACAGTACCATTAACGGTTCTAATTTACTCTACCATGTGCGCGTGTCGACAACATATGTCTCTTCAAATACTTCATTGCACTTGCAAGTTGTCTTTCATCTATTATAACGATTAAGTTAACTTGTTTTCAACGTTTTCGTATATCTTTAATTTCAACCTTTGTATCTATAAATGGCGTCTACCAGATAGTTAATGATAAGAAACACTACATAAAAATAAATTTGAATAGCCAGGATATATCATACAACGAAATCCTTAATATGTCGGAAACATTTCTCCTTACAAGCAAAACCCTGTTTTTGAAATAGAGGATAGATAATTACGTAAAACATCAAACTGATATTCGTCTCATACGATGATCTTACTAATGAACAAATAATAAGTTGAAGTGTAATATTTACATCAGTTATGCTGAAGGCCAAAAAGGTTTAAGAGCAGATTCAATAACTCCAAAGATAATTTTAATTAAACGTGGTCCAATGAAACCATTCTCTCTCTCTTGCTTTTATGGGTTATTTTCACGAGTGTAAAATTTCGTGATATTCATTGAATAAGGTATACAACATAATTTCGCGATTATTATTTTGGCGGATTAAAAACTAAAAATTCAAAACAGAATTTATTTTGGCGATTTTATTCTATCCCCGACAATAAGCAAAAATTTACTCCCCCCGAAAATCACCCACTAAACTGTACTTAAATGCTTTCAAGCTAACAAAAGGGAAGTGGTATTATCCAAAATGTCCAGGCACTGTTCCTAAACATACCAGATAAACTAGTTATCTACTTAATTATGATTGAGGAAATGCATGGTATTATTAAACAGTGTCACACTGCTGTAGGCCATGGTGGACTCCATAGTTCATACAATTATATGAAAACACAATATGCCAACATTATTTGTTATGAGTCATATTATTCAAATCCAGATTGCTTCAATTTGTTGTGTTGCCAACGAACCATTCATTTCTAGACTTAACTGCATTTATTTGCATTCTTTCGTTCATTCTTTAAATATATAAATGTAAGCTGTTTTTGGTGATAATACATACTCTAATAATCATATAAAGGTTAAAGATGAACATGTTCTGAAAATCGTTTAAAAAGTGACATATTTTGGCGTCAATTTGAGTCTTCTACTGACTGAATCAGTACAAATCTCTCAAATTAACATATTAAATATACTATGGTAGACACTTAAATGATTAAGGAGTGTCCAAAATGATTCATCAGATAAATCTGAGGTTGAAGACAAACGCATTCCCTTTCCGGACCTACTCTTTCGAAACTTAAGAGTCATAAAGTTAAAACGTATCTACATAAATTTATTTTTCATTCATCTTTCACGAACTTCAAATATTCGTTCATTTACTGTTTTTTTTTAGTTATATTTTTTTTTAAAGTCACAGTTGTTGTTCTTGGGTCGAACGTTTGAAAAATTGAGATCGGTATGTATTTATTGTTCATACTTTTAATATTCAATGTCATGTATTTGATTGTATTTCAATATATGTGAGAGGAAAGAGGTTGTATCTTTTGCTGGAAAAAAGCAAAATAGAACATGTTACGTTATACTCATAAAATAATACTCATAGATACGTTTTTTTTTTCCATTACAAACCTGCTCGTGCATTTTTCATTGTTATTCAACGCAAAAAAAATAATTAAGATACCTGGGACGATCTCATTTCACAAAGGATTTCTTTTGTCTACTTATTGTACCTCGAACTTATTTACCCGGTGTAGGTCTTTAAGTTGAGGTTCAATTAACTTAAAGTTAATCAGACTTGACTAATTAGATATGCCCTCTTAAAATCAGGGGTCCGAAAAAGGATCGGGAAAAAACACCAAGCAAAATACCATAATTCCAAATTTAAGAAGTTTTTGATTCAAAGTGCTTTTGGTTGCTTACATATCTCCTATCAATAATCAAACGGTATTTTGTGAAAATAATAACCTGTCCCGAACCGGGAGATGTTGGCTGCAATAGGAATTTTTTTCTACAAAAAGTCCATATCTCATTTACTTATAGTCGCCGTTATTGATTTAAAATTCATTCGTGTATCGTGGAGAAAAAGAGGGAAAGAGGACTAATAGCTTAACTTACGAATTTCGATCATCATGGTTCTATTCTATTCTATTACGGCATACGTTTTACCTCTAGCGTACGCTTTGCCTTATTGTAGTGCCACTCTAAAATTGTAAGCATTTGCTTCAGATTGATCCTCTTTGCATCTAGTCGTGAATATACACAGGACACAAAGAAGCAATACATTAATCAGCTTCATTTAGTGAAGTGTAATCATTTGTCTTCAGTTGATATTTTTGTCTCAGTCAGTTTTTCATTTTTTATATATTTTTTTTTATTTACATTTAAATTTTTAAGCGTAAACCTTAGCGTTTCTTCAATCATTTTTCTCTTTGCATTTAATCTTTGTTTTAAACATTAAAACATTGTCGTAGTACACATCAGGGAATACATTGTATCCCTTTCAGCAAAACTAATAGGTGAGGGGATAAGAACTGAAAAACAATCTTCATTGAGGGGCAATAATTCATATATTGAAGCGTACAATAACGACTGTCTCGTCTAGGTGACATCATTTGCTGTTTCAAGTTTATGTATATCTCAGAATGGTATAATAGTTGTAATAACAGCAAAACAATTGATAAAACAAAATGTTAACAACAATTTATTAAAGGATTCAACTTATTTTGGGCGTTTAATTTTTTGATAGTGTCTTGCTGATCGGTTATATCGATTTGTTATATTTTTCATCTAATATTTTCCTAGCAAAAGTCACAAAAATGTTGTTAAAATCAGCCATGCGACTTATTTGAAAAGATTTAGCTGACCTTTCTTGTTGTTTACACATTTAAATCATTCAACTCGTGCGTATATCGTCTTTCCCTCTAATGTTTTTTTTTAAGTTATAGATAGCGTAAAATTCTCACTACACCAGGCATCGGATATACATTCCTATTATATTTCGATCGGACAAAGTTCGTATTTATATATCAGATAAGCCAAACGAACGCACTTATTTAGCAAGTGTATACTGAGGGACGGGAGAGGTCCAGAGATGTCAATATTTCTATACCCACGTGAATCATCCGGTTTTCAATAAAAAGAGATAAAGGTATACATCAATGCGACAGCAACCCAAAGACACAGATAAATCAAAATATGTAGAGTGTTCATTTTTTGTATATATAAATAAGGCGTTAGTTTTCTCGTTTGAATTGTTTTACATTGTCATTTCGGAGACTGTTATAGCTGACTATGGTATAAGCTTTGCTAATTGTTGAAGGCCGTACGGTGACCTATAGTTGTTAATTTCTGTGGAAGTTTGGTCTCTTGTGGAGAGTTGTCTCATTGGCAATCATACCACATCTTCTTTTTTTTATATTCAGCCTATTTTATATAGAAAGATGCGTATAAATACAGAATAGTTTGCTCAAAACCGACCCATGACTAAATCGTAGTTATACAGAGTTAATTCAATAATATTTACCGTCAAATATTATGTATCCGAAAAGGCACCTTTGTTTTAATATTAATTACCCTGAAAGATATTCCAAAAATCATAGGTGTTTGGTTGAAAAATTTCACCTGCCCTATTATAATTTTGATCGGTAAAATTTGAGAAGCTTTAATATAAACCAGTAAAAGAAAAACACTTCACTGTATACTATAACGGTAAAATAAATGATGATAATGGATGAGGACCAGCGGCAAATACAGTTAATATTCAGGACGATAACATGTAAATATAATAAGAGTATTAACCCCGTTTTTTACTAGACTGACCCGCTGAGTTGTTTTTTTTTTCTTCGTGTAAGTTCACAAGATATTCAATTTAGTTCTCAGGAAGAAAAGTCACCCGACCTGGATACATTTCCGACTCTGAGCCGGCCAGTCTGTGCTATAACTCTATGATGCCACGTGTTTATCATTGAAATAGAATACCAATTTAATTAACGCATTTTGTTTGACCCGTTAGGGATTCAAACAAATGACCTCCGGGTCTTGAGACGACCCCCCCCCCCCCACACGAGACCAACCAGGAGAGCGGTAGTGATCGGTAGTACAGAATATCATACCAAAATTTAAAGTACAATACACAATACAGTTTCACAGAATTCTCACAGTAACTAAAGCGAGCTAAAAGTATCTAACCAAATTGGATGCGTGACATGATATTATAAAACTGCATGTAAACATCGATGATCGACTTCAAGGTAGATTTTATGGATCAACGCTCTCGGCAAATTAAAAGTCTTGCATCTATTATTTGAGTGGTCCGAATGTTGCCAGCTGTTGCAAGTCTTGTCTGTCCTTATTCAACATACCCTCATTTTCCAGTGGTGTTTAAAAGTTTCACGTGCAACCTCACTGTCGACCTCCTATTGCACGACCTACCTATTGTATTTAAAATTTATGTGTTAGAGTCATGAACATGCATGAAATATTTGCTACTGGACGTAAAACAAACATCACCCAATCAACTTAATTAATTCCGCTGTACTAGTACTTAGAACACAAAGACAAGATCTTGTAAAATGCTATAATATACAATTTCCATTTAAATGTTTATGGGTTTTTGTTTTTTTTTTCTCTTCAATACATTACATAACTGACTGCTTACTAAAAAGTTTTAAATATTTTTTTTACTATGGTTCTTATTTACTGTTTTAATACGATTTATAACATATGTTTTTTTTTGTCAGGCAAGGATCAAACGAAGAAAGATAAAAGGTTTTTTTCAGGTGTTTTTGCTTCATTTAGACATGAAAAGGGAATAACGGACAACTAAATTAAAGAGTTTTTTTTCATATAATACATTGAACTTGCGAATATATCTCACCTAAAACGTTTTGATCGGGAAAGTGAAACCTAGTTTAATACGGTTTTATAAATTGAAGTTTGCATGCATAGTTTTTATTTATTTTGTTAAAATCCAAATAAGGCCAGATCTATTAAGGACTGAATAGACAAAACTTATTATTTTGCATTCGCATGTAAAGTAATGTATGAAAATTATCGAATCACAAACGAAATGAACATATACCGGATGAATACTGTGGAGGACCTTGTGCATTTAGGTCTGTTCGATTAGAAGTTCTAAAACGAGCTGTTTAAAAACCTAATTGTTTGAAGAGTTTACTTACTGTTCTCTAAGGTCTGATCTTTACGAATCTATTTCATGATTACTGACAGATCAAAAACATCAAGTATATATAGCATGCAGTTGTTGGGCCGAATATTCATTGGTCAGTTATAAAGGAGGTCTGTATGGGGTTTTGATTGCCTCATTTATTAAATAAGTAATCGTTATTTTGAAAATATAAATTTACCCCCGAATTTTGTAAAACTATCGTTTGGTGTTATTTTAATGCTCATAAAAATTGTGATAAATAAATAATTATATGACGTAATGCCATTTAATCGGTCCGTTTCCATTGCAATTTGATATCTGTTAATTGTATATATCAGTCTGAGTACCGTTTAACTATCATTTAAATTGAACATATTTAGACTCGTCCAATTCAGGGGAATTAGGTTTCTGAAAATTCTTATTATATACTTTTCTTATATTTTTGACGGTTTGTAAGTCAGTAAAAGTTCAATGATTAAGTTAATATTGACATTAAAAGACCTCCTCAGAAAAAAAGCTGTTCAAATCCCCTCGCCATTTGGGCTCAGGGATCTGAACACCCATTTTTGTTTGGAGGTCTGTTAATATCAATATTAACTGATCACTGAACTTTTACTATAACTAAAAAAAAGAATAAATGAATCTAATCCAACAACACAAATAAATGGTCATAGATGGAGAGTTGTCTCATTAGCACTCACACAACATCTTGCTTTATCTTTAGACATTTGTTAGCGGCGCTTTTCGGTCTTAAATTTTATATAATCTTATTTTGTACACTAAATTGTATACCATAAATAATTGAATTCAGCCTTATAAAAAGAAGATGTGCCAATGAGACAATTGTCCACAAGAGACCAAAATGACACAGAAATCAACTATAGATCACGATATTAGTAAAAACAAAACTTGTCCATTTTTTTTTCTGAAACTGAAATTTAAAGGTATTCCACATTTCATCTATATTTTTACCTTTAATTTAGATGCTCAAATGTGGCAAATTATTATGCAATGTGTAAACTTAAAAAAACGGCTACAAGGTATAATTAGTTTGTTTAACTCCAGTAGTTATGCACTTTTCTCTTGATGTTAAAGGTTCATAACGGATTTTTTGACGGGGTTGTCCAGGTACCATGTATCATCTTGTAGATCGTACGTCTTGGGCATATGTTTTATAGCGACAAACCAACTTGAAATTTGGTTACTTTTTTAATATAAGTTGCCGTCTAGCTAGAAATGTGAACATCCTTTCTACGGGATTGCAGATGTTGTTGAAAAGTCAAAGTGTTCGGATATGTAGTTGAGCTACTATTGATAGCGTTTTTTGTTAGGATGTTAATAGTTATATCTGCTAAACAAGTTTGTCACGAGAGTATTTGCTCCAGTAGATTCAGTTAAAAGCTTCTTGTATAAGTGTTTATTGGTTTGTTGTTGGTAATATTAGCTCTTATCCACAGAGAAGCACTGGAGATACAGTTAGGTTGTATACTATTGTCTCTAAATACAATATAGTATGCTCACGAAATCCTCCTCCAAATGTCTGTCACGCTTTTTCTTGATTGTTTTATATTTTCTTCGTCAGCGGTCATTTTTTAGTGAGGTGGTTCTGATGATTCTTGAGTTTGTCTTCACCTATTGCATTTGATGGGGCCCATGGTAAAGGCTGTTGCTACAGGATCTAGTTTTTGCTTCTTGTTAGTTATGTTGAGGACTATACGTTTTGTAGGTTGTAAATGGTAGCTTTCCATAAATGCATAATAACATGGCATTTTTATAAGCTCTATCATGTTATTCACTAATTAAAACCATGTAATTTTTACACGATGTACTAAGTATACATTTATGTTTCCAATAATATATCCTTCCTCACCTTTGTACATGTTTAACAGCTGAATAATTATACCGTGTAGAGATTGGTACCTAGTATATCTCCTTGCCGCACTCCCTAATTAACATTTAATGTCTGTGCGATGTTTTCGTCCCATTCAATAGGGCTGTTGGCGTTTCTGTGCAGATCTTTAATCAAGCATTGGTGTCTACTATCCAATTCTCGCCATCAAAACTGTTTTTAACATATGACTATACATAGCAGTGCAAAATGCTGCATTTGTACCTGGTCGAAAGTGCTGATGTCGTCGTTCAAATCTCTGTAACTGTATTCTATTGGTAGTACCAGCTTCTTTTGTGATGATTCAGCAGGTAAACCTCACTTCTTTTTGTTTAGTTTCTAATACTTTGATATTCGTACGCTTTTTAATGACTGTTTTAATTAGTTTGCCTACGACCGGTAGCCCTTTAGTTTTTCTATAGTAGGAAGCTTGCTGTTTTGTTCCTTTATTTTTGAAAATTGGTGTTATAGGTAGTCCAATTTTCAACGATACTGATACATTTCCGTACTTGTAGATACATCAAATGAGCTCGGATTTGACTGAAAGAGGGGCGAGTAATAACAGCGGGGCGGTCAAACTAATACAGATCGAAAATAAACACAAAATGACATAGTTAATAAAGAAATAGATAAACAGACAAACAAAAATAACACAAGACTCAACCTAGATTATTTTTAGTATACGCATCTGATTCACGTCACCTCTAGAATTCGCAGTTTCACAATAATTGTGAAGCCCAGCTTTGATTGCTTTGATAAAATAGATGTTAATAATTGTGAACGCTGTTTCTATGTCGGATCCTGAAAGGGTAATATGTTTAATGTCTAGAAATCCACAGTCTTACCATTGTCGGTCACCATTAGAAAGAGTTCTAGTAGTTTCGATCTACGGGCACCAATGTTAAATTTTTAAACTAACTGATTCCCGTGAGGTTAACATTTTTAACTTGTCGTTGGTTAGGGAAAAAGGTATGAGATTATGTGTGTTTTCGCCATGTATCTTATTCAATTAATCATCAAGCTAATGTTTCAGACAAACAAATTGAGTAAACAATAGTTGAATGTGAATTAAAATAAAAAAAATAAGGTTTGTTATACAAAACTAGTATTTAATAACTGATAATGTCGTTAGGTTCTCAATTGTCCCTTAAATGTGATTGCAATTCATAACACTGTAATCTTTAACATTCATTCTGTTTTGACAAATACTGTTATTTCCAATGAAAAATGTATGTCTTTTACGATTTTTAGTTTAAACAAAATTTGTTAAATATAGAGAGATTTTTTAGGTGAACATATTTCTTTTATAAAATTAGTATCGTACACGCCAGACGATTATTTTTGTATATTAAGCAAAATAAAATGCGTGAGTGTTTTCGACAGTTCAATACAAATTTTAAATCGCACATCGTTCGTTGAAAAAAACCACTCTTATGGAATTAGTGGGTACATCAACATATATGATGCTATTACGAAAAAAATAACAGCAATCTTTTAAAAAAAAAGTCTCTCATCGACCTCCTTTTTTCAATTGCATACATTTATATATATGTTTTTTAATTGCTTACTATTATTGATGCTATACAACAAAAAATGGAAATGAGGAATGTGTTAAAGGGACAAAATCCCGAACAACATTACAAGTCATATGCCTACTTGAGAAATCGAAATTCCCCTAATCTAAACTTAAATGCAACTCTTTTCTTTCGGATTGTAAGAGTTTCCAATATATAGGAATTTAAAATTAATTCGTTCGTACAGTGTATTTGCTGACATTAAGACACTCTAAATGCACATTTAAAAAAAAAGTCATTCCGTGAAAACGTATTTCAATAAATTGTATGTCTTATTGACCTTTCAAGACCTTACAATATGCTGTCATTAACTGGTGTATTTTTTTATTTTTTTTGTTGTTTCTTTTTATTAAAATTTAACAGTTGTAGTTGGGTTGAAAGTTCGAATAAGGGTGAGTTTTTATTGTATCATTTGTTCATACACTATTATTTAATGACTTACATTTTGTTGTATTTCATTATACAGTGTAACCTGTGTGTAATTCAACACACGGGGGGACCAGACAAATAATGTCGGATTAAGCAGGGTGTCTAAACACTCAAGTTTTTTTATACTTCGGTAGGCATATTTTGAAGCCACGAAAATTTAATATAAAATATTCTACTTTATAAACAAACTGAAAAATACCCATAAGTTATCAATACCTATATAGAAAAATATCAAACTGCACAACTAAATTGTTGCAGACTTTTCTCAGATGTGTTATTAGTGACGTATTTACAACTATAAAAAAACTAATGTTGTCCTAGCTACACTCGATGTCATTGCTTGAATGAATCTTCCTAATTAGAAAAAAAAGATTCATACTTTTTCTGAAACTGAAATTCCGATGCATTCCACATTTCAGCTTTGCTTTTATAATAAGTTATTTGCAAAGAAGTTTCTCAACAGTAGTAGCACTATTTATTTGAATGTACTAATGTGACATCATCAAACATACTTTTCTGAGAGCTTTGATTGACAGTACTCGTATAGGTTATATTAATTGTTACTAGTTCAAGTCGTGTCCTTGATTGTTTGATGTCCATCCCTTAAGCAGTATATGCTTTTGTATAAAAAAAATCAATATTACTTGTAAACGCACTTCATCAAATGATTTCGAAATATCTGTAGGTAATTAAAGTGTAACCTGCCAAATCCGACACCTGACTATTTCAACATCATGCTTTAACCGATGTATTTTCAGTGTCCAGATTCTGCCTAATATTGCAAAAAAAACCTGAGAATTCCGACAACCTTCTTAATCTTATAGGATTCTTATTTTAAGACTATTCTATGACCATTATAAAATACATATGTATATATCCTAACTTAAATTCTACATTTAGGACACCCCTGATGATTTATGGAGACTTTTGTTAATTTGATTTAAAATGAGAACGTGTCATAAGACCACCCCAAGACACGTCCATTCCTACTAGGAAAGCTTGGTTCATAGGGCCTTAGTTGTGCTACACAAAATATAATTAAGCATACATTGTAATGGATAGAACAGTCAAATTACATTCTATTAACTTTTTGAACTCAATAAAAAAAAAGTATCAACTAAAGTTCAAGATGTAAACCTCCTCTGACTATGTATATAAAAGGCGAATACAAACAGCTATATATATATATATATATTGTCAACAATTCCGAGAGAGGTTTATACATACAATTACAAAATGAAATATCTATTTCTCAGTTGTTGTATGCTGATTTTGTTTGTTGGTATATCTGCTGGTCCCGGTCATGAACCTCATGATCATGACGAAGAAGTAGATGTTGTTTCTGTTGAACCTGATCCTGGAGATGGACGAGGTATGTAACTTATTTATGTCTAGACATTTAACCTTATACTTCTGCATTTATGTGTGTCATGTAAATATGCGCTTAGCTGAACTTTCGTGAAAATTTTCAAAATCTAAATAAAAATATAAGGCAGACTCAATCCTCTTATTTTAACTTGATAAAATACAGGTATTTTTAGCACATTTGCTTGAAACACATGTATAACAGAAAAAAATATCATGTTGATCAATCTAATCAGAAGTTTGGGTTTATATTTACAGATACTGTATACGATTTATACGTTCATATATCAATTTGTCCTAATCTAATTAATAAAAAGTAAAATAACAACAAATCTGAAATCCGTGGTTAATTCAAAACGGAAAGTGCCTAATCAAATGGAGAATTCTAGTGGTAAAGCACATCAAACGACGGACAACAACTGACATATTACTGACTTGATACATATATTTAAAGATGTATAAAACTGTCTCTCAAACAAATGTTATGTTTTTACATCTGATTCAATTGTTCTTATCAAAATGTACTCAAACTGGCTTTAAGATACATATGTATGTAGTAAGTAATCTGAACCGCGGTTGACTACGAATTGTGATGGTCACTTTAAAATGTGATGGTCTATGCGTATTTGATTGGTGAAAGGGCAAAAGTGAGGTAATGACATTGTTTTGTTAACTTGTTGAAAGACACGCTGAAGTGAGTTAGTCGGTACACTACCAATGTAGCTTTGACCTTTGATATACTAGCTAAATGCATTGATCTTAAGTTGGATCCCACTGAAAATGGCATTGTAGTGGTTATAATGATAGCCTTGTATTTATGAATTATGGTTTTACTTCTTGTATCATCAAAGTGATGACTTTATTTTCCTATTTCGTTAATCACTTACTTAAGACGCAGCAGTATCAAACCAATAAATAAGACTTCACGGATCAAATTAAGAATTTCAATAGATTCGGGTTGGGTAGACATGTCTTTACAATGATTTTGCAAGTGCAATAATGCTAACTAATTCTGATCCATATATTTGTATTAAATTCACTAGTTCCTTTTTTTAATAATTTAAGTTTGGATGTAACGCGTCTTCTGATTGGCTTACGTTTTTTTGTTATCAGCCACTATACAGTATTTAGTCATGTGACCGTGACGTCAACAATGTTTTTTCATGGTTTTCTACGGTTTAAAATGGAACTTTTATAAGAAATGACTGTACATTTTTTTCTGTCTATTCGAAATAACATAAAACATGTGGTGCACATTGTTTTAAAAACCCGCTACGCGCGTTATTTGGTGTGCACCATATGTTTATGTTATTTCGAATAGACAGAAAAAATATTACAGTCATTCCTTAAAGAAATAAAAAAAGCAAGTACATTTATACTTGTCGCATAGTGAGACGTGCCGCATTTTCTGTGAAAGCTTGAGCATACGCTGGATGTCCGCTTTGCAGCATAAGTTAAGAAGCACAACTAGTTGGACCAATTGGATTTATTTATTTTTAGTAACTGTTGCAGAAGAAAAATACTGCAACCACAATTACATTTTTTAAAAATTATGTGTTTTCTAAAAAGTCTTTATTTGAAAAATAAATACAATTATTGCCACTTGATTTATCAAAATATTTTCTAATTTTTAATTTAATTATTTAGTTGTAAACAAACAGACATATGAAGTATACCTTGTTTTGTCTTAAAAAAAAGTGTGTGCATACTTACTGTTCTTCCTACCACTGTTGAGCCTATCCTAATACCCAGATCATCTTTTAGCCGCCTGGTTCCCCATGATATCCTCTTGACGTACTGTTTTCACCTCCACCATCAATGCTCGTAATGTTCAGGACTGCAATTATTCATTTGACTCAGATTTCTTTCATATTAACTCATATAACCATCATAAACAAACCTTATTCGCCTCGTTTTGAAACCATTATGTTTAATAACGCTTAATTTTGAAAACGGTACAATGTCATAATTATGATGCAAAAGGATCGGACCTCCGAGTCATTCAAACAGGGGATTCATTATTATTCGTTGAATACCATTTTCGTGGATTTCAGGGGTACAGATCAACCACAAATTTAAATATCCAGGGAATAACAAATTTTTATTAGCATATATGTAGAATTTCGACAAAACCACGACATTAAATATCCAAGAACAAAGAAATATTGCTCTATCCACAGAAATTGGAAAATGTTTTCACGGTATATAAGATAATTGCATTACACTGAACAAAACATACATATAAGTAAATGCATTTGATCTTCAAAAATGTTAAAGTCAAGCAATTGAAATAAAAGTAGTTGTTTGTTCTTGTATTGTATTTTTTTTATATAGGATCAGACGGAGCCGAAAAGGGAGAAAAGGGAGACAAAGGAGAAAAAGGAGAAAAAGGTAAATATAATAAACAGATACCATATAAATTGTATTTAGAATTTGCAAACCGTATCATACAATATACTGCTTAGCTCATTTATGCGTTGTGTTTTTTTTTTACTTTGTTTTGTCTTGTCTATTTGAGTGTCACGTATGAATAGCATGTACAATTAAAGTGCGTCAAGTGGACACACTTTGTAAGCCTATCTATGCTGAGGTAATTACACTCACATACAGTGAGGGACACAACGCGATATCGGGTGGTGGTAGCGTGATCAAGCTAAGATAAGCTAAGTTGTATTGCATTCGTGATTAATTGCATACGTTTACTTGAGGTTTTAAACGCATGTATCCTTAATATGTTTATCTCAGAAAAAATCTGTACTAACTATTAAGTCTTTATTAATTTAGGGCCAAAAGGAGAAAAGGGGGATCAAGGAACTAAGGGTAAGTAAGACAACCCTGTCAGGGTCCAAAAAAATCATCTAGGTACTTGTTTTGGCTATTTCTATATATGATATATTCCATTTTAAAGCACGAGTCTATTTTTGTGTGCACAATTTGTAAAAGTGGTATCTAGGATGCGTTGATCATCAAAAGTTATGAACAAAGGCACAATTAAATCATTTATAGTTCGAAGCAGGATCGAAATAAATAACTTAGGCACAATGAGAGTTTTATCATATTGTCTCCAGGGACTGCACACATTCGTTCAGTAACAAATTGTGTTATTAATGGCGATTATGTGTACATAAGTATATATGTAATTTTTTTCACTATTGACCCTTATACATGTAAGATAAAATATTCACTATGAAAATAGCCTATAAAACAGCTGTCAGCATTATACCAATTGATGTTTGGTTCTAAATTTGTATAAAACTGGTTTTAAATAAAATATTGTCAAATAAAGTTCTCTTTTATAATTCGAAAAACATATTAATTTCGAATTATGATTTTATCCGAGATTACACAGAACCAACTTCGTCACCTGCAGAATTCGGCGTTGCGACAAGATTAAATGTTTAGCACGATCATATTGGTGTAATCCTATACATGTTAAACCTGTTTTAGATGGTGACTCTGTAATCATCCCCAAAATGCAAACTAGAAAAAAACATAAAGCTAACGTTATAATAAGAATTAAAAGCCGAAAGTAATACAACCCACAGTGTTGAATACATGTAAAAAAAAAAGCGAACTTACAACTCGATGCAACTCTTAAAGAAAAAAAATACCGTAGAGATGGAACTTTTATCCATCAAAGACATACATGTTTTTGTTACAGTTTGAACAGAATGTGAGTACGTATAACGACATCTGTCTCTCTTTCAGGACCAGTAGGCCCAGTAGGATCCAAGGGGATGACTGGTATGCATTTTTGTTACATTTGAGCCAGATGTGCGGTTAAAAATAAATTAGTTCGTATCAAATAAATGTATGTTGAAAATTTGAAAGCCAACTTGTCGAAGAAACTGAAAAAAAAAGAATATCAGATAGAATGTTGATTTACAAATTAATGAATGTTGATAATAAAGAACGATTTCTGATGCGTTATGAAGCACAACATGGTGTGGTTTCCTGTGTGTTTTGGCCGGGCAAGCAGACCCCACTGCACATGGAACACCGGTCGTGTTGTGTATGTAACTTCAATCTGCTGGGATTTCAATGTATTAGTTGACATGTATCTAAATTATTCGTTTTACATTATGTTATAATGTTTATCAATTTGATATGGGTTTTGCACACTTGCAAAAGCCGTATGGTGGTCTAAATTGCTTACAAAATTTGGTCTCAAATAGTAACGGTATGTGTTTGTTTTATAAAAAAAGATTATACTAAGAGTACTTAAAGTACCACAGTAGATCTCAAACCATTGTCAATTAAACCAAGCAGGCTTCCTTTTTGGATTGATTTGTCGATGTTTGGAAGGTAAACCTTCGTAAGTTTGAACAAAAATAGAATAATTTTCTATTTAAGTAAATATACGTGTCAATGCACGTATATTTCAAAAGTAGAAACTCCTTATTTACATATACTTTATGTGTTGCAAATGCAACTAAATGCATTTTTTTTCAAATATTAGCCCTTTTTTTTTTTATCTTATTTTAGGACCAAAAGGAGACAAGGGAGACAAGGGAAATACCGGTAAGAAATACAACATCTATATTGAAAGTTTATCTGGCTTCTTTTTAACATGTTTAACATGTTTGTATCGATGATTACTTTCTACGCACCTAACGTACACACCAAATAATTAGACCGTTGGTTTTCCCGTTTGAATGGTTTTACACTAGTAATTTTGGGGCCCTTTATAGCTTGTTGTTCGGTGTGAGCCAAGGCTCCGTGTTGAAGGCCGTACTATAACCTATAATGGTTTAATTTTTAAATTGTTATTTGGATGGAGAGTTGTCTCATTGGCACTCACACCACATCTTCCTATATCTATATATTATGATATGAGCTGTATGACCTTATGCGTAAGCTTATCATTACATAACAACTTATTCGGGTTGAACATTTTTTTAGCAAAGTCTGCCACTGTTGAGACAATATCAAAACAACAAAAAACAGACCAATATCCATTTTTATGTCGTATTTGAATGTTAAAATATACGTGCACTAACAAAAACCTGATTTATATCCGACGCAGCTCGTATATAAACCAACATTTAGTGAACGTCCAAAAGAAATCATTTCACGTACCTACCATTACCTAAATAAAGACATCAGTTACATATATGAGTTATCATCCAGAAACTGTTCATAATTCTCCAGTATTCTGTAAAATGTGTAAATTAACATGAATATTTTTTTACATTTTAATTGATATATTACACATGTACACGAGACTCCGTGATATAAAATCGTTACTATGTTTGTAATATAACAGTACGAAACAGATATTTGAGCGCTTGTTATTGAATTTTGGTCGTGAAACTTGAATTATGCACATGTTTTAATGAAATCCTCTACTGTAAAAGAATCACACTACTGACTTTTTTCTCAAAAGACAACTTGTCAGAATTATGACTGCTTGTTTATCAAAAATTACCATTCCATTTCCTATATGTAATGTATTTCAATTTATTTGATATTAAAATGCATATCTAATTTAAAGTAAATGCTAGTCTTGAGTAGTATAAACACCAATTATGAATGTTAACATAATATAGTCATATGCAAGAATAGTCAACTTTTTTGTTATTAAGATTAACTGTATTCAGGTATTTTGACTTTGGTTTGGTTATTTCTTTGAGGACCATTTGGACCAACAGGACAAAAAGGCGATACCGGTATGAATCTGTTGACTTTTTTAAAGATTTTATAACTTTTGAAAATTAATGTAATTTAGATTAGTCAAAGAGATTTACTGAATATTTACAGATTTCATAGCGAATTTGTACTAGGAATTAAACATTGAAAAACATAACACAAGCAGATAAAAAATGTTTTTGAAAATACACTTTGATGACGCAGTCAAGTTTTTTGTATTGAAATTATGCTTTTGATTCCCAACAGTGTTGACATAGAAATGCATTCCTCCAGTTATTATATATTCAAAACAAACATCATGAACATGGATGTCATGACGGTTTATACAGTTGAACCTAGATTGTCCATTATATTTGTGTATTTTACCAACTTCTCAATTTGTAGAAATGACACGCAACGTGAAATACTTTTTTATTTTGTTTTATTTTAGATATATATGCGTTTTATAACTCGTAAATTTGTCAGAGAATAAACTATTACAGTTATTAAATAATTTTGAAAACTATTAAATAATATGAATAACACGCACAATGTCGAATCGTCCTACATTGTAAATGATAAATAACAATAAAACCTGTACTATGTTGGAAGAACTGAAATTTAAATTAAATTGTGTTTTGTATACGATACAAAATGTCTGTATCCACATCGAAATATTGTTTGATGAAAAGATAGATTCAATCAAACTTATGAAATTTTGAACAAATTTTCAAACCTTGTAAATACAAAAATACCATTCAAATATAAAAAAATAATCATATTTATTCATTTTGAATACTTACAATTAATTTAATTGAATAAGTCTATTCAATTATATTGACTACGTATATCCAATTATATTGACTACGTATATTGAATTATATTGAATACGTATATTCAATTATATTGAATAAGTATATTCAATTACATTGAATAAGTATATTCAATTATATTGAATAAGTATATTGAATTATATTGAATAAGTATATTCAATTATATTGAATAAGTATATTCAATTATATTGAATAAGTATATTCAATTATATTGAATAATTATATTCAATTGTATTGAATAATTATATTCAATTGTTTTGAATAATTATATTCAATTGTATTGAATAATTATATTCAATTGCATTGAATACAAATGTAATTATATTCAATTATACTGAATCATTATATTCAAATATTATATTGAACAATCATATTTAATTATATTGCATAATTATATTCAATTAAAGTGAATAATGATATTCACTAATATTGAATAATCATATTCAATTATATTGAATAATTATATTCAATTATATTGAATAATTATATTCAATTATATTGAATAATTATATTCAATTATATTGAATAATTATATTCAATTATATTGAATAATTATGTTCAATTATATTGAATAATTATATTCAATTATATTGAATAATTATATTCAATTATATTGAATAATTATATTCAATTATATTGAATACTTATATTCACTTATATCATGTATATTGAATAAATTTAATCAATTGTATTGATTAATTATATTGAGTTTTTATATTTGTAATCAAACACATTCTGTTAATATCAGAAAGATTGTTTTTAAATAATAACCATATATGTTTTTTGCTTTTTAGGACCGAAGGGAGAAAAAGGAGGAAGAGGATATCCCGGTAAGTAAAACATATACATCATATGGGCGTAACTTATGAATCTAATGTTGACAAAACGCGCGTCTAGATTACACATGTTGTCCATTGTATCTATGATGAGTTTGTCATGTTTATTATGAAAACGTTTAAAATTTCTGTGCTTTTTTATCATATGATTTTGGTTTGTTTTAAACTTATAAGTGTGTAAGTTCTTTGCTATATCTAGTCTAACTATTGCAGTATGTGTACCTAAATATTTAGCAATGATACTGTTTTCTATTTGTGGACATATAGGGTATTGTTAACTGTAATGTCATTACTTCATTTTCTTATTTCTATGTGTTCTTATTTATATTACAGGCAGAGATGGTGAGTATTTTTTGTATTTAATGATGCCTTATTAATGTCATTCAAAAAGCTGAAAAAAAGGTGGTTATAGTACGTTAGAATAAAAAAAAAAAACATGCACGTCCTATAATGTAAATTTATATATTATGTTATATTGGTTCCTGGTATACTGAATGTTAACGTGCATTTATTGGAATTTCGACTCAAAACTATGTTTTGCCTAACGGGAAAAAATCAGAAATAAAATGTAACGTAACTGTGTTTTTCTTTATACTTATGGTTTAACATTGCACAATATCATGTTGCTTTTTACTTTGTTTGATATTTTAGTCTACATGTATTAAATATATGATGCTGATATTGTCGATCCTGAAAATCGATTAAAACAGTAAAGTTTATACAAATGGTGTTTTTTTCTGTCCTACTATATGAATAGTCAAAATAAATTATTCATTTTTTTTTAAAAGTATTAGATCATATTTTCAGGGAGATATAATGTTCGTGTCCAATTGTATGGCAATAATGGACGGATTTCAAATATACAGGAAGCCGGTAAGTTCTCAATATTGTTAATAGTATACGAAGACAATTTACAACTAATGTATTTGCCTTCCGTAAACTGTATACCTAGTGTATTTTGCATTCTTTATCAAATGATACACTATTGTTTTTATGTTCGAAAATTTTCAAGTAACTGACGGCTGTCACGGGTATTACGTAATGAAGACATTTGCCAAACGTAAGCTGCTTATTGGTGACTGCAGCGGTCAAAACATTTTTCAAATTTCAATGTGTTCGGTTTTTAAACCTTTTTTTATTTAGAACTGACCATATCACGTCTGGACAGTACAAGTACGGAAAATATACTAGGAACGGATGATGCAGTGACATTTGTTATGCAGACCTACAAGACTTTTTTAAACACACATTTCGAAATCATTTTAATATCACCAGCTATAGTCATGCAGATACGAAAATGGATGGAGAGTTGTCTGATTGGCACTCACAACACATCTACCTATATCTATGAAGGCTCCTTAAATGTTATTGTGATTTCTCCTTGATAATCAACTGTTTTAATGAAACTATCATCATACCGGATCGATATATTTTTTTTAATTAGTTTGTTAAACTTATAAATAGACATGTCGAAAGTTAATGTTCGTCCTCATTTTAATCTTATCTTATTTCTTTTTCAGCAAAATACAAAATGAATGATTATAGGTACAGACAGTATGTTCATCCATGGAACAGGAACAAGCCAATCTACACCGGATATCCTTATTTGAACAAGAACAAACCATAGTGATACAGATCGGATCGTTAGAGAAAACTCGACTATACTTTTCTATCTGAAAATCTTCGTAAGAACGAATGAGCATATAACTAGACTTTGTTGATTATTTCTAGTTAATTATCTACTTGTAAAAAACGGCAATAATAAATAATCGTACTAAAACAAAGTTGTATGTCTTCTTTGAAAATGTCTAGATGATAAGGGGAATATATGGTATATAGATATCAGAATATAGTGTATGAGTGCCAAGAACAAGAAAACACTCCACCAAAGTCACAATTTACGAAAACAAATCTGTATGGATCGAAGTACGATCTTAACACAGAGCATTTACTCACATCCCGCAACAATCTATAAAGGGCCACAAAAAGTGACACATTTAAAAAAAAAACATTTAAACGGGCAAACAAACCGTCTTATCTATATAAAAAAAGAAATACGAAAACCACGTTATCAAACGAGACATGTGTATGTTTAATTGATTGATTTTTGGTTGATTAGCGTCCAGTTGCAAATATGTCATGCATGTTTGATGCAATGGAACTGGTTGACAACACACATGATTTGATCATTTATACAAGTTCAACGAACATTTCAGGAATCACATGTGTACTTAATATTTGAACATTATAAACGTAATCAAAAGCAAAATGATAAGTGACTGAACCTTTAAAAAGAAAATTTCAAAGGAATGAAATAGAAAAATTTACTACCTATCATAGTAACCAAAAGCAAAAGGCTTGATAACAAGCAACTGGCTACATACATGTACACATGTATGAGTATAATTGAAACGTGCATATATGTTGTAAGTGAAAACATATGTTTAACAATATAAACTAGAGGCTCACCTTGGTATATGTGAATATTCAACAAAGGACTTAGATGGAATTATGACAAAATTGTGTTTTGGTTGTGGTAATGTGTTTGTAGATCTAACTTTACTGAATATTCTTGCTGTGTACAATTATTCCTATCTATAATGATTGGCCAAGTAGTTTCATTGGAAAATGTTAGTAAGCATTTACTTTTTTAATGAAAATTGTTAAAAATTGACCATAAAGGGGAATACTTCGTTAGGGGGTCAATTTTGGTCATGTTGACTTCTTTTTGGGTCTTACTTTACTGTAAATTATTGCTGTTTCCAGTTTATCTATATCTATAATTATATTCAAGATAATAACAAAAAAACGGCAAAATTTCCTTAAAATTACCATTTCTGGGGCAGCAACCTAACAACCAGTTGTCAAATTCATCTCAAAATTTTAGAGCAGATAGATCTTGATAAACCATATCAACCCCTTTCAGATTTGCCCTAAATTCTTTGGTTTTTAAGTTATAAGCCAAACACTGCATTTTACCCCTATGTTCTATTTTTAGCCATAGCGGCCATCTTGATTGGTTGGCCAGGTCACCGTACACAATTTTTAAACGAGATACCCCAATGATGATTGTGGCTGAGTTTGATTTTATTTCGCCCAGTAGTTTCATAGGAGAATATTTTTGTAAAAGATTTACGAAAAATGGTAAAAAATTGACTATAGAGGGCAATAACTCCTAAAGGGGTCAACTGACCATTTTGGTCGTGTTGACTTATTTGTAAATCTGACTTTGGTGAGCATTTTTGCAGTTAACAGTTTATCTATATCTATAATAATATTCAAGATAATAACAAAAAACGGCAAAAAATCCTTAACATTACCTATTCAGGGGCAGCAACCTAACAACCAGTTTTCAAATTCATCTGAAAATTTTAGAGCAGACCGATCTTTACCTGTTAAACAATATCAACCCATATCATAGTTGCTCTAAATGCTTTGGTTTTTGAGTTATAAGCCAAACACTTCATTTTACCCCTATGTTCTATTTGTAGCTATAGCGGCCATCTCGGTTGATTGGCTAGGTCACCGGACACAATTTGTTCAACTAGTAACCCCAATGATAATTGTAGCCAAGTTGGATTTTATTTAGCCCAGTAGTTTTAGAGGAGAAGACTTTTGTAAAAGATAACTAAGATTTATGAAAAATGGATAAATATAGACTATAAAGAGCAATAACTCCTACAAGGGTCGACTGACCATTTTGGTCCTGTTGACTTATTTGTAAATCTTACTTTGCTGAACATTTTTTTTGTTTACCGTTTATCTCTATCTATAATACAATTCAAGATAATAACAAAAAACAGCAAAATTTCAGGGCAGACAGATCTTGACCTGATGAACAATTTACCCCCATGTAAGATTTTCTCTAAATGCTTTGGTTTTTAGTTATAAGCAAAAAATGCATTTTACCCATATGTTCTTTTTTTTAGTCATGGCAGCCATCTTGGTTGGATGGCGGGGTCACTGGACACAATTTATAAACTAGATACCCCAATGATGATTGTTGCCAAGTTTGATTTTATTTGGCCCAGTAGTTTCAGAGATGAAGATTTTTGTAAAAGTTAACGACGACGGACGACGGACGACGACGGACGACGGACGCCAAGTGATGAGAAAAGCTCACTTGGTCCTTCGGGCCAGGTGAGCTAAAAAGGTCCCCTTGTCTGTATTAGTCAAAGTTGAATGGTTCTCCCTCGATAGTGTAGACTTATATTCATTTATAGGTCGCCATGGTCATTTTAATTTACTATATTGTGTTTTTGCGTACTGTACTATTTTTATATTTGCCCTGATGTAGTTCGCATATATTCGACTGATGAATTTGTATGTCTCTTTGTACTGTTGGTCCCGTATTTTCATCAGTATGTTATTGTATATCTAGATAATATTTCCCACAGAAAGTAACCAAAGGTTAGCGTGCAACAAATTACAATATTGCACTAGTGCAATAAATCTTAAAAAAATACATGAGGTCATAAACGACAAAATCTTAGTTTAAACCAATTTTTACTTTTAAATATTATATTGCTTTAATATACAATAAAAGGGTTATTGCCTGAGTATTGGGGAAACTTGTCCCTCGTTGACCATATATTGGATATACAATTGTTTTCGGGACACTTTTCCCCAATATCCATGCAATAACCCTATTTTATTTGGTTTTATGGTGAAAACTAGTTGAATAACATATAATATATTTGGCTTTTATACAGCTATGTCATTTTCAATAGAAGTTCTTGAAAACGGGTTTATTTATGCTTTTAATAAGTTACTAATAACATTGGTTCTATTGGATTTCCATATGCATGATATGTTCCTTCAACATATTATTTTTCAGACCTTGATCTTCCTCGTTGTGATTTGACCGAAATTGTACCATACAATTTTTTGACGAACGGGTAAAAAGATAGTGCAGATATTGTTCTTTCGAATGGTATGATTTAGCCGTTTGTTTGTTGGGTACATTAACATTATACTGTTATTGGTAATAACACTCGTTTCATCCTTTTGACTTGCAATGCAACGTTGTTGTAGCATTAATTGTAATCCATATCAATGTTCGTACTAATATAATACTTATAATTACAATTTTCTCAACATAATCTAGGAGAACTTTCTGAACGTAGCCACGTGTTTGTGTAAATAATATTGCTTGCCTTTTTAATAGCTGACAATGCGACAAGGAATTAGCCAATGGTTACAGGTTGTACGGTTACCTATAGCTAGTACTTCATATGTTAGTTGATTTCTGTTAAAGAGTAGTCTCATTGGCAATCATACCATACTTTCTTGTTTTGTATATTAATAGAGTTTTGTATAGTTAGTAGATGTTAAATTGTTTCTGTTTAAATTCGTGAATTGTGTAAACGGTTCATCAAATACTGTTTTGTGCTGTCATCATAATTAAACCTGCATGAACTTTTTTCATTCTACTATATTACTCAACAATCAATCAATTATATAAAGACACTGATCATATGTATCATATAACTTTCATTTATAAATGAAAAGTAAAGCAAATATACACATTTTTCTGATATAATAATCAATATAATTTTGCGTTCTGTTACATTTACACATTTTACTAAATATGACAAGTTACAAAACAACGATGTACAAAAAGAATAAGATAGTTTGTACGTATCTGCAACAAGTCGATATTTACTATTACGGTCTTTACTTGTGCCAATATGGATTTCTTGTATTCCTTGACGTATTTTTGTTCCATAGTTGTTTACTTTTTCGGTATATAAAATCTTTTACAGCACTGTTTATTTTGAATTTTTCTGAAGAAAATAATGAGATAAGATCAACAAAAATAAGTTTCAATTGTATATATATGATCGAACTTGTAATGGTTAAACCCAATTTTGTATTTATCGTAGTGACTATGACCGGTCACTTTAATAATTCAAATCTTACAAAACGTGTATTAAATTCAGGGTCTTGTAAATATGCAGTTCAACATCATTCAAATAAGGAAACCAACGAGTTGAGATTTGAATGCAGATACAATATTAACAAAACTGTATGTCCTTCAACAATACAAACATGTAAATGACACGTGAATATATCTATGAAAAGTTAAATCATTAAATACTGAACTCCAATGAAAATTCAAAATGGAAAGTCTCTAATCAAATGACAAAATGAAAGGTTCAAACAAAAACCAAATTACAACTGTCATTTCGTAACTTGGTACAGGCTTTTTCTTATGCACTAGATCCAGTTGTATAGTATTAAATTCATCACCTGTACAGTTGCATCACATCAAAATAAGGAGTGCACCAAAGTTACGAAAATAAAACATCCAAACATCTGAACTGTAAAATATTTAAACAAAAATGAACAACTTTATAACAGGGGTGAGAAACTGTCCAAGGAGACAGTCAAACTCAAGTCGAAACAAAAACTGACAACGCTATGGCTAAAAGTGAAAAAGACAAACAAACACACAATAGAACACATGACACAAAATAGAAAACTATAGAATAAGCAACACGAACCCCACAAAAACTAGGGGTGCTTAGAAAGGGAAAACAGATTTTCTCAACACATGGTACAAGTCGTGTTGCTTATCAGTTACGCAATACAGTAAACGTAAAGCAAGTACAGTCCACAATATAATATGTACAAACCAATTATGAAAATCAGTAATTAAAGAACAGACCCATTAGAAAAGAAAAAAAAAACACACAAAAAACAAAGGCAACAGTAGTATACCGCTGTTCGAAATTCATTAATCGATAAAGAAAATAACAAATCTGGGTTACAAACTGAAACTGAGGGAAACGCATCAATCATAAGAGAACTGCGACACAACAGAAAAAACAACAACATAAAAATGTACAGATTTACAAGTACAAATGCAGGAACTGGAAAAAGAGTTCAAAGTCAATGAAACTTTAATAAATGATGTTTTTCCAGACTAATGATTTGCCTACACTTATTGTAATTATGATATTATTAAGTATTTACCAATGGTATTTAGTGTTCCAATCCGTCTATTATCCTTGTACAATTCAGCACGAACATCAATTTGTCCTGGTAATGGTATTGTATAACAATTTATTAAAACTATAATTATTTATGTGTTATTCAATACATCTTCCTAACAAATTTGCTCCAACTTATAGAATGACTATACAAGTAAACTTTTACGTAATACAAATATCTACCCAATCAATGCTGCTCCATGTTCAGATATTTTTTTATCATTATACATGTAATAATTCATTTCATGTATTCCGAATATAAACTGTATGTATTTGTCTCGATTTTGTAATAACTTACTTCGATTATTTATATATGTAGTTTTTTTTCAATCAACACATCACGAAGAAAAACTTGATGTTCATTGATTAGAAACATTATGGCAATATTATGTTTATCAAATCAACAGGTTATTATATGACTTGTATATAACAGTTTGAAAGTGAGAGTTAGGAACTTCAGAAATAGCGTTGCATGTCCTGTGATTATATAATATACAAGTCAATAACAAGAAGAAAGCAAAACGATATTGTTCGTGATTTAAAATTCAGGGATTGAATTTTCAGGTCTCTCTTGATACTATTTGCGAGAATGGCCTGAGGAAATGATGATTGCCAGTCGAGGACGATAAATTACCTACCTGTGTCACGAGAAAGCTATATCTCTTGTACGGTAAAGACACCCTTGTTGATTTCGAAAAAAAAAAGACTAATGTCGCGACATTGCATTACTCGCACCCGCAAAGTTAAAAGGGATTAATTTAAGTTTCAAAACTTGTTTCGCAATCAACTGTAAAAAAGTATGTATAACATGATATTGTTTAACGTCAAAATGTTAATATCGAGAAAAAATGAACAGTAGGATCAATGTTTTGTATTTTTAAATACATAATTCGAAACGTATAGTACTTACCATCTTTTCCTATAAAAGAAGACAGAATAGATGAAAAGCAAAATGTTTTGTGAAATGAACTTGTATTGATTAAAACCCCAGAAGATGTGGAGGAAGAGTTCATAAAATCCTCAAATCTCAGGTTTTTTTTTATCAAAATCCCAAGGTCTCGAATCTAAGGAGATCTAAATCCAGACATCCCGAAATTCGAAATAAGAATTTCTGGATCCCAAAAGAATCTATATTGAAATCATATGCTTAACAACATTCGACCCCGACGTCTAGAAAAGGGTCCTGACGCCTTTTCAATATATATGCCTATACGATGTAACAAAAAGGCACACATTAAGAGTGAATAGAAATACGTATAAATTGAATACAAATCAATTATTCAAGGACAAAAACAAAAATTATTAACAAATGCAAAATTTGCGTTTTGGAAAAATAATCATAGTTAATGAATACGTATCATATATGCTTGTTCGTTTTCAGAAAAATCAGCAGTGACGATCATATGACGATTACTGTTTTACTTACCGGGATTCCCCTTGTCTCCCATTTCTCCTTTCGATCCTAAAAACAAATAAATGAAATGGTTAGTACATTAGTTAAGCATGTGAAGTGTAAATAAAAATGCGATCGATTGAAATTGATATTGAACGTTAATTTACATTCACAGCTTCTGTTTCGGATTGTTTCTGTTAGTTTGTTTGACTAGTGATTGCAAATACAATATTCATGAAATGCGTTCAAAAAAACAACAAATAGCTGAGTGTTAGAAATTATAGATAACCATGCAGATTTAACATGCAATGTTGTGTATTTTTGGGATCGAACTGTGTATACCCAATTGAAGTAGTAGTGCTACATCATGAGAATACAATACGAACAGCATAAAACAATCACTCACAAACATTTCATCTTATAGTTTCCTTACAACAGAAGGTTATAGTTTGTGTGATATATATATAAATCTATATTCATCTTTAAGACTATGACAAATAAAAGATAAAATGATTTATTTTATCTGATTGGATTCTTAGAATTAAAATTTTGATTTTTAATTTCTTCATCTCATGTTGTTTTGTTTTTTTTGTGCATTTACAACCATTCAGCGAAACACAAATGATGTATACAGCAAAACACAAACAAAACTACTGAAACAAAACACTTGAGACCGGTCCATGCATTCGATCTGATTATGTTCCAATACTTTATAAATGTCAAATACTTTCCTGTGATGGGATGTGTGATGTTTGATCAAACAGTTAACCAAATTACAAATTGAATTTAAAATGCTTGACCATATGGGACAAAGCACAAGTGCAACTCATAAAAATGGCTGGTCATATTGACCTGGAATTTTTTGTTTGGTAAATATTTCCCTGTGTAAAACTTGATACAAAGTGCTATGATCGAATTAAATGCTGTACCGGAGAGCGAATAATTTTAGCAGGGTGTAACTGTTACTGTTTCCTTTCTGGGATAGAAATTATCGTCTAAAAATAGTAAAATCTGATATCGGTAAGTTTTCAATTTTGCATTCCATCTACAAATCCAGTTTAAACACTATACACATTCAGTCTATATGACTGATTAGTTTGACTAATAAGCATTTGTTTTTAATAAATTTTGTTTAAATAATTGCAAAATTAATATAAATTAATACCTGTCACGCCCTTTTGTCCTTGTGGTACGCCTGAACCTGAAAAGAGACATTCATCATAATATAATCAATGTACTATACAATAATAATACATGATCAACAAGCCTAAAGAAATAAGTGCCAGTCATGTTAAATTGCAACTTTGCAAAGACATGACACATTTTTATGCAATTTAAACAAACCCAACATTAGTATGTACTTATCAATAAACACAGAATAAGTACCATATGCATATAAATAAATTTTGTGTATTTACTGTCTTCTGATTGGTTAAAATTATTAGTTTTATTTTCAATGTTGTCAATTTTGATGATGGCGACACGCCCACTCTGACGTTGAGTATTCATACGCCAACATGTGTGTGCGTTGTTTTTGTTAATACAAATTATATAAAAAGTTCTTTGAGCCTGATTTTTGATAGAAATTTATTTATAATGAATGGCAATAATTTATTTTGATTTTATTGAACCATAAAACTTCGCGGATTATTCAATGTGAAGAGTCAAAAATTAGTTTTATGGTTCAATAAATTCAAAATAAATAATGGCCATTCATTAAGAACACATCTGTGGATAGACTTATTCATTCAATTTAATAGAGATGTCTTTTTATTGTTATCGCTCCATGCCTTTCTTAAAGTGAATGTGGTGTGCTAGCTGAACATAAGAACACATTATAACAATTCTGTCGAATTCATGTTTTTAGTATCTATAAACCATAACTGTTGAAAAAACTGTACACCATCAATACATACAAATTGGTTATATATTAAAATCACTTCAATTATTGAACAAACAATTGTAAGTGCAATTATTAAGTGTTTTATTAAAAAATATATAATTAACAAGCTTTTTTTTATTTATTCACTCTTAAATGTCTTATATTTTTATAACATTTTATTTCAATTTTATAGAATCACGCCACCAAAAAAAAAACTGTGAAGATACTTAAGACTTAATTGGTTGATCACATTAGAGAAATCTTGAGGAACGTGTACAACTGTAGGATAATGGAAGGAAACAGCTACAAATGAAACTGAAATGCTATATATTCGTACAAAGACTCGTCAATGACGCTCGTATACAAACATGAAAAGTAGATAGAGTACAGATTAAAATGTACATGTCGTTTTCATTACCTGTAATTCCTTTATCGCCAGTATTTCCTTTCAATCCTGAAATAAAAACAACCTTGATGTTAAATAAGTCTATTGTAAGAGAGGGACAACAGATACCAGTGGGACAGTCAAGTTCATAAATCGAAATTTAACTGACAACGCAATGGCTAGAAATGATAAAAAAAACAAAAGAAAAAACAATAGTACACATGGCAGAACATTAAAAACTTAATAACAGGCAACCCCCCCCCCCCCAAAAAAAAATGTGGTTTTCGCAGGTGCTCCGGAAGGGTAAGCAGATCCTGCTTCCATGTGGCACTCGCCGTGTTGCTCATGTTATAACAAATCAGAAAATAAGTCCAATTTAGGATTCAGTGCAGATTATAAGGTCTTCATATAGCCGTTAAATAATCTTCACATGTGCAGATGTATATATTCCTTAAATAAAAAAAGTAAAATAAGTTAAAAAGTTAACAGTTCAATTCAATCGATTTCACCCTTCCATTTGGACTCTTCAGGATAACTAATATGGCGTCGTTATTGGCGACGTCGTTAATGTGGTTTGTGATGTTCCGTCATTGTTCGTTATTCAAAGTTTTCGGGATTTAAGGGAGCTGGCTTCTCAGTTTCAAAGTAATTAACTTTTCAAAACACTAGCATATTATATTGATAGGGGACTACTAAAAGAATCAAAAGAGCCAAACAAATATATGGGTCACCGTGCTTGTTTTCGAGATTTAAGCCATTGAAATTGTGGCGGGAAAATGTTCTCTCTTGACTTTTCATAGCTTTATCATTTACAAGTCCTCAAAAACTATCAAAAAGTAAATAAAATTGTATAGACTTTAACAAAAAGCCTTACATTATACATGTAAACGAATAATAAAAAAGGGGGTCACCGGGCATATTAAGGCATTCAAATGGATAAAACCAGAGGATTCCGAAAATCTGAACACAATTCCAAAACATGACAAGCGAGCTTCCTAAATAAATCGTCACAGAGACAGAACACTCAATCCGCAATTTTTAAAAAACTATTTTATTTAATGAATTTATATATGAATATATATTTAAATATATGAAAATCATTTATGATAATAAATGCAACTGCTATTAATTTAAATCCAAACGATATTTTCACATCACATTACAATCTTTGAAAAGGGCAAAACATATTCCCAATTTCTCATATTTAAAACACATGCGACAAAGTAAAACAATTCTAACAACGTAACAAATTGCCTTATTAAATGTGACCCACCGATTAAACTGTATTTCCGGATTCGTACATAAACGAGCAACACAACAGATTAAAAAATGGAGCAACATATGCTTAATATTATGGAGCACTTTTTAGAACCTTGTTTGTTGAGTTCGCATTTCGTAGCCTCTACTTATATATGCTATTGTGTTTGCTGATGCTGATTTGTTTGTCATCGCGATCAAAGGTATTTTTCGCACCTCATTTTATGGTTACGGAATCGCCAAAAAACGGAAATTATAAAGTAAAACATAAAGCTAAGCCTGAACATTTTTGAATTATATGCTTATCTGAAAATACGAGAATGCAAAAGATTTCCGTTGTATTTTGTTATGGTACGACAACTTAGGAATATATTCATCTTAAAATCATTAAAACAAAGCCTAACACACCGGATTGAAACATCGCACCAAGCGCAAAAAAACATCAGCAAAAACATGTTTTATTCCCTGGTGTTGGGTAAAGTTGTTGACACTAATTGAATACAGTACAAGGACACGTTTGATGTATCTTGGTATATGCATAATGATATGTGCAAAAACTATACTATAATAGTCATAATAGTCAATTTGTGAAGGATATTTTTTTATTCCTACACCTTACTTCCTAATATGGAAACAATGCTGATTGTTGGTTTTTTTTAAACGTTTCTGCGTTTTCAGACGGCCTAACAAACTATTAACAACTATTAGAATGAATCGATGAAGTAATCAATGGATATGATATTATTTCTTTTCTCTTTTCCGTACAATTTAGTCTTAACTATTTTATCATTCATTTAATGTAAACGAATCTTTGTTACGTTGTAAAGGCAAATATTGCCCAAGTGAATGAAACGAATACACACCGGTAATTCCCTTCGGTCCTATTGTTAGTCCTTCTGGTCCTACAAGAGAGGAAATATATATTATACCATTGTTTACGTACTTGCATAAGGTTAAAATTTTCCAAAAAGAAGAGTTGGATTTTCATGAATGCAGATGCCATCTTCACGTCTGCAAGACTTGCATGGGGTTGTAAAATTAAGCCTAAGAAATTAAGACAATGATAACCCGGGCTTTGATACTGATGCATGGTTTGCGTGATGAAGATAATCACTGAGGAATTATCTGGAAAAAGGTTGCACATATACGGAATGCGGATCCTAGCAGTATACAGTTCTACCTGGCTTATCCGACTCCTTAGTATTCAAGCATCCTGCTTTAACCGACACATCTGTATGTTCCCAACATATGCATATTTTTGCAGAAAAAAAAGTATTGCGACTCCCTCCTTAATTTCATTTTTTTCTGCTCCTCCAACGATGTTCGATAACAAAGGTTACACAGTACTAGCATAACATTTTAATTTAATGATTACGATTTTACTGTAAATGTTATTTATATATATAATTATAAATGTTATATAAATAGTGTGACATACCTGTGTCTCCTTTGTCTCCTTTGTCTCCTTGTTGACCTACAGTGATAAAGATATAATGGCAAAATAAAATTAAGAAGGGAAATTGGGAATGTGTCAAAGAGACAACAAACCCGACCAAAAAAAAAACCAACAGGAGAAGGTCACCAACAGGTCTTCAATTTAGCGAGAAATTCCCGCACCCGGAGGCGTCCTTCAGGTGGCCCCTAAACAAATATATACTAGTTTACGAGTTTACTGAAACAAACATAATAGTTTTACTTACACGGTTGTATATTTATGACGTTTCTGTTGTTCCTTAATAAACATTTAAACATACGTATCATGAATGCAAATAAAGCAAAATATACACATCAGACGAAATAACGTTCGTGTACGCTATAAAAATCAACATTAGGGCGTTTGAAATGTAAAAACACATACTGATTCACAAACAATTTAAACCAGGACAATATTTAAACCAATTCGATTGATAACATTAAACTAATTCAATTGACAACACAATAGACAAATTCATATACAACAATGTATGCAAAATATGTACAGAGCAATACTGCACTGTAAAATTAGTTCTTGAAAGACCATAACAACGATTTAATAAAATTTTTAATATATGTTAAGCATTAAAATAACCTGTTTATTGTGTTGTGTTCATATATCATCCTAGATTGTGCATGTTTTATATATTATAACAGTAGACGTGGTATTACTGCCTATGAGATAACTATTCCAAAGAGACCAAATAACCATCTGAACTGTTGAATGTAAGTTGGAAAGGGTTTCACGCATAAGATCGATACAATGATCGAAGAGGATTGAGTCTGCCAAGATTGCTCAGTAATGATCTATTCAAAACACTAAAAAAAGGTTAAATAAATTACAAAAACTGCATTTAGGAGCCAAACATCAAAATGCTGAAATTCAAAGGTAGAACAAATAAGTTTTCGGTTGTATTCTGTTTGACTTACCCTTTTCTCCCCTGTCTCCTGTCGGTCCTAAAAGTATAAAGATAAACAAAGTGGAACGTTGATTTTTTTACTCTTTTTCTGTTTCTTGAAATTCAGGTTGCGTGAACTTAGATAGTCGTCTCAGTGGAGATCTAATTGCATCTCCTTTTCCCACTGATATAGATACTGATTGTAGGAATTGATGCCCGCACTGCATGCATACGTAGAATGCGTCAGCTTGCTTATGGTGAATGGTCTTATATTTGACCGTAATTAGTTTGTGGCTGCGAAGAGAGCTATCTACTGTTATTGTTATATAAGACTTTTTTTTATTTTACATTTGTTTTTACAAATGTTACATTCCTAGTTCCATTCTCTTTCTCTTGATTGTATTCGCCGTAATAAATGTTGATCAACATAGTATCGAGTTCCCTAATATATGCCAATATTCAAATATTATTACTATCAAATGTGCAAACCTAATCATGTTTGCACTAATATAGCTTTTTTTATGCTTCAGCAACATTGCGTTATAATTATTTACCCTTATGAAAACATTGAATCCCTGTGTCTTCTTGGTGGTCACAGTTTGATTTGCCCCAGCCTGCATTTTCACAATCAGCCAATTTGCTCTCACTTCCATTGCATTTTAAATCATCAAGCCAAATCGTACCAGAACCTTTAATCACTACGGCTAAGGGCAATTCAATGCCACGGCTTAAAAAATGTAAATATCGTTACATGAATTGAAATAATAAACTGACAGTGACTTTTCCAATTCATCATCACAGATATAAAATCGACAGTAATTACATGTTTGCTACTTATAAAAAAATGTGTTATTGCATTACAAACATTTAAAAAAGCTGAAGAGGATTTTCTACTGCATTATTGTCCGTTAAACTGTTTAAAGATTGTTGGTTTTATTAGGTTTTATGTTCATAATAGGATTTATTATAAAACACACCTGTTACGTCTAAGTCGAATACAATCACCCGACATTGAATTTCTTAATGTAGTTTGTCTGATAATGAGATGTTTTAAAGTTAGTCATTTCAATGAGATCATTAGTAACGCCACTATTTTACCCGTAAAATTACAATGATAAAACATTATCATTATTGGGCTATCACAATACGTACTCTTTTTTTGGTCCTCTCCCGTTATATCAACTCATCAATGTAAGTATTTTGAAATAATATTTTGTCGTAAACTTTTGCTGGTCACTTGGAAGCTACTAAATCAAGAGTTCCAATTGGTGAAGTTGAAATCATCCCTTCGTATTTTTTTTGGTCGCCATCACGAGTTGGTTGACCGTTATGGAATAACCGTTTAACATATGATATCGGGTATATTCCTTATGTCTTAACTACAATCCCATTCCCTTTCGTGAATGTGACCTACCGAATAAGACTATTTACCGGATTTGTTATCATATAAGCAAGACGACGGGTGCCACATATGGATTAGGATCTGCGTACCCTTCCGGAGCATCTGATATCACCCCTAGTTTTTGATGGGGTTCGTGTTGTTTATTCTTTAGTTTTCTATGTTGTGTCATGTGTACTATTGTTTGGCTATTTGTCTTTTTCATTTTTATCCATGGCGTTGTCAGTTTGTTTTACATTTATGAGTTTGACTGTCCTTTTTTGTATATTTCGTCCCTCTTTTATGTAAGAGCAATACAATGTGCGTCTGATGCAGTGAAATAAGTACAATAAAAGTCAGCAGATACTACAAAATATGTGTTGTCAGCTGCTGTGGATTAATTTATTTTCGTGGTAACCAATTTCCGTGGTGTGAGGAAAACTTGAATATTCGTGGATATTTATTTTTGTGGTTTCCGTAAAGTCTGCAAAGATGTCTTGAGAAAATTTGCAATTCGTTGAACTTAATTCGTGGTTACCCACAACATCCACAAAGAATGGTATCCAACGAATATAAATGACTCCACAATATTTTAATTTTACGATTTGGCCTTTCAGATCAGAGTAATTTTTTTTTATGATTGGAATCGTATAGCAGTGACTAGCCAATACAGAAATACATAATGATACGCACAATAAAACCGAGTTAACAAGAAGCCCAAGTCCGATGTTATAAAAGATAACAAAAGAAACTCAGCAAAATGAACATGGTTTATAGATTATGAAAGGATTACTAACAGTTACTGACATGCTAGCTTCAGGCCTCAATCAAACTGAACGCATATTTACATTAATTGAAAACAAGAATACACAATTGATTGGATGTATAGAGCCACGTCATATGTCTAGCAAAGAAACAAACAAAGCCATACAGACAATGAGTTACATAATTGGTGGCAAACGATTTGATTTCATAGTGTATTCTACAACTGGCTTGATTGGATAGTTATAATGTAATCTTTAATCAGATGACATCAGAAATTATTCAGTTACAAAAACAAATTGTATCACTCATCAAACGCATCAAATCAAATTACAATCTTAACAATTTTATTTCAACAGTTATTAAAGGTACCAGGATTATAATTTAGTACGCCAGACGCGCGTTTCGTCTACATAAGACTCATCAGTGACGCTCATATCAAAATTTTATAAAAGCAATTAAGTACAAAGTCAAAGAGCATTGAGGATCCAAATTTCCCAAATAATGTGACAAATACGGCTGAGTTTATCTATGTCTGGGTTAAGAACATCTTAAGTTTTTCGAAAAATTCAATGTTTTGTAAACAGGAAATTTATAAAAATTACCACATTATGAATATTCATGTCAACACCCTTGGGGACAAAACGTCCACCATCAGTGGCATTGACCCAGTGGTGTAAATAGTTATCAAAGGTACCAGGATTATAATTTAGTACGCCAGACGTTCAAAAGTGTTAAACAATAATACAAATGTATATTCCAGGACCTCAGAAAACAATTGAGCTTCGTGTATGTTAGAATACCCTATAATATAATGTTCTAATATATTTGAAGATTGCTTCAACATTTTATTCAAATAACATAACCTACTTGTATCCTAGTTGCCTACACGCAACAGTGGCATCCGTATCGTCAAAACCGTCATCACACACTGTTCCCCATGTGTTGTTGTAGAATACCTCAAGTCTGTTGGTATTTATACGTAAATCGCCTATAAAAATAAATCAATCCTATTAGAGGGTTCAGGATATCCCACACACACAGCATATCGTTTGAAAATAATTAGATTTTGACGAATCATAAGTACTTCATGGTTTCAATGAAATCACATTGAACAAAACATTGAAGGACTTGCCTTCTCAGTATTGTTTACATCAGCATTACAAAATTTCGTACACGTACCATAACATTGCTGGCTCATCTGTATGATCGAATACATAATTGTCCATTAAGTTGACAAAATTCTCTCTGCACTTAAAGAGGGCCTTTAGAAAAACTATGAAACTGTTTCCTCGTGCAGTGGAATTAACCGTATGTGGATTAAAAAAAAAATAAACTCTAAAAAACTTCAGGACAAATTCATATCGATTATTATTCTAAAATTATTGATATCAAACATGTTCCAGAACTGTTTACTCGTGCAGTGGTATTACCCATATGTGGATTAAAAAAACAAGCTCTCATATTCATGTCGATTACTATTCTAAAATTATTTGTATAAAAAATTATCTAGAACTAGAAATTAAACAAAACAGGCACGGCTCCATCCGCGTCAAATTCGACATGCATGATCATCTCAGACAGATAAAACGATTTCAAATATTAAATTATCAATGTCCCTAACCTTAGTAGCAATGAATCAACTGCAACTTCATATGGAATAAACTGTTCCCAACCAATTTAGTATACAAGCTTGAAGTAACTACTACGCTTTTGTTAAATCAGAGTGTGTTTAGCGGAACGTATCGTCCTTTTACAAAAAACAGTTCACATGAACATACCAACACCTTGTTGATATATTCCGTATAAACTTCATGAATAATACACGAGTGTCTTGCAGTATATATTTGGTGTACTAACGAGGTTTGTATTCTTTTTTATGTGATATAGCATAATTGTTTGTTTTTATGAATATTACTTTTACTATTTATTCTGTTTGTGGTGATTTCAACATTATCCATTTGATGTTGCTCTGAACTTTTACATTCCGTCATATTTTGATTGTTCTATGTTTTTTTTTTATTATTTTTTTACTAATGTGTTTTGTCTCTAACCTGTTTTGTGCTTCTTGGTTTGCTTTCATGGTGATTAAGTTTTTAACACAATGTTGACTGCTGTTCCCCTATTCTTCTAGTTGAAGCTAATATGTCTGTTAGTTTTATTTACATATTGTTGTCAATATAATAGACTTTAACGCCACTGTCATACATGAGAACGGTTAAGCTAGGTATGAAACTAGGTTAATAGCACTGTTTCTCACCTAAAACAATGCACATGACAAGTCAGGAGTGTTTGAGCATTGATCTTGATACCTGATTAGGAACTTTCTACTTTGAATTTTCCTCGATGTTCAATATTTGTGTGACCTCACTTGTTTTTTTGTTTCATTAAAATTTAATAGATGCCTGTATCAAGTCAGTAATATGAAAGTACTTCTCCATTCGTTTTTAATGTGTTTTGTCATTTGATTTTGCCATGTGATTATGCACCTTTCGATTGGCTCTTTTTATGAGTTCAGTATGTAAAAAGTAAAAACAAAAAAATACTGAACTCTGAGGAAAATTCACAAAGGAAAATCAAAAATCAAAAGGCAAAATCAAAAGTCCAAATACACCAAACGAATGGATAACAACTGTCATATTCCTGACTTAGTACAGGCATTTTCTAATGTAGAAAATGGTGTATTGAACCTGGTTTTAAAGCTAGCTAAACCTCTCACTTGTATGACAGTGATTTTACTTTTTTCACAAAAACCATTATTCAATATCTTTAATATTTGTTCTCCTTAAAAAATAGGAATTTACCGGAAAAATAAACTTAATATTTTTTTTGCATTTATTCCGAGTCTTCTACTTGTACATTATATTTCTCTAAAGTATTGAACATAAAACATGTACATTCGCACATAATGATCATTTGAATTATTTTTGTTGAGAATTTTTTTCAGCAGTTGCAATATCACCGTTTTAGCAGTCAATTGGATTTTTAGATTTCAAAAATAAAACTAAAGTTACACGATTATCACAATACGTTATTAATCTTGAAATGTGTGGTGATTGCAAATTTGTTACCACTTATTCCTTAGACGTTCCAATTGATAAAATGATGAGCTTCTTTTTTTGAATGATTCATATTTTCCGTGGCGCCGTTTTCTTAAAATTAAACGAAACTAAGTTTCAAATGTTTGCATTTCATTCAACGGTACAATAAGGGGTCTGTCTAAAATATAAGAGTGTCAGTGAAAGTGTTATATACAAATCTCATTGTATATCAGAAAATATAAAATGAAATGACTAAAAAATAATAAACTTACCTGATACCGCTACCGGGACTGCGGAACACATACAAACACACAAAATCAACAAAAAAATAGTTATAAACAAATGCTTCATTCTTGTATTTTAAGGTATATGCCCCTTATAATTGATTACAATAACTATGTATGTGTTCTTATCAGCCTTTTACATGTATATTTATAGTGAAAAGTTCATATGTTTAACTTAAGTTAACCCTTTTTGTTTATAAAGTTCAAAAAGTTAATAGAATTACATTTTTTTTTAAATTGTTCAAATACCGTATAAATTACATATAATTTATAGTTCATGTACAAAAGACTACGTTATTCACTGGTTTTAAAGTAAATTTTATATTTCTGACTCGTTTAAAGGAGTAGGTCCGGTAAGGGCCCATTTTGTCCCAATACTTCAGGATCATCTAACGAAACTTTTTGACACTTTGGAGAGACTTAAATGTCTATTTCAATTGATTCGATTAGTTAATGTGAGATATATAAAATGATTTAGCTATTAAAAACGCTCTGGTTCAAGCTTTAATATCATCCTCAACCTGTATCTATGTTTTCTATTATCATCAAATACAACTTATATTTCAATATTATGAATGAATACGAATGCGGCCACTTTCATTTTAGTCGAAAACCGTTAAAGAAATAACCAAAAGGCTAAAATTTTTAACATTTCAGTAATTAAGCATGACTTAATGATGCCAGAATGTGATATTTGTGCATTGTTTTGTCAAAAACAGCCCATATTTATGAAGCAGAAGCATTTTACTCTCTGCAATATAGCTTAAAGATTAAATGTTCTCAATTTGCTTAAACTCCTATATGTTGGGGCCAAAAAGGGCTTTTCTTACTTTTTTATAAATTGAAAGCGATGTTTTTTTGGCTGGTTTTTTTTATCAGTTTTAAAAATGTTGATAGCATACTTTTTATACATCAAGTTGTTTTTTTAACATTCGGTGTAGCAATCGAAGACAAATATGGTACACACTGTACCTAGAGCATGATATTATTTTTGTCTATATTAACTATTTACGAACGGGTTAAACAAAACAGTATCACAAAGTAGTAAACAAAACACGTAACGACCTAAAGATATCGCCTGAAAATTCATTCTCAAAAAGTAACTTCATCTACAATAATAAATCAATTCATTATCAACTAATTAATCAATCCATTATCAATTAATTAATTAATTCATTATCAATTAATTAATCAATGCATTATCAATTAATTAATCAATACATAATCAATTCATTTATCAATTCATTATGAATTAATTAATCAATTGGTTATAAATTAATTCAGCAATTGATTATAAATTAATTCAACAATTGCTAATAAATTCTTTTAGCAATTGATTAGAAATTAATTTGGCAGTTGATTATAAATCAAGTAATCAACTGATTATGAATTAATTAATCAATTGATAATAAATTAATTAATCAATCGATTATTGATTAATAAATCAATTTAATTATTCATTAATAAATCAATTTATTTTCATTAATAAATCAATTTAGTATTTATCAACAATGCAATGCATAATTCATCGAATCAATTAATTATTCATTAATAGATATATTGATTATTGATACATGAATCATTTGATCATTAATTACTAAATTATTGATTATTAATTAATAAATTGATTGTGTTAATCAATTACTCAAATTAGTTTTCAATTATTAATTTAATCATTTTATAAATAACTAATTAGATAATCAAAATAGTATTAACTAATTATTCGGTTTATCATTTTAATGTTAAATTGCTTTTTTGGTTTCTTTTTTTGTATTTGTATTTCTTTATTTAGTTCTATTTTTGTTTATTTTCTTATGTCTTTATTTGTTTGTTAGCTTGTTTGTTTGTTTATTTATTTCTGACCTTTGCCTTTATTAATGTGTATATGGAAATTTTTTTTAAACTTTCGATCTAAGAACAACTGTGACTTTAAAAAAAAGACAAGAAACAGAAGTAGAAAAACATAGTTTAAGGTTGTGAAAGATGAAAAAAATAGATGTAATTACATATAAATTCTGTTCACTGAATGAACTTTTGAAATAGTTTAAAAAAATTATTTTAATGCGTCAACGAAATGTCAGTGATTTGATACCTTAAGCTGACTCGTATGATCAAACTATTTTAACGAGTCAACGAAATTTCCGTGATTTGATACCTTAAGCTGACTCTTATAATAAAATTATTTTAACACGTCAACAAAATTTTAGTGATTTGATACCTCAAGCTGACTCATACAATACAATTATTTTAACGCATCAACAAAATTTCAGTGATTTGATACCTCAACATTGCACAAGCTGACTCATATAATACAATTATTTTAATGCGTCAACAAAATTTCAGTGATTTGATACCTTAATCTGACTCATATGATCAAACTTTTTTAACGAGTCAACGAAATGTCCGTGATTTGATACCTTAAGCTGACTCATATAATAAAATTATATTAACACGTCAACAAAATTTTAGTGATTTGATACCTCAAGCTGACTCATACAATACAATTATTTTAACGCATTAACAAAATTTCAGTGATTTGATACCTCAACAATGCACAAGCTGACTCATATAATAAAATTATTTTAATGCATCAACCAAAACTGACCATATTTGCACTTTATTATGTAAATCAATATAGCAGCATAGTAAATCAGCAATATTTTGATGTCAGAATGGATTGCATTATATAAATTTGGTAGATTGTTGGCATGTCTTATTTTTATTCCAAATATTGTTTCGCAACAAAAGTTCAGTGATTTGAAACCTCAGGCTGACCATGCTGACTCATATAATACAATTATTTAAACATGTCCACCAAAACTGACCATATAAGGACTTATTCATGTATGTTTATTTGTAAATATATATAGCAGCATAGCAATACTTTGATTCTTTTCTGTTTACGTAATATAAAACTGTCACTGAAGTCAGTATCTGAATCTGTATTTCCCACTTCTGAGAATGGATTGGCTTGTCACTGATTCATTTTGGCTAGTGTGTGATTTGTGGGTCTGCCCATGAATAAGTCATGCTAGCTGAGGTGTGCTCATTTAAACCCAGTGGTTCAGGATGTTTTGTAAGATACACCTTATCGCTTATCCTGGCTGTGCTGGCTGCTTGAACTTTTGATGGATATACCAATCACTTTTCCATGGTTGTGTCAGATATTTCATTCACACCATTCCCGATTGCACGTTACACGATCACACCATTCCTCCTACACCATTACACCACTCCCCTTACACCATACACCATAGCACCATACACCTTACACCATTGCACCATACACCTAACACCATACACGTTTTTTTTTTGGGGAAGTTTACACCATCCAAGGCCTGTACCAGGATTATAATTTAAAACGCCAGACGTGCGTTTCGTCTACTATCAAAACAGTTAAAAAGCCAAACAGGCACAGGAAGAGCATTGAGGACCCAAAATTCCAAAAAAGTGTTGCTTAATACGACTAAGTTGATTTTCTCCTGGGATAAGAACATCCATAGTTTTCAAAGTTATGTAATTTATAAATTTATAAAAAATGACCATACATACACTGAACGACTTTAGAAACGCAACACACATTTTGATGATTTTTTTCACCAAATCTTGTTTGATTTTCCTACAACTACTTTGTTTGCTTGTCATACTTCTTTTTCCGTACAAAACAATAAAATCTGACATACCTGTGGTTATTGAACATACCGAATTTTTTTAATACGCACGAATTTCTTATTGCGATATTTTGGACCAATGAAAGATGGATTCAGTTGTTTTGCTCTGTGAAACAGTTATTTCAATCCTTTGCATCACTTAAACCAGTTTAAACATGTTGCATCTCCATTTTGCCAAGACAGAGAAACAAAAAACTAAATTATCCCTAAAGAATTCTGCAAACATTCAAACAAAAACGTGCTGCAACCATACTGTATGACTTTAGAAACTCGTCTTACTGTCCTTCCGACAACGATTGAAGTAGACAAGATTTGTTGCTGACCATCAATGAACAGATAAACGTTTAGTGACAACGAAACGTCAATAGAATTTGATTACGCATTATCATCTGTCAGACATGTTTACGGCCGCAACGTGAACTGCTAATCAAATTGCCGAGTGCCATTGAGTACAGATTTATGCCATTAATGTTTCCCATCAACTAGATTGCCAAATAATCGACTGAAGGAAAACCGTAAAAGCCCTCAAGTTCCAACCGCATAATTGCCAAAACAATTAATGGGTTGAACAAATGCAAAACCAGAAGTTGTAAAACAGAACCCAAAACATTTCAGACATAATTTGTTGACAATTATTTTGACGCTTGTAGCATGCAGTCATCGCTTTTGACAGGGACACATTCATTCAAAAATAACACAAAAATAATCTAGTGTTGCGTTTCTAAAGTCGATCAGAATATTATTGATATGTTTTACTTTAAGTTTTGTATTTCGTATTTTAATTTCAACTAATGGAGACATAGACTGCTACCCGTTTATCCTTGTGTGTCAGTTCATTTATATATAATCTTAATGACCGAACAAAATTGCCAGTAGTCAATGCTAGGCGAAACCCAGATCTAGAAATATACCTTCCCTATTTCTATTCTCAATTTTATATGAACGACATGACCAATACATCATTGAGTATCCACAGAGTTAGCATACGTTAACTTTTGCTTTGAAAAAAAACCCGACCAAAACCACACCTGTTCTCAAGTTAACGTTCGACTGGTCTGCTCAACACTAAGTAAACGTGTAACCCGGACCGATCTACATCGATTTTTAAACAAAATATTTCTCAAGATCTTTGTTTCCTATTATTAACATAAAAAAGTAAAACTAATACTTTCGTTTTATGAACAGAACTAAATACAAATATTTGAAAATAAAATACGCATAAAACGTTGCTTGAAACACAAATTTATCTGTGATCTGACAATGTATCAATTATAAAAACGATGTTGGTGACAATATTAACGGGCACTGAATATATAATCCAATGCCTATCAAATTCAACCACATTTGCACTTTATTATGTATATCTTTGAAAAAAAGTATATTTGATGTTAGTTGTATACGTCCTTGTTAGTTATACATCTTTGAACTATGCAGACACAATCAACAATATTTAAAATATAGATGCCTAACAAAATTTCAGTAGTTTTGATACCTCATGCTGACTTGAACAACACAATTGTTTGACTGCATCGACCAAAACTGACCATATGTGCACTTTTATTTGTAAATCTATATACCCGCATAGTAAATCTGCCATATTTTATTTTATGTCAGGATTCAAAGTATAATACAATGGACAGCAATATTGCAGTACAATAACAACAATTTTTTGTTCGCATAGATTTAGGATGCCAACTTGTACTCCTTTTATTCAAAATATTGAATAAAAGTATTTTTGTGGTTTTACTTTTTGATACGTTACAAAATTGGAGCAGTTCTGATACCTCATGTTGACTTGTACAACAAAATAAGATGACCTCATCAACCAAAACTGAACATAAGTGCACTTTAATTTCTATAGCTATATACCCTGATAGTTAATCAGCCATTTTTGTATGTCAGGATTCAATGTATAATACAATGGATAGCAATATTGCAATATAATAACAACACATTATTTGTTCGCAAAAATTTAGGATGTCAGCGAAGGAACAAAATTTGAGTAGTGTTGATACCTCATGCGGACTTGAACCAAAATTATTTGACTGCATCGACCGAAACGTACCATATGTGCACGTTTATTTGTAAATCTATATACCCGCATAGTAAATCAGCCACATTTTTTTTATGTCAGAATTCAATGTATAATTAGGGACTCTGCTGAAACGTTATGTTAAAAAACCCATGTCTAGTGCACTGTATTTTTTACATTTGCAACGTTTTTGTAACTGCAAAATAAACAACTTTTCTTCAGTGTAAAAAAAATAAATAGAAATAGCTTGAGAAACTACCGTACGGTATCTGCGCTTTTAAATTCAGTAATAATCTTATATTTCAACGTGTATATAAGCTTGAGGCAAATCTTTGAACTACGATAAGAATTGCCGTAAACGTAAATTTTCTGCTATCAAGACATACAAATGGTAATCCTTTCTGTTCCTCGCGTTATTTATAGGAAGGTAAACAGAAAACGAAAAATCACACACAAATGCAGAAATAAACCAGGAATCTGATTCTGTAAGTATTTCGTGTAAAATTGTAGAAGAAGGTAGGAAATTATTAATATTACCGACATTTGTTTTATATGTTTGCCAAAAATAAGTGTTATTTCTGAAAATAACGGTGGGATCCATACTTTTCCAAAATCTAGAAAATTTTCTAGTAAATTCATGTGGCATAGGTGTTGATCTCTTCTACATGTGCAAGGTGCGATCCTGGTAAAGATGGTATGTTTCGTCTAAGAAAAGGAGACTAATCAGTGACACCCATATGAGGTATATTATTTTACTTACCGGGATACCCCTTGTCTCCCGTTTCTCCTTTCGATCCTTACAGTATAGCAATGTTATGCTTAGTACAAAATTTGGTTTATGTGCTAAGAAAAATGCGTTTTATTGAAATTGATATTGAATGTTGATTTACACACACAGGTTCTGTTTCTGATTGTGTGTCTATGTCACATCAGTTATGCTTGCAAATTCAAAATTCATCAACCATAAAACAAATTACTTAAAGGATAGTATTTATAGATCAACACACAGACTGAACATGGAATTGTGAGTAACTTTTAGATCAAACTGTTTAAAATGAATTCGAAATAGAAGTGCCACTTCATAAGAATACAACACGAAAAACATAAAACAATAAATCAAAATCACTACCTCTCCCATTTTGCTTACAGTAAATTTGTTTGTGATTTATATATGTATGTTTAAGGTGGTACCCAACACCTTGACTAAAACTATTTTGGCATGTTATTTTTTATAAAATTTTGACAAAGTATTTACTTTGACCCTTTGACAAAAATAAAAAAAAAATAAAAATTGAACCAACCATTTTATTAGAAAAATTACACTGGTTACATAGCAGTTTGACAAAGACTAGTTTTCATTAGAAGCGTAATATTCCCTTAACAACATGGCGTGATTTAAACGTTTAGCTGATATAACAGAGTTATCGTCCTGTAGTGTTAGGTACCACCTTAAGACAATTGTAAATAAAAGGAACGATGATTTTTTTTCAAAATATAATTATAATTAGTTTAAATCAATTCTCAAATTGCAATTTTCATTTTCATTTTTTCCTTCTGAGCGTTTGTTTTTGTGTTTGTCAATACCTCTGCTGGTGTTCTACAAAGTTATACCGCATGCTATTCATTAAACAGCATATTTGATGTAACTACCCTAATAACTTACTCCTTTCTATTTTTATTTAAGAATACACAAGTACATACACTACCAAACTGCATGTATCTAAGGTTAATGACGTTTCTAGGATAGAAAATCACCGTATCTATTCAAGGAATGACTGTAATATATTGTCTGTCTATGAAGAAATAACATAAAAAATGTGGTGCATAATGGATAGTCCGCGTAGCGTGTTATTTCATAGTTTACACCACATTTTTTATGATATTTCAAATATTACAGTCATTTCGTATACATTAATTCTAAATTCCATTTCGTTGGTGACGTTGCAGCCACATGTTAAAAGTATAACTAAGAGTTGATAAAGTACACACTTTAACAATAAGAAAACGTGTTACATCCGAAATTAGATTATATATGCATGTATCAGCAAGCTTACTCTTATTATTAACATAAACATTCAACAAACTTCAATCAATTCATACGAATGTATTTGCGATATTCACACGTTTTGCCTGTGTGCCTTTTCATTATTTTATTACATTTATTCTACAGCTACTTACAATTGCAGAAGAAGAACGTTAAGAACCAAGTCGGAAACACGCCATATGTACCTCGGATACTTCATTTTATATCAGTTGAACCGTTTTTAAAAGACAATGATACGATTACAGGGAATGTGAAAAGTATAATTGATGAGTGGAAAACAAATCATGTAAATTATCAAGTTATTGTGTGGACAGGCAGTATGATAAAGCTGAAGTTTCCAAAACTAGCAAACATTCTTCAGAATATACCAACACCAGCATGGATAGCTGATATAGTACGCTGTAAAGTTTTGTACGAGTATGGAGGTTTGTATTTAGACACGGATATACGAGCCGTTAGATCAGTTGAACCTTTGTTAACAAAGTTTAAATCAGGATTCGTAGTTCGTGAAAGACCAAGAACAAACAATGTATTGATGGAAGTGCCTTGTTCAACACTGTGCAATGCTGTTATTGCCTCAAACAAAAACAGTACATTTATGAAAAGAGTATTTGAAGAAGGTGTAAGAGTAACTGAGAAATATTTACATACTTTAGAACCACAGAAATTATATTCTTTCTATGGACGCACAATAATAACAGGTCCTCCACTTATGACACATGTACATACAACTTCAGAGCATCCGGTTATTGGTTCTATTACATTCTATCCTTGTGATTGGAGTAATCGTTCTAAATGTGTCTATGAACTCTTTGTAAATGGCAGTGAAAACATTTATGCAATGCACCAGTGGAGAAAGTCCTGGTAAAACGTCTGTGGTTGTTTTTTTTAGATTAAAATATAAAAACAAGATATCAATCCGTGTTATTTTTTATATTACATATGCATTGATTTTACAAACAATTTTTATAGAAACATTGACAATTTCAACAGTTTCTAAAATTGTGTGTGAATCACATTACACATGACGAAAATGAACCTTGAAAAGCTGTATAGTTTGGCCTGATAGCAAACAACAGGTAACATACCAATTAACTTGATCTGGGTTTTTTTAAATCTTGATCTTTCTCTGATATCTAGCTCTATCAAAACCTCTGAATGTTCTACCCTTTATACCATCATTGCCAACTAACACTGGAACATCGTCTAAGAGAAATATTCAGCAATACTTTTTCAATTAAAAATTGATAGCATTATCTTTTATTCAAAACTTTTGACATTTTTGAAATACAAAATAAATGCTTTTCTACCTCAGGAATAGATTACCTTAGCTTTATTTGGTAAAATCTTTAGGAATTTTGGTCTTCATTGCTCTTCAACGTTGTACTTGTTTTGGCCGTTTAACATTTTTGGATTCGATGACACTGATAAGTCTTTTGTATACTTTTTTTTTGTTGATGGCTACTATATATATTATGATACTCTCCTGTATAGAAGGTTTATACATGTAGCGTGTTATTGTCAACATGTCTTCCTAATTATATTGAACGATGTAGTCCTTTTATGCCTTCTTAAGTCTTTCCTTGGCATACAAATCACACTTTCATTGTCATTTTTAGAAAACCACTGTCTTCATTAAACCCCAGTCCCACTAGGCCACGAAAAAAAAATGTAAATTTTGATAATCGTGGTACGATCGTGTAGGTCGCAGTAAGGTCGTACCACGGTCGTGTTGAGGTCTTTAAGATCGGGAAGAGCGTGCCCAACTTTTAACATGTTCAAAACAATTGTGGTGCGATCGTGGCGAAACTAGGTCGTAGTAGAAGCGTAGTGAGAGCGCACTAATATCGTAGTAAGATCGCAAAGGTCGCTGTACAATCGTAGCGAAACCGTGATTCTATTCGGAGAGATTGCGCTACGATCTCTCAGCGACGTTATCACGACCTTACGAATATCACGTTCTCACCGCGACCCAATTACTCTTCCACTACCACTTTACCACGCTATTCACGACCGTAGTACGATCATAGCACGCTCTTCTCACGACCTTACTACGTTCACACTACGACCATCATTTTTATTGTCATTTTCACATAACATATATAAAAAAACTCCCAAGGTTTTGTTAGTCTATATGTATTTATCCATTTGCTCCAACGGACCAACCATGCTTTTCGTTTTTATATTAATTTGACCGTTGGTTTTTCCCGTCAAAATGGTTGAACATTGATATTTTATGGGCCCTGTATAGCGTGCTTTTCGGTGTGAGCCAAGGCTCCATATTGAAGGCCGTACCTTGGCCCATAATGGTTTACTTTTATAGATTTTTACGTTGATGGAGAGTTGTCTCATTGGCACTCATACCACATCTTCATATATATATATTGACACATCTATGCCATCTCTGCTATCGTTCACTAAAATATTGTCATTTGAGCTTTACGGACAAGCAACACGTTTGATTGGTCGTTCCGACATCGCTTGATGACAAGTGTTATACTACTTACGCGTACAGTATCAGTTAAATTGAGCTGGAGCTGGCATGTCAGTTAACTGATAATAGTCTGTTGTTATATAGTTATGTATCATTGTCATTTTGTTTATTTTCTTTAGTCATATCTTCTGACATCAGAATCGAACTTCTCTTGAACTGAATTTTAATGTACGTATTGATATGCATTTACTTTTTTTCATTGGCTAGAGGTTTAGGTGGAGGGTTAAGATTTCACACACATGTTAAACCCCACTTTTTTTGCGCCTGTCCCAAGTCAGGAGCCTCTGACTTTTGTTTGTCTTGTACTATTTTTAATTTTAGTTTCTTGTGTAGTATTTGGAGTTTAGTATGGCGTTCATTCTGTGCTCCCTCTGCATCTACATCAATCCCTACCACAACGTCCACGTGTTCTAGTAGATTTTGGTGGCATGACTTTTTTGTTTCTGAGAAATCTCCGTTTGAATAAGAAATAGAACTATATTGATATGAAACACGATATTGAAGGTATTGCTGAGAACGTAGTAAAATCGCGGTATGAACGGACATGTATTATAATCGTGGTAAGAACGTGCTATCGAATAACTCGTGGTATGGTCGTAGTGAGAACGTGAACAGCGTAGAAAGATCTTTATAAGAGTGGTGAGGTCTTAGAAAAAAGCGCGGTGAGTACGTGATTTAATCGGAGCGAGATCGTCGTAGAACCGTTATTAGGGCTTTCATTTTAGATCGCTATGAATGTGGTACGATCGTGGTCTAGTTGGATTAGGGCTTTATTGAGATAAATATGTAAATCGGCGCAAAAAAGGGTTTGAATTACATTTTCCAAAAAAAAAATATATTTACAAAACTTCAAAAGATTATTTATTTACACGAAAACATTTTTCAGTACATACATCAATTTGTCTCTCTGATATACCGCAAGCTGTTCTTTTTTTTACACGTGCTCGCATATATGTTTCATGTTATAATTTGTTTCGTTAAACATATTATTGAAAAATAAAACTTTAACATTTTGATATTTTAGATGCTGTTCTTGCAATATTATCATTTAACATACGCTCTATTTATAAAGTATGCGCTAATCCTATCATTACATCATTTACTTTAATCATGATAGCATAATGTACTTGATAGTGTAGTAGTTGAAATGTATACGGAGAGTTGGATTTAAATTCTATAGTGAGGTTTTGGTGCGAAGTTTTTGAGTAGGTTTATATTTTGGAGTATATAGTATACACGTATTATTCCAGCACTTTTACAATGTTATGACGATGATTGTTTTGTCAATTTTGTACACGTATTCATTAGATTCTTGAAAAATATTATATAAAAAAATATAATGTTCACAGATGATCCAACATAATTACTTAGTATATTTTTTTTTAAATAAAGAATATGCCCCTCTCATGAGTTCACCTTGGAGGAAGGGACATTTAAACTATTGCCACCATGTGCTGTTCGTCATCTTAAGTCGGCAAAATTATTGGTCATGTGTTCCCCTCTGATACCACGTGATTAAATGATGCATGCTTTAAAAATTATCAATACTACGCCAGACGCGCATTTTGTCTACATAAGACTCATCAGTGACGCTCAGATCAAAATTTTTATAAAGCCAAACACGAATACAGTTGTAGGGCGTTGAGGACCGAAACTTTCCCCCAAAATGTGCCAAAATCTGCTTAGGTAATCTTAGTCTGGGATAAGAATATTTGTTTTAGTGGTTCATTTTTTAAACCAAATGAGGCAGTTAGTTTTCTCGTTTTAATTGTTTTGCATTTGTCTTTTTGGGGCCTTTATTAGATGACTATGCGGATGTAGGTTTGCTCACTGTTGAAGGCCGTAAGAAGGCCTAAAGGTGTTTATCTCAGTGTCATTAGTTCTTTTCCGGAGAGTTGTCTCATTGACAAGCATATCACATCTTCTGTTTTATAAGCGTTTCATTTGTTATTCCTGCGTGTATGCGATTATTCTAAAATATGTATATATATGTTATTAATTCTAGGGTATCGTAGCGATACAACTCTCTTGTCATCCTAATATCGACTAACTAATATGAGTTAATGCATATTCAAAATTAATTGAGGTAAGAAACCGAGTGTTGTGGTTTGTGGAGTGCAAACATATCTTATATGTATAGTATTTGTATTTATTTTTAGACCAGTTCGTACTTGTGAATAATAGCATTATGAAATGAAAACTTTGTTTAGACTTTCTTCCATATTTCACAATATTCATCGATTCTTGGCAATAGACCACTTTCGAGTTCATCCGTCACCGAAAAAAAACGTCAATTAGATGCGCCTTTGTGACGTCTTTTTGAAGAAAAAACAGGTTGAAATAAAAACAATTTGTTGCTTGCTTAACCGCCACTGCCAAGTTGTGAATATATAATGCTCATTGTTCTTTGCTTAGCCTCTAGTGGTAAATATTTCATTTAGAAACTTGACAAAAAGCTACGATTAAAACAAGAGGTACATGTAATAGCGATTTTACAGTAACTGTCTTACTCCGACCTTAGTTCGACTTCGAGTCTTATTAGAAGACAGCTGAATTAACTGGGCGATCTCAAAACAATAAAAATAGTGTAATTATTTTGTTTTCATAGCACTAGTAGCACGATGTCAGTCTGAAACGGTCATGTTGGTCTGATCACATCTTGATTGACTGGATTTACCGCTAGAGGAAATCGTCGAGACTTTGTAGACCGTTAAGACTCCGTTACGATCGATAGTCTCATCAGGTAAATCAGTCCGTTAAGGCATGTCAAGATTATCAAGACTGAATCTCCTAGCAAACTGTTAAGATCCGTTACGACAGTGTCAGACCAAATCAGACCATGGATACAAAATTACGTTAAGATTTTGTCAGACCGTGTTCAGTCGTGTTCAGATTTTATTAATTTGGACAGAAAACGGCTAAAACTTTCCTAGTGTTTATCAGGGGTTGTTCCCCTTTTAAGAATAAAATTAAACTTAAAAAGAAGACGGTTTATGTTTACTGAAAGTCTACCATGTTTTAATTAAATAAAGAAAATAAGCAATTCTAATTCATACCTCTTCCTATTTAATTATTTAAAATTTTCTATATTAAAAAAAAACATAAGTGGTTCAAAGTCATACTGCTGCGCAAACCGTGGTGAATTGAGTTTAAAATCAACAGATTGCCGAAATTATATTTAATAATTATTCATTGAATATAAACATCAAACACTTTATATTTAATGGTTTACAAGTGATTGTAAATACATATTTATGCAATTACAGACTGGTGCCGTGGGGAATAATGTGTCAACTTGACGTTACAGATAATTTGTACACCCTTAAAAATTACTGATGTCGGGATTACATGTAACACTTGCAAATGTAATCTAAATTTGTTTAATTTATTAAATTGTTGATGTTACTTTTCTTTGATATTGTAGATAATATGCATTACCATTTAACTTTTCATGTTTTCTATACAAATTTCATTTAAGTAATTGTAAACTTAAGACAGGGAAACACTATAACAGTACTGTGTATGTCTTTTGTCGTTTTCTGTTTATTGTCATAACATTGTCTGTTCATTTTTGCCAGACTTGTGCGTTTGATTTCCATATTTTTTGTATTGTGTCTATAATCCAAAAGCCATTTATAACTTTTTTACATACCAGATGTAGCAGCGTTCGTTAAAAAATAAAGATTTGATATTATTGCAAAAATCTGTGAATTATTGAAAACATGACGTTCCGAAATTACAAGTCGCTATATTAAATGCTTGTAAATCTTCGTTACATGTGGTGCGCTCTTATTTAAATACCTTTCTGTTAAATAAAACAACTTGTGTTAAAACAGTTATTGGAATCCAGCTGAAAAAAAGGGAAAACGAATAGTGACTATCTTACTTATTTACGAATCTTACGAATACACAAATAAATCTCTAACCATCAACGCTTGCAATTTGTTTTTACTGACAGGTGTCTGCTGGCATTCGATTGGATATCAGTTGTATGAAGGCGTAACAATTCATCACATTTATCCAATCAGCTGTCTTGTGTGTGATATCATAAGGTCCACATAGTTTAGTTTTTTATACATGTAATGGTAGCGATAAAAAATATTCGTGCAGAATATACAAATACTATGAAACAAACAATATCCTGTCCAAAAATGACTTACCTGACACCATATTATACCAAATAACTATTTAAAAACTAAGACAGCATACATATAAAATATTATCATTCATAACAATTACTATTTAAAAGTGAAATATTTTACTATTGGTCCCAGCAATTAAAAAAAAAGATATCATAAAAAGACGTTGTTGCGATGGTGTGACAGGGACTTTACGGTGCTTCTAAAAACAACCTAGGCCGCCGTGGTGCACTTAGCTCTCGAAACTGCTCTAAGACCATGATGGAACACTATAGCGAACTTTCTATACTGATGAAATGTCCATGTGTGGAAAAGAGATCTTACTACACACTGTGCGGACATGTAGACTTAATCACTAGCTGTGATATATAGTAAAAGATTTAGCAGGATTGCAAGGATACAAATATAACGAATTTAATAATGCTAAAAATTAAAAGGAAAGTGTACGGAATTCGCTAAAAAAACGTATTTTAGAATCAGGAAATAATTGAAATCGAATTTAGATTAGATTTGTGATCGTTGGAATTTATTAAGACTGTTTAAAATATCTATCTCTTTATAATTACCTTGTTTAGATCGAAATTAATGAGGTTCATAATATCATATATATATATATATATATATAAGTATGTGGTACAGTTCACACCTATTAATGTAATTATTAGTATTGAATTGGTCTATACTCATGCAAATAACCCTTTAAATTATGTATTCTTATAAACCGATTTTAAAGTAATCAAACGGAACACATACTACAGGAGATGTGGGATATATTCAATTTGACAGCAACCAAACGACAAAAAACATAGATGAATCAAGAGCGCATGTTTAGTCTTCAACAAGAAACAGGTGTCTATGCAAAAGGTCACGATCTGAATCATCATAAGTTTGTATAAAATTTGTAAAAATTATTAATAAAAACAATTATTAAAAGAGTCTTAACAACTTAATATTCAATATTTACACAAGTTCGAATGATCTAAATAATCTACATTGTTTTTATCGTTAAAGACACGTTTGTAAAGCTCATTTTCTGTTCTCTTATTTTTTTTTACGGTCTCTCCTTTTTTCATTTATAACCCACACAAGTTGCTCAACCTTTCATTCTGACAGCGTGACCAAGGTAACACACTAATATAAGTCAATGTACACACAGTGTTTTCACAAACCGGTAATTTCTTCGCCCAGGGATATGAATTTGACATTAAAGTCCCTCAACAGCTTTACAATACCCGGCCGTGTCATTTCCGTATATTGTAGATGAAACGGATAATATCAACAATGAATTTCGTACACCAGACATACCAATACAGGGGATTTTTACCTTTTTGGAGGACTCCAATAAGGTGGTGCATTGCATGTGCGATAATTTTGAACAAAAATCCAATCTTTTATTTGGGGTACGTCTGAACACCGCTTATTAGGTCCGAGACCACAATTGTCTTCCCTTGATTAGTCCCTAGTGTTAACAATGGGTTACTTGCCATTATTTTTTATATCCCTTCCAAATTTATTTTTCCATGTTTAATGCCTCAAATGTAAGTAGGGGGGTAAAATTACACTGTAAAAAAAAATTGTGTCCAGAATTTTTCAGAAAAGTAGTGATTTGGTCCAGCTGAAAAAGGTTAAAAACTAGCACTTCCGAAGCTGTCAAAAGATTTCAAGACACCCTAAACACAAAATTGTCCATATTTTGAGTTAGAGGCGATGAAGTTTTCTATAATTTTGATATAGTTTGTCCCACAAGCACATCGTAGTACAATACACTATAAAAATTTCATTGAGAAAGCGCAGGTGGGATTTTTTTAATTTTCATTTGTGTTCTTAAAGAAATGCACTACGAATTAATTGTGTTATCGGACCGACCTCCTTAGTGCACTCAGAACATACAATGTGCACTCAGGATCCTTCAAATTCATCCTATTTGCACACGGGATGGGTGAATATATTCATTACACGCTGCTTATTTCAGAGTTTAATAGATTATTTTTTATGCCCCACCTACGATAGTAGAGGGGCATTATGTTTTCTGGTTTGTGCCTCCGTTCCCTCATTCGTCCGTCTTTGCGTCCGTTCGTCCCGCTTCATGTTAAAGTTTTTGGTCGAGGTAGTTTTTGATGAAGTTGAAGTCCAATCAATTTGAAACTTAGTACACATGTTCCCCATGATATGATCTTTCTAATTTTAATGCCAAATTATAGTCTTGACCCCAATTATATGGTCCACTGAACATAGAAAATGATAGTGCAAAGTTCAGGTTAAAGTTTTTGGTCAAGGTAGTTTTTGATGAAGTTAAAGTTACATCAACTTGAAACTTAGTACACATGTTCCCTATGACATGATTTTTCTAATTTTAATTCCAAATTAAAGTTCTGACCCCAATTTTCACAGTCCACTGAACACAGAAAATGATAGGGCGAGTTGGGCATCCGTGTACTATGAACACATTCCTGTTTTATATAAGATGACCGATAGTGCTGTCTCAATTCAGAGTTTGAACTTTGAAAAACATGATTAAGTACTGTAAATTCAGAAATTATTGCGAGGTTTTTATTATTGCGAATAATGCGACTGAGTTGTAAACGCAATAATTAAAATTCGCACTTTGTAATATTTTATCTGAATTAAGCATGACTTTTCTAAAAATCGTAAAAATTAAAATCGCATTAAGGTGTAAAATGACAAAATCGCAATAATAAATGCACGCAATAATTTCTGAATTTACAGTATGTATATAGTAATAGTATAGAACGTGAAAGCTATTCTTTTGATATAAAATTTGCAGCAAATATCCAGTATAAAATGTCTGTCTATCTATAGCTACATCCACTGCGTTACATGTCATGATATAATGATATTCGTCAACTCTCAATCATTGTTTTACAGCTTTTTTTTTACCTTGTGAGATTAACGATTAAGCGTGTTGCCGCATGATTCGAAGTGATCAGACTACCGCTAGGCCATTTCAACTCAAAATATGTAAAATATCGTCGCATCGGTAAAACTTTGAATCTTTCTTGATAAACTATAAGAATTTAAGGCTGCCCTGCTTTAAAATTACTGTTAACTTGTTATCATTTCAATGAATATCAAGTAATATTCGTCGATGGACGGTTTTTGAATTATGCACTGTATTGTGATTTTTTTTCACCATTGAATTTATAGAACCTTTTGTTAAGATTCATTGTCCTATGTATCAAATTAAAATAGCTTTCTATTACCAGTTCTTTGGCGTTGCAACACCACTGCATGGTCATCCAATGAAAAAATGAAAGTCTTAATTTTTCTTCAACAATAAATTTGATAAATTTCTTTCGAAAGTCATTATACTTTTCACATACTAAAATAAAATGATATTCATCTCCAAATACTTGTTTATCACACATATTAGAAAATCTCGGATATCTCTCAATATTAAAAAATCGACAAGTTTCTCTATTCAAACGGTGAGCAGATGTATGTGGTATTTACAAATAAATTATTCTATAAATATAATTTTAATACAGCATGTAACGGTTTATCGTACTTTTAAAGCGTAGTCATTCGTATCAATAAATTGTTTAATATCAAAATTGAAGTGCATGAGTATTGTTAACGTCTGGGATGAGTGTGAGAAATCTCTGTTGATGGGAATAAACAAAATTTAGCTGAATTTGTATTATTCAATTTAATGAAAAGGCAAACTAGTGTGTGTTTAAAATGATATTGTTGAAATGGATTTATAACATGAACAATGTGTTTAACCGATTTTACGTTGACTTGGACTGCGAATTTGAAAATAATATCTTTGTGAAATCACATTCTACAAGATGACATATTTTGTAAGTACTTTGACCTTTTATTCTAATAATTATAGTATCTTTGAAATGCATTGTATAGCTGACTATGCGGTATGGGCTTTGCTCATTGTTGACGACCGTACGGTGACATATAGTTGTAAATGTCTGTGTTATTTTGGTCTCTTGTGGACAGTTGTCTCATTCGCAATCATACAACATCTTCTCTTTTATATTTATATAGCTATTACTTACAACTGTCGTGTGTACATGTTCCAGGGTCGTGCCGCTTCCATATATTTTCTATTCTTTGAAAACCATTATTGTTTTAGACATTAGCTGCATCTTTATTATATATAGTACATAGCCTAAACTAGTATAGTCTTTTCTTTGTTACCTCACATAAGTTTAACTTGTGTGGAAGCATTCATTTGCTTTTTAATTTTTTTGGGAATGCAAAAGCGTATCTTCTTTTAAATGACGTTTCTGAGTCTATTTAATACACCTGAGATCGTTCACAATCGTCAAAAGGATAGTTTTATCTGCAGCAGTTTAATTTTAATTTTTGAATTCCTTCTTCAAATCAAGTTTGAGAACTATAAACATTCAGTCTATATGCCTGATATGTTTGACTGATATGCATTTTAAAATAAAAAAAAATGTGTTCCAATAATTGCAACATGTGTATATAAATACCCGTCATGTCCTTTTGTCCTTCAGGTTTATTTGATCCTGAAAACAAGGCATTCACCATTATATAGTTCCTGTACTATGCAGTAATAACACATAATTATCAAGCATAAAAAAATAAGCACAAGCCATATTGAATGCAAGCTTGCAAAGATATGACAAAATATTATACAATTCAAACAAAGCCAACATCCTTATGTACACATCAATAAACTAATCAATAAACGAAAGATAAGTACCATATGCATAAACACATTTTTGATAGATATATGTGTTTCATTTAGTAGAAATTTAAGTGTCTGTTAATGCTCTGTGCCTTTCTTATAGCGGAATGTGGTGTAATAGCTGAACATAAGAGCGAATTATTACAACTGTGTCGTACAAACATTTGTATAAAACGTAACTGATCAAACATCTCTACACTATGAATATATTAAACTGTGTTATGACAGAAGATAACTACAATTTTAGGACAATGGATTGTGGGTGCTAAATATAATATACATTAAAAAGCTGTTTTATTCATTCAATCTTTAATGTCTGAACAAAATGGATGTTCATTCCAGTTTAATATACATCACAAAAGATCTGTGAAGATTCATACTTTTGTTCGATTTAAGGCGCCACAGAAAACTAGACGGATGTGTGTAACAGTAGGATAATTGATGGATTCAATACCAACTGCAACTGACCTGCTCTGTATGTTTTATTAAGACTCGTCAGAGACACTCAGATTAAAACATGAAAAAGTTTAATAAAGTAGAGATTAAAATGTATATGTCGTTTTAATTACCAGTGTTTCCCTTATCTCCAGTATTTCCTTTCAATCCTGAAATAAAAAAAAACATAAGTTAAGTACGATTTTTTTCAAACTGCATTCGATTGAAACTCAAATCGAACGTTAAATTTCATTATTATGTTCATTCGTGTTCGTTTTTATTTATGTCAACGTTCCTGCTGGAGATCAATACAATTTTGAAGCATGTTTAACATGTTTAATCTGATTTACAATTCATGTAAAGTACATTGGTAGTACATGTACATCTTCGCACTTTACTCAGTAGAATATAATTACGAAATATTTTATTATACAACTAGTTGTGATTATTTCTTAAATATAGTAACGCAGCTATATTTTGTGCAATGTCTATTTCATCATGAAACACTTTTCTCTACATCAGGGGTTTATTCATGGATGAATATTAGTTTGGCATGTGTGTTACGATTGAAGAAGCTATCACTAAATTAATTAAAGTTAAAGTATAAATTCAATAGTAACTCAATGAAACAAAAATGTTAACTTTTTGTATTCCGCACAAAACTGTGGAATTGCTCGGTACAACCTGCCTCTTCCCCAGTTTCTTAGCCTCATACAAAAAGTTTATATTTTTTTCTGTAAAGCTCATAAAATTGTATATTTATCATGCATTTAATTGAACGAATCTGCGGTTTTTTTTCAATGCAAATAAGCTCAAGTGAAAGACACGTATACATACCGGTCATGCCCTTCGGTCCTGTTGATCCTTTTGGCTTTGAAAGAGAGAAAACATATCGTACCATAGTTTACGTACACGCATAAAGTTCAAACTCTTTCCAAAGAACAGCTGTGTTTTGATGAAAACGACGGTCATCTTTAAGTCTAAAAGACTTCCATTGGGTTGTAATCTTGCCCCTAAACACTGTTGATATTATTTACCATTGGTTTGTGGTGCTTTTAAGAAACGTATGTGTGGTTGGCGTCATGGATATTATAGTAAACGTATTATTTAGAAGAGGTTGTACATATACGGAGTATACAGTGTAACCTGACTTATCCGACACCTGAGTATTCAAACATTCTGTTTTAATCGACACAGTTTCACGGTCCCAAAATATGCATGTCCGGTCACCCTGCTTCATCCGACCTTGTTTTATGGTCAACTACTGTGTTGGATTACACAGTGTACACTGTACTGCTACAACATAATACTTTAATGTTTACAATTAAGTTTAAATGTTATATATACTGTGTGCTAAATACCTGCGTCTCCTCTGTCTCCCTTCTCTCCTTTTTGACCTACAATTTTAAAGATATAATAGCAAAAAACGTCTATTTGATAAATTCATTAGAAAATTAGTTTGACTTAAACCACAATATACTTATTCAATTATTTTCATATTTTGTGGTCTTATTGATCCTCAATTAACAGTAAAGTATACACATTATGATTGCAGGTGGAAAAAAAATATCGTCTAGACAAAAAAATGTAGCAAAAAAATATCAAAACTTAGGCTTTTAAAATGTGAAAACCCATACCAAAGCACAAACTATCAAAAGCAGGACGAAATTAAAACACATCAAAATGATAAAATAATTTAAACCAATCAAATGAAAAAAACATTTGATAAACTCATGTACAATGAAACCATGAAAAGTAATTTATTTATACAGCAATACTGCACAGTTAACTTAATTCTCGAAAAACCACAACAATGATTTAGTAAAGGTTTGGATAAACGTAAAGCATAACAAGGGAAGGACAATATGTATTGTGTTGTGTTCATACATGAACGTTGGCATATACTGTAAACCAACGTATTTTCGCGGATACTTTATTTCGCGTTTTACCATTTCTTGACCAATTCGCGGCTATTTTATTTCGCGATTATCTGATTTCCTTGATGAAGTTTATTAAGAAAAGATGAAAGATTGACATATTCGCGACGATTTATATACGCGTTATTTTTCTACTCGCGAAAGTCGCAAAAATAAATCGCTCGCGAAAATACGTTGGTTTACAGTATTGTATATTAGGTCTTATACATTGCCAATGAAAACGTGGTATGATTTACAATGACACATCTCGTGCCAATAGACCAAATGACACAAACATTAATCAATATAGGCCATCTTACGGCCTTTAATAATGAACAAAATCGTACCACATAGTCAGTTGTAAAAAGCTCCGAATCGCCGCAATTTATGTATAACAAGTCAAACTAGAAATTTAACGGCATATTTATGTACTAAAATGTTACGAGAAACAAATAAGTTACACTTAAACAAACGACAGACCTTGGACAGCACATACATACATGATGTGGCGGGGTTATTTATGTTAGCGGGATCCCAATCCCCCTTAACCTGGTACAGTCGTTTAACAGTTACCCAGTTATTCGTTACTGCTATTTTTGATTATGATCGGAATGCTCCAAACTCTCTTTGACATAGTAAATGACTTTAGACGATAATTTATCACAGGAGTAATAAACATCACGTTTAGGCTAATAAAAAAACAGGATGAATTGTTGAAACAAAGCTGCACCATATTATCAATAAAGAAAGACGTTCAGAACAGAGTTCACGACGATGATTGTGTTTCTTTATAAGATCCATTAAAACAAAAGTATTTCTCCTATGCAATGACATATATACAAACATGTATATCTATATATACTGTAAAAGTGTCAACATCTGCTTAAGGTTGTAGAATGATTTGCATAGTAGTGATTTTATCTTACAAGGTTCTTAATTGAAATGTAAAAGAGACGTACTATCATAATTGGTTGATCATCTTACAGACTGATTGAGGAATGTGTATCGCTTCTGAATAGTAGTCTAAAAAAATAATACACATATCATTTTTTTTACCTTGCTTCAGATGCAACTTGATTGCATTGCGTGTCTGACTACATTTATATGCGTAGTTATAACTTACCATAGATATCACGCTAACAACATTGTGTATTCTACGTTTGTTCTAGATGTGTGCCGCTCGATTAAAAAACAAAAAAAAGACAAATAAAGTAAGAATCCGGGATCGTTGGTAAATTCAACAATAAACTATTATTCATAATAGCTTTAAAGTTACATAATAAAGTGTAGATGTTGCATGCAATTTTACTTACCCATTTCTTCTTTCGATCCTAACAATTAATAAATATTGTATTGAGTATTAATTGTTTTGAAACGTATCAATGTAATGCGTTCGATGGAAACTCGAAATAAAGGATGACATTGACGTTACGTTTTCGAAACTTAACTATTCCTGATCAAGTAAAACCAATAGCAAGTTGATTAGATATCATTTTCTTTTAAAGTCACATCATTGTCGATAGATCCTCATTCAGCATAATACAATATGCATCATAATTGCAAATGGAACAATTTTTAATCAGAAACCAAATAACCAACAGGTCAAGATTCATTGATCATTATTGATGATCAAACGGCTTTCTGAGTTCACGTATATCAATTATCAGGCAGTATGGACAACAGAATATAGAAGTAAATTAATTCATACGACAACACTAACATTATAATTTGCATGTACCATTCAATAAAAAAGCAACATAAATATAAAAAATATATACAGTTATACATGACAACTACATAATGAAAGGTTTCTGATTTGAGATAAACACATTAATTCGATGAGATATAGCTACAATAGATTTTGAAAGTCAAATTAATTATTTCATTGAAATTTGAACATAATACTAAACTTTACGAAAACGTACTGCATTTGAGACATTAACGTTATACTGGTACAATGCAAAGGTAAATAAGTTTAAGGGTGGTATGTTTTTTTACTTAGTATACCCTTTCTCCTTTTTCTCCTTTTGGTCTTGAAATCATATTGATATAAAATTATTACGAATTGTTTCTAGGAATTGCAATTTAAAAATAGCATTGACAAACAAATAGGGACAAACACTTACCTAGTGACGACATTAACGGACATTTTTTTTTAATATCCTGAAGTTAGATAATTCCCCTTTACATATATTACATTATGCATACCATTGTTTTGGTGACACAATGATAGCGGAGAAGGAAAGGGATTCAATCATTTCAGTAGATATCTAATGTCTGCTGGCAAGATCGAGAAACAATGTATAACTTCACAAACCAACCCGAATACTTAAAATTAAGTGGGCAATACATGCGTTAACCTAATGACATGTGGTGATCAGACAAACCGATTTATGAATAAAAAATGCTCTCTTAAGATGTTTATACTATGAATTATAAGCTACTGAGAGAGACACATCGGCGACGTATAACATAATGAGACATTACACGGACAACAAAGTATGTCCTGTTTACTTCGTTTATAAAAAGATGGCACAATTGCACAATGTTGAAAAGGTTTGATGCGAAAACATGGGAGTTCCTGGTACAAATTTTGGGACTTAATAAAATCAGCCAATGCAATATCATGGAAAATTAAGATATTATGTGGTCATCTGGTGTCTTTTGACCCTCACATTAAAAGATGTTCAGGTATACTGTATTTCAGAACGAATGTACAGTGTTTGACTAAACGAATATGGTCAAATGTCGTTATTTACATAATTCTCAGATTGCTAATATCATACAAGAAAATGTATTTTACCGGTTGTTTATTTTTTTTGAAAAATCCCTTTCCACTTTGTGGGTGCGAGTGATGCCTTTTAACGGCATTAGCCTACTTTTTTTTCGAAATCTACAAGGGTGTCTTTAACGTGCAAGAGATATGGCTCTCTCGTAACACGGGTCAGCCATTTATCGCCCCGTTCCGACGGACTATCATCGTTTCCCGTTTCCTCAAGACCATACTCACAAATAGTGTCAAGGGAGAGCCGAACATTGAGTTCCTGAAATTGTCATCCCGAACCGGAATCGAACCAGGTACCTTTGTGTTAGTAGTTCGATGCACTAACCACTAAGCATCGGCTCTCGTATATACTTTAAATGCAGGGTTTGTTGATCATAATGTTGAGATGTTTCAAAGATTAATTGCTGACAGTCTAGCGACAAACAATTAAGATAGCAGGTGTTTGCTTAAACATTGCAATGAATTTAAAGCCTACTGTGTTTGCCGGTTTCGCAGAATTTTTTTGACAAACGAGATAGTTTAGCTTCTTAATTATGATTTTGTTTGTTCTATGTGTCACTAGTCAAGGAAATTGAGTATATATCTTCCAGTTGATGCGTTTGCCATGGCTCTTATTTCCTGTCATAAATTAAGGGTTGCTGATTCCATGCAGCATACTTTGTATAACGTGTGTAAACATAAACAATTTTAGGCTTATAGGGTTTGAATGCACCATAAAGTGGTCGAAGGCAAAGCAAGTGAATGTTTATAAAATCTGTATTTGTTTTCTTGTAACTAAGCACTTTTATAGCGAAACACATTCGTTTAACACAGGAACACTGTTATTTAATTAACTAGATCGTTCATCGTATTTGTCAATTTGTAATTATTGAAATGTTTGTTCAATAAGTTATCAAAAATCTGAATCTGAATTTAAGCGTACAATTCTTATCAATTTCGATATTCATACAGAAACATAAAGAGAACTGTCTGAAAATAAAGCAACGTACCTGGTTCCAGGACCTCTACTGTGGAAGATACACAAACAAACATAACCAGTAAACAGCAGTTAATCACTATATACTGCATTCGTGTAACTTAATGCGTCAATCTGTCTGAATTGTTGACAATATTTATTTATATATTCAAATAAGGCTTTTATACATATATAAGTGTACATTTTGAACGCAAGTTGACATCTTTTTTTATGAAGTTCAAAGGAAGAAGTAAAAAAAAGTAAATAACTCATCCGTCAACCTTTTGACCTCATGACAACTTTAAGAAATCAAGAAAAAAAAAACACCGAAAAAGACAACATATTTGAAGTAAGTTAAAGGTTATGAAAACATGAATTGTTTCACTGACAGATACTTTTCGAAACCCGTAAAAGTCAATCAATTTAGGAAGGCATCGATGCTAGATAATCCTTGTGTGTTTATGTATTTATATATGATCATGATGACCGTGCAACAGGTTCATAAATTAATTTACGGGAAAACTCAGAAATAGACTGTACGAACGAGTCATCTAATAAATCATGAAACATTCCTTGAATGACAAAATTAACAAAGATCAGTTTACTTTAATGATATCTAGAGAAAACAATCGTCGACAACACAGCATATTCAACGTGTGGAATATTTTACAAGTAACCCGTTTTAGAAACACAGAATAGGAAAGAACATCACGATCTATGGTGTTTTTTACGAAATATAACAAACGGAATCAATTCTAAAATATGAATATATCGAAATGTATTTTGTCATTATCCGTCTACTGATTATCTACTTCTATATAATATTGTGTGTATTCAACTGTATTGCACGACAACATAGCTAAACATACATTTTACGTCATTCTATGTCACTTTACTATGAAGACAAATTTAGCAAATACATAATGTGTGGATAAAAAGTAAAATCACAAAAATACTAAACTCGAAGGAAAATTCAAAACGAAAATTCCATAATCAAATTTCAAAATCCAAAGCAAAAACACATCAAACAAATGGATAACAACTGTCATATTCCTGACTTGGTACACGTGTACAGGTACTAGAGTCGTTGACGTGATGAAACTGTAACTAGGTCAAATGTAAAGTTTAATAATAACAAAAACGTATAAAGTTGAAGATCTAAAGTCTGTTTTAGAAATCTGAAAATAATTTAAACTAAAAAACTATTAGAGCATTACACATTACCTGCAAAGTGGAAAGGGATTAAAATAAGTTGCAAAACTTGTTTCCCAATCCACTATAAATAAATATGTTTAAACTAATAATACATTATAAAAGTTGTAGATACATACAAAGGTAGTTTAATTCTCGTTATTTAACTTAAACAGGGACAACCATGTTAAGGATGTTTGCTCCTCTACTTTTTAAGTTTTCTCCAGATTTTCGGAATCCTCTGGTTTTATCCATGTATTGCCATAAATAACATTTGCGCACTAACCCCTACCTTTTTTTTATATTTCATTACATAAGGTGCAAACAGCCATATGTCAAAATCTTATAAAATCCTTCTTTCGTAGTTTTTGAACAAAAAAGGTGCCAATGTTAAATGTATGAAAAATCTAGAGTGAATTATTTCCGGCCAAATTTTCTATGACTTATAGCCCGAAAACAAGCACACGGATCCTCCGTTTGTTTCTGCTTTCAGTATTTCTTTATTTGTATACTATCTATTCATAACAGTCTTTTTATTGTGCCTGATATTCATTTAATGAATTCATAATCTTTCAATCAGTTTAAATGAAGTCTGGAGCTGGCATATCAGTTTACTGCGAGTAGTCTGTTGTTATTTATGTATAATTGTCATTTTGTTTATTTTCTTTGGTTACATCTTCTGACATCAGACTCGGACTTAACTTGAATTGAATTTTAAATGTACGTATTGTTATGCGTTTACTTTTCTACATTGACTAGAGGTATAGGGGGAGGGTTGAGATCTCATAAACATGTTTAAACCCGCCGCATTTTTGCGCCTGTCCCAAGTCAGGAGCCTCTGGTCTTTGTTAGTCTTGTATTATTTTAATTTTAGTTTCTTGTGTACAATTTTGAAATTAGTATGGCGTTCATTATCACTGAACTATTATGTATGTGTTTAGGGGCCAGCTGAAGGACGCCTCCGGGTGCGGGAATTTCTCGTTACATTGAAGACCTGTTGGTGACCTTCCGCTGTTGTTGTTTTCTATGGTCGGGTTGTTGTCTCTTTGATACATTCCCCATTTCCATTGTAAATGTTATTTTTAAAAGCTGGTTAATTTTAAACAGAGTAGCGAAAATCGTTAACCCACATCAACTGAGAAGATTTTGTTTTGAGCGATATCGGATAAGACGACATGATTACCGTCTCAGATAGAAACATGTATCTAAAAATGTTTTAACATGATGTAGAGATAAAATCACAAATGTAAACTTTTCAATAATGTAGCACAATAATACGCATTACAAATAAAAAAATAAATATACAAATAAATAGTATACTTTATATGGAGGTACATTGGTTTGAGAAATTAAAACATTGTTACTGATACACTGTTCATATCACATAATATTTATGGTACCAATTTAACCAGACTGAAAAGAAATCCGTTGTGTGTTTGCAATACAAAAAAAACAATCTGAAAACAAAAACAAAATTTTTTTTTATACAAGGGCATGTAATATCTAATTCATTTATTTATTCATTCATCCTGTTGTTGAAAGTACATAGATCTTGAATGTTATCAAATATATAGATTGTTTACTTTTAAAATACACAACCTGTTAACAGGTGAGATCCTTATAATACACACTATGACTGATTACTGATATGGAAACTTATAGCAGACGTTCAATATACACAATAACTAGTTTACAATATAAATATATTTATCTTATTTCAGATTTCACATGTAGCATAACACAATTAATTATATTTAAATTGTTGAAGTATAACTTGTGAATCAAAAATAAAAACTATTTATCGTTCTTGATTTAAATTTAGAATAATATGCCATGTGATTCAATTACCTGTCATACCTGTGCTATTGGTCGAGTTCAAAATGGCTCAAGCTGCGTCTAAAACATGCGAAGTTTGCATGAGTGCCCCTGGATCTTACTATTGCATAGACTGTGAGGAATATTATTGTGAAAGTTGTAAGTTGTTACATAATAGGCAAAAGTTATCGAGAAATCATCAGTTTCAAAAAGCTTCCGACCTGATACCGGAAGGTAAATCTAAATGTAGTGAGCACAAAGAAGAATTAACGTTGTTGTGTAATACATGCAATGTACCGGTATGTACCAGTTGTGTAACAGGAAATCACAATGGACATAAGTTTTCGAAATTTGTTGATGCAATCGCTCAATTACAAGGGGATAATGAAACCAAAATTCGTGCCAAGACAAGTGAGACAAATCAAAATATAAAAAAAATTGAGGATAGCTTGAAGTCGTTCGATAATGCCGTTGATTCTGTTATACAAGCCATCACCGATGAAAGCAATAAGATTAAAAGCTTGGTTGATAAATCCGTAGCTCAGATGATTGTTTTGGTGAAAACAAAATCCAAGAAAGAGAGAGACAAGCTGATGAATAAGTTGTCTGATGCTAAATCCGTACTTGCTGCTGGACAGACCTTAGACAGAAGGAGACAGGAACTAGATAAGACCCGACAGGATGGGAGTTTGGTACAACAGATTAATAATCTGAAAAAAGAGATCTACAAACTACACATAAACTCTCTTCCCGAGTTTCCCATTATATCTTTCCAACAGAAATCGGTAACGGAAGATGACATAAAACAACTTATAGGTACCTATACTATCAGGTAAATATACATACATTAGTTGTCTGCTGCAATAATATAGTTTTCTACAGTAACCATTCCAAACCGCAAAATAATAATTAAAACAATATAAACAAACATCTAATAGCTAATATAAAGTGTGGAATAGTTAATTGACAAATAAACATTTTAGTCAGCATATGTCAAGTTTAAATGTTGAGGCAGACCTGATTTTGTTCCAAAGATCTTCAATCCAGAAATAATAGAAAAATATATACGATTTAACAATTGGCAGCCAATGAGTGGGTACTGTATTATGATTAAAGCACAGCTAACTGTAACGACATAACTTCTTGAACAAAAATATATGACCGGACAGAGCGATACATTATTTCTTATTTTCTTTATTAATTGAAACGTGAGTTGTCTTAAATGGATAACACCATAAACGACTAGTAGAAGAATGCATATGCTTTATCATTGCAAATCCTTTGATGTCGTCGCTTGTACAAGCTTTAGTTGAAAAGGTTGAATGAGAAAGAAGTTTAACATAAAAATGAAGACACACATTACCGTCATAGAAGTCACTGTAGTATTATTCATATTTCACAAGTCTTGTATTGATTACATTGTTTGCATTAAAACATGACAAAACAAATGTTTGAACGTTTGTAATTGTATATAGTATTTGTTCTGTTGTATTGAGGGATAACTACTCATCAGGTTCATTTGGTAGATTCAATTTTAGATCAAAATTAATGAAATGTACACTACTAGTTTAAATTCGGTTTTCAGTTTAATCAGAAGAAACAACCACAAAGTTAGATGATACAACTAATTTTTATTTCATCCAAATTATCTTAATTTTCGTAACATGTTTTAGAAATGTATATGTGACGTCACTTTGGTCGTTGCATTGGCTATAGCTTACAGGACTGATATTTTGTAATGTATTCGTTTTTTTATTCTATAGCTAATCACCACTTCAGTTTAATCGTGTATATATATTATATAGTCATTTTATAGAATTATATTATATTTGATACGCTTCCATCAGTTTTAGTTTGAAACCCGGATTTGGGTTACAATCATTATCGATTAATGAATTTTGAACAGCGGTATACTACTGTAGCAATTATTGACATGAGAATGAAAATCTTTTTTGAATTAACACAAATCTTTGACATTGAAAACACAGTTACGTGAAACTTGTCTGTTGAAGCATCAAATACAAAGATAAATATACTTTCCAAGGTACTCGTTAACATTGAACAATATCACAAAAAATGTATAACAAAACTGTTATATTTTCTATAGTAAGGGTTCATCAAAAGAAGAAAAACAGAAACAAGAACATGGAGACATATACAGATGTTCTTATTGTGGGTAAGTTCTAACAGACAATCAACTCGTCCTTTCGATTCTAGTCTATACATACAAAATAATAGAATACATTATTTATTCAATCCACAATTTTCTACACAAAAAAAGGTATGTGCCAAGTCAGAAATATGACAGATGCTTTATATCTATTTGATGTGTTCAAAGTTTTCATTGATAAGGGAAATTCTGTTGTGAATTTTCCTTTGAGTTCGGTATTTTTGTTTAAGTGACCAATAATTAAATTGAATAGGATCCTCAACACAATAGACGATAAGATATCGTATGAGCTATAACTGTAGTAATTTCATTCTTGATATCGTCACAACATAGTTTATCCATCTCCTTGAATATAATACGTTATTTCAGTGACTATTTGCAAAACAAAGTAGAAAAATAACTTATTATCGCAGTTGTTTCCGTTCAATTTCTAGCACTGGTTTGCTACGTCTGTTGGTTAATTGTAAATTAACAATCGAGTGCACCATCAGCTGCAACAGTCGGTTCATGTATATTGACATACAGTCAATTTCTTATTTTGTTGTTCGGAAATTCAGACATTTATCTACATGGCTGAATGCCCGCAAAACAACCCCAACCCTGAAATATATGAAACTATAAAATAACTTCACAGTAGACATTAGATGCAATTTGGTTTAAATAAATTTCGAACATATATCTCATCAATCAATTAAGAGGGTTTCAGTCTTTTTGGGTTAAAGTTAAAAATTGGAAAGAAAATAAATGCGCGTTGTCAATGGACAATATATGAAATGTTGTTATATTGTGTGGTGTTGCAATCACTCTTATAGTATTAGTAATCATGTTTTTTTTTCATTTGCCAAAAAAAAAAAAAAATTGAATCACATAATACATATAGTTTGAAGACAGAAGTAAATCAAGGACATTTTAAGATAAGACATAGAGTAGCATGCATATTTCAAAATCTGTTTTTTTTTTTAAATGCATTATGTCATTTTAATGTCAGTCTTTGTCAACTAATTGGATCTATTTTTGTTCAAGGCGAGAAGAAACTATATCTTCCTTTAAAATGTAAGTGTTTACTTTATATTTCTATAATCATATACGGATAGAAAAGTTGAAAAAATATAAGAAGATGTGGTATGAATGGCAATGAAACAACTCTTCATAAAAGCCGTTATAATTTAAAAAAAAGACATGAAACACATGCCTCACTTAAACATGTGCATTTTTATATTTACAGAGTTCAATGTTGCAGTAATATATATGTTGTGACATTCAGTTTGTTGTGTACATGCATCTATTACTGTACCTGATTCACATGATTACTGTTATGTTTTCAGTTTTTATAGAAATTAAAATGCACATTAAGTTTACCGGTGATAAAATTTCCATAATACATTTCGATTATCCAAATCTAGAAAATAAAACTTGATCCGTAATACGCATTTGCACATGATAAGACTTCATTTAATATGTGTTTGCATCGGGATTTGACTTTCATCTAGTCATGTTAGCTTTTTTTTGCCCTACGTGTAAACAGTTGTTCCTTTTTTCATTATTTATCCCTCGCCTGGACTTCTTATCAAAACTGTGTAAAACTATTACACACTCTTACTCACATGATGTACATTACACATTTTTGAATTATGCAGTCCTTTATTATAATTAAGGTTTTTCCTTTTTCAAAAGGGAAATACCTTATGTATTTCTTCTGTTTATTATTATTAAGGTCTTTCCTTTTTCAAAAAAGGGAAAGACCTTACTATATTTCTCCTGTTTATTATCAAGGTCTTTTTAAAAAACTTTGACGAAGTTATCAGCCTTAACCGTAAGACGTGTCGCTTTCATGTTCACACTTTGTGTCGGTGTCATAAATACCTATCTGGAACTCAACCTGTGAGCCGAAATATTTTGTCGGTTCGGAGTAATCCCTCCGAAACCCAAAAACCTTGTTATATTTCCAACACATTAACCGTAAAAGGTAAAAAAGACGAAGGGTGAATTTTGTTCGGGGCCAGACCCTGGTTCTTCGTTACATTCGGATCGAAAAGATTCAACGACTCATTGTTAGGGTTATGTCCCTATTAAAATTAACTACCAAAATTGAGAACCCGTAAGTCGTAGACACCTATGATCTTCACCATGCATCATCAATTCATGTGACTTTAAAAAAACATATTGTATGTTGACCTTGAACTTTGACATAACACCTTGTTATCAGAACAATTCAGCAACTTTAATACTTTCAGAAGTGTTGAATAGTGATAATGATTGGGTCATTGATGTGCAACTTTTTTTACATTTTAATCGAAGATATTTGACCTTTCTGTAAGGGGCATAACTCTTGTTTTAGCTTTCTGAAAAGGCAAAATCAGCTTTTACCATATGACCAAAGGTCCTAACCTAACGTGGGGTCTTCAGCAAGGACATTTGGGACTGAAGACCTTGAGACAGGTCAAAAGGTCATGTCCCAATTAGCAAATTATGTGTTTTTGATCTAATTTACAGGATTTCAGTGTGTTTTAAAGCTTTTTAAGGTTGACCTTGGCCTTTGACCTTACAACTTTTGTAGGCGATATCTCAAAAACGATTGTACTTGCAGAAATAGTAAATAGTGAAAAACATTAAGGTGGATGAGGCACAACTCTGTTTTACATTTGACCGACGAGTTTGACCTTTTTGTAAGGGGCATAACACCTGTCTTAGGTTTCTGAAAGGACAATACTAGCTTTTACGCTTTAACTATATAACCAAATGTCAAAGGATCTTTTGCAATGACATTGTAGAGCAGTGACCTTTACGAAGGTCACAAGTTCAAAGATCAAGGTCATCAAATTATGTGGTTTTGACACTATTTAAAGAGTTGTATGTGTGTTTGAATTCAAACAAACGAATCAAAAATCAACCAACCAACCAAGCAATCAGTGTATGAATGTTTCCGTCTCCTGTGTTTAATATGGGGTTCGAGATCTCTTTTTTTTCTTTTTCGCTTGTATTAGGAGACCCTATCCAACGTGTTTAAACAACCAACCAACCAACCAATAAATCAATCAATCAATCAATTAGTTCATGGATGTTTCCGTCTCATGTGTTTAATATGTAGTCCGGGAACTCTTTTATTTCTTTTTCGCTTGTTTCAAGATACCCTATTCAATGTGTTTAACCAATCAATCAATCAATCAATCAATCAATCAATCAATCAATAAAAAAATCAATCAATCAATCAATATATATATCAATCAATCAATGTATGTTTCCGTTACATGTTTTTAACACGGTGTCCAAGTTCTCATTTGTTTGTTTTTTTTCGCTTTTTTTAAATGACCCTATCCAACGTATATAACCAACCAATCGACCAACCAACCAATCAATCAATCAATCAGTTCATGTTTCCGTCTCATGTGTTTAATCTGGCGTCAAAGATATCATTTGTTTCGAGAGACTTGGGGCTTTTTATAGTTTACTATGCGGTATAAGCTTTAATTGCTCATTGTTGAAGGCCGTACAGTGACCTTTAGTTGTTAATGTTTGTGTCATTTTGGTCTTTTGTGGATAGTTGTATCATTGGCAATCATACCACATCTTCTTTTTTATATGTTTCTGTTTTCTGTGTTTAATACGGGGTCCAAGGTCTCATTTGTTTGTTTTGCCTGTTTTAATTTGACCCTATCTAACGTGTTAAATAGACCAACCAACCAACCAACCAACCAACCAACCAACCAATCAATCAATCAATCAAGCAATCAATCAATTAATAAAACAATCAAGCAATCAATAAATTAATCAATCAATATATGCATGTTTCCGTTTCATGTATTTAATAGGGGTTCCAAGGTCTCATTTTTTTTTCCTGTTTCACGGGACCCTTTCCTACGTGTTTAATTGATCAACCAACCAACCAATCGATAAATCAATCAATCAAGCAGCAAACCAATTAATTTATTAAGCAACCAATCAATCATTGTATGCATGCTTCCGTTGTGTGTGTGCAATACGGGGTCCAAGTTCTCATTTTTTTTTTGGCTTGTTTCAAAAGACATTATCTCAATTGTTTAAGTTATAAACGAACCAATTATAACACCTAAATTACACATGCACCGTCTGTTTCCGGGATCCCCATAACGATAACTGCTCTGAATAATTTAAATACTTTTTGTCAATCTAAAATGCATCGATGATGTTTAAAAACTTATGTCATTTTTTTTTCAGGCGGTAAGTAGCAAGATCAAGTTTAATAGAGAGAAGTATTAATTACTTGAATTTCAATGCATTATCTGGATTAACGGTAACAGATACAAATAATTTCCCGATCAAGATTACAATCCTCAAATTAACTCACCAGATGGTACTCAGTATCAAATTGAAGTAAATATGGGCATCATTTTGAACACGTGTTCGTCAGACATACATAAAAGTAAAAAAAAAACTATGATGTCTTCAGTCTATGGTTGAATTATTATTTCTCTACACGACAGACATGTTGATTTTACAGCAATCAAATAACGCAAATGATTATTTATACCACACCAACATTACTCTTCCAAAAGAAAAACTAATTTTGATTAATTGTCCTATAACAATTATTAGTTTTTTTCGCAATATATTACATACAATGTAGCAATACATTAAATCATGAAATTCGTAAATAATGGTTGTAAACTTAATATATTATATATTTTTTTTAGTCCGTAAGTAGCAAGTTCAAGTTTAATTTAGAGACGTATTTGTTACTTAAACTGCAATGCAAATTCAGACATTATGTATGCAGCTAACTAATGAAATAATTTTCCATCAAAGATAAAACTCCTGTTTATTCACTTATACATGTTATACATGTTATATATCGGCCGTTGGACAAGAGAAAAACGAACTGAAAATCGACACTATATTGAAGCATAACACATGTCTTTGTTAAGCATACATCATATTCATAATGTTAAAGTTTATAATTGAATATTGCTGTTCGCTCCTCGAAACATATATTGCTGTTCTAGTCGACAAGGCATCACCACTAACTAAATTAAAAAAAACATCATACATTTATTCTTATTGTATATAGACATGATAGAACTAGTTGGAAATTTATTAAAAACATTTTGAAATCATATTTACGCACTAACACTACTTATTCAATATAAGTTTCAATTCTGAAAAAAAATGTTGTATGCAGCTTTTATGTCGAAAACTAAACATGTTTTCAATTCATGACTAAGCAATACATTACATGATGAAAATCATACAAAGATGCTACACAAATAATGTTATAATCGGTTTTTTTTAACAGTCCGTAAGTAGCAACTTTAAGTTTGCTTTAGAGAAGTATTTATTACGTAAAATGCAATAAAATACCTGAAATTATGGTTAAATAAAGAAATTGTTTACCTTTTGATATTATAATTCTACATATTTACTGATCAAACATTAAACACGAGCAAAAACGAACTAAAAGTTAACACAGTATTTGAAACATAGGTCAAGCATACATAAAATCAAAAACTATACTGTTCAAAGTCTATAATTGAATCTGTTTTTGGTTTTTTTACACGACACAGATGTTGCTGTCTAAACCGCCAAGGCAACATGCATGATTGATTCCCTTTGTTCACAAAGTATTGGCATACAATTTATTTAAGACATTTTTAAGTGCCTATGTGAAATTTTAAAATTGTTGGTTTGTACATGGAACGACAAATAAATGTGACGTAGAAAAATTTCTGACGTTAGACACGCAAATCAATGATTGTGTTTGTAGAAATATGTTTTTATGTTCTGTTAAATTGTTCCTTTTAAAATTGCTACACGATTATGACCGTTGTTGCAATATTTTGACTATTTTATTTATTGTGTATGTTTAGTTAACGCATCATTGTACATATAACGCAATTTGATGAGACTGTCATTAAAGTGAGAGTGTTAGCGCTATAGAACCATGTTTTATCCACCATTTTCTATATTTGAAAGTGCCTGTACCAAGTCAGGAATATGATAGTTCTTGCCCATTCGTTTTTTATGCGTTTTGTATTTTGATTTCGCTATATCAATATGGGCTTTCCGAATTGATTTTCCTCTAAGTTCAATATGTTTGTGATTTTACTTTTGAATGGTGCACATAACATATGTTTTGCTATTGTTGACATAACAATACATTAAATGTTGACGTTTGTCAGTATTGTCAAACCACTAATTTTATAATTCCTTTTTTTTCAGTTTGTAAGTAGCAAGTACAACGTTGATTAAGAGAAGTATTTATTACTTAAACTGCAACACCATTAGAATTTCCCCTTTAAAGGATAGAGTCCTACTTATTAACTCATCTCCCGTTTTGACAACCATCAATCGAACTAAAAGATTGACACCATATCTTTTAACACAATAGCATTAATAGATCCACGGAAGATTTAATTCTGATAAAAAGTTCTAGGAAGCTTTAAAAAGAACATTGAATACCTGTTTCTTTTTTTTTTCAATTCATGATATGGATATCCACAACATTATAAAATTCATTAGAGAAATATGTGTTACCTTCAAAGATTACTATCCTACTTAAAAAATCATCGGCCATTGACCAAGAGAAAAATAAATTGAAAAATGACGACAAGTTTAAACCATAGTGCATGTCTTTCTCCAATATGAATAAGAACAGTATTTTCAATGTCTCAAGTATACGGTTAAAAATGGTATTTCACTACACGACATGTATGTTGCTGTTTCAGTAGTTAAACTAAGTGATTCTTTCATCAAAACATCATGTTTGTTTTATTTTACATAGAAATAAGTTGAAACGTATTACATATAATTCCGAATCTTTATCACACATCAACAAAACTTTGCAATATAAAAATCAATTAACTAATCGGTTATATATGGTTTGGTTTATTCTTATTGTTGACACAGAAATACATTACATGATGAAGTTTATTAATATTGTCAACATAGTAATGTTATAAGATTTCAATAAAAAAAACTCAGAAAATTCAATTTTGATAGTCTGCTCTATATGGCGTGAATGTTGCAAATAACATATTTTTGCAATAGCTGACATAGAAATAGATTGAATGATGATGTTCATTAGTATGGTCAAACCATTAATGTTATAATGTATTTTTTCAGTTAATAAGTAGCAAGTACAAATTTGATTTAGAAAATTTATGAAATTACACTCAAATAGAAAGACATTAGCGAGATTATAATATAAACATACTACTTTTTGTCAAGCATGCATGGGATCACAAATTATAATATCTTAAGTCTATGGTTGAGCATCATAATGTTTTACATACTGGGAAGAAAATTTAAAATAGAAATCTAGGAACCACACAAATACTAATACATATAAATTGATAATGAAATAGAAAATACGCTTCTTGCAAACAACTCCATCAACTGTATTACTTACAAAATATACAATATTCTTAAGTTCAACATTGTTTATTCCAGACCAGATGTCCTCTCAAAAAGTAAAATCACCAATCGAAATACATCCTGTCCCGCAATCAGGAAAGCAAATATTATTCTGACTTGGATCTAAGATGAAATATGTATTTTCCTCTAAACATAAACAAATTTTTTTGCAAAATATAAAACGCACTTTTTTCATTGCATTTAGACATATCATAACACGACGAAAATGTACGAATTCCACTTTTTCACCTACATCGCTAGGTTCATATAAGATTGATAAAACTTGTTGTGGAATTATCACCATCAACGCCAAAAGAAACTTCCTATGATTTCACTTATTCCAAACAAAATCTGTGTGTCCTATCCCTTAGAAAAAAACACTTTTGAGATTTTATCTAACTTTTAGATAACAACAGACCAAACATGGGCTTATCTCCCAATTTAAAGAGTATATTTGCAAGTAATTCTTGTTCATTTTTAACTAATTTCTTTTGATTTGTAGCGGCTATGACTGCATCAGGTGCAGAGGGTAAGTGCTCAAAATATTTAGATTAAATAGTTTGTATTATCATTTTTTAAGATGTAATCGTTCGTTTGTGAAAAGCTATTAAATACATAGTAAACCATTTTTAAAAACTAATATTCTTACAAGATTCCTCAATAAAACGATATCAAGTACTGTATATAGAAGATAACTTCAATTTGTAATTCATTATCACACTGAGAATCAGATGTTTGAAACATACATTACCATGACTTTTCCAATAGAATTGCGGGATTACGTTTCCGTAGTAATAGGCATCTTTTGACAAGTAATTCATTCCCGTCGTTGAATTAAAAAAGTATTACATGTGATTCCTTATAACCAAACGTACATGTATGATAAGAATTACAGAACGCTGGTCTAACATTTTTTCAACTGAAAATATACACTAAATCTAACAGCTCTGCTTTACTATTTTTTTTATAAATACAATAGAGAAAAACTATCCTAGAGCTGATGCAAAGGAGAGAGCACACATAAATAATCATATGCATTCATAACAAGAAACACAACTATGTGCAGATTCATATTCAGTTATTGATACTTTCGGTCCTACGTCATTTGTAACACTTGTATGTTGCCATATAATATATGCTGGCGGTATGGGCTTTGCTCATTGTTGAAGGCCGTACGGTGACCTATAGTTGTTAATGTTTGTTTCAATTTGGTCTTTTGTGGATAGTTGTTTCATTAGCAATCATACCTTATCTTCTTTTTTTATATGAAACAGCGTTTGACACCTTGCACTATATGTATTGGATATGCACTGATTCATGACAGACCGGAGACATAATTAATCATATTAGTTGTAATTGGCTTAAAACTAGTGTTTTGAAAGGCTTACTGCATTTAATTATAATATGTTTTTTGCGATACCGTTAAAACTTATGACCATAAATTTGTGTTGTTGTATCAAAAAGCATTATGATTGGTATTCATAATTTCAATTTTTAGAATAAAGATATTACTTCGGTTAGGACTTTAATCTTAAATTATACGGCATTTGCTGATGAAAATACCTTACTGTGGCTGAACAAAAAAAGATGTTCAATCATGATTTTCGGTATCTTTCAAATAGCCAACGAATAACTTTTAGTATTTAAAATTATCTAAATTATGGGAAGAAAAAGTAACGTTACTTTTGTTTTCTTTTGTCGAAATATCGAAAATCAAAACGAAATACAAGTTTGTAGAGTGTCTTTTTTTTCTAATTGAACAGAGTATTGGATTTGCTTATTCGTCTGGTATAACGCAAATAATATTGGTTAAATATAATGATATGAGCACGGAATGAACTACTCTTTAGTGTACTGGCATTTTGATGTTTATCGAGTTATATTTCTTCTCGAAAGTGTATGTACCTGTTCTCCACAAAGCGGGCAAACAGTTTCCGTTTGTCTTGTTAAATAATTTTTCACATTTCACAATGATTTCCAGAAGTATTTTCTGATAGTTTATAAACAGGATGTAATGCAACGAATATGTCTAAACTATCCCCAACCCCCACATTCTGCACATACTTATGTGGTATGCATTTATGTTAAATAAGAAAACAATTTAGATTTGTACAACGTAATTCTATTTTATAGAACAAGCATATTTATGTATTACAGAGAGATGTGGTTTTCCAAAAGAGTCTAATGAAATCAAGGCAGCAGTACACTACACTACATTTCTCCAATATAATTAACACGTTTTCAAAGATTTTTTTGACAAGTGATTACTTGATGGAAAAATTCTCATTCAAATGACAGTAAAGTGTAAATTTATAATTGTATGCAAAATATAATAGCTTATTTGTATTCGTTTAGTTTGTTGATTACATTTGATTTTGTCAATCTATTCAATATAACTTGGAATTGATATTGCTGTTATATTGTTTTGTTTGCGTCTTTGCATGTAATGCTATATATAAACACAGTTTCCTAATAACTCGTATGTTTATATTTTGATTAAGAGTTTGATTTGTTTCATTATTTATTATAAACAATTGACAAGTGAAATCGACGTTTCGTGCTTAAAAGTACCAGGAGTTGTCCTCCATATATAAAATGAACGTGCATACAACATATATATTTATCTTTCTTTGTTTCATTCGCTATTTGAACATAAACATTGAACAGTTATATGATTACGTATTAGTTCAATAAAAAAATGTTCGTGGTATGTTGATGGTCTGATAATTTATAAAACCCCTTAAATGCAGCTTTAATGCAGAACAGCTGAATGCTTGAATGCTAGGAAGATTCGACTCTGCAGGGTTTTTGTATTAATATTGAAGTTGTGATTTTGGTCAGGGTTATTTATATCAAACTTTGCTGTTTTAGGATATTATTAAACTTTGTTATAACCTAGCATTCATTTTGGGGAATTAGCGATTAGTGTTATTGTTATTTTAAAATAACATTTTGCATCTGCAGCGGCATCAATTCTGTCTTCCAGACTTAATAATATATCAAAAAATGTTCTTAGTTGACTTTGTTATAATACAGTTACTGTAGATTGGAGTGCGGATGACATCACTTTGTCTAGTTTACATTTTGTTCTCATGCTGTGTGTGCTGTTACACTGATGTAACAGTACGATGCTAGGTTAGGATTAAGCGCTCACATATATGTTAAATTCCACAACGGACACTTTCTGTATGCACTTGTCCCACGTCAGGAGTATGAACTTCAATTTGTGTCGATGTATCACGTGTAACACATTTGTTATATTTGTAGCTTGTTAATTTACAAATGCATGAAATAATGCAGTTATTTTTTCGTTTGATTTTTTTTTTCAATTTTAATATGGTGGCCCTTTGTAGATTACTATACGATATGTTGAAGGCTGTACAGTTTCTTATATATAATTTCTTACATCCTTTGCATTAAACATGTTAAACTCTGGTTGATAATTGGTTCATTGGCAGTCACACCGCGAAAGCGGGATCTTAGATTTAAATGAAAACTCTTATAAAATATGCAGTGTTTAACTAGAAATCTTGCTAGGATTAAAGGAAAGCTATAAGGAAAGTAATTTTCACATTTCCTGATCGGTGTGAGCAAAATGTTTCTCATCACTAGTGGACAATCTGTTCCCTGAAAATGATTGGTCGAAATGTACTTGTGACGTTTTCTGGGCTTCCTCTGCATTTTACTGTTGTGGCGTCATTAGAAAGGCGATCATGTCTGATGACGACACATCAACAATACACAACTTTCTTCAAACTCTTAGAAAGGAAGGATACAACTCATTAGAAAAACAGATTCCACCACTATAATTCGTGTATTACAATATTTCTCCAGTCTCAGCAGTTTAATTTTAATTCTTTAGAAGGCTCTGCAAGGCTCGTGCTTTAAATATTGAAGTTTGATTGAGTTGAAAATATCGTAATACACTTGTTGTAGTTGTGGAATCTATATATATTAACTATCTCTTTCCAGGAATGAGAAAGGCAGACGCAGCTACACAACTTTCGGGAAATTCCAATATAGAAAGCAAACAAACTGACGAAGGTATTTCAACAGCGTAATGTCACTGTTCGATGCCACTGCTAGAGACATTTCGTTCACGAGTGTATCAACAGTCCAGTAGGTGTTGACATGACTAACTATTATGTGGTCAATTTTATAAATTTCTTATTACAAAACTTTGAATTTTTCGAAAAACTAGGGATTTGTTTATCCAAGCAGAAATTACATGTGCCTAAGATGTATTTGGCACATGTGTGTGGAATTTTGAATATTTTTTGCTCATCAACTTTGTACTTGTTTGGCTTTATAACTATTTTGATCTGAGCGTCACTGATGAGTCTTATGTAGACGAAACACCTGTTTGACGTATCAACTTATAATCCTGGTACCTTTGATGAGTAATAATTATCAACGCTAGGAATAAATAAAAAACTGCGGAAGTCAGAACGGGCGAAAATAAACGTAACACATACATGTTTCAAACTCATAATGTCAGTGTTATTAGTTAAAACACATGATGATTTTGTTTAATAACTCAAGCATCCATGTCCCCAGGTGCAAAATAAAGGTAAATATTCGAATGTTTAAAAAAACAAAATGACAGTCTGCGTTATGTCATGATTATCATATGCTATTTGAATACACAGGGAGTATTTAGACGAATGGAATAAGATCAGCATGCCAAAGAACCAGAACTGCCACAAACATTAAAATAAAAAAATCGTAATAAGATATCACTGTTTTAAATATTTCAGTCTACGTGTGAGATAAGTCTGAAAAAATACATTATGTTAATCACTATATATTGACACGCTAAAGTATATGACCGATCTACTAGTTTACCGTGTTCATATAAATAGTGCGCTTGGTTACACTAATAGTATTCGTCAAGTCATAACCTAATGGATGTATAGTTATGTGTCAATTGATGTGTATTCAATGTATAATAAAACTTTCAACATGTATGTCACCGTTATTTAAAATCATCTAGTCATTTAACTCGTCTAATGGGTAAACATGAATACAGACCGGATTGGCTATACCAGGTGCAGGATTTTCTCGATGCGTTGAATACCCATTGGCCATCGACTGTTGACAGGCCATTAGTCGAGTGGATGTATCTTTGACATATTCCCCTTCCATTCTCAATGTTATGCCCCTGCTATATTCACTTACAATATTTAAGATAACCTTAGCGATGCTTCAGAGACGAAGTAATAGTTGTTGTTTGTAAAATCGTCTTTAACCCTTGCATAATGATATATGATATCTTTTGTCTTGTAAAAAAAACCAGAATCAATCATCACTGAGCGTGATGTGTCGCTAGTTATAAAACCAAGTTAAATCAACCATTTGTTACGTAAGAAACATGACATGTGTTTCCCAGTCGTTAATGTATTTATCTGTTGATTTTTCATTTGATTACGAATTTTCCGTTTTGAATTTTCATATTAGTACGATTCATTTTTTTTTTAATTATTTTACCTTTTGCTGATGTTTAAAGCAACGACAGTTAACTGCATATTACGATATGGATAGCATGTCAAATGTAGCTGACTCATGTGTGTTTGTAATCAACATATACCACATCAAATGACGTAATCATGCTCCAGTTATCGGTGCTGCTATTGTTATTTTTGTTACTGTAGTTGTGATACTAGAGTGCCGTCGTAGACGACGAAGACCCTACCTACAATAGCACGACCTTTGAAGAACCAGATAAACGTGTATTAGCAATATCTTATATATATGTGACACAACAGAAAGAGATAACTACAAACATGTACAACCCGAATTCAGACTTTTTGGATCCGTATCATGGATTAAAATCCTCTGGAAGAAATCCAACATATATTTACAGCGATCTTATGCGTAAACATGGAGATGTTATAATAGTGTCAAGAAATGAAAATATGGTTATCGATAACGATACAATTGCTCAATCATCAAACGATGAGAGTGGATTGCCAGCGTTTTCAAATCCAGTCAGATATTGAGTCGTCAATACCATGATGCGTGATTAAGACAAGCAGACACATAAGGTAAAAATGATACAAATAAAGGTTAAACGTCTTATTCGGTAGCTCTCATTCGTGAAAAGGAACGGGATTGTAGTTACGATATAAGGACCATATCCGACATCATCCATATAACAGATATGCCATAACGGTCAACCAACTCGTGATGGCGTCCATTAAATTTACGAAGTGAGGATTTCAGCTTCCCAATACTTCGGTATAAGTCTATGGAAGAAGCGATTCGAAAAAAAAAAACTGTTCTTATACAACAAGCGATATTGTCTTAAACTGAGATTCATATCAACACAGGAATAAATCTACTACTAAAGGGGCACAGATAGTGTCCATAGAAATGCCTAGTACCTGACGATACACTTTATCAACGAAATGTCCATAAATGTTATCAAGCAGAAAATTTAAAGCTTCAATCAAATCCTCACTTCATACGTTCCTGTTCATATTACACATTTCTAATTGCTGCCAACGTCAAAGTGAACATAAGTTTTTTCAATGTGTTGTAGTAAACAAGTCGTATCCTTATATAGTATCAATTGTACAATGGTATCACATTCTACTCGAGACGATCCCTTCGTAAATTTTACGGACGCCATCACGAGTTGGTTGAACGTTATACAATGTAGCAAAACTATTTCAAAAATGATATCGGATATGTTTTTTCACGTCATAACTACAATTCCCTTCCCTTTCATAAATTTGACTTATCGAATTAGACTATTTACCGAGTTTGTTATCACATAAGCAACACAACGGGTGCCACATGTGGAGCTATATCTGCTTACTCTTCCGGAGCACCTAATATCACCACTAGTTGTTGGTGGGGTTTATGTTGCTTTTTCTTTAGTTTTCTATGTTGTGTCATCTGTTGTATTGTTTGTCTGTTTGTCTTTTTAATTTTTAGCCATAGCGTTATCAATTTATTTTCGATTAATGAATTTGACTGTCCCTCTGGTATCTTTCGTCCCTCTTTTCAAAGCCAATACTATAGAAATAACCGTCGGGTTCAGTGCTCTGTTTTACTCAGTGCAATTGTAAATGTCTGTCGTTCATTTTTTTGTGAATGTTCAATTATATACAATAAAGTTTGTTTCGGCTATTTTTTAAAAAGGATCATAAAAGTATGATCACAAAATCAAATTTATTTCATATTAGACATATAATATTTACAATTACATTCAAGCAAGACAACAAATCGATTCCTTGCGTTTGGGTCATTCCAGTGTCTTTGGTGTTACAGCTTGTGTTCATATTCTCCGGATTTTTTCTCTTTTCATTTAGGTGTTTTATGTTAATTCAATTGTACGGCGGCTTACAATTTCTTGAATGACATTCATATCTTTGTCATTTTGGCGGATGTTTGCAAGTTCTTGAATCAAATTAATTTCAGTCTTACCTGAATGGCGGTTTACAGTGTCTGGTACCACATTCATTTCTATCTCATCTGTACGCCGTTTTTCATTCTCTTGCATCAATTTAACTTCTTTGTCACCTGTACGGTGGTTTCGATTGTCATGATTCACATTCATTTCTATCCCATTTATACGGCGATTTCAAGTTTAATGCATCACATCCATGCCTTTCTCCTCTGTTCGACGTTTCCCAGTTTCTTGAAACACATTGCTTGCTATCTCATCTGTACGATGGTTTCTCTTGTCTTGAATCAAATGTATTTCTATCTCATTTGTTCGGTGGTTTCCAGTTTCTAGTTTACGTGTACGAATTTCATTTATGTGTCAAGTGAAGACGACGTCTTCCAGTTTCTTGTATCGTAATCCTTGTTTTTGCTATCTGTACGGCTGTTTTCAGTTTCTTGTATTGAATCCATGTGTAGCTCATTTGAACGGCGGTTTCCGTTTTTTTGTATCAAATCCATTTCTATCTCATTTTTACGGCGTTTTTTTTCTTTGTCTTGCCTGTCTCATCTGTTCTAGTTTAATTCCTTTTCGTGAACATCGAACTGATTTCTCAGCTTTGTTGACACGATAATATAGATGATGAAGTAAGACAGACACCCTATGATTGTAAATAGTTTAATACCTTCCATGAGATAGATAAACTTGTATAATCTAGAAACGCTCCTTCTTGTATCAGTATTGAACATATCTGTATTAGAACGCAGCATTCTAGCCATAATTTGTTCAAAGTCTTTTTAGAAAACCACGTCTTGTTTGTACAATTTGGCTCCATAAACATTAACTAGATAGTCAAATATGTAATTGTAACACCACCATTTGTACAAAAATACTTCTGGAACTTCTGTGATGAGAAATACCACTAGAACTATGGTTACCATTATAACTGATCTTCTTTCCTGTCGTCTCTGTTCCGTCATCTGACCCCGGAATTTGTTAGTTAGCAATTTGTACAGGATAAACACTGTAGACATCAGCATGCCAAGACAGCAACATGTGACTAGAACGGTCTGAATTATCAAACAAAATACAGATGAGTATTCTACTAGCGCATTTAAATGATCAAAATGCTTACTTTATATCTACTTCCACCCATACCTTCTTCTTTCCAAACGTTACAATGTCGTGGAAAGCTGATGGTAAAAGAAAAAAGGAAGCATCCGACACAACAAATCACAGCTTTATTTTTGGTCATTTGAGTTCTTGTCCAGATTGGAGACCTGATGGCTATGATTTTCTGTATCCTCAGACATGTTGTGATCACATAGGATATTGTGTGGCGTGTAAAGGTAGCTAAAGACATATGATAAGCCATAGAACAGTATGGATATCGTAACATTTTAACACATCGACCATCGACTTTACCACACATACCTTCATATTGAGAATTGAACAATAATTGAAGTCCATAGGAATAAAACGCTGTCAGAAAATCAGCTACGGCTAAACCCTGCATTAGTACTGTTGCTGGGGAACGTAAGTTTTTCCGACATAATATCAAAAAAATCAAAAGGTTAAATAACATAGAGACATATGAAATGACTGATACGGCGGTGAAAACTTTAAGTAAATGGTTGTCTATGTTATATATATATCCCAGTGACAATGAAGGTAAAAACAATTTCATATTCGTTATTGTTTATGTAAAAAAGACACATGTAGTCGGATGTCTTATCTGACGTTACAAAAATCGAATGCTTTCATTAATTTATAATAAATTCAATAACAGCTATTTCTAAACATGTTAATGACAATATTACAATAGTTGACCTTTAAATACGACAGAGCACGTGTAAATCATTTTCATTTCGCGCAAATATTTCATAATGTATAACCTATGAAGGGTGTGATACCCTTTAGAATAATTTATTTTGCTGAACCTTCATAAAGTTTACCAGAAGTTTACTTGACCATAAACCCGTAGTGTATGTAAACAAACAGTACATGTATGTCAATCTTCTAGTATTAAAAACAAAAAAAATGTGGCATAATCTATGCTTCTATTATTCTTAAGGTTGCATTTTTGTAAATATAGACAATGTTTTTTCCTATAGAACATCTTTTTACGACTAAAACGGTGCCACTTTTACTTTGAAGTTTCGTCAAATATCGGGTTCTGCGGTATATGTTATGGATATATCATATATTTTGGATATATTTTAGGGTGTAAATTATAACATTGCTGTTTGTTGAAAGATCCCGCTTTAACCTCTCAAGAACGAAGGTCGAGACAGGTTGCAGGGGGGTTTCAACGTAATCATTTTTACCTTATCATCTTTTCATGTTTAAAAGTTTATGCTATATATATTGGTGAATGTTTAATTCAAAAATAATTTCGACAAGAATCAGCTATATCACCTTTTTCGGGCCTTACACACAAATATCCGCCTACTTTCTTAAATTATCTCGGGAATTTAAAACCGCGGATATATCAGTTAGATCTGCATTTTAGACACCGAAAGAAGCACAATAACATAGGTGGTGGATAACATTAAATATCTAGGCGAAAACATGAGGAAGGATTATATTTTCTGGATATGGACACCAGATAAATCACAGATTATCTAGTATTTAAAGTCTGGTGATATTACATTTCTTGTTATTAACAATTAAGGTTTACTACTACTTCTGTAGCCATGTGAATTACAAAATTTTTAAACTGTCCTAGTCTCAAAACAGCAAAGATAATGAATATAAGAGATGGGTCATATATTTCAATCAGCCGATATTTTCAGGTAATATAGGTTATATATATTTTTTAAACTATTCGTTTGTTTGTTTTGAGCGGTATGTTTTGTATATTTTAAAATATAAGACGACGGAGTTTGTGTAGATGGGTTTGTCGATTCCCATTCTTACCGTTCATTTAAATTGGTTGCTACAAATCAGGCAGTTTAGCTTAGTGGCCCCGCACTGAGTCTGTTGTTCTTTTTTTAAAACAATCAAGAGACGAACGCAAGGTCTTCATATCTTTCCTTTTCATTTCGAAGACCATATCAAACAAAACCATGGTATTATTGGGAAAATTATACCATGGATAGCTATGCTACAATTTTCAGTTATTGGGATTTATACTCAAACAAAAAAATATAAACGAAAAAAATAAGCATTATCCTTGAACTTGACGCTCCGCTTCATACATGACTTGATGTTATTGGGGCATGATTTTAAAATTTTGTGGCATCTATTTATTTATTTACACTGTTTGTCTTTTCATCAATTATTGACAAAAGTCTTGTTACTTTTGTGTCGACTTGTGCGTATAAGATGATCCCTTGGTATCTTGAAAACGTTGTCAGTTTTGTGACGACTTCTCCGTATTGGTGTCCCTCTGGTATCTTCAAAGTGTTTATTATTGACAAAAGCTTTGTTCGTTTTGTGTCGACTTGTGAGTATTGGATGTCCCCTTGTTATCTTGAAAAAGTTGTCAGTTTTGTGTCGACTTCTGCGTACTAGTGTCCCTCTGGTATCTTCAAAGTGTTTATTATTGACAAAGCTTTGTTAGTTTTGTGTCAACTTGTGAGTATTAGATGACCCCTTAGTATCTAGAAAACGTTGTCAGTTTTGTGTCGACTTCTCCGTATTGGTGTCCCTCTTGTATCTTCAAAGTGTTTATTATTGACAAAGCTTTGTTAGTTTTGTGTCAACTTGTGAGTATTAGATGACCCCTTAGTATCTTGAAAACGTTGTCAGTTTTGTGTCGACTTCTCCGTATTGGTGTCCCTCTTGTATCTTCAAAGTGTTTATAATGGACAAAAGCTTTGTTAGTTTTGTGTCGACTTGTGAGCATTAGATGTCCCCTTGGTATCTTGAAAACGTTGTAAGTGTTGTGTCGACTTCTTCGTATTGGTGTCCCCCTGGTATCTTCAAAGTGTTTATTATTGACAAAAGCGTTGTTAGTTTTGTATCGACGTACGAGTATAAGATGTTCCCTTGATATCTTTATAGCGTTGTCAGTTGAGTATAAGCAAACCCCATGGGGGTCAGTTTTGTATGGGATTATAATCATGAGTATTGGATCTTCCCTTGGGACAAATGTATATCCACAATGTTGTGAGTTTTGTGTCGACATTCCAACATGATTATTTGTTGTATCATGATTCTTTTAAAAGAGGAACGAAAGATACCAAAGGGACAGTCAAACTCATAAATCTAAAACAAACTGACAACGCCATGGCTAAAAATGAAAAAGACAAACAGAAAAACAATAGTACACATGACACAACATAGAAAACTAAAGAATAAACAACACATACCCCACCAAATTGAAAGTGTATTTTCTATGAGCATTATAGCGGATGTGTAAGTTGATCAGTTTGGGTTAATATAACGAGCTGTATTCTAATTGAAAATGATGATAAATGTCATGGTCAACAGGGGCTGTGGTATGATTGTTAATGAGAATATTATCCACCGGAAACTAAATAACATGGATATCTGATATAAAAACAAGGAGATGTTACATGATTGCTAAAAAAACTATTCACCAGAGAATACAACTATCATATATAAACTATGATCAAGATAACACAGATTTAACACTGAAAAGTATAGTAGTTATGGTATAGTTGACAATTATACAAAAATCCAGCAGCAAAAAAGGATTTGTTGTATGATTGTCAAAGATAAACTAATCACCAGTGACACAATGACAAAGATGTACAATATGATAATAAGGAGACAACAATCCATCATTTTGCCAAGCACATCCATGGAAAGCATCTTTACGACTTTCAACAATACACAAAACCCACTCAGCATAATTACGAAATGCAAAATATTTTAGACGATAAAACACACGTTCTGCTGTTTACATAGCAATACACGAAAAATAAATATGACAGACAAGGAAACAATGACAACTAGTCTCCTTACTTTTGATAGTAACACACAGTTAGGAGTGAATTTAAACATGTTTGTCGTTTATAAACTCTTGCCTAACATATGACAGCATGGTAACATAGCAATATAAAAGCAAATTACGAAAATCAATTGGGAATTGCTTGACAGATTTCCCAAATAATACACACAACAAAATTAAAATGATACAAACAAATCACAAACAAACTAGTTTTCATCTTATTCTATGCTTCAAACGAATATAAAGCAATTATAAAGTAAAACTCAACACGTTATTTGGTTATCAGTTCGCCAAGACAGGTCAGAAAGCGTATTTTATTATAAACAAACAAAAATGTCAAATCTGGTGTCATCGAGCGCTGCCATCACATATAAACACAATCTACAATAGAAAACTGTTCTATAAGTTTAAGAACAAAATCTTTGAAATAATACATACATGTATCTTATCAACTATTTTCTACATTACATACTATTAACATTCCTATGAAGTCTTAAAAAAGGGATGGGTGGGTGGGAAACGAACCTTTACTGTCGGATAGGCTAACCTCGAATACCAAATCTAGACTTTCTTATTATAATGTAAGCGCTAAAATTCTAGCATGAAAATATCATGATTGATTTAACTTAAACCGGTAATAATTTACTGATTGTCCAATGAAATTAAACATAAACATGTTTTGATTAAAACACACGTTCTAAAAGTAAACAAATACACGTGTTCCTGAGTAACCTTTATAAATACATATATGTTCATACAAACATAATATGTATTTTACAAAACTTAGGATATATATTATCATATATCAGCTCAGTCGGCTTCTTGTCTTTACTACACCAAAAATAAATTGACGACATTTAATTTTACGAAATATAAAAAAAAAAATAATTGTAAAACCTGTCTTTCAGGTAGATCACAAGTATATATTTTTGGAGACAGAATTTTTTTATAATTTGCAAAAATGAAGATTTTACTATGGTCTTTTCAAAAATGTAATAAAAAGTATGGGTCACCTTGCTATTTTTGCAAGCTATGAGTTGTTGAAAATTGCCAAAATTTGGTTAGTTTGTTCATGAAAAACACATTTGTGTGCGTAAAAAAAGATCTATGAGATAGAATTTTAAAATAAAATGTGAGAAGAAAGGTTTCATAATATGTTTTTAGAAAATAAAGAGAAAACATGGTGTCACCGAACTTATTTTCTTGCTACAAGTAAAAATAAATAAATTCCCTATTAGCCCAGTATAAATTTTGTACTAAAAGAGTTATCTCCCCTTAAATGGCTCATTTGAAAAAAATGATTTTTTAACCCCAAAAATTCTTATTTGTTTAAATATTTTGTATAATACAATTTATTAAAAAGTTGTCTTTAAATAGAAAAAAAAACATTCTAACCATTGAATTGCAAATCTGTCTCCAAATTTGCAGATCTAGGCAAATAACTAGACCGATTTTGTACTGTTATTGTACAATCCAAGATGGCGGTATACCATGAATCTACCTTAGGTTATTTAAACAGAAAACAAGTTAACTTGCCTTTCAGAACTGTGTATTGTAGAATGTTGTAAAAGTTAATACCAATAACATTTGTATGTTTATAGATTTATTGATTTTTGTGTAACGACACTTTCAGCATGCATGTGTCAGTTGTTATCTAATACTTCATTTGGATGTGTGATCGCGTTTGGTTTTGTTGCACTTCAGTGTTTCTGATGTTCATAGTTATCAAAAGTACCAGGATTATAATTTCATACGCCAGACGCGCGTTTCGTCTACATAAGACTCATCAGTGACGCTCAGATCAAAATAGTTAAAAAGCCAAACAAATACAAAGTTAAAGAGCATTGAGGACCCAAAATTCCAAAAAGTTGTGCCAAATACGGCTGAGGTAATCTACTCCTGGGGTAAGAAAATCCTTAGTTTTTCGAAAAATTCAATGTTTTGTAAACAGAAAATTTATAAAAATGACCATATAATTGATATTCATGTCAACACCGAAGTGCTGACTACTGGCCCCCCTGTTTTTGTGTGTAACTCAGATTTATTTTTTTCTCAATGAATGAATAATGAACAGCGGTATAAAAATGTTGCCTTTATTCAGCTTTATTAAGCGTCTTTACGTTATGAATGATTGTTGCGAAGCTCGTAACCTAGGATTATAAAGGTCAAAAATGTTTAGTTGTCAAATAGTAAAATGATGTGAAATGTAGGTCAAATGGCATGTGAGAGTTTTTCTGAACCAAGTATACGCATTGATGAAGTTACTTTGGACTTAATGTTAACACCGTTGATGAATATGTTACAAGTCACCCATGAGTGACATGTACTTTCAGAGATGTATCAGTTTATGACATTTTATTAGTATTTGATAAAACTTACAAGTATTAAAAAATGGACGAATTATAAAAAACTGCAATTAATTGTTGTAACACATGGTTTTTATTTTCACTGTCATTATTTATTTTTTGCCTCAGACTTGCGACCACAGAGAAAAAAATATCAAATCGATCATATTTTGTTTCTGTTAATAAGCGAATCGGTTGAATTAAGATTGATTTTGTTTGAAATTGACATGGCTGATCGAATTTTTATGATGAACGCTTTGTTCGTAAAATTATTTATGTTTAATGTGTTAGAATATTGACAATAATCAAATCGATCATATATTTTTTCTGTTGATAAGCGAATCGGTTGAATTAAGATTGAATTTGTTTGAAATTGACATGGCTGATCAGATTTCTATGATGAACGCTCTGTTTGTAAAATTATTTATGTTTAATGTGTTAGAATATGGACAATGGTTACAGTATTTATAGTTTCTGTGAATTATTTAATTTATCAGCAAAACACAAGTGGTTTGATAAATGTAAATGCATGTGATGCTTTATTTGAATTTCAAATATTATATATCACAGATCATTACTTGATAGATATACATAGTCAGAGAAGGTCTTTCTAGTTGAAGACTTGAGAGGGCTATTATCGAACCTTGATTAAAGACAATGCATATACATATTAACCAAGGACTATTGCTACTTTATAAACTCCTGCAAGTGTCTGCTGAGCATTGTACAGCAACAACTTTCCGGATAAATCCAGATAAACGAAATTTTCAGTTGCGTGGATTTACTTATCGCAAATTTGAAAATATATCACCGAGGGCATGTTTCCAAAAATGTATCCGGCGAACACGATGCCATTCTTACAACTATAACAGAGCTTCTCTTAAATGTGAAATTAATATGAAACCAAGAGAATACTCTGAAAGCAATTTTCAGACTCAGAGCGGTTACATCTACGTTGAGATTCAACATTACAGAGGGGTGAGTTTTAAATTAAAATCAATGAACGTATAATGAATGCCATGCAATAAATCAATTTCACTTGTTTTAATTTATAACCACACAAACAAATTCGAACGACTTCAACTGATTAGATATTCAACGAATAATTCATTAAAAGTATATGTTGCTAAAATTAAGTGTTTTTACTACTAACATTAATTAAAATGAGATGAGAGAAAAGTTTCAACCAGACTAAATACAATTATCATACATGTTATTGATACACTATTAGGTCATCACGAATATGAAATTCATGTTTAATAAATTCGACAAAAATGCAAAAGATCGGACGTGACAAAAGTAGCACAATTTTACAGATTTATTTATTTTGTTTAGTTCATTTTTTTGTAGACGACAATGTTTTTGAAAAGTTATCAGAAAACAAATTAAAATTATGATTTGGCTATATTATTACCAGCATCTAATTCTTGTTTAACTATAAAATACCGATAATTATAATCAGAATTACCATAAAAGTACTTCAAATTAGTTTGAATAGTTCCTTTTCCAAAATCACGCATATTAAGGGAAACATTTTGACTTTGTTGCAATAACAACATTCAGTTGGACAGCCGATTTAATGGATTCTAAGATCAAGACATTGGTAATAAAAGGTCAGAGTTTACGATGTTTTGATAAACGTGCATGCCTCGTTGTTTTTGAACTCGTATCGTCTTATTTGTACCCGTTCATTAATGAAAACAAATGTTTTTATTTCTAGTTAAATAAGCTTCCTTATTCTTTATAATTATAGTTTTTCTGAAAATTTGCGTGGGTCAACGGAAAATCATTAATAAATAGGTATGGTAACGTGTTGTGGGGAATTACATATGAAGTAAAACCATTTTTTGGTTCTTATATAAGTCTGTCAGTTTTCCAATTATTTATACGAAATGGTGTCGGTATATTCCTTGCGAAGCGGATACCTCGGTAGACGCATCGTATAATATTGCAAGTTTTCACCAGTAAATTCGAGTTAAATTAATGAGTGTAGTTATATTTCGACACTTTCTTGAATAACTTTTTAATGTTGTTTGTTCCTCTACTGTTCATGCTGTTGTAACATTAAAATAGCCATACACTGGTTGAGTATGACATTTTTGTCAAGTACTGACAATTTTTTTGAAAACTTCCAACAAAGAAATGTATAGATTCAACCTTAGATTACTGTAACACATGCATTAGTCTCGGATTCAACTGACTTTTCTTTTGAAACGTTGACTTATTGAATATTCTCTAACACCCTTTTGGTAGATAGAAGGATACAAGAGGAGTTTATCAGCCAGTTTACGTTACAGACATCACATATGAAGACATTTCCTTATTTTCAGGCAAATGAGAAAAAAAGAGAAATACTAGTCTTACTACATGTACAAGAGACTATAAGACATAATAGTATAATTAAGGAAAAAACAGACACATAAAAAAAAAATACATGACTAAGCAACTTCACTACATGTAAAGTGTTCCCTTACTAATCGTTAGAAGGAGCAGCTGTTTACTTAGAAAAAAATGATGTTAAAAGAATTTGGCCCAATAAATCAGCATGTTAGACACGATATTATGTTGAATTGCTTTCTGTCCTATTTGCTTCAACCTATAATAAGTATTAAAATTAATCCATAGGGTGGGAATCAAATCCATGTTTCTTCGTTTACTCTATTGTTCTGTATGTACATACATTGTACATGTATATGACATATACCAAATGTAAAAAATGCTGTAATGTAAATTTTGTAATTTGTAAACATCATTACAGCCTCATTTTTAAGAACCTAGTAAAGCAAGTCTCCGGACCTAGCTAGACCTGTTTCTTAGGCAATTTGTCTTATGTTACTGTTGAAGTATAACATGATAATGGTTATTGTTGAGTTTTTATAACAACAAGGTGCAATTTAGGTCAACAAACATAAAAAAAAACGACCCATCAGATTTATAAACACGATTTTTTGCAACAGTTTAATACACTTGTTAACCTAATAAATTCTATACAAATACATTTGCTGTTATGACTTGTGTATTCATGGCAATATAATGAAGATAACAGTGATTTTTTACCGTAAATTTTGAATACACAACATTCCCGAGGCGTCCCTTCAAAACAAATGGCTTCTTTGTAACGATGACTGGAAACGTAACGCCACATTATAACAATCAATCTAATTGGCTAAGCTAACCAATACAATACATATTTATTATACAAATTAGTGATTAGAAACGCAATTGTGTCAGCTTTCAAATTGATGGAAAAATTTACACATTATAATCAGAATAAAAGGACATTGCGCACATTGCCAGCGTAGCATGAATAACCAGTCATGTACACATATATATTTCCATTTGTTCAACAATGTTCAATACACTAACTTTTCTATGTTTTATGTGAATTGATGTTTTAATTTACTACAGAACGGGAAATTGTTCTCAAAGATGCCGTAGAAAATAATGTAGTCGGCGCTGTTTGTGGGCGTAAACATACGGGTACTTTTTGTGTCGATATATTGTACTTTATCTGTCAGATACGGGCGTTTGTCGTTCAACTGATTTATGTGTGTATATATCCTAGTTCATTATATATTTGTGTCTGGTTATGCCTTGTTTGTGGACATATCGGTTATCATGTGTGCACAATTTCTATGTTGAATGGTTAGTCATTACAGAGAGTTGTTATGTTAAAAAATGTTCATTTTGTTTAGGTACATAGTTTTGTGCATTGGCACCTGGCTTAGTTTTACCTAACATAGGTTACATCTCTGTGATAGGTTATAACTTATCATAATAATATAACAAGCACCTACTTACATTTTCTCTTTTTATAAATCAAAGATACCAGTTTATTTTCTGATAAGTTAGTTGCGTTTTACTTTTACAAAAGGCAACAATCAGTTTAGTTCAAAAGAGAGAGGGAGTATGGTTTTGTTCTAAAATAAATTGATTGTAGGCGTCGAAAAACAACAAATATAAAAAAAAAATATGACTAAGAAACAAAAATTACGACTCCTCCGGTTTTGAAGTTTACTATTTGCTCTTTTATTCTCATCAGTACCGTTCCAACCAAAATAAGAAGTTGTTGACTATAAACCATCCTAATGAACAACGAGAACAAATTGATCAAAATGCATTCCAATGAAGAGTGTAAACATGTTGCCCGTAAACCATTTTAATAATCAGTGAGAACAAATTGACCTAAAGACATTCTAATGAAGAGTGTTAACATGTTGCCCTTAAACCATTCTAATGAACAGTGAAAACAAATTGACCTAAATTCATTCTAATGAAGAGTAATAACATGTTGCCCGTAAACCATCATAACGAACAACGAGAACAAATTGACCAAAATTCATTCCAATGAAGAGTAATAACATGTTGCCCGTAAACCATTATAATGAACAGTGAGAACAAATTGACCAAAATTCATTCCAATGAAGTAATAACATTTTGCCCGTAAACCATTATAATGAACAGTGAGAACAAATTTACCTAAAGTCATTCCAAGGAAGAGTAAAAACATGTTGCCCGTAAACCATTCTAATAATCACTGAGAACAAATTGACCTTAAGTCATTCTAATGAAGAGTGTTAACATGTTGCCCGTAAACCATTATAATGAACAGTGAGAACAAATTGACCTAAAGTCATTCCAATGAAGAGTGTAAACATGTTGCCCGTAAACCATTCTAATGAACAGTGATAAAAAATTGACCTAAAGTCATTCCAAGGAAGAGTAATAACATGTTGCCCGTAAACCATTCTAATAATCACTGAGAACAAATGGACCTTAAGTCATTCTAATGAAGAGTGTTAACATGTTGCCCTTAAACCATTATAATGAACAGTGAACACAAATTGACCTAAAGTCATTCAAATGAAGAGTGTTAACATGTTGCCCAAACCATTCTAATGAACAGTGAGAACAAATTGACCTAAAGTCATTCCAATGAAGAGTGTAAACATGTTGCCCGTAAACCATCCTAATGAACAACGAGAACAACTTGACCAACATTCATTCCAATGAAGAGTAATAACATGTTGCCCGTAAACCATTCTAATGAACAGTGAGAAAAAAATGACCAAAATTCATTCCAATGAAGAGTAATAACATGTTGCCCTTAAACCATTCTAATGAACAGTGAAAACAAATTGACCTAAAGTCATTCTAATGAAGAGTAATAACATGTTGCCTGTAAACCATCATAACGAACAACGAGAACAAATTGACCAAAATTCATTCCAATGAAGAGTAATAACATGTTGCCCGTAAACCATTCTAATGAACAGTGAGAAAAAATTGACCAAAATTCATTCCAATGAAGAGTAATAACATGTTGCCCGTAAACCATTCTAATGAACAGTGAGAACAAATTGACCAAAATTCATTCCAATGAAGAGTAATAACATGTTGCCCGTAAACCATTCTTATAATCAGTGAGAACAAATTGACCTAAAGTCATTCCAATGAAGAGTAATAACATGTTGCCCTTAAACCATTCTAATGAACAACGAGAACAAATTGACCTTAAGTCATTCCAATGAAGAGTGTAAACATGTTGCCCGTAAACCATTCTAATGAACAGTGAGAACAAATTGACCTAAAGTCATTCAAATGAAGAGTGTAAACATGTTGCCCGTAATACATTCTAATGAACAGTGAGAACAAATTGACAAAAATTCATTCCAATGAAGAGTGTAAACATGATGCCCGTAAACCATTCTAATAATCAGTGTGAACAAATTGACCTAAAGTCATTCTAATGAAGAGTGTTAACATGTTGCCCTTAAACCATTATAATGAACAGTGAAAACAAATTGACCTAAAGTCATTCTAATGAAGAGTAATAACATGTTGCCCGTAAACCATCATAACGAACAACGAGAACCAATTGACCAAAATTCATTCCAATGAAGAGTACTAACATGTTGCCCGTAAACCATTCTAATGAACAGTGAGAACAAATTGATCAAAATTCATTCCAATGAAGAGTAATAACATGTTGCCCGTAAACCATTCTAATGAACAGTGAGAACAAATTGACCAAAATTCATTCCAATGAAGAGTAATAACATGTTGCCCGTAAACCATTCTTATAATCAGTGAGAACAAATTGACCTAAAGTCATTCCAATGAAGAGTGTTAACATGTTGCCCTTAAACCATTATAATGAACAGTGAAAACAAATTGACCTAAAGTCATTCTAATGAAGAGTAATAACATGTTGCCCGTAAACCATCATAACGAACAACGAGAACAAATTGACCAAAATTCATTCCAATGAAGAGTAATAACATGTTGCCCGTAAACCATTCTAATGAACAGTGAGAACAAATTGATCAAAATTCATTCCAATGAAGAGTAATAACATGTTGCCCGTAAACCACTCTAATAAACAGTGAGAACAAATTGACCTAAAGTCATTCCAATGAAGAGTGTAAACATGTTGCCCGTAAACCATTCCAATGAACAGTGAGAACAAATTGACCAAAATTCATTCCAATGAAGAGTGTTAACATGTTGCCCTTTAACAATTCTAATGAACAGTGAACACAAATTGACCTAAAGTCATTCTAATGAAGAGTGTTAACATGTTGCCCTTAAACCATTATAATGAACAGTGAGAACAAATTGACCTAAAGTCATTCCAATGAAGAGTGTAAACATGTTGCCCGTAAACCATTCTAATGAACAGTGATAAAAAATTGACCTAAAGTCATTACAATGAAGAGTGTTAACATGTTGCCCAAACCATTCTAATGAACAGTGAGAACAAATTGACCTAAAGTAATTCCAAGGAGAGTGATAACATGTTGGCCGTAAACCATTCTAATAATCACTGAGAACAAATTGACCTTAAGTCATTCTAATGAAGAGTGTTAACATGTTGCCCTTAAACCATTATAATGAACAGTGAACACAAATTGACCTAAAGTCATTCAAATGAAGAGTGTTAACATGTTGCCCAAACCATTCTAATGAACAGTGAGAACAAATTGACCTATAGTCATTCCAATGAAGAGTGTTAACATGTTGCCCGTAAACCATCCTAATGAACAACGAGCACAAATTGACCAAAATTCATTCCAATGAAGAGTGTAAACATGTTGCCCGTAAACCATTCTAATAATCAGTGAGAACAAATTGACCTAAAGTCATTCTAATGAAGAGTGTTAACATGTTGCCCTTAAACCATTCTAATGAACAGTGAAAACAAATTGACCTAAAGTCATTCTAATGAAGAGTAATAACATGTTGCCCGTAAACCATCCTAACGAACAACGAGAACAAATTGACCAAAATTCATTCAAATGAAGAGTAATAACATGTTGCCCGTAAACCATCTGAATGAACAGTGAGAACAAATTGACCAAAATTCATTCCAATGAAGAGTAATAACATGTTGCCCGTAAACCATTCTAATAATCACTTAGAACAAATTGAACTAAAGTCATTCTAATGAAGAGTGTCAACATGTTGCCCTTAAACCATTCTAATGAACAGTGAACACAAATTGACCTAAAGTCATTCAAATGAAGAGTGTTAACATGTTGCCCAAACCATTCTAATGAACAGTGAGAACAAATTGACCTTAAGTCATTCCAATGAAGAGTGTAAACATGTTGCCCGTAAACCATCCTAATGAACAACGAGAACAAATTGACCAAAATTCATTCCAATGGAGAGTGTAAACATGTTGCCCGTAAACCATTCTAATAATCAGTGTGAACAAATTGACCTAAAGTCATTCTAATGAAGAGTGTTAATATGTTGCCCTTAAACCATTCTAATGAACAGTGAGAACAAATTGACCTTAAGTCATTCCAATGAAGAGTGTAAACATGTTGCCCGTAAACCATTCTAATGAACAGTGAGAACAAATTGACCAAAATTCATTCCAATGAAGAGTAATAACATGTTGCCCGTAAACCATTCTTATAATCAGTGAGAACAATTTGACCTAAAGTCATTCCAATGAAGAGTAATAACATGTTGCCCTTAAACCATTCTAATGAACAGTGAAAACAAATTGACCTAAAGTCATTCCAATGAAGAGTAATAACATGTTGCCCGTAAACCATTCTAATGAACAGTGAGAAAAAATTGACCAAAATTCATTCCAATGAAGAGTAATAACATGTTGCCCGTAAACCATCCTAATGAACAGTGAGAAAAAATTGACCAAAATTCATTCCAATGAAGAGTAATAACATGTTGCCCTTAAACCATTCTAATGAACAGTGAAAACAAATTGACCTAAAGTCATTCTAATGAAGAGTAATAACATGTTGCCTGTAAACCATCATAACGAACAACGAGAACAAATTGACCAAAATTCATTCCAATAAAGAGTAATAACATGTTGCCCGTAAACCATTCTAATGAACAGTGAGAAAAAATTGACCAAAATTCATTCCAATGAAGAGTAATAACATGTTGCCCGTAAACCATTCTAATGAACAGTGAGAACAAATTGACCAAAATTCATTCCAATGAAGAGTAATAACATGTTGCCCGTAAACCATTCTTATAATCAGTGAGAACAAATTGACCTAAAGTCATTCCAATGAAGAGTAATAACATGTTGCCCTTAAACCATTCTAATGAACAGTGAGAACAAATTGACCAAAAGTCATGCTAATGAAGGGTGACAACAAGTTGCCCGTAAGCCATTCAAACAAAGAATATGTAAACCACTTATAAGAAATATACTGTACAAAGTAATGACATCATTTTTTTTGGCTATTACCTTGTGTATTTAATAGGTATACAATTATAAATTTTAGGATCCGCTTTTCGACCCGTGTATAGACAATCCATGTAAAGGAGGTGAAGTATGTGAATTCCTAAAGAATCAAGACACGATTTGTGTATCAGACGGTAGGTATAAAACATTACTGACGATAGCATTACAATACAGTGAAAACTGTATAAACCGGCCGGCTACGGGACTATGTAAAAAGACCGGTTTGGACAGTGAGTCGGTTTATTCAGGTTTCCGTTTTGACCGGAAGTTAATGACTTGTGACGTCTGATATTTTGCGTTCAAAGGTTCTCTCTGATTGTAAATTATATCTGATAAATTAAAATACTTCGAATCACTTCGTTTTTCATTGTTTGCATTTGTATCATAATGCTCGCGTTGTTTATATGGTAAGACGAGAGTTTCGATTTACTCCCATGATCAATAATTTGAAATGTTGGAATGGCCGATTAAAAAGCCAGAATATTATCCAACGCAATTTCATAACTTTCGAAACGTTGTCGTACAGTGCACAATATACATTGATTGTTGTCATCCGGGTGTTTCATTATCAAGGTCATTTGTTTAGGGGTTCACAACAGGGAACCCAGGATGTCGAAATCACGATATGAATTTCTTACTCCGCGATTTTAATTTGCTTATCCAAGTTATCCGAGATACATTCGGTGTGTCTTTTTGTTTAATTGACACGTTTATAAGGTTTGAATAAAAAAAAAACACAACTCACTACTGTACGAGTGTAGGTTCCAGTTTGACACCTGACTAATTGATTATCAAATATGTTTTGATTGCATATCGATCATTGAAATTAATTAGACCAACTGGTTTTGACAGGTAATAATTAATGTAATTAAGAGTATTGGGACTTCATATTTAGACCGGAATTCGAAATACACAGGGTCCGGTTTACAAAGAGTATTTTAACAAAGACTTTGAATGGAAAACAAATACATATGCATTCATATTTTAGTGTATACGTACTGTCTAAACACGACGGGTGCCACATGTGGAACAGAATCTGCTTACCCTTCCGTAGAACCTGAGATCAACACAACTTTGGTTGGGTTTGTGTTGCCTATATGTTGCCTATATCTCAGTTGACACGATGTTTAAGATCCTGTATTTCGTATCGATGTTTGCTTTGTAGATAGTTGAGGTATTTAAGACTCTTAAGGTGGTACCTAACACTATAGGGAGATAACTCTGTAAAATCAGCAGAAAGTTTTAATGACGTTGTGTTCATAAGGGAATATTAAGCTTCTCAATGATCAAAATAAGTGTTTGTCAAACTGCTATATAACCAGTGTATTTTTTCTGATAAAACGGTTGGTTCAAATTTTTTGATTTTTTTATATTTTTGTCAAAAGGGCAAAGGAAATACTTTGTCAAAGTTTTAATAAAATTAAACGAGCCAAATTATTTTTAGTTAAAGTGTTAGTTACCACTTTAAAGAGAGTTAAAAAAACCTGTAAGAGTAAGAGTCACACATTCAACATGTTTAAGAACGCCAGCATGAGTGTGTTACTTTATGACGTTGTGCATGTTATTAAGAATATAAATGGCGACTGTACTCTTAGTAATTGTTGTTTACATCTTCTGCAACGTTAAACAGTTGCACTTTTTACATGTTTTACACATATGACATTATGAAATTTAATTATTCATTTAAAAAGTGGACACCGTTTAGAAAACTGATTACGTAGATTTTTGGCATTTCACACTTTCTTTTTTCATAATCTTAATTTAGGCAAATGTTTAACATATTTGTTACTTTCCACGATTGTTTATTATTAATATATCGTCTTGCATGAACAATATTCCTTCATGAAGCTCCTTTAAATCTTACCATATAAGTCGCGTAAAAACAATCGATAGCAAAACTGATTTGCGCAACGAAATAAGATATAATCGACTAGCTTTCAATTGATTATTTTTTGAATTGCTGTTGACGAATAATATCCATGTTATTAAGCAAAGTAGGCAAATCTATATTTGTATTTTAAATGTTATTTCAGCTTATTGGGCGGAGCCTACGTTTGATTTGCATAATGACAGTCTTTTTGAAGATGTGTGAGATAAGGATGATTGTCGTTAAAATTATTATTGGTTTTTAATCATTTATCAATGTCACCAAACGGAAATGCAAAATAACTGATTATATTCTATAGGAAGATTAACTGGACATGTCGTCGATGATATTATCTTAAAGCAACTGTCAATAGGTAGACTTGTATTAAGTAAGCGAACCGGTTAAACCCCACCTAGTAAAGTGAAATAAATCAAGTTATACTACCGACATCTGCATTATGTGTCTTTCAAAAAGCGTGTAATTTTCAGATGTTGGAGTGAAAACTTTCAAGGGAATTATCAATTTTAAAACTTAACATAAGTTTGAGTCTTTAAAAAGTCATTTAGGAGTAGTTTTTACATGCCTTGACATGACTGCATTCGTATAAAACAATTTATCTAACATTTATGTTTCGGTAACTAGTTTTCGAAAATAAACAACATCCAAACGCTTAGGTGTGTTTAAAGTACAGGAACAACTCCTAGATTTTGTTGAAGTAATGTTTCATGTTTATTTATGTTTTAAACGATTTGTTTTGATAATTATATTTTCATAAAATAATAAAATTGAAGTGCATGAGTATTATTAACGTCTAGGATAAGTGTGAGATTTCTCTGTTGATGGGAATAAACAAAATTTAGCTGAATTTGTATTATTTAAATTAATGAAAAGGCAAGCTAGTGTGTGTTTGAAATGATATTGTTGAAATGGATTTATAGCATGAAAAATGTGTGTCACTGATTTTACGTTGACTTGGACTGCGAATTGGAAATAATATATTTGTGAAATCACATTCTACAAGATGACATATTTTGTAAGTACGTTATACTCTATAACCTTTCATTCTAATTATAGTATCTTTGAAATGCATTTTATAGCGGACTATGCGGTATGGGCTTTGCTCATTGTTGACAGCCGTACGGTGACATATAGTTGTTAATGTCTGTGTAATTTTGGTTTCTTTTGGACAGTTATCTCATTCGCAATCATACCACATCTTCTCTTTTTTTATAGCTATTACTTGCAACTGCCACATGTACATGTTCCAGACTCGTGTCGCTGAAAGAGGTCTCCTTTCAAGTTTGAAAATAGGTATAAGATATATACATGCTCTCAGTCTGACTTGCATTTTGAACAAACGAGTGAAAGTCCAGCGCCATGTAGAACAAAATAGTTTCAACATTCATTTATCATTATCATGATCTTGACCTGCATGGATATATGCATTTAACTTGCAACTGTACGGTTAAACAAACCGGTTATTGATGGCTGCACGAAAATCTTTAACCTCAGACAAAACATGAAATTAACTGTTCAGGAAAAACGAAGTCCATCTAGTAGTAAAATACGGAAAAATGAAAATAAATATATGCAAAATTTTCCCCTGGATACTGTGTTTTGGACATAAAGAAGCCAATGTCCCAATTTCCCGAAATTCCATTATGTTTGACAACGATTTTGATGTAAAACAAAACTTTAACCACAGACTGAACCTAAATGCTGAATTAGTCGGCGTGAATGCTGACGACGGAACCTTTATTTTTTACCAATTAATTAAATGAAATTGCGCCATATTTACCTGTGAATATTTTTTTACCTATAGCAAAAGAAAAGCAAATGATATGTTGTCAGAGCTACCTTAAAAAAATAATCAATCCAGAGCTCTTCAAAATTGAAGAAGAAAATTAAGAAAAGAAAGATTTAAAATATGTGCGTCAGTAAATGTATATAGAGAGAAGAAAACTTCACCGGCTCAACTTAAATTCCAGCAGAATTTCACTGAATAGTGGATGCTATTGGTGTTGTTACAAACAAAGATGATGACTTTGTATTGTGTAACGATCCAGAAAGCGGGATCATTTTATTAGGATGCGAAGCTAATTTAAAATTTAAAATTTCTGTGTACAATTTCAGAGGAAGTTTTTGCTGGTATCTATAACATTTGTCCAAAATATTTCAAACAACTTTATACTATACATGCATGGCTTCAAGATAGGACATTATATATGTGTCTATGCTCAACTACAAATACCAGCCTTTAGTTCAATGATGTACAGAGACATTTTAAGGTGTAACTGTGTATATATATACAAGTGAACGTTTTAATTCAGCATACTTTTTGTTATTAAAATGACTTTAACTCCGCCAGTCGGTAAACTGCCGATCCCAAGCCCGGATAAAGAAGGAGGGAAGTCAATCATTTAGTTATTTTATATAAATAAAAAAAAAATGGCGCAATAAGTTGATTATTTTATTGGCGCAAATGATACCTATAGTTTTGAAAATTAAGTGGCGCCAAAGAAGTATTGGCGCAATTAAGTTGTGGCGCAAATGAGTTACTTTTTGGCACAAATAGATATCGCCCGAAATAATAGCTTAAACCCTTTCAAACTATTCTAGTAATCTCTCCATGCCGTATGGCATAGGTTATGATTAGCCCTCGGGGAAAAACAGTCAAATGAATGGATAATTATTACAAGTGCGTGTATTCCCGACAAACAATGACAATTACCAAATATGTTCATTGCGTGTAAATGAATGCATTTTGTAAAAACATTAAATCTGTATTTATATAACTGTACAAATCATCCATGCAGAAACATATATACACATGGAAAAAAGTATTGCAACACCTTGATTTTTTTAAAACATGAAGAATTAGTCTCTTATTTTGGATGGAATATGATAAAATATTTGTAAAATGATATTGAAACGTAGTTAATGATAACATTGGCTTTAAATCGAACAAAAAATGTATGAAAAAAAAGGTTTTATCGAACCAAAATTTGTATAACAAAATGAAGTGTTTTTTGTACAAAAAAATGCATTTTACAAGTTTTACTGTAGTCGAACTTTACAATGTCAGACATTTCAAAATTAATCTTTAGAAGATTGTTCACATCATGGTTGGTCGTTATACGCCAAAGAATAATTACTTTGTGCGCAGCTTCCATTCAATACGACGAAAGCAAGCAATCCATGGTAAAAAAAGATATTTAAAGGGCACATATTTATCTTTCGTCTGACAGCACGTATACACCGCAGTTATCGTAAATTATATAAACATATAAAAAAAAAAAAAAAAAACATTATTTTTTTAAGACAAAACAGAGAAAAGAACTGATAAGTGCGGATATTCCATGCGCCTTGCCTCCTTTATGTTTCGATATTTTAGAAATTAATTATTCTTTTATCTATTATAACACGTGAAAACTACACCGGTGAGTTCCATATATGTCTTCAACTTACAGCTGGTCCTGAAAATGCATGAAATATTTGCCACTGGACTTTTAACAACCAACAATCAATCACACTACAACTTAAAGTATATATAGTAGTGAAATACAAAATGAATATTATAATGATAAAATTAGCAAAATAAATAGAATACAAATACACACTACTTTATTTAACTGACACAATTTAAAGGAATACTCTGTAAACTATATAAGTAGAGAAGCGAAAAGTTTCTTTTGAATACTTAACAAACTTCCGAACAGTTCATGTTTTTTTGCTCAATTTAAAAACTTGAAAACCTAAGCATGTATATTAAAAACTGACGATCAGACATCACTATTACTTTTCTACACTGGTTAGAGGTATAGGGGGAGGGTTGAGATCTCACAAACATGTTTAACCCCGCCGCATTTTTGCGCCTGTCCCAAGTCAGGAGCCTCTGGCCTTTGTTAGTCTTGTATTATTTAAATTTTAGTTTCTTGTGTACAATTTGGAAATTAGTATGGCATTCATTATCACTGAACTAGTATATATTTGTTTAGGGGCCAGCTGAAGGACGCCTCCGGGTGCGGGAATTTCTCGCTACATTGAAGACCTGTTGGTGACCTTCTGCTGTTGTGTTTTTTTATTTTGGTCGGGTTGTTGTCTCTTTGACACATTCCCCATTTCCATTCTCAATTTTATACACAAATTCATTAATTCTTTATTAACGTTTAGCCCTACGGCACCGTTCTATTAAGAATGATGATGAGAGTAATTGTAATATATAATAGGCATGCACTTTCTTACGTTACGGATCATTGATTTTGTTACCTGTTGACCCGGTTGATTACTAGCACGTGCCATCGAACTCGACCATTTTAACTAAAATAGATTTTGTTTAAGTTATAGCCATATGTATACTAAGTACAATATACCTATCATATGGATAAGAAAATAAATATTATACGGTGATACTTTAACACTATCCCGACAGAGACTGAATGAATGCAGTATGATGATCAGGTTTCGGGATCCGAGAAGTCTTTTTTCGAATTTCCGGATGTCGGGAATATTTTTTTCCAACTTAAATAGAGTAAATCGCACTAAATTAATAAACATGCAAACAAAAAGCAACAGCTTCAACGGTTAACTAGGACATATATCAACAGAAAACGAATTAAAGCAAATGTCATACATAAAACAAAAATATGCATGTGTTAATTTGCCTCCTGTGCATTTCTGTGGATCCTTAACTTTTTTAGGTTACGTTTAGGATTTTCCGTTACTAATCTTCAAATACGAAAAACATTTTCACCGGTGTTCACAACATTTTAAGGTTTATGGCATACATTCTGGTGTGTAACAATTAACATACGTCCTTGCATTTAATTACCAATATACATTTATATAAACTAACATTTATTAAAAAATAAACAACATATATAGACGAATAATTTATTAGTTCCTCGACAAAACAAGAAAAGAAATAAAGTATCCACAGAAGATTTAATTTTTCTTTTTTAATTAATCAAAATATACTTCAAACAAATCCTAATATAAAAAAAAAAACATATATACAAATTAATCTAAAGTGCATTATCGAGTAGAAGGGGCGCAACTCGTGTTATCAAACCGGTATACTAAACGGATCTAAACAGGGTCTGAACATGTTGAACGTAATTTTGTATCCATGGTCTGTTTTGGTCTGACACGGTCTTAACGGGTCTAAACAACCCGCTAGACGATTCAGTCTTTTCCGTCTTGATACGCCTTAACGAACTGATTTACCTGATGAGGCTATCGATCTGAACGGCGACTAAACGATCTGAAATATCTCTAGCGGTAAATCCAGTCAATCAAGATGTGATCAGACCAAAATGACCGTTTCAGACTGAAATCGTGCTACTAGTGTATGTGGCTTCATTTGCGAGTTTCGGAATACATCACTTATTTTGCGATTTTATTAATGAGACCCCAAACTGTTTGAGGTAAATATAATAAATAATAAATAATAATTTATGTACGAATACTCACGGCAGATAAGAGAGGTTTTATAATATGCAGCTCTTTTTTCACTTTGAATTACAACATACACAGATTCAACCGAAATCGACATGTTTTGCGAAGAATATTGCAATATAGACATATGACAATAACGCTAGTTAGTTTGCTTCAAAATTAATATCTTCACTGTATAGTATTTGTTTTCAAGAAAACAATGCTGAACACGTTTCTTTAGACTATCATACCTTCATCTTCTGTTATACAGTTGATAAAACAATGGACACCAATATCATGCCAATGATAACATTGGTATGTCACATTTTTGAAATGACAGTCCAATAATTTACTTTCAGAACCAGAGCAATTTACGTCATTTAACCAGATGGCGCCCTGTCCAGACCGTATACGTGTTGCAGGCTGCATAATTCCAGAACTGGATAAAATGAAAAACACACAGAAAGAGTGAATACAAGTTACGTTTAAGTTATGAATCTTTCATTACCATAGAACTTCAAAATTTCAGTTCAATTTTGCTGAAAATTTCAACACTTGCTCGTTCAAATTAAAAGCGAAATGTTGTCCATATACATATATACATTTCCGATGTGCTTTAATCAACTTGCAAATAATCCCCCAAGATTGTGAATGGTAAAATAGAAAGGTTGAATAAATGGATGTGCTTGTCATAAACTTGTATAATTCAATATCACGTCAAGAATTATTCGGGTTTTTTTCGAAATGCGGTTACAATGCATTACAAATAATGCATCATTATCAATTTAATCGATATATATTATATACGGGTTTTGTTATGAAAGTATATGTATTCTTAATAATGTTACAAAAGAGTTTATAGAAAACAATTTAACACAATATGTTTGTTTTGTTGCAATATTCATGTCAAATAGTTTAATATTTTTACTATCTAAGTGATTTCTGAATGATTTTAATGTGCTACATGTATTATGTTTAAACGTGATACAAACCAATATCCGAGCTGACTACAGGCTACTTCTGCATCAACATTCCCAAAGTGATGACCACAAAGAGTTCCCCATTCACCTCTATACTTTATTTCCAGGCGTCCTTGATTCTTAGCGTAACCCGCAGTTATACGCAAATCACCTTAAACACAATCAATTGATAACATGCAGCTGTTTGTCTCTGAGAAACTTGTTTTATTCATGAATTAACGAAACCATTTAGGTTTTTCTTCTTCTTAAATTCATATTCAAAGTGAACACTCAACAGTGTTTGTGTAAGAACAACACACATGTTGATAATATGGACATAAAAATAGGATATTTCATTTAAAATAGAAATTAGATACAAGTGTGTAATAAGATTTTACAGAACACTCAATTTCATTAAATCGAATGGGTGCCACGTAGAAACTTGAATATGTTAAATGTTGCACTTTGTAAATACAGATGTGTCTCAAACCACGCCTCTTTTTGAAGGATTTATACTATTCATAGATGAATAATAAGGTTTTAATGTTTGTTCCAAGTTTTGTTCTGTAGGTTATATCTATTAGAATCAAAACTTTTAAGTGTTACGAGTAGATATACATGTGAATTTTGTTAATATAGAAAGCTATGGTTACTGTACAGTCGAGATAGAAGTAGTTAAGAAATTTAGTGTTAGTTTGAACTCTAAGAAGCATATAATGTTGAAAATAGGCCGCACAGCGCTAAATTGTTTACATTTGACAAAACTAGTAGTGCATATGATCTTTGAATTCTAGGATATGATTTTTTTCAAAACTTCATAGTAAAAGTTGAACAAATTCAGCCGTAAAGGGAGTTCCTATGTGAAAATGAATTTTCAATATTTTTAGAAATGCAACCTAATTTGATTTCAGAATACTTAGTTCCTGGGATGTGTTTTAGTTGATTTTTATCTTTTATGCATGATTTTTTATTATTAATTGTTTTGGCGTTTAACTAGTTGTCAGTAATTGCGAGTCCTCTGAAATTCAATCGTAGTTTCTTGTTAATTTTACCTATTGATATTGTTTATGTTTTTATTTTGTTTTATATTTATATGGATCTTGTCTATATACCAGCTTTGATTATTTGAAATATCTACTAATTATCACTTCTTCGTACTACATGTGTATGAAATTCAAGATGTGTTTTCCTTAAATCTGTACAGGGTCGTTTTAGCTAGCTCTATTTGCATAGTCTTAATGTTGATATTTATCCCAATTTGTATTTAGTGTTAAATTATGTATTTATATGACAGAACTTTCTTGGTATTCCTAATTATTTGGAGAATTTTATACACATACGGAGTATATCTCAAACGACAAAGTAATATTTTTCAATTACCCTCACACATTTTCAAAAGCATTTTTTCTTCAAAATGATTTTTTTTCGCAGGGTTAAATATTTCGCGTAGGTGTGTTTGCATGGGCTTTATTTGGACTTGTTTGTTTGCTTTTTGACATTGACTGTTTGTCCCGAATATTGTATTCACTATGTATTTGCATTGCGATATCGCAGATCAAATTTATTCGTTCATAGTCTGTTCATTTTTTAAGTTTTTTGATTAAGTTAAGCCTACCTATTAGTATATTATCGTGTGTTTTTCTATGTTGTGATGTTATGCTATGTTTCAGAATAAAAGGGAGAAGGTTTGGTACCATTATAACCTTTCATTCCGTAGCAAAAGTTTGCACCTGTCCTAAGTCAGAAATCCTATGTACATTAGTTGTCGTTTGTTTATGTAATTTATACGTGTTTCTCATTTTTCTTTTTTTTATATAGATTAAACAGTTGCTTTTCCTGTTTGAATGGTTTAACACTAGTAATTTTATGGCCCGTTATACATGTTATAGCTTGTTGTTTGGTGTGAGCTAATGATCTGTTGTGAAGGCCGTACATTGAGCTATTATGGAATACTTTTATAAATTGTCATTTGGATGGGGAGTTGTCTCATTGTAAATCACACTTCATCTTCCTATAACTATAAACATAGATTTGCGGTTTCGAAGCGGACAAATAGTTATCAAAGGTACCAGGATTATAATTTAGTACGCCAGACGCGCGTTTCGTCTACATAATCCTCATCAGTGACGCTCATATCAAAATATTTATAAAGCCAAACAAGTACGAAGTTGAAGAGCATTGAGGATCCAAAATTCCAAAAAGTTGTGCCAAATACAGCTAAGGTTATCTATTCCTGGGATAAGAAAATCCTTAGTTTTATGAAACATTTAAAGTTTTGTAACCAGTAAATTTATAAAAATGACCACATAATTGATATTCATGTCAACACTGAAGTGCTGACTACTGGGCTGGTGATACCCTCGGGGACGAAACGTCCACCAGCAGTGGCATCGACCCAGTGGTTTAAATAGTTATCAAAGGTACCAGGATTATAAAAATACTTATATAAGTATCAAAATTATTACCAATAATAAAGTAAGAAATGTTTTAAGGAAGAAACCAAAAAATAATCTATTTACAGTAACATTAAGAAAACGTATTCAGTTCATAGTCTTCTCAAATCACTTATTTTGCGATATTATTAAAATGACCCGTAACTCTTTTGAGCTCAATATAATAATGTTTGTACCAATAATCACGGCAGATAAGAGAAGTAATATAATATGCAGCTCTTATTTCACTATGAATTACCACATACACAGATTCAACCGAAATCAAGAATTGTTTGCGAAGAATATTGCAATATAGAAATATGACAATTACGCGAGTTCGTTTACATCAAAATTAATATAAACTAGAACACAATGCGTAACATGTTTGTTTCGACTTTCATACCTTCATCCTCTGTTGTACAGTTGATAAAACAATGCACACCAATATCATGCCAATTATAACATTGTTTTGTCACATTATTGAAATGACAGTCCAATAATTTACTTTCAGAACCAGAACAATTTACGTCATTTAACCATATTGGTCCCTGACCATGTCGTATAAGTGTTGCAGGCTGCATAATTCCAGAACTGCAGAAAATGAAAAACACATAAATAGTGCATAGAAGTTGTTGCGTTTTAGTTATGAATGTTTAATTACAAAAGATTTCAGTTCAATTCAGCTGAACATTCTAACACTTACTCGTACAAAATAAAAGAAAAATGTTGTCCATATACAAATATACATTGCCTACTTGCTCTGATCAATTTGCAAATATCCCTTAAGAATGTAAATGATGAAATACAGATGTATGAAAATTAGGTGTGAATGCCATAAACTTGTTAAATGTAGAGTAACGTGTCGAATTTTTTTTTTTTCGAAATGCGTTGACGATGCATCACAAATTATGCATCAATGAATTTAAATGATATATTTATATTATGTACGGGTTTTATCATGAAAGTATGTTGTTCCTAATAATGTTATGAAAGAGTTTCTAGATACCAATTTAAACAATTTATTTGTATCGTTGCAATATGCATGTCAAATATTTTCGTGTTTATACTATATCAGTGATGCCTAATTGTAATGTGCTATTTTGTTTAAACATGATACAAACCAATATCCGAGCTGTTTACATGCTACTTCTGCATCAACATTTCCAAAGTGATTACCACAAACTGTTCCCCATTCACCTCTATACTTAATTTCTAGGCGTCCTTGATGTCCAGCGTAACCCGCAGTTATACGCAAACCACCTACAGAAACAGTTTTGTTAATAAGATTTAAGGTGTTTGTTTCTGTGAAAATCGTGTCAAGCATTGTGTTTAGATGACTTATATGATCTTATTATAATTATTATTGATAGCTGCTGATGTAAATGTTCTTTTGATTAGATGAGTCTTTTTTACTCCTTAGTTTTGATTGTTATTGTCTCCTGGTAAGTATAGTTTGTTATTATTGATTACATATCTTATGTCTGAATATTCACTGAGAACTGAAGATGACATTTGTATTTTTAATGTATCACTCAGTAATCAAAGAGCTGTTCCGAACCAAACAACAGTTTTAAATCATACTTGATTGAGTGTCATTCTTTAAAAATATAAGTTGAATAGTTTTGTGGCTCTACTTTGAAAGTCCTACATTAGGCAAACTATAACCATCTTTAGAAAGGGGGCAAAATAAACCAGAGGGACAGTCAACATTGTATCAATATTCAAATACTACTTATTTGAAAGCAAAGAATATAAAAGTAAACACTGATAGCTTATCTTTTTTTGTTTATCAAACAAAGGATCTTTTAATTATTTATAATCCCTGAAATTATATTGTAGAATAATTATTGAAATGTTCAGTGATTAATCAAAGTCACTGGTCTTTTTCAAGAATTATACATAATTATTAATAAATTAAATTCGTCACTTTCCCTAAAAAAAACAGGGATTCTACATATCCCCTGATTATACAAATTCGCTGTAATTGCCTTTATAGCATGTAAAGTAAATTTTTAAACATTTTTTTTTATAAATTTGGTACATTTTGGTAGTTCTTTTACAAAATGTAGTTCTTTGTAGGTACTGAGATAAGTGTATTATATATAGATATATTGTAAACAGAAAGAGTGATCCGTAAAATAATATGGCATCACAGGACAAATATCTACGAACACATCACCATCGCCAAAATACAACTTTGTCATAAATCCATCGGTGTCCTTTGTTAAAAATGCAAATTGACCAAGGTGAGCGACACAGTCTCGGTTAGAACCTCTAGTTAGATTTCCTTTTTTTTTCCGTTTGGAAAATGTTTCCGATAAAAAAAAAATTATATTTCATGTTTTGAGTTTGGATATGTGTGTGGCTTTATTTTTTACAACACATTTAATGAAAAACCCAACCAGATAAATTTGGCATATGAAGGATGCTGTAATTTGCGGTAAAAATAATTATCGAGTATGTAATAATCTATAAAACACTTTCAACATTAAATTTAAGCATTTAAAGCGAATAATTGCGTTATCTGGTATTAAAAATTATATAATGGGCTGATGTTCGTCATTATTTTCCATCTGTTATTCTCTGACTCACTTGTGTTCTGTATAGCGTTCGACTACGTCACATAGTTACCCGTTTTATGCTGACGCTTTTGGGGTTCTTATTGGGGATATACACGTCTTTTATACCCCGCCATTTTTCTGAATATATACTAACATCTGTTCAATAGCAAACCTCAAAACATTTGTAATCCGTTATTTACACTATTGATTAGATAATACATAGTTTAAATAAAACAGGTCCTACGTATAGCTGTATTTGTGTTAGTAGATGACATATTTGGACGTTCTGATATCAAAGGAATCGAGAGTTAATTTGCCCTTAAGTTCATTTTTGGAAAAAAATGTGGTTGAACTATCACGCTTTCGGACACAAGGGATGCTCAAAATGTTATTGGAGGAATGTTGAATTTTTAGCACTAATCAGGATTATATCTACAATGTAGTGTTGACATGATAGTACTGCCCCTTTATTTGAACTTGAGACACAATGTAATTTGATGCTTGGAATTTCAGAGTTCTACATAAAAGCAATTGGGCTTAAACATAATAGGTATCATACCTTTTGGAAGTTAAGAACGTTTGTTTGACAAAAACGTACCATCTTCCTCTGTTGAACAGCTGAGAAAACAATGAATTCCCACATCTTCATAATGACGACATCGCGTTGAATCGGCATTGTATGCACAATGCAGCAATTTTCTCTCTGAACCAGTGCAATTTACGTCAGTTAACCAGATGGCACCGTGACCATCACTTATACGATCTGCCTGATGCATGATTCCTGAACTATAAATAAATGAGAGCAATGCATACACTCTCTAACACCCTCCGGGTGCGGGAATTTCTCGTTATATTGAAGACCTGTTGGTGACCTTCTGCTGTTGTTTTTGCTATGGTCGGGTTGTTGTTTCTTTGATAAATTCCCCATTCCATTCTCAATTTTACAATATCTACTTTTTTATACATATTAAGTTCGGATTCTATCGCATGTTAATTTGATAATGTATCACTTTGCACTATTGGCATATTTGTGAATTTCAGCATATGCAAATGCCGGCTGAAACTTTAGTTACGACGTGTCAACAGCGGATATGACAGTAAATAGTAGACAACGAAAAAAGACATGTTTCAGTTATTACTTATAAGGATTGCACCTTTTTCATAGTTGTTATTTGACAATAACTAATGCAACACCTTTTTAATTGTAATGTATATTCCTTATCGTTACAGGTGTTAACTACAACAGCTTTACTTAGGGCAATCTTACCTTCGCTTCGGTGTTTAAATAACAGTTTATATCCTATTATCATGATTATTATCGACAAAAAATCATGTAACACCATTTGAATAAAAGCATGTATATAAGGCAGATAAAGTTGCTAAGTAGAAGGTTTTGTACAAACTATTAAGTTTGTTGAACAAGGTTGTATGATTTGTATCGATGTGTGGTATTCATTATTAATATTGGTTTAATATATACTAAAGATCATAAATCATCAATCTATGAAAATTTAGACCTGATTCTTTTTCTCATGGAATGGCTACAAATTATAAAAAACTAATTTAAACTAATCATTTGTGATTCTTTTTTTTTTTAAAGCTTTACAAACCAATATCCAAGCTCTTTACAAGCTACTGTTGCATCGATGTTATCAAAGTGGTTATCGCAAACTGTCCCCCATTCACCGTTATGAAAGATTTCCAATCGCCCTGCGTTCGCAGCGTAACCCGCAGTTAAACGCAAACTACCTGCAAAAAGAACAAGAAACAAGTTCGTTAAAAAGTAGTATAATATTCAAAAATAAATAAATAGGTCTTTAAACATAAGCCGTATACATTTTAGGTGATGTCTTTGAATTTTAGTATGCTAACAAGGAATATGTTCATATGTAGAGCAGTCAAGTTGAATGAATGTGCCATACATTTTCTAATGCATCCAATTTGGTTTAAAAATTTACTCTAAAATTATTAGTCAGGTTCTCAATTTTACAAAAAAACAAAACTACCAATCGTCGTCTGGGAAATATTAAGAAGGAGTTTTACTTGTTAACCAGTGTCTTTTTTCAAATTAATGTTTGTTAATTGATTGCTGGATGAAACATGTTTTATTAATTTACTTACGAAATAATTCTATATACTGTGCAATTTAACGCACATTTAACAAGAATACAGTCAGAGCAACTGGTCAAAATGAATGTCAAAACATTGTAACAAACCTGAAAGCTGACCATTGACGAGGAATGCTAATTTTATCTCAGTAAGGAAAATAATCCATATCAGTTGATTCATTTTGTCTGAAAAATAAGAAAAGCATTTATAGCAGAAACAAGCTGGTAGTTTCATTGAAGTTTCCGGCTTCTGCGATAAAGTAAGATTGGTATTAAGAAATACTTTATAGCTTTCAAAGATGCACAGAAAAGCAGACGATAAAGATATATATCGCGAAGTCAGTCGTTAAAACAGTGATAATTACTGAAAAACTCGAACTACTCCTCAAATCTGAGCGATCAAAGGTACTATAGATGGGGAAGCAGATCACACTAACGTGTTGCGCTAATAGTCAGAGTGTGATAACCACAAGGAAACAAATTTAAAAAAAAAAAAAAAAAAAAAAAAAAATATTATCACACATTATTAATACTTTAATAAAAAATAAGAAGAACTTAGATGAAGATTTAGTTCAATCTTGTGATCTGGACTACTTGGATGATCCGGAGTATTTACCTCATTCTGAAGTTTTTGCTCGGGCTGATAATATGCCAGTCCCAGTTGTTTTTTGCACTTCTTTTGACCCGGCATTAGGGTTTCAAGATGATGAAACGCTCGTCTGGCGTAATAAATCTTAACCCTGGTACCTATTGATAACTATGTAGGGCCACTCTTAATGTACGAGTATGTCAACCTGTTGTTGAACAGGTAGGACAATATGATCATTATTTTGCTTGAGAAATCCCACCTTTAAAACGGACAAGAAGACAGGACCTTAACTATTTTTATGGTCTTTCTAAGGCTGTAAATGCAGCAATGGTTGTACAAAGTGATAGTATAAAGTTGATAGAGGAGAGATACTAACGGCCTGAAAATTGTGGGAACCTTTGTGTTCCTGAAACCAATATGCAGATTTGGACTGCACTGCTTAGACAAGGTTACAGTGTGAATTCTAAAATGCAGGAAACTCAGAGATTTTTTTTTTAATTGGGTTGACCCCCTTTGTTCAGATTGACAATCAGTAATGTAAGAATGAGCCATTAGACGTTGATAATACTAGTGGTTTTCTGTCTCTGACACAAAGTGGACGCCCATCTCTTATACCTTACATTAATGATAAGTTTAGACCAAATTGCCATTTTTATGTTCCGGTTGATTTATCGCTTTTAGTGCTGATTGTATGAAGGAGCTAGAGGAACTGGGTGATTGCACTAATATTGCAATAGATAATCCTAGATTAATTGGCGGAGGATCAAAGATTGCCAATAGTAGCGCCCCAAGAAAAAATAGTAGAGACCAATATATATATGTATTATCCAGAGGACCTGTCGGTCACCAGAACGGACGATAATTCGACTCACGAAGGGGCAGAGGGAGAAGTTTCTTGACAGGAAACAGGGGATCTCAAAGAGGTCCCAACTCTCAGAAAGGGTTCTACCAGAACAACCGTTTTTTGCAATAGGTGAGAGAACTTAATTATTCCGAATAGAAAATATTACAAGTGATCTATGGATATTATATACAGTTAGAAATGGTTATAAAATTGAATTTGATGTTATACAAGGTACATATTTATTAAATAAAATACATTTCCCTTTACATAAGGTTGAAATAATTTCCAAGATCCACACATTACTAGCTAAGGGAGCTACTGAAGAAGTTGAATCATTAGAGAACCAGTGTCTTTCCAATATTTTCTTAGTTCCTTAGAACAATGTGTCTTCAAGACCTGTTATCCATTTGGAAATTTTAAACAATTTCGTGGCTTATAATAATTTAACCAAGAACATTGATCAGTTGTTTTAGTTGAAATTCAAAGGGATGTTTATCTAACATTTTCAGATCCCACATTTGCTTATTTTAGTATAAGTATCAATAATGATTTTAAATATATTTGCATATCATATGGAAAGGATATTTATATGAATTTCATTTTCTTTATTTTAGTTTGGCTTCTGTACTAAGCGTTTTGACTAATGATTTAAAACCTGTCTATGCCTTTTTTTTCGAAAACAAAAGCATTAGCTATATTTGATACATTAATGAATCTTGTATCATGGATCAAAATAAATTATAAAAATCTGTCCTTATTTCTTCAAAACGTGTTGTCTCATGATGGAAAAATAAATAAAATTATCTCCATTTGGAAACTAATTCTTCAACAGATGTGTATTTTGTATTATGCATTAGTCTTGTTATACATCATTGTACATGCTTTAAATGCAGATTCTATCGGACCACTACATTACAAGTTCATTATAACATAGAGAGAAATAAAGTGTAAGCACTGAATAGTTGTAATATAGACTTGACTCTGAAAAGAGTAAAACATTGTTATGTGTTGGTGGGTTATCAATAACAATCTGAAAATGGATAAATTGATTATAAGACCCATACAAATATTTGTTGGATTAAGATAGATGCTTCATTCTAAAACTGGGCTTCCGAATTTGAAAGACAATTTGATGGTGGAAGATGGAGCTTGTCAGCATGCTCATTTTATATAAATTCCTTATAATTGTTGAATATATTTTCTCTTTTAGGACATTTTTTAGTCACAATAACCTGTCATATTGGTAAACGATCGGAAAATAAAATTCCAGTAGCTTATATTAATGAAGAGGAAGGTATGCCACCATTGTCACTTGACAAGTTTGCTGCAGAGATTTGGGCTTGGTGTTCTTTCACACATGGATAATTCCATCACAGCTCAGTATATTCTACATAGTGTAGGTATGAAGTACACATCTCTGATATAATTTTTAAACATTTCTTTGTTCCAAACGTTGTTATGTTTACGTTTTAATTTTCAGATTCCTATATTTGCATCGTGGGCATTTGACCCACAAGCTACTTATGTTGTTGCTTTTACTGTTTCATGGTCTAATTTTGACTAATTTCCCAACTTTTCACTGTATCGGGGAAAATGTTAATGTACATTATAAGGGCCAAAGTTGAGAAGTGTATTTTGATTATTCCTTTCGCACAAACATGACAAAGAAGGTTTTCTTTGTTAATACCAATGTCAATTTATTTCCAAGTTTAAATGTCTCAACACAAAGATATAATAATGATGCCGCATACAGGAGAATGCCACCCATTACGAAAGAGACTTAATTATACCGTGTGTATTGTATCCGGAAATCTCTTATCAATAGGGGATTTTCAGAATCATATGCAAATGTCATCATTGCATCTTTAAAACCTTCTACAATCAACAAGGTTACCGCTGGCGGTCGCCATTTTCGCAATGTGCGGAACAATAATAATTGTGGCGAATAAAATTGTTCATCGTCGAAAGAATTTGGCGAGAGAAATATCTACGATTTGTTTTCAACCAACTTATTTATTTACTTTTTTCGGATGTCTCCTGCTTTACCTGATCGGAAAATACTCGGAATTCACCTTGACCTCAGATTTTGACAGAAAACCAATACCCAGGTGATTGCCTTTTCAAGCTATGGACAGCAATGGACTAATTTATAAAGGTGTTGGTTGTACATATATTGTTTGACAAAATGATATATTAAATGGCGTCCGTCACATGTCACATAAAGGATTTATTAATCATTTTGAGACGCACGTGCTTGAAGCAAACTGTTAATGACAGTCAAGAAACGAAAACTGTTTATATGACGAAAAATTTTTAAAAGCTAGATTTATAACTTTATCCTTTGATTTTGAAATAGATAATTGATTTGAGTCGTTTAAGTGACACACGTGTTTCAAGCGTAGTTTAACTTCTCCACTTTATCATTTACAATGGTCTAGAGAAGAAAACTGTCGTTATGAAGAAATGTATACAAAAGATTTGGGAACAACCCCTCGAATGAGAGTAACACTGCAATGTAATGACTACACTTTAAATGGGGGATCAATTACTAGTGATCAATTTTTGTTTTGTTGTAAAAAAAAAACCACTTCAAAGTACAAAAGGGCACATATTTTAATTTTGAAGAAACTTTCCCAAAGACTGTACATCTTTCTTGTATTATATGGTAAGACATGTCAAGATTTCTGTTATATTCCGGGACTTATATCATAATAATTTAATTCTTCCCTTTAAAAGTAAATGTTTAGTTTTTATTCATTACAATGTAGACTCTAGATCAAAATAATAAAGTGGCGAAAAATATATTGTTTTGGCATACGAGGTGGATACAAATATAATTGACCCAAGGAAAACCCTGACAATCAAGTAATACCAATATGCTTGGAGGAAATTCATTATTTGGTACGTTCAAAGGAAACCCCACAATTTTTGACAATCTGAGAAGGATGTAATAGATTATTTTTTTTTATTAGAAAACAGTTCATATTCAGTGTTAAATACGACTTGGTCTATGTTGACACAGAACTGTACCATTTTTTTTTTTGTTGAACATATATTAAAAGGTTGTTTCAACTTTAATCCACTGAGAGCAAGATACTCTTGAACTGGATATATTTATTTATTACCATCTTTTTGAAGCTTGGTACATATGTTCCGGAACGTAAGAGTATTTGGATCATACGCGAATAGTCATGACCATATAGGTATATACTCATATGGTCCGACCGTACGTATATTGTCAGAGTAATTAACAGGTTTATTTTTGATAGTTAAATCTTCATATAACCCTTCTGGTTAACTGTCACGTTATTTAAAAAAAAAAGACACTTCCAAAGTTCATTTTATTACAGATCAATGATAACAAGATTAACTAAATAAAATAAGCAGTTTCAAAGTAAATTTCATCATTAGCCAAATGTATTAGAAACGCATTGTATACCACTGGTCATTACTAATATGGTATAACGAGTTATGTCAAAATGTCGACTTGGGAAGAAAACGTCCAAAAATATGTATTACTTAAGAGGTCAACCGTTTTACTATAAACTGACATAAAAGTGCAAGATAGAGAGTCTTGTTACAGTTAGAAGTTCAGAATTTTGTTACTTATATTTGTGTTTGTTTTTAAAACGTGTGCCTTTAGTTGCTAGGGCATAATCTATATCAACTGTTGATTAACTTTTTATGCCTCTTAGTCAAAGACAAGGCACTATATTTGTTCATATACAGGAACTTTTGAAAACTGCAATACCTGGTTTAAGTCTGCCTAACGTGGTGTAAAGGGTTTTGATAAACCAGACTTGTGCGTTGTTCAGACAATGATTCATTTAGTTTCTCGTAAAAAAGATGTCAGGAAAACATCTAGTTTGCGCTTATTTTTCATGCAACTTTTCGTAAAGTTTTTACATTATCTAGATGGCTGAAGACAGTTTTACTTTAGCAGGCATTGATAAATTTTTTAAAGCTCACTTATTAAGATGTGCCTCTGCTTCAGCTGCATTAGCTTCAGGATGTTCTATTAAAGATAGTATAGCAACAGTTAATTTTACTTGTGCTAATACATTTAATGTGGTCTATGACACGGATTTAAATAATACTGGCACAAAGGAATTTTCTTCTGTTGTAATTACTGGATAATCTTTGCTAGTTCATTTTTTATTAAATGTTACATTTGTATAATTTTTGTTGTTAGTTTGTGTGTACACTTTAAACACGCTAATTCATTACTTGAGATCATTACGAAAGACGCAATATGTATAATAATTTTATTTCATCCCAAGAATATGTTGGATGTACAGGATAACAAACATTCTTAAAATATGAGCCTGATGAAGTATCAGTCAAACCCACTCTTTTCCTAAGGATTTTTGGTCGACGCAAATATACTCTAAATTATGACGAGTTATTATGGAACAGGTGTTTATATACCAGGGTCAAGGTCACTTGCCATCTACGGTCTGGTGGTTATAGTTTGTTTCTTGAAACAGAGTTAGTACATGTTAACTTCACCCATAAAAGAGTAGTTTAGCACATTCATTACTGTCGAGCCTAAGGCTCATATTATAAGAATGACCTTTATCCTGCACAAGATATGCTTGGATGAAGTAACATTCCAATCTATACATACTACATATTCATATACATTTTTAATATCCACACAAAATGTAGATTCTTTATTTTTTAATCTTATACTGTACTCCGTTGTTATATATTCTACTAATTATAACAAGAATGACATCAATAAAAGAAGGGAAGTTCTGAAAGTGGGCGAAGATGGAAGGGTAATTTCCGTTTCAACCAGAAAATGGTGATTTTTTAATTATTTTCCTTTAACACACAAAAATGCTTACGTCACGAAAATGACTACACATTGATGTGTATTTATAAATCCCGGACAGCTAAACGAAAAACAATTTTTAGCATGATTTCTACTGGCCGGAGATCAAGGTGATTTGTGTGTTCCTATATTTACTAAAACTGTGTATGTGTATTATATAACATTACTCTTTTAAGTAGTATTAACAAAATGTTGATTCATGTTTTTGTTTTATTTTTTTTAATTTTTTTTGGCGGGTCTACTTTGTTTTAAGTGGATTTCTGAATCTTGTATAAATTAGAAATATTCCACAGATTTTTTAAAGAAGAACGATAAATAAATTGGTATTTGTGCATACACTTGTCATAAAAAAAACGCAGACTATCGGTTAAATGGTTTACGAAACATCCTGCATACTTTATAGTGTTGTTATGACCGTTCTAAGCCGCAATGCCAGTACAGTATACAACGTTCTTTCTGTCAAACCAATGATATCTGATTAATAAAGAAAGCAATAAAAAGCAGAAGATCAATTGATTACAAAATAAAATTAAAAAAACACAGCTTTTGAGCTTTAGTCACAAAAGCCTTCATTACTTTACGTGTATGTTTAATTTTAAAAATTACCTTTGATTGGTTGAGTGTTATCTCGACGTCTAAATTAACTTACGTTTCAAAATTAAATGTAACATTTATGATGACATTCAGATGCACAGGGGCATAAATGAAAACTCAATATATAATCTTATAAAACTGTTATTATAAGTATGATATGTTTCATATAGTAATGATGTTGACCGTGCTCACACTGTTTAAATATAACAACGTGCTATAATCGTACACGGGGAAAACCCATTTACCTCAATCTGAAATCGATCGGGTGAACTATGTGATTTGAAAAACTTTTGTATTGAAGTGTTTATTTAGTTATAATACCATATTTAAAAACAACTAATTCAAGGTTGTTAAAGATATATTTATGAATAGATTGGTAGTACAAGTTTCACAACAAAAGCAATATCAAAATAGACCAAACAGTATTCAATACATTTCAAAATTGATCCATCAATTCTACTTGTTGACAAATGAAGGCTATCAGTCATCTAAAAAAACTATGACTGTGACTTTGATCTGTTAAATGTCTTAGTTAACAATAAACGAACAAAATAGTATTTGATAATTGAATTAAGATATAATTCACATTTATTTTGGTTTTGCAATAACCGCCCAAAATCGTGACTCAGATTGTATAATAAGATTAGGTCTCTCACATGTATTGTTGGAATTTTTTAAAACTATACTTCATAATGTTCATGTCAAAATATCAGGTTTTTGACCGGATAATACAAAGGTGAAAATCTAGGCTATCTAATAAATCAGTAAAGACACCTGCTCATGGAGACAAAACAAAACATTCGTTTATAGGACAGCAACCTGAATTGTATTCAAAAATTGTAAAGGCCATGTAAAGATGTACGTGTTTGCATCAGATCTTTTTAACCAACTATCAAAAATAATTAAAAAATATCACAACATACATTTCCTTTTTTTACCAATACCTGTAACGTTTTCTGTTTGTGAGGTCATGACAAAGTATTACATATTATGTAAAATGTTTAAGACAATACATATGTATATATAACGTGCGACAAAACATTCAGTATGTTTAATTCAATATTATTGGTTTATAGGATTTACAGTGGATTGCAACCCTTTGAACAAACAGGGTCAATCTTACTTTCAACTAAGTCGGTCAGGATTATCTCGAAGTAACATTTTTTTCCTTTTCTAACATATGTTGTCATGTGTTATGACACATAAGTTTTAATGTGCTGGCATTCGTTAAAGATACCATACTTTTATCATTCCAGAGTCAACTAGGTACGTTTCGCATGCATTTTCTTTATATCTCCGTCATGGTGGGGCATACGTGTATTTTAATGAGCATCTATCATATTTAACAATTGGTATCTCTCAATCGAATAAACAACACAAAGACAACTAACAAATATCCGTGCAACGAACACAGTGAAGTGTTAGCTGCGTTGTTTTCCACTAGTTATTAGTCTAGCTGTGTTTTGACAGCACTAAAAGCGACAATACAATTTTCTGTTTCTACTTACTACACATTTTTCTTAATTCCTATTTTGTGACGTGTGTTTATGTTCCGAACCATATGGGTATTTTTACTGTATGCGTAGGTCCGACTATAACCGAACGAGCGGACTATATGAGTATACTAGTACGGTCAGGTACGAGCTGGATCTTAAGTGTATTTGCTCCAGTATGGGTTAATTGTAGTTGAACATATCTGCAATTGGCCTTTTCTACATGTAAACATGTAATAAATATTATTACAGCTAGATAAAGAGAAAACGTGATCATTTAATTTTAATAAAATAAAATAAAGTGTATATTCAAATGTCCATTTGAGTCCTTCTTAAATTTTTGGAGTCCTTTTTGTAGTTCAGTTCGTAAATATTCTCGGAAAAAAATTATGGATTCATGATATACCGCATTAAGTAGTTTCTCTTTCGTGTGTCCTTTCTTGGAGTAAAGGAGATAACTTGCGTAGCTAACGTCGAACGTTCTTAATCCCGTCTACCGCTCAGGGCGTGCCATTACGTACACTTCGCCTTAATGCAAGTGTTGAATTGATAAATATTCATTGATAAACTATCTGGTGCAAAAAGTTGGGCTTACACGTTGTGCCCTGTGTAGTTGACTTAAAAAACACAGTCTCCAATTTTCTGTTTATAACAAAAAACTATTTGACATATGTGTTATGCCTTAGCTGATGTTATATCCTAGTATAAAAGCTATTACACATCAAAATGCATGGTAGCTAATTACACAATTTAATTTTTTTAAACACTAATACATTGAAGTAGCCAATATTATGCCCACCCTAAGGCAACTAAGATGTAACCCATAGTTTGTCGTAGTTAATAGAGCTCAATTTTTACTTTTGTTTAAATATTCCATTATTATCATGAAATTTCTTTTTCTTGAGCGTCAACGACTAGAAGTGAGGAGTATGGACGTAACAATTGTAAACATTTCTACAGTAGAGTGGTAGGTCTTGAAGTATGTTTTCAAAACCACAATACATATGATAAGCGAACTTTATAGTTATTTGGCCCAGAACTGACCATACCGTGTCCATAGCATGCATCTATAATCCCCCTACTATGATGTTCGTTTCATAAAATGGTAGATATATTATATTTTGACTGCAGTAAATAGATCCCTTGAGTGAACTTTAGCCCGATATCGCTAAAATGATTTACTAACAATTCGCCATTATTTTACACGTCTGACTTGAAACACAAGTAGCAATATATTTCCGATAATTCGGACTTTAAAAACAAAACAAGATTTGTTTTTTGTAAAGCATGTTTCTTTTCGTTAATTTCCCAGACCTGTACTGTTGAGAATATATTTGCATTATGCTTGTAATATCACTCAGATATGAACTAGTTACAACTTATATGTTGTCTGACCAAGACAAGGCTGATTAATGAGGTTTACATTTCTAACTCTCTCGTAGTTCCGTTTAATTGAATGTATAACAGTTACTTATTACGATTTGTCTGCCTATAACGCACAAGTATTGTGAGTGTTTTATGCTACTTTAATGTTCGATTTGTTATTAGTCAAAAAATATTTGAATAAGTTTTGCTCCATACGAAAACACATCATTTTTAAGCATGACATGTCTACGTATGTGTGCTACAACATCCCTAGAAACAATTATATACCTATATGGAGTTATTTTCTTTCAGAACGTCAGGTCAATCTTTTTCAGAATCAACCCGGACGATACCATGTTTCAATGGTATATTATGCTCCAAGGCATAAAATAATGACCTGTGTAAGGTCATTATTTTCCTTGATAAACATGCAATCTATGATTTACTTCAAAAGTTTATTCGTCTAATAGTTTTGTTGCCGATTTGGAAATTTAGTTTCTAAAGTTCAACCAATGATAGATGTAAAAGAAACCGTTATTGTAGACCCGCAATTTAATTTTAGAAACAAATAACGTGAAGTGTTGTTGATTTATCGCTATAATAAAGAAACATTAGCATATAGGTCAGATGAATTTTAATTTAGACTTTCATACAATAAATCTAGATTTTGAAAATCTTATTGAGTCAAACTGAATAGGTTGATTGCTTAACGTCCAGTGGCAAATATTTCATGCATGTTCAGAACGATACACACTGAATAGGAAATCATACTGTGACTTACATGTATTTATATTCATCTTCGTGTTAGTTCGTAACTTTTTAAAATTTATGCATACCTTTTACTCTATCAAATGATCAACTAATAAAATAATCTTATATTCTATTGAATAACATTAACGTAACTCACGAGAAGGTCGGGTGCGGAGGGTATATAATTTTATCCTGATTATCTTTTAATAAAATGTATTGCTATTCGAAAGACAATCTTTCTGAATTTTTCATTCGATTCAAGTAAAATGGTTGAATAAATAACAACTTTTCCGCGATAGAAATAACATAACAAATAGAAAAACAACATACCCCTCCTCCTTTTCCATAAGCTAAGTGGTACATTAAATAACTTACAATGTGTCTTGTATTTGTCATACACCGTTATCGGATAGTAACAATACATGTGTGTCTTACTTCGTGCAGTTACAGTAATATTTTTATTGTGTATGGATAACAATTTTTAAAAAGGTTTATATCTTAATTATTTAGTGAGTTTAATTTCACATTTTAAATGAGCCGCAGGGCGTATTTAAACCTGAACACATTAGAAAGGAATATCCCAGTGTTGTTGGTAAAAAAGGATACTATATTTTACAAATCTTTATACAATTAATATTTTTTACGGTATATAAGTCAGATAATGCATATGTTAAGGTTTGTCATGATTGTGTCATGATTGTGTCATGATTGTTCAAAGAAAGACCTCCCTCCGGTCGGTCTTTCATTTGATCAATCCTGACACCCCTCGGTGTGTTCTACAACAAGAAAAACCTTAACATATGCATTATCTATAACGTAACAACCAGCGATCTGCAAATCATCTTCATTTAGCAGAATAATGCTATAATTAGACTTGTTCACTTAATTCGATAGGTTGAATAAACTCAATCGCGAAATCTTTACGATGAATATAAAACAATTTGTTACGGCCCCGCGTAACTGAAAATCTCCATTATAAGTTTCCTAATGTGTTAACTTCATCAAGAGGTGAAATAAAGAAACGCAGAAAAAATCGAATTCAAACCATTGTTAGCGTCATATCATCTAGGCGCAATAAAGATATTATTAATAGGGGTGTTCCACTTTGCGTTGTTGCCACAAGTCCTATATATACCGCGTAAACACTCGTATCGCAATGCATCTGGTTTTTAGATGACAGAATAATGTACATTCTTACTGCAGCATGATAAGACTATTCCTCTTTTTTTAATGATTTAAACAAAAGGAAATGACCTTGTTTTTGGTTCCTGCTTAGCTTTAAAATTGTATTGGAGTCAATTACTAGATGAAACATTTAATACTGAGCAAAACAATGAACTTATTGATATATTAAAAAAAGATACAAAAGCTGATTGGATGTAAATGTAGTCTTGATATATGTAACGCTAAATATATATGCCGACTAAAAGGTTAACTGATATGGGTTTTTTTTTTTAAATAACTTCAATGGCTTTTTGTCCTTATTTCGTATTTTCATGTTATACAGATATATTTGGAGGTATTTAGTTTTCAACAAATGTTTGTGAAAAAAAAAATAATAATATAATTTTCATATGAAATTTGAATCACAACGATGTTAAAAATACAAATAAATTGTTATTCTAAAAGTCTTACGTATCAACATGATCAAGCCGCTATCCTTGTGTAAATATGTATTTGAAAAAAACAATATTCAAAAAAAAGTCGTCAAACTATAAATACAACGCATGTACTATGACGTGTTTTTTTAAGACATGAATCAATCTGGTAAAACCGGATTAAACTTCCTTCAACGTGATTATATTGTGTTCTAAAGACGCCTTAGCAATGGAGTGTAAAAATAAAAAAAAGCGGAGATCATTTTGGTTTGCAAAAAATATGACGTGGGCAACATTTAATTCTGTTTAAATTCATAAAATTTCAATATAATATTTCATAATGGATCTACAAAACAATGCGTAAATGTGTATGTTAAAAAACCATTCGATGATGAGTTTCTTTTATTCTATTAAAAAAAAACATGCTATTATTTCTAAGTAAAATAAAAAAAAAATGTTTAAAGATACCAATGTTGATTTATTCTAAGTTAACATTATCACGGTACTTACTACAATCATAAACTACTAGAACACACCCGCGAAATCGCGGGTATATACAGCTTGTGGACTGTTATAGGATGATTTTTTTTGTAAAAGATAGTAGGTATGGGAAATTTCATAAAAGGTATCGACAGCCTTCTCCCTTGTTCAAAAGTCCGATATTTGTTTCCTATCTGTTAAATTCAAATATTTTCGTGTGTCTGGCCTCAGACCACAATAATTCTCCTCCTTTGCTGCACTGTTGCTTTTGGTAAAAGTCACAATTTGCACCGTTTCAAACATGAAATAAATCTAACTGCTTATATATAGACCATTATTAGTCTAAATAAAATATGCTTCTAGGACAATCCGTCAGTGTTTTTTTGTTCTTTTGAGAGCCTCATTAAAAGATGTCAATGGTAGGATATGCATCATGTATAAATGACTAAGGCTGATTTGAGGGGTGGTCGGAGGGGTCCTGATCCCGAAATCCCGCGCTTAAAACCATGAAATCCAGAGATGCAGAATTAAAAAAAATGCATATCCCGAAATCACGAAATCGAAAAATATATTCCCGAATCCAGTAAGGATCAATCCCCAAATCCCGAGCTTAAAAACACACGATCCTCTGTCTGAATCAGACGCCCCGAAAAATTCTAGCTTACTTTTTTAATCTCTACCTTACTTTCATTTTTGCCAAGTCCATTTTCCCTTTCAACAATAAATTTGTATGCCCCATTTATGGGCATTATGTTTTCAGGCTAGTCTATCCGTCCGTTCGTCCATGTCTGTCCCGCTTCAGGTTAAAGCTTTTGGTCGAGTTAGTTTTAGATGAAGTTAAGCATGTTTTACTTATTTTAATATATATGCAAGTGGTATGACCCCTTACGTAGTAAACATTTCAAAGAAAATAGTAGACAGAATCAGGGCCGACATTCTATACTAACATAAAAAGTCCCTGACAGAATACAGATAGTCTCTATATATTGAAGTAGTATAATTGTAGTTTACATGTAGATAAACGCGAAAAATAATTATCTTCTCACAGGAGGTATAATAGTTGTGGTTCTTGCGATCTAAACACCGTGATATGAAACGCGAAAAGTAATTGTCCTCCGTGATATGAAACGCGAAAAGTAATTGTCCTCTCTAAGGAGGTATAATAGTTGTGATTATTGCGATCTAAACACCATGATATGGAGAACGCTCTGAATGGCTTATTTTTTTTCTCTCCATTTTTGTTATCCATCATACGATTGGTTGTACTTGTGTCAAATATTTTACTTATTTTAATATATATATATATACAACTGGTATGACCCCTTAAATAGTAAACATTTCAAAGAAAACAGTAGACAGAATACAGAGAGTCTCTATTATATTAAAGTATCATAATCGTAGTTTACATATAGATAAACGCGAAAAATAATTATTGTCCTCTATATAAGGAGGTATAATAGTTGTGGTTCATGCGATCTAAGCCCCATGCTTTGGAGAACGCTTTGATTGGCTTATTTATTTTTCATAATTTAGTTATATATCATACGATTGGTTGTATTTGTTCATCTTTCAAACCGGAAATTTAATCTATGACTAAAAGTTAGTCCGATGACGGATTCATATCCGGACTCCTTTTTTGTCGTTTTTCTCCCAAAATAACTCAATTTGAATAATCATAAGAATGGATGACAAATGCGACTATGCATGTTACCTATAGGACACAGAGGCATGATGATTGATTTATTGTGGAAGGAAGAGAAGCGACACCCAAAATGAGGTCTTCTCGTTTAATAGTATAGATTTGTTTTTACTTGAGGATCGATTTTTACTACATGTTTTGTTAACAGTGGTCTACTTATTCTCCTAAAGGGGGTATATAACGCATAAGGGAGTTAACTCTTTAAAATCAACTGAGCGTTTTAATCACATAATGTAAATTTGAAAAAATCAAGCTTTTCAACGATCAAAATTAGTGTTGCCAAACTGCTGTATACAGTCCTTGGATAGTGTAAACTTCCCACTTACACCATACACCATTACACCATTCACCATACAACATTCACCATTGTATCTACAGGATCCGATATTACCCATAATGCAACCTAATCACATGTATTAAGAGTATTAATATTGTTTATGTTTACAATTCGAAAAAATAAAATAAAAACAACTTCGTTTTCAATCAATTAAGTGTCGTACACCATCATTCACACCATATCGACCGCACGTTACACAATCACACTATTCCTCAAACACCATTACACCATTCCAATTACACCATACACCATAGCACTATACATATTATACCATTACACCATATGGAAGGCCTCACTCAATCAAAAAACGTATAGGTCCATTTTTAAGTATCAAATGCTTTTCAAAAGTCTTGAAACAAAATTGCTTTTTCGAATTTAAATCTGTCGGCGTATTCTATGATGTCTTGTATTTGTCTGATATTGAAGCAAATACAAAATGTATATCTGTTGGTTTTTTTTTATTTTATTTTGTTGAAGGTCGACACAATAATGTGTTAAGGGCATACGACACAGTATAGATCCCTCGTATATTTTTTCTTAATTTTGACAGAAATTCAATTTCAATGTGTACCTTTTAAATATGCATAGAAAAAAGTACCTTCACGACTTATCTTTTGGGATGATTTGGTTCAAAATTTGCCAAAAGTTTCAAGCAGATTACTTTAATTGTCAGATGTATGGCAAAGAAGAACATTCTGATAGAGGTAAAAAGATGCATTTAAAAAAAAATCTTTTGTTACATCTTCTGACATCGGACTCGGACTGCTCTTGAACTGAATTTTAATGTGCATATTGTTATGCGTTTACTTTTCTACATTGGCTAGAGGTAATAGGGGGGAGGGTTGAGATTATCACTGTACTAGGATATATATTTTAAGGGGTCAGCTGAAGGACATATACAGGTGCGGGAGATTCTTGCTACATTGAAGACCCATTTGTGGATGTTGTCTGCGTTATTGTCGAGTTGCTGTCGCTTTGACACATTCCCCATTTCCTTTACTAATGATATCTCAATGATATATTAGTTCTATTTTTCTACATCTACTGAATTAGGATAGACAACATCATTTCAAAATCCCTAATAGGCAAAATGTTAACCAACTATAAATTAAGTGGTTATACCAATACTTGACAACCGTATAACCTTCGACAATGATAGAACCGATAGCGTATCTTCAGCTTAAAAACGTCAGTTTCCCGGACGTTTTTAAAATTGTTGGCAATTATACTATAATGGTATTTGTATTTTCCGAAGGCATACTGAATGTTTGACGGAGGGGACCAACATAAAAGAGCTCCGACGTGCAGTTTCATGTCATATTGCCTCAATCGACCGAAAATGAAGTTGTAGTAAAACATTTCATAGGAGGTACAGCAGCCGCTATTAGAGAAAAATATTGAACAGGGTCTTTAGTTTATCAGTAGATAAGTTACAATACATTGTATACGGCGTATATATGTATGATAATTGGCTGATTTGTTTTCTAGAGGTAAAGCTATATTGCTAACATTGTTTGTTCTTCTGTCAGATGGTATAACAATATGTTTGTTACTTTTCTCCAAAATAACCTTACTGAATAACTCCATATTTGCTCACCAGCTTGACAGCGACGAGTTTTGACGTGTGTACAATTTCTGACCTGTCTGTCTGTCTGTCGTGATTTATCAACATTTGCCATACTTATCTTTTTATCTCTCAATATATGTTGAGGTACAATAGGGATTTGCTTAAACAAATAAAAAGACGTAATATATATGATGAAGACATAATCTTTCAGTCAGTTTAATTGAGGTCTGGCGCTGGCATGTCAATAAACTGCTAGAAGTCTATGGTTATTTATGTACTATTGTCATTTTATTTGTTTTCTTTTGTTACGTCTTCTGACATCGGACTCGGACTTCTCTTTTTTTTTATGTGCGTATTGTTATAAATTTATTTTTTTTACATTGGCTAGAGGTATAGGGGGAGGTTTGAGATATCATAAACATGTCTAACTCCGCCGCATTTTGCGGCTGTCATAATTCAGGATCCTCTGGGCTTTGTTAGTCTTGTATTGTTTTTAATTTTAGTTTATTGCGTACATTGTAGTTAAGTTTGACTTTGATTATAACTGTACTAGTATACATATCTTAAAGCTGAGAGTTTCTCGCTACATTGAAAACCCATTGATGGCATTCGGCTGTTGTCTGCTCTATCGTCTGGTTATTGTCGCTTTGACACATTCCCCATTTCCTTTCTCAAGTTGATGAATACTAATGAGTCAAATCTCAACCAGAGACCAAATGACATATAAGTTAACGACTTTATGACATCGGACGGCCTCCAACAATAAGTAAAACCCATACCTCAGAGTAAGTTATGCATGTCCCCTACATGACAAATACGAAACAACTCAAACGGAAAACTTACGGCCTGAGTTCAGTTCAACAGAATGAACGACATACAAATATGGAGTACACTAACAACCATTGAATTACAAGTTCTTTTTATAGCATGTGAACAGGCGATTTCTTGATTTGTTATATAATATTAAATTTGATGTAGTACACACAAAACAATAAATTAAAAAACTAAATTCTGCATCTATTGGTAAAATTGAGAATGGAAATGGGGAATGTGTCAAAGCGACAACAACCCGACCGTAGAAAAAAAACAGCAGCAGAGAGTCACCAACAGGTCTTCAATGTAGCGAGAAATTCCCGCACCCGGAAGCGTCCTTCAGCTTGCCTTTAAACAAATATATATACTAGTTCAATGATAATGAACGCCATACTAATTTCAAAATTGTACACACGAAACTAAAATTATAATAATACAAGACTAACAAAGGCCAGAGGCTCCTGACTTAGGACATACCATCATAACATATATGAGAAGAATATAACCTGTGTCATTCCAACAACTTGTTTTTCAATAAAATTTGTTTAGTTCTGACGCAGAGACCCCATAAGTTATTCAAAATAAACGCCAAAATATGCAATCTTTAATGACCTGACAACAGTATCGTAAATATTTCTATTTGCTTCAAATCAAACCAAAAATGACACCGATGTTTTTTTTCTTCAAATTTTGTTAACGGACTTGTATTGCCATATTTTCTACATACACATACTATTATATAACTTTAAAATATCAATTAAACACAGTATTTTTTTAATACCAATGTTTAGCCCAGAACAGGATGAGAGACTGTCTTTACTTATTGTTTTATTTACGAATAGGGGTGTTAAATGACCTTATCTAGTCATGAGGGTCGCGCACATGTAGTGGGTTTGTTATTTTAATAATAGTCTGTTAAATTTTGCTGTTCAAGGACAATTCTCCTTATATCTTTTGGATACGGTCAAATGCTATACAAGAAAAATGAAAAATAACGACACAAAATATTTTGATTCTGATTTTTTTTACAATTCAAGATATAATTATAGACTTCATATGCATTATCTAAGAATGAAAATAACTGTTATCGTGATTTAAAACATTTCACCATTTATTTGATTTTGCCATAAGATTATGGACTTTCCGAATTGAAGTTCAGTATTTTTGTGATTTTACATTTTTTTTACAAATTTGTCGCGGTTAGTTCCTATATCGGTAACTTTTGGAGTTCCATTTGAACGTAATGGTTTTTTTTTTTTATTGAAGACTTGCTGTACACCACGGAAGTAATGAATTATTAATCTTTCAAACCACGACTCGATTCAGCTACCCTACACATCATAAATTTCGTCAAAACTTTCTCATTAACCACGGGTTGATCAGTTTTCTCATTTTTTTTAGTTTCATTAAAATGATATGTTGATGTCATAAATGTACAATTAAATATTTGTCGCTGGACGTTAAGCAGCTTCATGTATTGATATTCATAATTAACTATTGTGTAGATGTCAAAAATAGCAGACCCTTTTGTTCCGTAATGTGTCTTATTTGTGAAAATGCTATTCAACATATTATAGCTTAAGCAATGAATAGAAAGATAGTTCCCAAATCCTTGCATTTTTTTTCTCTACGTCATCTATGCCGTGCAGTTCAGTTAGATATTTAGTGCTTTACCAGACTAAAAAGCTCCTCACTTCTAGTCTTCCGTGCTTCCGTGATATACTGCCAAAACCTCTTCCGTGTCTATTACCATGTTTTTAAATTTCGTCATGCAAATTAGAATTTGATTTATTTTTGTTCATCTCTAGTGTTAGTGTTTCCTTTGATCCATCTGCTCTTCGGCGGATTTCTCCGTCTTTTAGAAACGGCATGGTCACTTTTTTAGAAGGCACTTTTGTGAAAATCGTGCAACCAGAGTTACGACGTCTGCTCAGTGAATATTCATCGAAATTATGACATCATTTTAAGCGACGTCTCGAAATTTTAACGATCTTATTAGAAAAATCGAGGAATTACAACTTTCTGGTTAGGAACTCGCGAAAACAACACGATAAGTTTTGAAAATGTTAGTATCTGCCCCTGCTACTGTATCGTATTCCCCTTATACTTTCTGTGTGTTCAGCTATAATATTGCACTGACTATATTACAATTATGCATATAAACAGTGTATAAGATGCGGTCCAGTATGATATACTCAAATATGTTTCTTTTCTCATTCCATATACTATTTAAGTTTTGTTATTAATTATAGCTCGTATATCGAATACCAAGCTTTTTTCGTCGTTGTAATTTTAGTCCATGTCATGGAAGAACAGCCATTGGTTCAAATGTTATCTATGCATGCAATTGCTTCTTCAAATGTGTTCTATTGACTTATATTTTCATAATACAGAAAACTTTAGTCTGACAGATATATTGTACATGTTGGCAACATATCAACATTGATTCCTTTATTTGTCCATCCTGTTGATCTGAAAGAAAAGAAAACAGATATACACATCATGTGTTACTCATTTAAGACAAAAAAGATAAATACAGTGAAAATATGTATTATGCACCTTTTGAAAAATAAACCTCTTGACACTATTGTTAGTAAAACACTTTGTGATGTGTCCATGGAGGTTACCATAAAGTTCAATTTGACAGTGAAAGATACTATTATTGAATAACTGCTTTTTATTTTGAAAGTGTAAGAATTGTTTTTGTCGACAACACACACAAATCTTTCAACAAGATAGCAGAAAAATAACATCACTCAAGAATTAAGAGTAAGTTCCCAGTGACTAGAAATCTTCTATACATATTTTGTGTAAATTTTCTATTTATTTAATTTGTGATAATTGAAAACTGAATCGGATGATACCCGTATTTACGAGGTCAATCTACAACAAATAACGGCTCTTCATTATTAAGTGTTCCTTCATTATCTAGACATAGGACAGGCAACATGCTAGAATTATGTTAATGCTTATATGTTATATTAAGTTGATTTTGCATTTATTTGATCTGATTGAATTATACTCTTACTACAAATCTGTTTGGCTTTTTCTTTCGGCAAACTGTTTGTCATCCATGTTGACAACTGGAAATACATGTAAGCCATACGCGATGCCAATACTTTATTAAATAATATTTCCATCTTTTAAATGGGAACTGGTTGTTGATACCAGTAGTGTCTAACATCTCTATTCTATAATTAAATATTACACGGACATTAATGATTGTGTGGATAGGTTTCTTTTCTCTGCATTAAAACTAAGGAAAGGAAATATTCCTAACTTATGTCAACAATCTGTCAACCAAATTATGCAATTGAAGTTCCTGTTGTCTACATATTTTGGCTTAATAAAAGCGAAATCATTCATAAAAAGTGTATAATTATCAATTTATTTTGTTTCAAAAAATATAAAACAATATTTAAGTTACGGTAAGTCGTATATGAACTGATGTCATTGAATTGTATTTGATGTAATAGTTAATCATCCATTACAAATATGCACATACTTTACATCAGAATACGAATCGATGGACATGATAAAAATGTTGTGTTTTTTGTGTTATTTTAAAAGCTGTTATCGTCATTGTTAAGCAGTATTGGGTTTTTCTCATAAATCATAATTTGTGTTCATGCTTTATAGAAGAATACCTCTTCTTATGTATGACATTTCAGAGAAAAGTTAAAATTCAATTTAAACTGGTATTCTTTTAAAATTTTTAATGAATAACACGACAAAACTAATATATACACGTGCATTTGAAGTATATTCATTTAGTATTTGTAATTTCACAAATATGAATATTAAAAAAAGACATACCTCCTCCCAGAGTAAGACACAGGAAGTACTTGACATAACATTGCAGTGCATATACCATGAAAGAAATATAAACAACGTTGTTACAATTTTATCACTCTACCGAAGAACTCGGAATAAAATGTAGAGGTGAAATTTCATTGACAGTTTTTCCTAATATGTATGTCAGCACATATCGGGGTTACAATATGATAAGCTTGAATGAGTTAACGATCATACTTTTTTCGTTATTGAATTCTATTTCAAAGTGAACTTCCAAAATATAAAGTTACATTTGTGGTTTTAGCGATAAAGTTGTTTGTTTTTTTTTGGTTTGCCGGTTTATATCATCATCAACAATTATATTACGGAAATGTAAAGGCAACATAACTCCAGTGGATCAGTGTATATACCAATACGGTTCTGATTTTGACATCGCTAATGTTATTAAAAATAGATAAACACTTTCCGAATACTTTGAAACTGATATCGATAATATTACAATGCACACCCAAACATTTTTCAATGAATATCAATTAAGGATATGATATAAAACACTATTTGATTGTTTTTGATATTGGAGCTTCATATTCAAAACCAATCTTATCTTAAACCGGTTCGTTGCAAATAAGAATGTAAGAGCTGTTTGCAAAAAAAAAAATATTTTATCCCACCAACTTTATTGTTTTAAAAGGCCGTGGTGTTATCTTTCGTAATCTGAAACATAAACGTAATTGATGAATATTAAAAAACACATTTCTTTTATGTATTGTGCCCAAATTATTTTCTTATATTCTTAAGTATTTCTAAAAAAAAACTCAAAAAGATGAGAAAAATCTGAACCTTTAAACTAAAAATCAGACATTTATAATTATAAAATCTTCATACATCTAAATATCTCTATTTTGAATCTTTATTGTATTCAGTTGTATAAAGGTATTGAATTAATTTACTTTAATATATACAATCAAGAAAAAAGTATATAAATAGTATACAAGAATATATTATATGTACTACACTTCTAACAAAAGTTAGTAATAAAAAGAAAACAAGCAATGTGTTATATTAATTATATTAATTCACATAAGTTATGTCAATGTCATGTTATACACAATAATATCTTGTACTGACTTTTATATCTTATTACTTTTTTAACATATCAGTATGCTCGTAGAATTAAAATAGCATATCTAACAAAGTGAATCAATTGTTTTGTAAAATACTTTATCTATATAGTAATGATTTTTTGTACGTTGTTCACAAAATGTGGTCACTTTAATCACATTTAAATGTCATACAAAACAACAGTTTGTAAATACCTATTTGAAGAAACAGTTTGTAAATACCTACTTGAAGAACATGTTATGCTACAATTTGTTTGCTCAGTTGAATGACCTTGACAATATTTTCCTCCATAACGAGGTGCAGGATTAGTGCAAGCTCGAGTTCGAAACTGATAACCTCCACAATAACAGCCACTCCACTCTGACCATAAACTCAAACCACCATTTACTAAAAGAATGAAATGTAACACTATTTGATAACGCTCCATGTATATTCACAATTAGTTTAATGAACTATTTTGCTTTAAGTTTGTTGTAGCAAAAAACAAGATACAGCAATTGTTTGTCCATTTATGGTACAACCAATGTACACTCATAGAATGGTTGTGGTATTTTTTCAAATATTGATTACATTTACGTAGAATTTTTGAATGAAATACATATAAACTTATTCTATGTTGGATAAGTGTCTTAGTAAAAATCGTCTTATTTTTTGTTGTCTTTGCAAAACGCAAAATAGTGTCTATGTGGTCAATGCAGATACGATAAGTGACATATTTAACATGCTCACCTGTCATTGTTCAAATTGACATCAGTTAAGATGTGTTATGCACACAGCTTAATTGAACAATCTCTATGGACAAACACAAAACGGTAAATACCATTTTGCAATAATCTACTCTTAATGAACACTGTTTTCATATATGTTTATATTTTTCCACAAGAATACTACTTTTTACTACCTGCATGCGATAACTGTTCAAATAAGAAGCTACAATTGTACATAACATATGTTACATTGAATTGCATATGTCATTTGTGTAAAAACTAACTTAAGTCAGACTAAAAATAAGCTCATGGTTTGCTAAAGGTAACACGCGTCTTTGTATCTTCAGAAAAATACACAACAAAATAGTCTGATTCCATTGAAGGTTAACGGTAGAAGGATGATCAACAATGAGGTTGAAATATATTTATGTATGTCAATGAAGAAAAACAGTTAAACAACAATATGTCCTACAAAAATTAGCGTTCGTGGCTAAATTCAATGTCTTCTGCTTTGAGTACTTTGATGTTTCTTGAAACGCAGACTACAACAGGGTAGCAATAAACGAACACAAATTGAGATATTTTGGTTTTTCAAAAGTGCCGGACACATTTTTTTATAGTCAATTGTATGTCCTCTCATACATGTATTAGCGTTTTCAGCCATGATTTTACAATGTTTCTCCAAACCTTTTGCTGTCATACATATATAGATACCCAAGATTCAGTTTCGGTGGATATTTTAAAGTAGCGTACGTGTTTGATTACTGAACTTATTTGAAAACGGAATTAACATCGAATTGGTCTATTCAGGATGGTGTGGGTAGAGAGTTGAAGATGGACGATCCATATAGGAACATATGGACCAGGTACTGATCGAAGAAAAGAATCTCGAACGATGAATATCCGTTTAAACAATGAGATGAACAATGAAGTAATAGAAGTGTACGACACCTTACAAAAACATGTATGTACTGTATGTTAACTATGTTCAAGGTTAAAAATCAACTGTGCTTAACAAATCCCCCCCCTTTTCCACATACTCTTTAACCTTATAATTCAATAGATCGCACCCCGGTGCTTTTTAGTATGTTTTCAATTACAGGGTTTTATTGTAGCAATATTTGAACATTATTATTAATATTGTTTTACGCACTGCTATATACTATATACGGCTTGCATGGACCTATGCATTCTGATTAAAGCCAGCTTATATTACGTTTGTATAAATATATAATTGACTCACATAAGGCTTTAATCGGCAATTGAATGTAACGACACCATTGCTTATTGTTTTCTAGAAGACGATATAAAATATTACTGTCACATTGTACGGTGTTCTAGTAGTCGTCCTTCTCTAATTTAAAAAAAAATGCTGGATGCATTTACATAATTTTGAAAATTACTATAGAATCAACTTACCTGCAGTTGGACAGGAAGCAGAACATCTTACCCCAACATCCTCGCTTGCTCTACAATTCGGTTTAGAGGCATGTGTACAGGTTTGTAATCTATTTTCTATACCAGAACATTTCAAATCATCAATCCATATAGTACCGAGTCCGTTGACAATGAGATTAGAAGATAATGCATTTCCAGAACTATAAAAACGAAAAGAGGGCGTCATGATTATAGTACTACGTACACATATTTAATGAGTATACAGTAGTTAAGCTTTGAAAATACATATTTTGAAGATAGAATCACAAACTTTCAACATACATACCAATATCCAAGATTATAACATGCTACTGTGGCGTCAATATCGTCAAAGTAATTATTACAAACGGTTCCCCATGCACCATTCAAAAAAATTTCTAGTCGCCCTTCGTGCTCTTGTGCTCCATCAATAATACGCAACTGACCTGCATAAAATATAATACATAATCATTGTTTAACTGAAGACTAATGATGGTGTTCAATTATTACTAATACATTTGTTTAATCAAAACGATATATGTGTGATTTGAATTCCTTGATTACATCTCATACATATCATAACATGAATCAAACTAAAACATCATTATACAATTGCACGGAAGTCTTAATTATGTATAGAAATGATATACCTATAATTTATATAATCTTAAATATTCACATGGTAATGTATTATAAGACAGACACAACATATCGTTATATGTAGTTATTAACCAGTGACGGTTAAGATAGTGTTTACCTGTTTCTGGGCAAGCACTAAAGCATTGGATTCCAATATCGTCTTGATGTCCACAGTCCCTCATGTAGGACTCATGTGAACAATTTATAATTTTCATTTCACTTCCTAAACAGCCAACATTACGTACCCAAATTGTTCCATTGCCGTCAGTTACATTTTGGGACTTCAATTTGGTACCAGTACTGACAAAAAACGGATATAGTTTCAATTACAAAGAATTCGCTGAATACTCATAACGTCATTGTTCCGGGACAGATAATAATTATGGAAAAATAGTATGAAATATTTGTTTAATTTGGTAACATATGCATTTGTTCTCATTATAAATTGTTTTCATGTGTTTTTGCACCACATACAATAACAGAGGAACATTATGTTTTTGGTTTGTGCCCGTTCGTTTATTCATTCATTCGTGCTTCCGTCCTTTTGTGCGTTCGTCTGTCCCGCTTCAGGTTCAAATTTTGGTCGATGTAGTTTTTGATGAAGTTGAAGTCCAATGAACTCGAAACTCAATACACATGTTCCCTATGAAATGTTCATTGCAATTGTATAGCCAATATAAAAATAAAATACCACCATTTTACGGTCTACTTAACAGAAAATGATAGTGTGAATGGGGCTTTCGTGTACTGGGGACACATTCTTGTTATTTATGTTTTTAAAATAGAAATAATATTTCAAACAAGTGGCAAAGCTATATTATTTATATGGATCAAATGACAAACATGTTTACCAGTATCCAAGTTGTTTACAGGCCACCGATGCATCGATGTTGTCAAATAAATCGTCACAAACAGTTCCCCATTCATCGTAAAGATTTATTTCTAGTCTTCCTTCTCTTTCATTCCTACCTCCAATTAGACGCAAATTTCCTGTATATTGAAATAAGCATGTAAAAGACAGTTTATCTATATTATATAAATATGAAAGTTAACAAGAATAAAATTACAATGCAAATATTAAGTGTAAAGATCCGGAATGACGTGCGTTGATGTTTATTGTTTTAAACATTAGACTTACCTAAATATCAAAGAAGCTTGCTGCAAACGATTTAATATTGCACGAATTAACAAATAAGGAAACACATCGATTTTGTGACACCTTGTATAACGTCATCTATCTAAAGCATATCTGTGATATCACTCATACAAATGTATTACTGTATATCATTAACATTAACTTAGGACAAATTTAAATATGAAAGCTGTGGTCTTCCGGGGTTAGATATATAAAAAATAATTATAACAAGATAAATTGTGTACTACCGTGATCTTCTGATGGGTAGTTGACAAAACATTGGATTCCAACATCATTGTATTGTGCACAATACGCATCATTGTATTTACAGTTTATTAATTTACTCTCAGAACCATCACAATTAACCTTGTTTAGCCAGGTGATACCAGAACCAGCATAACTAAAACTTGCACGGATGACAGTTCCAGTTCTGTAATATATCAAGAACAATAAAGAATATTTTTTTTGAATTTTTAATGTGTTAAAGGAATTCACTCAAAGACTGATTATTTAAAAAAAAAAATAATTATGTTATTTAACCTTCAGCTCAGATCACCGATATTAGCAGAAACATACAAAGTCATGTTTTGTTTTTATTGAAATTAGCTGTTATAACATATATAAAAATATTGAAATATTTTGATTTAAGGAATGTACTCTATCATTCATAAATCATTTTTTTATTTAAGTTTGAATCTAGTATTAGATATTTTTGTGTTATCACATTATTTATGAATATTCTATTTAGGTAGTAACTAACACTACAGGGAGATAACTCTGTAAAGTCAGCTAAACGTTTTAATTACATTGTGTTGTAAAAGAAATATTAAGCTTCTCAATGAACAAAGTTGGTGTTTGTCAAACTGCTATATAACCAGTGTAATTTTTCTGACAAAACGGTTGGTTCAAAACATTTTTTTTTTTTTTGTTAGAGGGTCAAAGTAAATACTTTGAAAGAATTTTATAAAAATTAAACGAGCCAAATTAATTTTAGTGAACGTTTTTGGTACCACCTTAAGTTTATAAAAAACTTTAAAAAACATATGTTGGCCAAGATCATCACTAATTGACATGTATAGTCAACACATGCAAATGGTGAAACGACATTTGTAACATCAATGTTTTAAACACAATCAGAATACATTTGCAGGTGATCCCTTATAAAAGAGCATCACTCCATATCAATTTGTTTTGTTTCAGCATGACGATATGAATATGTTGTTTATGATAAACGTGGTCTTTTGCCATGTCAAAGTAAACATGGGTTGGGTTTTTTAAAAGTTTTGAAGATATTTTACACCAAAATTATCGAAATTGTACTGAATGATATTTTAATCTGGAATAACTTCTTATTTATTGTTTTGTTATTGGCTATGGAAAAGTTTTAAGTAGTGTAACTGTCGCTACTTGAATATCTAGGATTTTGTCATTTAAGTAAGATTGTCTTATCAATTATTGATTGTTTATAATATACATGTAATAGAAAATAAAATGGCTTAACTAATTCAAAAAAACGTGTAAATGAATTTCTCTGATTTGTAATGTGTATGAAGATATTTGTAAATAGTTACGGAGGAAATTATCTTCATATTTTAGCTGTAAGTAAGTCTTTTTTTTAAATGATGATGGAATCACCTATCGGCTTCTCTTTTCTAAATTGCCGTTAGCTACACATCAGATAATTCAAACATATACAAAGATGCTGATATATCGTGAAATTATGGATTTTCGTCTACATTTGATTGCACATTTGTCTTTTGTTATGTATAAAGTAATTGACATATTAGATATACAAACCGGTAACCAAGTTGTCGGCATGCCACAACTGCATCAATTTTGTCAAATGCGTTATTACAAACTGTTCCCCATGAACCATTTATATAAATCTCCAATCGTCCATCATTTTCATTAACACTTTCAGCAAGACGCAAATCACCTACATTGTAAGAAAAAAATCAATGAGAAATTTGATATGTCCAAGTAGTACGTATCAAAACATTATTCATATCCTTGACTCAGAAATGTAAAGGCATCGCGTTTGATCATTTGACAATACTTATATACTTTTTTGAATTAAGTGCTTGCTTTTCGATATAATGACACCAAAAAGAATGATGGTTGTTGAAACAAAATAAAATACAATTTAAAAGAATTTCAACTGCACAGATTGTTGTGCAACTTATAATAAAGTATAATACATTTGTACGTTTTCGTGATATCATTACTACGTTTTGTGTTCAGTGAAATATGAAATTCGTGTTACAACCCTAATTTATACTCAACAGCTCCAGCTTTTTTCGTAGATGTGGCATGTACAGTTAATTAAGGTCCTATAATCCGTGCAACCAAATAACCATAACAATTGAGTAGATGACTAAATCATACTGACCAATTTTAACGTGGTTACTTTAAGGCATCGAAAATATACTGTTAATGTTACATTCAAAGTAGATTTATAAAGCAAAAGTCTTTAAACAAAATGACGTTATTCAAATCAATGTTATTTAGAAACAATAATTGAATGTACAATTGTTCGTACCAATTTGAGGACATGCTATTTCACAATTTATACCAACATCTTCATTATGGCCACAATTATGAGAATTCTGGTATTGACAATCAATCATTCTATTTTCTGTCCCATTACACTTCACGTCATCCATCCAAATCGTACCATTTCCATCGTTTACAAATGAGGACCTCAACACAAAACCAGAACTGCGAAAACAAATGTGTGTGAAGCTTGTTCTTATATTTTGAATATTTTTTGGAATATTTTTAAGTCAAACACATTATATATACAATGCATATGAATTAGAAAAAAATCAGATAACAGCTAAAACAAACTTTAAACAAAAACGAGTTAATGAAAATAAAAAGAAGATGCCAAAAATGAACACAGTTTAAGCATCTAGTGAAAAGTATTTGTAAAAATAACAAACCCCAAGTTTAAATTCAAAAAATCAAATGAAAAGTTCAATACAAAACAAGGGGTACATATTATGTCTCTAAAATATCGCTACTATAAATTTCTGTGCTTAATTGTTACCAAATTTGCAAACGTCATACACAAGTAGACATGCAAGTGCATTGTATTACTTGAAATCAAGCGCTCAAAACAGAGGTCACCAATTAATGTATGACCTGCACTAGAAATTAAAATCAAGTTTCTAAATATTTAGGTACATTTACAATCTTGTTTATCTGTTTGAATAATGATTTTTGGGAAACAACTTATCTTTAAAAAATGTGTTAAGTTATCCTTAGCTATAAGAAAGACATAACTATAGCATATGCTATAATCTGATAATTTCTCAAAACTCTGCTTATATATAACTGGACATATATATTACAGTTAATTGCTATTAATAAGTATTGCAATATGCATTTTGTTTTAATGAATTATCAGTATTTAGTTTTAATATAATCTTAAAGCAATCCTAATTCTAGCTCACTTTTAAATTATAGTTTTTCATAGTTATCAAAAGTACCAGGATTCATGTGTGACGTCATGCTGTTTCTAAATTTTATAAATTCAAATGTAGCATAACGTTTGCCTTTTCGCCATCGTATGTGACGTCATTTTTTTAATTGCGTTAACGCCTGGACTGATTCTGGTGTGTCTATGCTGTATTGAACTTGGCATCATGTATACGGGTTTAGTTTTCTGTAATAAGTTAATACTTTAGTTTCATTATGAATATATCTTTCACATTCTTTTGTTAAAATTTACTGTTTGCAATAGCATGAATCGTTCTATATAATAGTGTTCTTATCCCGGGCATAATATAATGCCATATTTAGCAAAACCTTTTCAACTTTAGATCTTCAGTGCTGTACAACTTTGTACTTTTTTCACTTTCGATCTTGTATATCTGGGCGTTATGTATTCGGGTTTAGTTTTCTGTAATTAGTTTTTACTTCAGTTTCATTATGTATATCTCTTTCATATTCATTTGTTAAAATTTACTGTTTGCAATAGTGGGAATTGTTTTATATAATATGAATGTTCTTATCCTGGGCATACAAACAATGCCGTATTTGGCAAAACCTTTTCAACTTTTGATCTTCAGTGCTGTACAATTTTGTATTTTTTCGTCACTGGTGAGTCTCGTGTGGACTAGACGCGTTTTTGGCGTATTGAATTTTAAACCTGATGCTTTTTGTTATCTATTAATCATGCTTTTCTTTGTCTAATATGTTCTGCTTTTTATTTGTATTGTAGTCCTGTAATATTTTGTTTTCATTTCAATGTTATATTTAACTGTGCCATTAAAGTGAGAGGTTTGGCATGCCTTAAAACCAGGTTCAACCCACCCCTTTAAAAGTGTCCTGTACCAAGTCAGGAAGATGGCCATTGTTATAATATTGTTCGTTTCTGTGTGTGTGTTGCATTTTAACGTTGAGTCGTTTCTGTTTTCTCTTATTTTTGAGATAAGACGTGGCACGGTACTTGTCTATCCCATATTCATGTATTTGGTTTTGATGTTATATTTGTTATTATCGTGGTGTATTGTCTGTTGCTTGGTTCGTTTCTGTGTGCTGTTGCGTTTCGATGTTGTGTCGTTGTTCTCCTCTTATATTTAATGCGTTTCCCTCGGTTTTGGTTTGTTGCCCGATTTTGTTTTTTGTCCATGGATTTATGAGTTTTGAACAGCGGTATACTACTGTTGCCTTTACTCAATTCATAATAAGATGTTAAAAATATTAGTAAACGTTCTTGTTCTTTAAAATGATTTTTAAAAGGAGGAAAGGGATGTTATTCTAGACAATAGATTATACCGCAATGCTATTAAACGATTTGATGCTAATCCTTTTTATAAATTGTTGGAAACAGGAGATTTATTGTGTAGGTATTCAATGCGGAGAAGGGAAATACGACCGCTGCGCTCTTTTTGGTCATAACCTGCTACTTTAAGTTCAGACTAAAACACAAAAACCACATGCCGTCGCTTGAATTCCAAAATGTCGTGTATGACTTTTTCGGCTAAATATACTTTTTGACACAAATGGTCTGAGCGGGATGAAATATTTGGTATTACAAAATAGCATACAGTCAGATAAAGAAAAATATTTGAAACAAGCACATTACAAAATTGCCAGTGTCAGTTGTTGGTAAAGTGTGTTTCCTGAATGTTGGATGTAAACATGATTGTACATTTCAAAATTTCTGTGATAATAATTTAAGTTCTCGGATGATCCTGAAATGTCAAAGTTTGTATTTCACTGCTATCGACAAAAAATTCAAGTTCACATACGACATTTAGAAGCATGTACCACATCTTCCTATATTTATTTTGTCAAAATTTTCAAAGCCTGTTTGTGAGATTTTTTATTGTTTACAAATTTGTAATTTCCAACATTTTGGAAGCCCAGCGGCGTTATGGAAAGTTAACGGATAAACTTACATGTGCAAGGAGGTTTACGTAATGAAATAGTGTATGGGAACAAAAGTAATCTTAAATAGTGTATATATTTTGAAAGAATGTCAACAGCCATTTACCATTTAGGACGTATTGTATGTACATCATATTACCTATCCAGAACATTATGTATATGCACCGTTTGTCCTTTTAAAAATTGGGTTCATACTTTATTAGAAGACGTGTTTATACTTTAGTATGGATTTCACGTAGATAATAATGCTAAACAAAACATACCAATATCCTAGTTGTCGACAAGCTACAAGTGCATCAATATTGTCGAAAGAATCGTCACACACAGTTCCCCATGTATCATTATAAAATATTTCTAAGCGTCCTTTATGTTCTTGCAATCCTTCAAGTATGCGCAGATCTCCTGTAATTATTCAGGAAATGACATATAAACAACTTTAACGTGTTTATGTACAAGTGAAACATGAGATGACAATGATAAATAATTGTAATTATAACGAATCTTAAAATATATTTCTTTTAATAATATCAATTATATAAAAAAAAATTGGCATGACTGGCTATAACACATTTCTATGCCAAGGACCATATGACAGTAAACAAAAAGTAACAACTATCGGTTCCAATAAGACCTTCAAAACCGATACTGTATAGTCAGCTACAAAAGAATCCCGATATGACGACAAAACTAACCACCTGATTTATGTTGAGACAGAGTAAGATCAAAAACATGATATACAACCACAACCGACAATCACTGAATCATAGGATCCTGACTTGGGGCAGACATATACATAATGTGACGGGGTAAAGCCTGCGCAAAAGAGCTTCACGAATTGTTTCAATACAAAAAAGACAAAATAGACCTGACGTGGCAAGGTATGTTTACATCCCAGAAACACATGACACTTACAACAAAAATGTAGTACATACTTGAGAGAAATTTCAGCTACTGGAAGAAATAGCAAAAGTCAAAACAGTCAGACATGTAAGATTGAAAATAAATGAGGACACATCAAGCATGCAATGAAGTGTGTTTGTGTTTCTTGATTGACAAAAACCAGGCATTTTCTATCTGTGTTCAATAAGGTATAACATACCAAGCCGATGATTATATGTATTAAGCAAAAAAGAAGAAACAATGCAATCACAAAAAAACCTACAACGACATGTGTGCAAATACCAGTATACGAAACACAAAATAGAAAAATAAAGACTGATTATCGAGAACCAACCTAAGAACCAGTTGTTCATCGTTCACTGCTATATATGACATGAGCGCAACACATACAAATATAACGCACCTGTATTTTGGCTTTTTACATTACATATTTCTCTTATGATGTACAGCACAAACATCAGTCGAGTCATCTTACCTAAAAAAAATATATTGAAAATGGACAACTAGTTATAATTCTTAAGATTTTTGTAGTTAACCCCCAGTTAATAGTTTTACAGTTAGACAAATGAGCTTATAATGTGTTCAAATACACGTTTCAGATAAGTATACGTAAGTCCTAACAATTAGTTTACGCTCTCTGATTGTATTTTCAAACATAACCAATGTTATAAAACATAACCACACTGCGAATTACCATAAAACATACATCTAGTGCTAATTTGGATGGCGTCATTTTTTACTGTCCTTTGGGTGATGACATTTGATAACGTTATATGCAAGCTAGAGCATTATCTGTGTCCGTTTATTTGAATATATTCAGTAGTTCAAAGAGGGTCTGATTAGATCTCACAGAGATAGGTTGATACCTGTGACGGAGCTTGAAGAGAGCGAAGAAAATGCACAAAAGGGCTAGACAGCAAAGGCCGCCGAGGAATCTAGGTGACGCAGTGGCTGTTACGGCGACCACTGTGTGTCAGCATATAATTTAAAATCAAAATTACAAATACTGAACTCAGAGGAAAATTCAAAACTGAAAGTCCAATATCAAATTGCAAAATCGAAACTATGATAGACATAATGGAGTCTTGCAGGAGATCAACAAAGACATTCCTATGGTTATATAAATTCCTGAAATAGAAATATGACTCTGATTTGTAAACTTGTGAGTAGCAATGATCATTTATTGAAAAAGACACCACAAAATTAGATTTGTCACTGGATTAGTACTAATGTAAGAAAGCAATATACATAGTTTACCATCCCCCTTTCCTTGCTTTCTTACATATTAAGCCCACTGTTTGTGTCCTATATGTGCATTTGCATGTAATCAGTATTGTCCAGAGGTCTGATATCCAGTAGTTGACCGCTTCAAAACAATTATTTTTTTATGTATCCATAGTAACATCCTACTTGTTTTTACAAATGATATTGCAAAAAGGGGATCTTTTGAAAAAAGTGTTTCATTCCCATGGACATTGCTGAATTGATACCATTTCTGAAACTGTTTACATTTCTGACTGTACGGTTATTTATATAGTTGTTAATGTATATGTCGTTTGGTGTCCTGTGTTGAGTTGTCTCATTGGCAATTCTACCATTTTTTTTTTTATTCTGAAAATTCCTGGACATACGGAAAATACGGGCAGTGAAACAACAACAAACAATTAAACAGGTAGAACAAAAGATTGATGTTCCTTAAAACTAATTTTGAAGGCTACATTAGTCATCAGCTGTCTAACAATTAGTTTAAATGCACAACAACTTATATGCTTGAAAAATCATCAGGGGTCAAATTGCAGGAACTTCTGCCCTTCGGGAAAATCTGAGATCGTTTCATGTAGGTTTTATTGGGTTTCGTGTTGCTAAATTTTATATTTTTTTTATGTTGTGTTATCTGGACTGCTGTTTGTGTTCTCGTCGGCTTTAGTTTTTAGCTATGACTGTGTCGGTTTGTTTTGATCATTCGAGCTTGATCGTTTTTATGCTCCACCTACGATAGTAAAGGGGCATTATGTTTTCTGGTCTGTGCCTCTGTTCGTCCGTTCGTCCGTTCGTCCGTTCGTTCGTTTGTCCGTTCGTCCGTTCGTTCGTTCGTTCGTCCCACTTCAGGTTAAAACTTTTGGTCGAGGTAGTTTTTGATGAAGTTGAAGTCCAATCAACTTGAAACTTAGTACACATGTTCCCTATGATATGATCTTTCTAATTTAATGTCAAATTAAAGTATTGACCCCATTTTCATGGTCCACTGAGCAAAGAAAAAGATAGTGTGAAGCTCAGGTTAAAGTTTTTGGTCAAGGTAGTTTTTGATGAAGTTGAAGTCCTATCAACTTGAAACTTAGTACACATGTTAACTATGATATAATCTTTCTAATTTTAATGCCAAATTAAAGTATTGACCCAAATTTCACGGTCCAGTGAACATGTAAAATGATAGTGCGAGTGGGGCATCCGTGTACTATGGACACATTCTTGCTTTGATATATTTTGTCTCTTTTTTCAAAATTTACACCTCCTTGCAAATGTACAGACGCGTACTGTACATGGAGGAATGTGTGTATATTCAAAAAATAGTGACAATATAGTTTTGTGGAAGCAAAGTTATGAGAGCTAAGCAGAGCTTTTTTAGAGAATCTTGTAGCAGTCATGTATACTCGTGTATGGCAGAGTAGATATCGAATATTGTTCGAATGTGGTTGCCTTGAAGTCGCGTATTGGTCGAGTTGGTCTGGGATGAACACTATAGATGTCGCAGTGCTGAAGTGAGTGGAAATTGGACGAGTAAATTTCAACCTCATATCGAACAAGTAAGCGTTGATCGTGAAATGATCGGATAGTAGTCGAACAAATATAGAGACGATTAAGTACTGATCGGTTTACTGTTTGTATTCCGAACAAACTCTATCTCTACACGATCTTTCCCCGATCAATTAGACCCCAACTCGACGAATTATCGATCTCTTCTCGAGTGACTAGCTTCTCGCTTCTCACTCGAAAGTATTTGACATGTCGAAAACGTTCGGGTCGAGAGTCAGATCAATAATGATCACGGTAGACTAACCCAAAAACATGTTGGCGATTGAGCCAAACCAGTCTCCCGATTGCTTAATTTGTCTTGATCGAGATGGATCGGCAGTGTGAACCTAGCTTAACATGATTTTATGACTTAAATTAATCTATTGACTGCGAAAACATTGCAATCAACCCTGACTTAACCTCACACGACATCAAACAATCAACATATATAACAAAAACATTGGATTTGAAATATTATGTTAAAAACTTTGAAGAAAATCATTAAGTACCAAAAAAGGAGTTTGCTTCTCTACGATACGTGTGGGACATTGGAAAAATGAAAAAAATAAGTCCGTATAATGGAATTTCAGACAAAATTCGATAAAACGAATCAACAATGTTTTAGTTATATAAATAAATTACAGGATCTTAAAATGCCAATCATAAATAAATAAATGTAAACGGAATTAATTGCACTTAAAAATAATTCATATATCAGTGTATATAAAGTGCGAATCCAGCTAGTTCATTTTTACTGTTATATGCATGATATGCGGGTATGTCTTTTGTAGAATAAAGGATCATGGGAAAACTGTATTTGTTTACGTTTTGAAAATATCAAGTTGAAGGATTTTAAGTAAAGTTTTAACATATTTTCATTGTGATATGTCTTTATAATATACAAACATAGCAATAAAGTTCAAATAAGTGTTATAAAAGCATCATAATATAGCATATCGATTATTGAAAGCGATCCATTTTAACTATAGATGCGATGAATTATCACTGTTAGTGCAGTCATTATTAATGTAGAATTTTCAAAGATGCGAGGAATTTTTATTGTAGAATTATGTGATAAATGCACTTGCAACAAATGAAAAAAAAATTAGTTGATGACTTTAGGATTTATGATACATGTATTTTCAAATTGAAATACAAACTCCTCATTCATTCCTCATCAAATATATAGCAAATATATATAGTCAGTGGGCCCCTACGTATGAAAAATTCTTGATCCTCGAATGGATACTACCGCAGAGGTGAAACCATGCACATCTGGGTTATTGTACACGAAATGCATGCTACAATTCATTTTTGTTGATTTTAGACCCTTTGGAACTCTATGTGGGCTATTTCAGCAACTAGGTAAACAATCCCCAAACTAGATACACGGTTAGATTCAGCATGTCAACGAATTCCAAATATCTATATTAAAGAACTTTTGTCTATAAATTTGGACCCCACAAAATTGAAAAAGGGACCAAAAATATAAAAAAAAAATGCATGCATCCGATACATTTGTCATTGAAGGCATGACTGTAACAATAGGATGAATATACAAAAATATCTTATTCTGGGGTCTCATTGGGGGGTTCTGATCCCGGACCCGGCTTACTGTTTTGGCAGATTCCCGTTTTCCGCTTATTGTTTTGATAGATTCTCGCATCCCGCTTATACTATGCAGTTCTAATTTTTTGTAATTATCCGTGTCCCGCTAGACTGCATTTCCCGTTTTTCACTACACAATCATTTTACTTTCACCTTGTCACGCTTGCAAAAAATCGGCAATCCGGCGTGACGCTTATACCCAAATGCGACCCACTATTTTACTCTATTTTGACTCATATTTAGCCCATTAAAAATATATTAAAAAAGTAGCGTAGATTTTTTTTATCCCTTTTTATCCCGTCTCGTTTGGTTTTTTAGCCATGTATAGATGTCGTATGTGACAATGAGACAACTCTCCATCCGAGTCACAATTTACAAAAGTAGACCATTATACGTCAACATACGGTCTTCAACATGGAGTCTTGGCTCACACCGAACAGCAAGTTATAAAGGGCTCCAGTGTAAAACCTTTTAAACGGGAAAACAAAGGTGCAATATATAGCAAGATGTACGTTATTAGTGGTGAAGTGTCATGGAAATGGATAAAAAAATAAGGATAAAGATCCCTATACGCTTTATAAGAAACTAAATGGAATACATTTGAAATAACTGTTATTTCTATTGAATTTATCAGAGTGTTTTAAAACCAAACTTTCCCCCGTAAGTTAAATTTTATCAAATCTTTCTCTTACTTTATCTATAATTGTTTGAGCAAGTCGGCTAACTCAAGGCTGTACAGGTAATTTCCTAATGCATGTAAAGCAACACTTTGGTTGGCTTGCGTGCTTTGTTTGTATAATTGTTTATACAAACTTTGTAAATAAGATTGACATTTTTAAACAATATGGATAGGCATAGTTTAAACTGTATTTTTAATATTTGAATTAAATTGGGTGTTATCAGAATGATTATCCAATGAAAAAAAGCAAGCAAATCAACTAAAGTCTTGCTCTACATGCTTAAAGAAATGAGCTGTAATAGATAAAAAAAATATATACAGTGAAAATGCACCGCATATACAATACTAATGATTCGCTCCACAGTGAAAATGAAAGAATAGTTTCATTATTCGACAGTAAACATGACTAGCATTACGAAATCGTCATAGTGGAATTTAGTTAGATATGAAGAAACTGAATGACAAAACATATTCTACGTTATACAACTTTAATAATTGTATTAAAATGAATATTTTTTACTGCAATAACATCTCACCTGTTAGTTATAAAACACCTGCACGATCTGTTCGTGAAATGTCCTAAATATTCACCTATTTTGGTATATATTTCACAGCTGGATGGCTTTAGGCGCGATTAAAACCCCGCTCGCATCTCTAACTTTATTTTATTAGTATTATGTATTCCTGAACATATACATTTTAACTAATTTTCTTCATTTTCATCAAAAATTAAAAAAAGTTCGTCTGTTTATTTATCATTCTACATTAGACATTTATGGCATATACAGTAACAATGATATTTTAGGATCTGCACTTTACATACACTGATATATTGTATGACCATACATCTACAGTCACTCAGAAAGTTTTGTTGTATACGCTATGAATACAAATGAATGCTTTTATTATAGTGTGCTGTATGCACTGTTAATGCAATTGTTTATTATCACTTGTAACCTCCATTTTGATCCGATAACTTACGAATAAGCCCTGTGTGCTTTATTTTGATTCATTTGGGTTTGAGACTTAAAACTTTAAAAGGACCACACTTTTTTTCAACAATTGCTTTTGAAGTATTCCACAATTTTCCAATAACAAATCATTCAATAAACCCTTTATATATACAGTTGGGTGCAGACCAAGCATTACATGTAAACGGGCCTTAAAAGTTAACGCGGCGTTTACTCGCGTGCACTTCATGTAAACGCCGCGTTAACTCTGCGTTAACTCCGAAATTTAAGTAGACATAAATAGTAAACGGGCGTTTACTTTCGCGTTTACCTCCGCGTTAACGCAAAAAACCGCGCGTCTTCTAATTTTGTAAAGAGTTAACGGGCGTTTACTTCGCGTTAACGCGAAAAAGGCGTGTCTCCAATTTTAGATAATAAAGTAAACGCCCGTTTACTGTTTGTAGTAAACGCGCGTTAACGCAGATTGTCCTCGTATCCTGGATACACTGATCTAATATATCACATGATAAGGTACATCAAAATATCCATCTGTCCATTTTCGATCAACATATTGACGATTGCATTTAATGTATAATGTATATATATATACAACTCGTCTAAACATCAACCCAACAATGTTAAATCTGTAAATTTGCTTTCGCAAATTTTTGGTTCTTCCCTCGCCGGGATTCGAACCCATGCTACTGTTATATCGTGACACCAAATCGCCTGCACTGCAGCCGTCCCGCTAGACCACACGATATATATATATATATATGTACAGGCAATACAGGTTTTCAATTAGTAATTTCAAATAATGATAAAAAGAATTGTAGAACTAATTTTCAATATGCAAGTTAATTTGAAGTTATAATGATTTTTGAAATGAAAAATGCATACAATAAAACAATGTGTTGCTTTCACGATACGCTTGAAATAATGAACTAAATAAAACAATCAAAAGTAACTCACTAGATAATCTTAATTCCATAATCTATCTTCTGTTTTAAACGTGGTTACGATTATTCCTTGGCATACTTCAAAACCGATTATTTTAATTGATTAACTGTTTTAAATATAACTAGCTATCTTTTAAAATATCTTATTACTATGTTTAAAGTCCTAATCTTTGATCAACTCAAACAAAATGAATGCTTGAATAACCTGATCAACTGACATAACTTAAATGAATTTGGCAACGTTTATCAAAGTAAATGATCATTGAATTTTAAACTTCATCAAGTAAACATGTGTTCCCTAACACTACTTTAGAACCACTAAACAATGCTAAAACCATCTTTCAAGGTTACAACTATTTTGTATCTTATTATTTAGAACCCATGGTCGATTTAAAAAGTTGCATTTCTGTAAATATTGAAAATTAAATTTCCCATAGGAACTCCTTTTGCGGCTTAAACTTTACTACTTTTACTATGAATTTTTATAAAATAATCTTATCCTAGAATTGAAAGTTCATATACTCCACAATGTTTTTCAAAGGTTAAAATATAGGGCTGTGTGGCATATTGTCAACTTTTTTATGCCTTGGACTTTAATATCTAATTTTTTTCGCCCAATTTAAAAAAAAAACACACTCGGTTTGTTTCAGCAAAATAAAAGAAAATATTTAAAATGATTATAAATGGTAAGCCTTATGACAGTAACATAGGACAATGTTATAACTGTGTATATTTGATTTTTTGATTTGTTTTGTTATTTAAACTTCAGATACATTCAATTGAATATTTTTAACATCATGTGTGTTGTGTGTCTAATAATAAGTTATTACATTGTATAGTGTCTGAATAGGTTTAAATAATAATACTTTCATGAATCAGAAGAAAAGACACAATTGAACAGCACCAGACTTTTTAACAGTAAAGCATATCAGTAAACTGGGATATATGTAGAACGGTAAAAAGTAAATCACAAAAATACTGAACTTCAAGAAAATTCAAAACGGGAAGTTCCGAAAAACACATCAAACGAATGGACAAAAAGTGCCATGTTCCTGACTTTGAACAAGCATTTTTGTTTATGTAGAAGTCCACTGATATATGTTCACTGATGGTGCGCATCACAGAAAAATGTAAAAAATACCGATAAATATGTTAAATCATGAAAATATGAACAAGATGAAAATACTTTGAAAACATATTTGAAGTGAACATTTAACATATGTTTCAAAGATTTTTTAACAATTACTACACATAATATTTGTAAAATGATGTTACATTAGTAACAGTAATACTATAGGACACTTACGCTCAACACAAACATTTAAAGAATAACATACAGTCTTACACGTGCGTATTTTATGAAATTCACCAGTTGTGTATTTTAACTGTTCAATTCGTTAGTTTTATTCGTTGACATTATCATAATGAAAATCGTGGACTTGAGGTTTTATTTATATGAGTGGCAAGGCAAAGCAAGTCTCCCCGTTAATACTACGTTTTAGTTAAGGAAGAAGAGCTTGTGTTTTCATTCGTTTTCTCTATTGAAAGGTATATTACTCTGGGAGTTTTTAATAGAAAAAAAACATTGACTATTTCTTCTGAGAATGTCTATTTCGGAAAACTGTAACCCTTTAAATGCTATTGGTTGAGTAAACAAGTTTGTTATAATGATGTAAAATGTAAAGATTTCTTTTGTTTAGTATTAAATAAATAGCTCATCAGGTCTTTATAACATTCTATATTTAACATAATAATTTTGTTTTTTAACTGTTGTTTCAAGTATGTCTTTTTTTCAGTTTTATGATGTTAAGTAGTTCACACCCACATAAGAATGAGATGGCATATGCAAATGTATTACAGTTTTCGAGGTTAACTAATTACAACAAACGTTTGTGAAATTAATTATGTTATTTGTACATGAAACATATATCACCAAATGGTGAAGATATCAATAATATAAATGTTTAGATCTTACCGGCCAGTATGATATCTTATGTCACAAAGATAAACTTCAGATGCACAATTCGTTATACATTGACATGTTCTTATGTAATGCGGATGTTGAAACTTTATACTACAGAAACACAATTTAAACTTGTATTATAAAACCTTCTTAATTCAAACAGGGATTGTTAGTCCAGTCGAAATGTGAAACAATTGCTCAGAAGGTGGTAAAAGCATCAAACTTTGCAGAGTGTTAGTTGGGGTCATAACTAACATTTATAGCTATGGACCCAATTCAGAAAATCAAAATGGCGGCTCTGGGCAGCCATTTTGAAATCATGTCCAAAAAGTCAACAAAAATTATTTAAAAAATATGAAAAATCTGTTACTTAACTAATTTTGATAAACTTTCGTGTTTCTTATGACAAAGAATATAAACTGAGGACTATTGAAGTATTTAGTGGCCATCTTGAAAGATGGCCATTTTGGAAACGTAAATTTGCAATATATTATTATTATTCGCTGTCCTACATTGTTTTTTGAATTTAAATTAATACTAAGTTTTATATGCATTTACAACTAGTTTTGCTAATCATTTATTAATGACTGTTGCTTTTCATATAAGATATATTCACCAAGTGCTCAAATAAGGTATGCTTATGTTAACAAATAACTGTATTTAAATAAAATTTTATACGTAAATTCTATTAATTGCAGTTTAGTATGTAGGGCTTAGGTAGTTGTTTACCATTAAAAAAATCCGTATATAAAATATGAGCACTGTATGTTGAACAGGAAAAATTACGTAGGTATCAAAATCACTAGAGTTGAACAAATCTAATAAATGAATAAATTCCGCATCGGGAAGAGAGGACACGTGATGATTTACAATGCCAAGCAAATACAAAAAGAGCAGACATAGACATTTGAGCTCGTAATCAGTCATTTTTTGTAAGCATACAACTGTTCAACGATGATGAAGGCCATACAATGGGAGAATCACAAGGCAAAAGGTACTAATCCTTTCAAAGCAAATCTTAATATATATAGTCAGAAAAAAAATGATTCAAGGATTAAAAAACCCAGTAGAATAACCAGCCACAGTTGTGATGAATCAACAAGAACAATGATTGCAGATATTTCTGTATTTCTTTGTGATGAGGTATTACTATCATCATGAAGCATCAACAATTGTGATTGACAATAGAGTATGTGACTGTCACTTGAACTACTAACCATTGTTCTTTGAGCCAGCTACAGTGCTGACGATTAATATTTCAGGAGCCGATCTCATGCTAAATGTGTGTTAAAACTGCACATCAAGTCAATAAGACAGAATTCGAGACACAGAAAGAAAGACAAAAATCTGTTATCCATTGCAATAGGGGTTGCCAAAAAAATAGAAAACAGTGATAGCTCACAGTCTGGAACAGATATTGTTTTAATATTTGAAATTGATGATATGGAAAAATGGTACAGTAAACGTCCTTAGTAAATACTAGTTGTCATGGATGGAATGATTAATACAACATTTATGAAAAATTGAATACTAGCTACCATAGATGATATGCAAGCACACATGAAAGGTTGCGTCTTTCTCTGGATTCTCAATGAATATGTCGGGGAAAATCTGAAACAGGCCATGTCTTTTACAAAATGTTTAAGTCGTGATGGGGAATGCCTCTTCATAGTCAAAGTAACTAGAATAGTTTGAAGGGTTAGGCTTTCTTCTATAGAAAGGTTTACAGGGACATTCATTGTAGGCTTTAAAAATGATTCCGTTCCTCAATCTTTGAGACATCTTACTCTCTATCGGAGGACTGATCAGTTGCAGTTGCATCCCTTCGATGACGAGTTGCACAATTGAACTATTATAGCTGAGAAATGGTGAGTGTTGTCGTCCACTCATCGATATCACTGGATTGTGTCTCGATGGTTGGCCATCCTTTGTTAGTTACATTCCTGTTTTGTTAGATGCGTTGCATCAGTCCTTCCTTCCATGATAACTACAAGTTGTTCCTGGCGTTTATTGTACAATTTAGCGTGATCTGCAAGCTTGGAGATTGGTACAATACCTCTGCCAGACCGTGTGTCGTCAATCTATTTTATATTTTTGAAAAGCACAACTCCAAGGATAAAATATTCTTGGCTTTCTTTCTATGTCTTTTATTCTGCCTATTTGCTATGTCAAGTTTTATCAATCATTAAGCAGGATACTGGTGATTTGAAATCTCCAGCTCTTACTATGGCTAAGGAAATATGTCTTGTAGTACAGTTGTACAGTCATGTCCCATTACAGTCATGTCCCATTTTTGTCAATTTTTAAATTTCGAAGTATCATGGAAATCTTCAGATACATCACCACAGAAAAAATACATTGCAGTCATTGTTTGTGTTGATTCAGTATCACTTAACAGTGTCTAGTTACTTCTTGTTTTCTTTCAACTGGCAATGTATCTCCAACATCAGAAGTATGTTTTCCCTTTTACTGATGAAATATTTTGAGGTCTGAAAATTTGTTTGACAGGATTTGTGCCGTCTTGAGTGCTTCTGCAGTTCCATAACCCTCATTCAACTGTTTCAAATTGAGCGGAAGAAAAACAAATTCAAGACCCAACATTGTTGTATGCCTGCATCAAAAAGAGTGATTGCCAGCTCAAATGTCTATGTCTGTTCTGTTTGGATCTGCTTGCCATTGCATGCAAACCCTCACATGTCCTCTCTTGCCGTTTCACACATTCCTTCTACTCTAAACGCTCATTATTTTCTTCTGATATCTAGCTCCAGTGTTTTGGAAATCTATTATTTTGATATTTTCCAACAACAACGTTCAGTCATAAATTATATTATATTCGTAATTTCTGTTTTACAAAGTTACTTAGGCAAACGTGTAGGTAACAGTTAGAAATTCTTATACTGATATCTTTATTGTGTAAACATGTGCATGCCTTATCTGACCATTTTATAAATATCTAATGCATATTAGTAGAAAAAAGTGTGAATGCAATCAGTGAATAAATAAGATTAGCGAATAATGTTATATTGGAAATTCATGTTTTCAAAATGGCCATCATTCAAAATGGCTACCAAAAAATCAATACATATGAAGTCCTCAGATGACAGTCCTTGTCATCTGGGATGAATATACCATATGACTTTATAATAACTTTTTGCAGCAAGCGCTTAACTGATGAGTCAAAGTGAACACGGTTACTAAGGAAATGCAAATGTGTAAAGGCAGTATTACGTATGTAAATGTGGAGGACAATGTGATAGAACATGATAGACAGAGTGATGAGGTTTGACAAATCATGTACATTTAATTTTTTGTTAAATATAATTGAGAACATTTGAGCAGTTGGTCTTCCTATAACATTATTTACTTGTATGATATGAAATTCATTATGTCTGCAATCAAGGTTTTTGAAAGTTGTTTCAAATGAACAATATCAACAAAACGAATTTTCATGTAATCAGTCAACTATTATAAATGACAGGTATACAAATATTTTTTTTGCTTTATTTATACTTGTAAAATAAAATTCTCCTGTTATTCTATGTTGAACAAGCGGTGGCAGGAATATTGCTTTTAGAGTTATACATGTTATAGTTCATTTTATGATCTTCTTTGTGGTCGCATTTTAGCTATGTCGATTACTTTTGAACATTAGAGACATGTACATTGTCGGAAAATATAAAGTAATTTGTACCCTCTACGAAACAAAAGAAAAACTCGGGGAGGGGGTTTATAGGCTCGCTTTTCGTCCTTTTTATATAGCTCAAACAAATACATTTGTATATCTTCGACATCGTTTTTTTTTTTTTAATTTTCATCGAATAATGACTACTTTTTTTGGCTTAAAAAACAAAGATTTTTCAAGATGGCCGCCATTCAATATTGGTAATATTTTCAAAAACTTTGTTCAACAAGACAATTGGAATCAGCACTGTTATTATACTACCCAGGTTTCATGTCAATATCTTCTCTAATATTTTTTTTAGAATTTTGTTTATTAATCTATAGAGATCAAACGGCCGCCATTTTAAAATGGCCGCCTCTTCCGCAAATTTTGACTTTCAGAGTGGGTCCATAGCTTAAAATGTTGTCCATGACATATACTTCCTCTATTCCAAATTTCATGCTTTTACCACATTCTGAGCAATTTTGTCAAAAATCTGCACAAATCGACTGGACTATGTAAAGACGCAGAGAGATAAGTGCAGAAAATAACCAAAGATAACGGAGATTTTACAATTCGTCATCTTTGTGCAATATGAAAATCACGTAGGAAGCAATATAACTACTATTTACCTAAGTTCAATTTGTTAACTAGTGGTGATATGTATCTGTTAAGAAATATAGTATTTAAACAAACAATTAAATCTCCAAATCGCAATTGAAATGAACAAAATAATAATTAGCAATTGAAATGAACAAAATAATAATTAGCAATTGAAATGAACAAAATAATAATTAGCAATTGAAATGAACAAAATAATAATTAGCAATTGAAATGAACAAAATAATAATTAGCAATTGAAATGAACAAAATAATAATTAGCAATTGAAATGAACAAAATAATAATTAGCAATTGAAATGAACAAAATAATAATTAGCAATTGAAATGAACAAAATAATAATTAGCAATTGAAATGAACAAAATAATAATTAGCAATTGAAATGAACAAAATAATAATTAGCAATTGAAATGAACAAAAACATAATTAGCTTAAATTGGGTATTTTTTTTCAAAATGCAAAAATATTCACATTAATGTTAACGCAATGGTTGGTACATCTACATTTAAACATTAAATATATGATAAATAGAACATTTCTTAAACAACCTATCGAACACCGGCACAAAATTAAACAATAGTGTACATGTATCTGCCTTATACATGTTATAGAAGACTAATTAGAAGGATAATTTCGTTTTTAAAATAAATGCAGTTTAACTGACTTTTGGACATTATACTGTTAATCTCTTTGGTAAGATATGGTATAATTTGACGTACCATGCATGATTTGGTGGTAGTACACTTATATTATATATATTATTTCCTCATGCTTGCACAGTGTAATTCCATATTCTTAATCTCATTTGTGGATATCGTTGGCGGAAGTACATGTGATACATCCCCATTCTTTCAATATCCAAGCTGTGGGAAGGTTATGCTCCACGTGTTGTCGGCAAAGTAACTATATTCTTTAACTTTTACTTATATATGCCTTAGTGGCTTTAAGACCTTGGTGGTCATTTATATATGCCTTGGTGGCAATAGACCTAGGTGGTCATTTATATATGCCTCGGTGGCAAAAGACCTTTGTGGTCATTTATATATGCATTGGTGGCAATAGCCCTAGCTGGTAATTTTTATAATTTTTCCTATTTGCTTGATGGCAATATTAAATTAAAAATACTAGCCTTGGGGCGTCAAGACCTTGGTGGTTATTGATATTCGCCTTGGCGGCTTCTTGATAGAACTAGATGGTAATATTTGACCTTGGTGGCAAAATGTTTTGGAATTTGGACCTTGGTCGGTAGTTATTATTAACCCAGGTGGTCAGATATTTGTTATGGCGTAAACGCAGGGCAAAGTGCTATCGCTATATAGAATATATATGGAAGTGGGAGCTCTGGCCATTTGGAAATCTGTAATTGAAAGGAGAATAAAAAATTGTTAAAAGCGTAAATAGTTTCTTTTGTTTCTTTTGAGTGTTTTGGACTTTTACTTGATTACTACATAGTACATACTGATAGAAAATGGTCTTTAAAGACTTTGTTAGAAAAAAAATAGAAATATTGAGAAAGTGGAATAATTTAATGTGACATGTCACTTGATATCATTGTTGTTTACCGGAGTGATGTGTATTGAATTATGATGTTTCTTCGTCGAGGTCCGCGTTCAGCGGTCTGTTTGATTGTACATAAAATTGAATAGAATGTTTTTGTTTTCAGATGGTGTTACCTCTGATGAATGAAGAAGAAGCAATATGACATTGCACGATGATTCATGTCGATGAGTTCGAATAGCATAAAAGGAAAGGATTTTTCTGATCAGAATATGGTGAGGACAAATTGCAATTAATATTGAAGTGATGTTTAGGTTTTTTTTAAAGATATATATAAGAAAGAAAAAAGAAAATGAATGGGAAAATACGGATATAACACTAAATTATGTATGTCTGTGTTGAGAAAGACAGAAGATGATCATGTCAATATTGCACGGTACTTGTGATGAAAGCAGCTTTATGTTCAAATAAACCTTTTTTGTAATTCTAATAATTTGTCCGTAATTTCATGTTTACTATTGGATGTGTATATACTTTCATTGACATATGTTAACATATGTCGCATGAATCTTTTGTCTTGGCAGATTAAATAATGATTGTTCTATTTTTTGTTTTGTTTTATCTAATAAATATGATGTTGAATGATTTTGTATGCTAGTTCAAATGTATACTTAATTTTCTTTAATTTAAATTTCTATGTCTATAGTTCGAGGGACACTGATTCCCTAGTGGTTTTCCACGTGGATTGTAGGCAAATGGATTTTTCTATTTCAAAGTGTGACTCATGCTGTCTTAAGTACAAATAAACATCTTGTTATTGGTTAATATATTTTCAGCAGAGTTGTGAAGAATCAAGTGGAAATACAATTGTCAATGTTCCTGATTAAGAAGTAAAAAGTGTGTTTGATTCAACAACAGTAAAGAAAGAGACAAGCCAGCAAAGTTTACACTTGGAGGTGAAGTCCCTTTGCTTACAAGCTTTCCATATGCCGAAGATGTTATTAAATAATGACAATGTTCATGTTGATATGATTTCATTGCCTTAACTCAACTTTTAAAGTCTATGTGGTCAAATTCATTAGACGTTATTGAATTATGAACTATTTATAAAGAACTGTGTACATGTATCTTGAAATATTTTAAAGTAAAGTAATTAAGGAATTAAATTTAATAAAAGTGTTAATAATATTCTTGTTTTGCGTAATGGGAATACTATTCCTTAAGGGAAAGCCTTGCTAGTGGTGTAATTTGAGATTGGCCTGCAAATATGCTGTATGGACTATAGAGTTTTTCTATGCCCATAACTTAACATGAACTGAATGCAAGATTATGTCAATCACTGAGGATATAACCTCATTGGTTGATATCTTTGGCGGATGTACATGTGATACATCCTCATTCTTTCAATATCCAAGTGGTGGTTGGTTTAAGGGCTATGTTTGGTCAGGCAATACATATTGCCTGTTTGGGTTGATGAGGTTCTTGATAAGTTCCCCCCTCTCCCACCCATAAGTACAAAAATGTGGATTTGTTTTAATATTCATATTTTAATATTGGTATTACATGTATGCATATTGGGTTGATGAGCACGAGACAACATTACACAAACTTAAACATTACCATGTGATCATGTTGATGGAACACACCTTCACTTTATCTATTTTCAAGGGAAAGGTCAAATAGGGCAAGTGTATTGGTATGTTTGTGCTTACTTTTTCATAACAATGGAAAAATAAGATTATATATATCTCGGATGACAATAATGTTGATTATAATGCTTCATTTTATGAGCTCCAGAGTAGTTATATAAGAAACAACTGCGCACTTTATCCAGTTAACTCTTGTGCATTGCATTGTGCATATTAGTCCACATTTTGGTTTCTGAAACGTATAGATATTATCTTGTATTCGGTTCTTTCCTCTAGAGTGTTATATGCCCATAACTTAACATGAACTGGATGCAAGATTATGTCAATCACTGAGGATATGTGTACTTTCTGAAGAACCAAAAACAATCGACCTAAGTTTCCTTTATGCCTTTGTTTTACTCGTTTTATGAAAATCTTTTCAGTAGGTACTCAAAACTTGAAGTATGTTCATACAATTTGTCTGATAACAAAATAAACAAATCAGTAAATTTGAATAAAAAAAAAAAAAATGCAATAGCAATTTGTTGTAATTATCTAAAACTTAAGAACTATATATGCCTCAATCCAGATTTTTTTCTACACTAGCATCAAACACTTAGTGATCACGCGGTTAGATGATAAAATAAAATAGAATTTGATAACACATCCCCCCTTTGAACGAAAAATAAAACATAACACCAATCAGTACGCGATTTCAACACATGGTCTGACAAGAAACATAAGTTATGTGTTATTGTACTAGTTTTCTTGATTACTTATATATGACAAGGAGAAAAGGTCAATTACACTAATATGCTACATTGTTATAACCGAACTTATGCTGAATCATAAAATTCTATAATGTGTAATTTTAGAATTTGACGTTTTGCTTATGTCGTATAGCATGTGGTAACATTCTCTTGATATTCTTACATTTAAAGAACCTTGAATGTTTTTTAAATGTACTATAAAGCTAAGTAAGAAATAAATACTTCTAAACATAAACAAAATTTTAATAAACTTCTTACGTGTAAGCCTATAGCTGACATATACTTTAAAAAAATCAACACTTCGTAATATAAACTACATTCTGATATCACATACTTTATCTGGTCGCGTTCAGATTACAACGAATGGTTTTGTCCCCATTTTTGACTTAAACCCACAGTTGTTTTATAGCATGATGTATCCGTGTCTTTATTGGACGTTTTCAGAGAGTATTTATCACTTATATTTCTTTAATTTAAATAGTATGACGGATACGTTTATCGCAGTATGCAGCTAACCATAACAGTTTATTTTTGGTAAAGGATAAATCTGTAAGTATTCTATTTTTGGTGATTTATAGATTTTTTTAATTTGAATTTTGCATCTTGGGTGATTTTTTTTACTTTATAACAAATGATACTTTTGGGAGGACATAATTTTCATTCAAGGATCACACAAGTATTATAATAAAAGTATCATAACAAAGAAATAGTAAAGATTTTTTTTCAGTTGACCGTTTGGAGAAGGTTGGATAATTTACTTTCCATGAAATGTCAGTGTATTGATTTAAAAATCAAGAAGCGAAATTCGAACATTTATGTAGATGAACAATCGATGGCATTTCAATTCCACTTGAGGTTTCGTGTTTTATAGATGCACAAGTGTGAACACATATACCGATTCATTTCTGAAATTAGATATTTAGAATCCTATTTTTGCTTAATTGGGACTGTAGCAGAAGTAAAACAAACTTTCCATTCCCAATATTATTTGTTTGTATCAAAATTAAACTGCTGTTAACATTATTCTTTCATACTATATTAAAGAATTGAATGTTTCTTTAAATAAATGAATTGAGGATGAGTACATTTTGTACGACGTACGGAGTTCCTTCATTCATAAAATGTACGCACTTTCTATAATGCCTTTCCATTATATACATTTCTGAACGAAGCGTTCAACACTTTTAATCTTTTTTACTAGGTTCATGAAACTATAGTTTATATTAAGTTCATCTTAATTACCTATGCACTTTATTGTGGAAGCTAGTGTCATCATGAATGTAATATTTAATATTGAAATGAAAGTTTATTTAAGATTGACGCTAGATCGCTTTTAGACAATCAAAATAACGTACTGTAATTAAACATACATGTAATGCAATTTTTAAATATTATAAGAACAATTGTGTAGTGACTTTGTCTATACAAACTCTGTTTTTAATATAGTTATGTTGCATTTAATGTCGATTTAACGTGCAATGCATGCGTTTATATTGTAATACTAACAACTATATTGACGCTTTATATATTTCTTTTTTTCTAAATTACCTTTATGGCCATAAATGTTCTAGTGTACATGCACTCATTTTAATTTTAGGTTGTCATGTTACAATTTAAATAGTTAAAAAGATCAAATATAAAATATGAAGAATATAACACAAAAGAAGTAGTTTAAAACCCTAGCTAACTTTTCAATACTATTCATTCATATAATGTGTTACTTGATCCACGCATTTCTAAAGGAAACCGATACAACAGCTGACTAATGGTATATTTAGATGTATGTTAGTATACGAATAGTTATCTTGACAATTTAAAAAAGGGAGAAAAAAACTAACCAGAGAAATAGAAAATCTCCATTCTTCAAAAACTTGTTCAAATGCAGCGAACCTTTATTATGTTTTAGAATAATAAAAACATTAGATATTATGCAGTAGTATACACAATATACATATAGTACAACATTTCCGCGTGCCGCAAGTAGTCGTTTCTGAAAATGCCTATATCAAGTCAGGAAAATGACAGTTGTTTATTTGATAAGGGACTTTCCGATTGAATTTTCCTCTGAGTTCAGTATTTTTGTGATTCTATTTTTTTCTGTAGTTGTATTGTACACCTATACATTATATGTGTTTTTTCCGATGTATAATATTGACGTTTTCTTATTTCATTTATTTGTCGTGAACATACATTGCTCTACATTATCACTTGCTATTAGCAATTGTTGTCTCAATGTTTTCATTGTCTATGTATTTTTCAAACAAACTGGTGAAGTTGTTCTGGTACATTATAACAGTTGTATTGTCTATATCCTCATTAATCTTGCACACAAAGATTTGTTAGGAACCTCTCCAGGTAATGCGATGATTGAAATGAATTGAACAAAGAGCTTACTTTCGACTTCAAATAAGGATTTAGAATACAATACTTTTTCATTGAGGGCAACAACATCAATGTGTCAAATGGTATACTAAAGCGTTTTTATTGCATATAAGTTTTACGTTTTTTTATCACCTTTTTTTTCTATGGAAATATTTGGTACATGTGCGATGTATACATATATAAGAGCGTACAGACACCTCTAACGACAGGTACTTATGCATGACGAAGTATACGTAAGACTCGTTTTAGAGACTCTTTTCAATCGTGGTTCACACAAGTAGCGTATTGGACCTAGGCGAACTTGTATTTTTTTCTGGAAATTAAAAGCGTGTTTTATTTGAGGTGTGCTTATATCTTTATAGATTCCATTGATTGATGATTTCCTGTGGTATTAAATGAACAAAGACTCCTACGCGTTATCGGTGAAATTGAATGTTTCCTTTACATTTGTTTGTAACAGTGTGTAAGAAAATGTTATACATGTAGGTAGTATATTTCATATTCAGATATATTCATCAAATAAACAAAAAAAAACACTATTAGTATTATTAGCTCCAGGCTAATGCAGTAGTTTCAGATCAGAATAAATACATTATTTATTTTATAGGCAAAATGAACCATTTGATATTGAATCTGATGTTTGCTGCGATGAATTTAGCATGTGTGGTCAATGGTCAACTTTCAGGTTAGTTACATTTATTTGACAGTTGTGTTGACAATAACTGATTTGTGCTAACATTCTAACGTTCATTGCCTATGTAAATTTTCAAATTGTTTATAATCCTGGTACTTTTGATAACTATTGTATGCACAGTGAACGACAAATTTATGTGACGTATATAATTTTTGTGACGTCATACACTCATATCAATCCATGTGTTCGTAGATAGTAGATGTGTTTGTGTCCTGTTAAATTGTTATACAATGATGACTGATGTACCCATGTTTTGACTATTTTATTAATTGTGACTGTTTATTTAACGCATCATGTAAATGTAGCGGAATTTGATTAGACTGTTATTAAAGTGAGAGGGTTAGCGCTATAAAACCAGGTTTAATCCACCATTTTCTACATTTGAAAATGCCTGTACCAAGTCAGGAATATGACAGTTCTTGTCCATTCGTTTTTGATGCGTTTTGTTTTTTTATTTTGCCATGTGATTATGGACTTTCCAAATTGATTTTCCTCTGAGTTCAGTATTTTTGTGATTTTACTTTTTGCTAGTACCTATTTACGTAAACATATTTATCAGATGAAATTACGTTACACATGATGTTACATGAAATATTTTGATAAAAAACACCGCTACAAAATAAGAGTATGTAATAAGAAAAGCTCGGTATTGAATATACCACTGTAAGCCATTTGAAGATATAATCAGTGTTTTCTTTTGTTATTAAGATAATTAAGCTATATTTCAATATTTTGTGAGAGTTAATTAGTTTAATCATCCATGATAAAGTGTTTCAAAATCAAGATACCAAAAAGATCATAAATATTTTAATATGAATTATTTGCATATAATTTAACGTGAATTTTACATACGTCTTCCTAACGTAATAAGTGTTTGTTTACGAATGATCAATTGCATAATATGATTTACACATCAAGTGTACATTCTGGAATCGATCTTTCAGGTGGCTTGCGTATAATATCGGGTTCGACTGCGAATCAAGGACGACTGGAAATCTACCGGTATGGTGAATGGGGAACAGTTTGTGATAATCACTTTGATAATATTGATGCAGAAGTAGCCTGTAGACAACTCGGATTTTGGTGTGTATTACGTTTAAAGTAGAATGACACATGTAAAAAGTAATTCAAATCATTGTTTTGTTTACCATAATACCAACCAAATTAACGAAGGACAATATGGGGTTTATCATTTGACATTTAGATTGTAATATCCAATTTAGTTAGACAAAGGGAAAAAACTGATCAAAGGTACCAGGATTATAGTTTAGTACGCAAGACGCGCGTTTCGTTTACATAAGACTCATCAGTGACGCTCATATCAAATATAAAAAATGCACAAACAAGTACAAATTTGAAGAGCATGGAGGATAAAACATTCTAAAAAAATGGCAAATACGGCTAAGGTTATCTTTGCCTGGGATAAGAAAATCCTTAGTTTTTCGACAACAGGAAATTTATAAAAATGACCACATTATTGATATGCATGTCAACACCGAAGTATTGACTACTGGGCTGGTAATACCCTCGGGAAACTATTTGGTCATGAACCTTTATGTCCATGTTTTATTTTAAGGCAATACCAATCGTATAGGAGACATCGATGCATTGGTACACTTCATACAATTTTTATCAGTATTTTCATTTGTGCTCTTAACCCTTTTCTCATCTTTAGCACGGGTTACTTTTCTTCGGCAAGTGAAGATGCTATGTAATCGTATTATACATGTTTTGCTTTTATTTTCAGATTTAGAAATTCGGAAATGTATTTCCAAACTCATGCATTTCAAGTGTTACAATATTTAAATTCAGCAATTTAAGAATAAATACTTACGATAACGTTATTATGTTCATTTTTCATGTTTCTATCATCGTATCATATGGGATCGGTAGTCAAGTTGTTCGAGTAATGAAATAATACATATCTAAATGCCTGTTAATATGTCCATTCGAAAGAAGACTGAGCTGATTTGTTTTGTTACCTTTTAACATGATTATGTGGCTTAATTCCGGCAAACCCGCTGGTTCAAATAGCTTCCTGAATCCGTTATGGCTTTGTAATTGAATTCATAATTATAAGCTGTATACATAAACCTTTTGAAAAAAAGTGCTCCAAAAAATGTTCTTCCAACAGACCTTTTTTTGTTCTTACTGCTCTGAAACAACACGCTTCTCTAGTACCAATGTTTTACCAAAACCTTACTGCATGGAAGTGTGTATCTTGTCGTGTGCCTTGACTTCATTTTATAGACACTTCACTTGAATTGACATACAGGAATATTATTTTAGCTCTTTATGCTATTGTCTTAAATGTGTATGAATAGTTTTAATGTTGTGTTTGATCGCATTTACATGAACATTTGCTGTAACAAAATATTAGAAATTATAATAAATTAAGAAATGTATCTCCCTCATGCAAAGCTCTGATTCCTTTCAAGAATTTGACTATACTTTTGGACCTTTTGGATTATAGCTCTTCATCTTTTATGTAAGCTTTGGATTTCAAATACTTTGGCCACGAGCATCACTGAAGAGACATGTTTTGTCGAAATGTGCATCTGGTGCAACAAAATTGGTACCGTTGATTTTATTCAATGATTTCGTAGAATATACATATAGGTTCCAGAAAGAAAAGGTACCGAATATCTAACCCTTTTGTATCGTTCATGTATTTATAGTTCAGGAATCATGCAGCCCGCACATATGATAGATGATGGTAAAGGAGCCATTTGGTTAAATGAAGTAAATTGCACAGGTGCTGAAAGTACATTATTGCAGTGTGCATACAATACCTATTCATTGCACTGTAGTCATCATGAAGATGTCGGTATCCATTGTTTTCTCAGCTGTTCAACAGAAGATGAAGGTTGGATTTTGTTCAAAGCTTTTAAGCTGTCGAGTCTAAATTGAAACCTACGTTCAAACCTATGATTGCGTTGGATGAAAAGCCCAAGTTTTATTCGTGTACATGTGAAACAACTTTCGTTGTAGTAGGGTCTAAAAAAGTGAAAAAAGTATATTTAAATAAAACGCATTTGACTACCAACTGATGCTCTTTAACCCTGCTGACTGCCATTGCCGATTGCCAAATAAAATTGATCACAAGATGTACCAAAATGGATCTTAATATAAATTTAATACTAAACATAAAACAATTAACGTGTGGCCAAGATTTTTTGCCACAAACATAAGGTGTCAATTTTTTTTTTTTGTACGTCAGATCCTGATTTCGACAATCTCCTAAATATAAACTTAAATAATCTCTAGACGTTTATGGATAAACCATTCATTTTAGAAACAAAGAAAACATACCATGGGATATGCATGACTTCTTTCTTGGTAAAACTTACATCAAACTAATACATACATATTTTTCATTACGCCGTATATAAAAAAAGAAGATGTGGTATAATCTGTTAACACAAACTGAACGAACTTCCATATTGTGTGCACATAGTTCATTTGTCTTCTCAAATTTGTATCTAAATAACCACTTGCATAACTCTTTTACCCGATATATTTACATCTAAATGTATGTTTACAATGAACATAACAACTAAGCATACAGATGAAATACAACAAAAGCATTGGATACTAAAATATGCTTAAAGCGGAATCTTGCATTTGAAAAAAATAAATATAATTCTACTTTGCAGGTGACTTGCGTATTACTGAGGGTTTTGCTGAGAATCAAGGACGACTAGAGATTAAATACAAAGGTGAATGGGGAACAGTATGCGATAATCAGTTTGAGAATGTTGATGCAGAAGTAGCATGCAGACAACTCGGATATTGGTATGTATTACTTTAAAGGACATTTAGTGTTGATGGGTTTCTCTATCTCAATATGTACCGTCTAGTTGTTTCAAAATCGATATATATGTATATAGGATCCAACGATGGAATAAATGTTTTCGATAACTAACTTCGAAATAAAACATCCAGTCAGTTCATTTTGCAGTTGTTCCTTAATAAAAAAAATTACACCCGATCAATTGAAAAATGAAGAAAAATAATTAAATTTTAAAATAAGATATAAGATAGTGTCATGATGAAACACATATAGTATAAACACCATAGCGTTGTCAACGAACTGAATCGGAAAACTATAAAGTCCAATGCAAGTTGCAAGTTGAATATGACCCCAATTGTACAAATATCAAATATCTTTAAAAAAAAAAAACACAAAAAAACTCAGCATTTAATTTAGTGTCGACCGAGTTATGATGGTTGTCATGCACTGACACAATACATTAAGACAACAGTAGCATTCCGGTGTTTAATAGCCATGCATCGATGGCCAAAACACATTTCAGGGTCGCAAACCAAAACTGAGGCAAACAGATATATCACACCAACAAGCAATTTGCTGGTTTCCTATCGAACATTTTACAAAAAAATCAAATGATTTCTCTCAAATTTGTCTTTGTTCGAAAAGGTTTTAAACAGATAATTTTTTTTCAACTGTGCATTGAAATAATCTGACTTAATATCGATCCCAATAGGTAAAATAGTAGATGTCTAACACAATGTATCATTAATGTATTTATAGTTCAGGTTTGAAGATTTCTGCACATAAAGTAGAAGATGGAATAGGTACAATTTGGTTGAATAACGTAAATTGCTCAGGTTCAGAAAATGAACTACTGAATTGTACCTTGGATACAGATGCATCAAACTGTCGTCACTACAGAGATGTTGGAATTCATTGTTTTCTGAACTGTTCCACAAAAGATGAAGGTATGATTTTAGTTAAAATGTTATCTTATGTTATGTTTATCTTATTAATATTTATATAGTTGTTGTACTAGAACTTGTCCTGACTATATATGTATTTAATTTACCACTGTACGTTTCATAACAGTCTTTTTTTTACACAAAATTCTGAATACATAGAAAGCTGTACACATTTTATCTTTATACTCCAACAAGTCCAAGTGTTCTTGTTGGAGGGTGCATGAAATTGTCGAAATCTAAATAAGTATTGTCTACGTAGGATAACACGTGTTTACTACGTCTCTGCTGAGTAAACTGTCGTCAGTTAAGAGCAAAACATCATTTATTTATTTCCTACATTTCCTACATTTAATTTAAATGTTTAATTTAGTCGCATTACTTACATGTAAAAATGATCTCAATTGTTCAACAGCAAATGAAGGTATGGTTTAGGACAAAACAAACATGTTAGGCAATCGTACGTATGCACCAGTCAATGTGTTGTTTGTATTATGTTTTTAAATTTTGCTGGTGTGCTTTGTACGCGTGACTATTTGTGTGTCTATTTGTTGCATATGACATGGCTCTGTACTTTTAAACATCCCATCATTATGTGCTATTTAAATGAAATTATGTCATTGTTCTATTGTCTTCAACTTTCCTTATAACTGGGTCATTTTGTGAGGAGTCTCTGACCTAAAACAAAACATACAACACCAATCTGGTTTTGCTCTAACACTAAACCTGTGTTTGCAGTCGTTAATGGGGTATATGCATCAAGACCAAACTTGTCACCTAGAGTATGGCTCAAAGATTGATCTTGCTTTTCATTTTTACAAAAAAATTTCAGTCATCTTACATAAATATATCTGGAATCTGTCATGTATTGACATCAGCATGATCAAAATTTCTAGAATTGTTATAGCTCCCTCTAAGAATAAAAAAAACCACTATATTGACGTTCAAAATGCGAAATTAGAACAAATAGTGTGTTTATATCAACAGCACTATGTAGATGTTCATTAATAGCACTGTTTAACGGGATACGTTTTCTGCGAGCAGCACTTGATGCCTCGTCTGTGGCCATATTTTGTTTATCATGTTCTGATTTTGAAACATCATTTCCGGTATCAGTTAACTTATATTGTAGTAGATCAAGGATTTCACACATGTAAACATTCATTAAAACAAATTGTTTTTCCTGTTCTGCAATTCTTGCGATCATACAAGTTTTTAAAATCTGAAACATTGTCCTTTTTGCTACAAGAAGAAATACGATTCTAACCTTTCTTTCCGGGGGGTGAATTGACTTTTTCGGAGCCAATTGCATTATCCTCTAACACAGAAGAAGTGTTTTCCTTGACATAGGCATCCGAGCCTAAACTTCTCATTATCCTCAATTTATATAAAAAAAATACTTTGAAAATATTGTTTAACGACTGAACTCTTCAGCGCAAAATCATTAAACTTGGATACAGTTAAAAAAAATTGTATGAGCATCAAGCCTCTATCCATAAAATTATAGATCATCTAAATACTGATAAATGATTCTGATGTACAGGTAGCTTGCGTATTTCTGAAGGTTTCGCTGTGAATCAAGGACGACTAGAAATCAAATACAAAGGTGAATGGGGAACAATATGTGATAATCAATTTGATAATGTTGATGCAGAAGTAGCATGCAGACAGATCGGATATTGGTATGAATTATAATATAAAGGAACTATAGTGTTGATGGGTTTATCTATCTCAATCTGTACCTTGTCAATAAAAAACCGTCTAGTCTTTTCGAAATCTATAGATATATATATTTAGTTAAAATGAAGTGATAAATAAATCTTATATAGCTGTCGGACTATATATATATATAACTCGTCTAAACATCAACCCAACAATGTTAGATCTGTAAATTTGCTTTCGTAAATTTTTAGTTCTTCCCTCGTCGGGATTCGAACCTATGCTACTGAGATATCGTGACACCAAATCTCTTTATATATATTATCCAATGATTGGATAAATGTTTTCGATAACTTACTTAGAAATATAACACCCAGTAAGTTGTTCGCTAATAACAAAAAATGACACCCAATGAATTGAAAAATGATTAGAAAATAACTAAATTATAAAATAAAATATAAGATAGTTTCATCATGAAACACGGACAGTATATAAACCATAGCGATATCAATGACTGGAATCAGAAAACTATAAAGTCCTATGCAAGTTGAAAGTTGAATATGACCCCAACAGTACAAATATGAAATATCTAGAAAAAAACAAAAACACTCAGTATTTAATTTAGTGTCGACCGAGTGATGATGGTTGTCATGCACTGACACAATAAATTAAGACAACAGTAGTATTCTGGTGGTCAATAGCCGTATATCGATGGACAAAACACATTTCAGAGTCACATATTAAAACTGAGGCAAACACCTCAATCATTTGAGGAAATCAAAGGAACAATAGGAAATAAAAGCCAACATGCATATACACGAACTACGAGTATCTGATAACAACAACCATATTCCTGACTTGGCTTGACTGACCATATAATCAATTTATTCTTTAAAATACTTTCTTCAATGATATTCTGCGATTGTTTTCAGCTATATCACACCAACAATCAATTTGCTGGTTTCCTGTCGAACATTTTACAAAAAATCAAATGATTTCTCTCAAATTTGTCTTTCCACGAAAAGGGGTAAAATTGATCATCGTTTTTCAACTGTGCATTGAAAAAACCTGCTCTAATATCGTTCCCAATAAGTAAGGTAGTAATTGTCTAACACAATGTATCATTAATGTATTTATAGTTCAGGATTGATGATTCCTGCACATAAAGTAGACGATGGGATAGGTACAATTTGGTTGAATAACGTAAATTGCTCAGGTTCAGAAAGTGAACTACTGAATTGTACCTTCAATACAGATGCATCAAACTGTCGTCACTACGGAGATGTTGGAATTCATTGTTTTCTGAACTGTTCGACAAAAGATGAAGGTATGATTTAAGTTAAAATGAAGTTTTAAATAAATCTTATACATACATGTATGTATACAGCTGTTGTACTAGTACTTGTCTTGAATATATATGTTTTTAGTTTACCACTGTACGTTTCATAACAATCCTTTCTTCCCACTTAATTCTGAATACAAAGAAAGGTGACTGGTGTTCACATTTTATCTTTATATTCCAACAAGTCCAAGTGTTCTTGTTGGAGAGTGCATGAAATGGTCGAAATTTAAATAAGTAGTGTCTACGTAGGATAACACGCGTGTTTACTACGTGTCTATTTACATGATGGCTAAGTAAACTGGTGTGAGTTTATAGTCAAACATCATTTAATTATTTGGTACATTTCATACATTAAACATAAATGTTTCATTTAGTCGCATTACTTACATGTAAAAATTATCTCAGTTGTTATCAGAAAATGGACGTACAATTTATGTCAAAACAATCATGTCAGGCAATCGTACTAATGCATCCCGTAAATGTGTTGTTTGTATTTTTTTACTGGTGTTGTTTTTAATGTGTGCTATCAATCATGGTCCATAGTGCCTTTTTGAGCTTCTTTGTTACATATATAATAAAACAGAGAATTGAAATGGGGAATGTTTCAAAGAGACAACAACCCGACCATATAACATACCACATCAGAAGGTCAAGAACAGATCTTCAGCGCAGCGAAAAATTTCTACACCCGGAGGCGTCCCTCAGCTAGTCCCAACACAACTATATCTACTATAGGTAGTAATATATGTGTGTTTTATCAAAAAAATAGATTATAATAAAAAGCTGACTGCTGTGCTTTTAGTTTTGACATTTTTATTTACAATGTGCATGGTCTGTTTGTTTTGTTCACATAGCATTGAAAATGAAATGGAATTTGATGCGACTATAATTCAAGTGAGAGTTTAAGCTAGCTTTAAAACCAAGTTTTATTAAGAATTCCAATATCGGAAATATAGTCTCAAGTCAAGCATTTGCCAGTTTATATCCGTTGGTATAGTGTGTTCGAGCTTTTAATTAGGGCTTTTCTATCCTAATTTTCCAACGACAAATGTACTACGAGTACAGTATTTTTGGTGATTTTATTTTTTGATTGGTTGCTGAACAGAGAGATTTTATAACGTACATATAACAAGATATTTCTGTTAACTAAATGATAAGGTTGTTCTGTAGAAAATAAAACTATATGCAATATACCGGCAGAGTGCGAATATGTAAAAATGCGTCCGCTCAAAACAAAAAGTTTCAAACAGCTCCCACACAAAGAAAAGAGGTGAAACATACCAGAGAGACATTCAAGCTCCTTAAATTAAACTGACACTAACATTGCAAGAAACAAAAATCAAAAAAACTAACAACAGTATCTTAAACACAAGAAAGAAAAACAAAGACAGAGTAACACCTCGACCAAAACTTGGGATGATCTCAGGTGCTCGAAATGTAACACATCTTGCTGCACATGTGGCATCCATCGATTCACTCATGTACGTAGAAACCTAGTAAAAAGTATGAATGTCAAATTTGAGAAAAGGGGACAAGATTGTAGTAAGGAAAATGACCGTTTTTGTCTGCGACAGATATTCCATAATTTCAACTCTTGAGAAGTCTTTAAATCTTACAAAGGCATGATTTCAACATCACCATTTGAAACTCTTCGTTAAAAAACTTCTGTTTGAGCATCAACCCTCTATCAATGAAAATATATATGATATGAATAATGTAAATTATTCTGATTTGCAGGTGGCTTGCGTATTACTGAGGGTTTAGCTGAGAATCAAGGACGATTAGAAGTGTATTACAAAGGTGAATGGGGAACAGTATGTGATAATCAGTTTGCGAATGTTGACGCAAAAGTAGCCTGTAAACAGCTTGGATATTGGTGTGTATTACTTTTAGGGAAATTTAGTACTAATGGGTTTCTCTATCTCAATCTGTACATAGTCAATGAAAAAACATCTAGTCTTTTCGAAATCAAAATATGTAATCCAACGATTGGATAATTGTTTTCGATATCTTGATTCGAAATAAAGATTTCACATGTGATACATTTCATTAAACTTAAATTATCCAGTTAGTTGTTCGCTAATAAAAAATACATATACTGATGAATTGAAAAATAAAGAGAAAATATTTACATTGGAAAAATAAAACATAAGATAGCTTCATGATGTACCGCAGATAGTATATAAACTATAGCGTTACCAATGAATGGAATCAGAAAACAATAAAGTCCGTAATACGTAAGTATTTAATGCAAGTTGCAAGTTGAATACTGTGGATTCATTTATTTTCGTGGGAACCAATTTTCGTGGTTTTGAAGAAGTCTGCATACAAGCCTAGTTGCAATTTGTTATTTGTTGAACATAAAATTTTGTGTTAGACTCTTTCTACGAAAGCCCCGAAAATTGGTATCCAACGAATTATAATGAATCCACAGTATGCCCCCGAACGGTACAAACCAATCTCTCAAAAAAACGTAGCCCCTAATTGAATTAACTCAGTTATCATGCACTGACGCAATACATTAAGACAGAACCGTTCCGGTGTTCAATAGTCATACATCGATGGACAAAACACATTTCCGGGTCACAAACCAAGACTGAGGAAAACACTTCAAACATTAGGAAATCAAAGGAGCAACAGGAACACAGAAGTGCAACAATAATAAACGCAAACATGCAGCAACACGAACTGCATTGTACTCATGTAGTATCTGATCACAACAACCATTTCCCTCAAATGTGACTTTGTTCGAAAAGGGGTTAAACTGGTCATCGTATTTTTAACTGTACATTGAAAGAATATGACATCATATCGGTCCTTATAAGTAGATTAGAAGATTATCTAAAAAATGTATCATTGATGTATTTATAGTTCAGGATTGATGATTCCTGCACACAAAGTAGAAGATGGGTTAGGTACCATTTGGTTAAATAACGTAAACTGCTCGGGTTCAGAAAGTGAACTACTGAATTGTACCTTCAATACAGATGCATCAAACTGTCGTCACTATGGAGATGTTGGCATTCATTGTTTTCTGAACTGTTCACAAGATGGTGAAGGTATGATATTGGTCAGTGCAAAATTATAAATCATTCGCATGTGCCTGTCCCATGTCAGGAGCCTGTAAATCAGTAGTTGTCGTTTGTGTATGTGTTACATATTTGTTTTCGTTTATTTTTTTACATAAATAAGGCCGTTAGTTTTCTCGTTTGAATTGTTTTACATTGTCTTACTGGGGCCTTTTATAGCTTACTATGCGGTATGGGCTTTGCTCATTGTTGAAGGCCATACGGTGATCTATTGTTGTTACTTTTTTTGTCACGTTGGTCTTTTGTGGATAGCTGTCTCATTGGGAATCATACCACATCTTCTTCTTTATAGTATATAAATCGAAACAGTTGATGTGTTGCCCTTGTTTTGAAAAGATTTGTATTCAATTTATCACTGTACGTTTACTAACAACAAGTTCTCACATATTACATCTATACAACGTGCACTAATGATTTGTGTTAATATTTTAATTGAGTTCTCTAAGTATGCCCAGATCGGGTGAACACAATGGTCAAAATGGTAACAGTTGTTGGGTGCCAAGAAAACACGTACTTACTGTGTCTCTGCTAGCAGACGAGAAGCGTGATTCCCATTATACTGTCTGGCGTACTAAATTACAATCCTGTTACCTTTTATAACTACATGTATATACGCCATTAGCTTATTTCGTACTAAGAAAAACATAATGTTATAATTGTATTACCTACACGTTGAAGTCATCTCAACTGTTTAACAGAAGATGAAGGAATAATTTTATAAAAAAAAAACTGTTCTTGTTATCTTGTTAAGAACACTATTTGATACACTCTCTTTTCATAACGTTTGTAAAGTAGATTGTTAGGTTGTCATCTAATCACCTTATCACACCGTGTGCACATACTGCATTTGTCTTCTATGCGTGTTCTCATTTTCTGGTAAACACAAAGGTCAAAATGAATATATTACAGAACGACATTTAAATAATGTATTGATATTATTTGCTACACAAAGAAATTCTATAGCAAACAAAGAACAAGATGTTACCTATTTTCAACGTAATATTTAGACATTTATCTCTAAATTAAATTTTACTCAAAGCAATCTGCCAAACTGTCCAAATGAGTCAGCATGCTTCAATTCAATAACATAAGTTTCAAACAGCTCTCTTAAAGAATAAACAACAGAATCTTGTACACAATTCTGCTTTCCAGGTGGCTTGCGTATTTCTGAAGGTTTCGCTGGGAACCAAGGACGACTAGACATTTATCACAAAGGTGAATGGGGAACATTATGTGATGATAAATTTGAAAATGTTGATGCAGAAGTAGCATGTAGACAGCTTGGATATTGGTTGGTATTAACGTTTATAGAGTGTTAAAACACGCAATTTAATATGAATCATGTGTATACCATTTTGTACGTAAAAAATAAAGAACTGTACAGGGGTTTTAAGTCGAGATACCTTATCTAACGATAGGGCTATATTTCCAATACCTTAATTTCAAATGAAGACTACATCTTTAGATACTAATCGACCTATTCCAAAATAAGATCTCAAAATCATTCATTTAGTTGCACGTATGTTTTGTGGTGAGTTTAGAATCAACTAGTTGTATTTCTGTTGAGTCGGTAATTTCCTCTTATAGTTGATGTGTTTCACTAAGTTTTAGTCTGTAACCCAGATTTATTTTTTCTCAATCATTTTATGTATTTCGAACAGCGGTATACTACTGTCGCCTTAATATATGGTCGATTAAAACTACAGAACGAATTAATAGTTTACACTACATGCTATACGAAGTTTAAACAAGCCGATCAAACTATAATTGTTTTATCTTTTAGACATAACTAGTATGTTTGTATATGTTTAGGAACAATTTTTTACGAGTTCCAAGTAAATGTCATCATTAGCTGTTCTACAAAAAAACATGGTTTAATTAAGATCAAATCTACTTTTAAACCTATTTAGTAACTTTGATAATGACGGGAAAACAACTATTTTACAAAATCAAAATTGTATGTACATGTACCACGAATGGTTACATTGTAACCTTTTATTGTTGTTTTCAACCGATAATGGATAAAACTATACAGAATCCGAATACATGAACGAAAAAAAAATATCTAACAAAATTCATTTTTCATTTATTAATAGTTCAGGATTGAAGCTTCCTTCGGATAAAGTGAATGATGGCATAGGTACCATATGGTTAAATAACGTAAATTGTTCTGGTTCAGAAAGTAATTTACTGTATTGTACGTATAATTACGATACATCACGCTGTCGACACTATCATGATGTTGGTATCCATTGTTTCCTCAACTGTTCAACAGAAAATGAAGGTATGTTTTTTGTAAAAAAAAAATTACGTTCAAAGCAATAGTTTAACAACTGACTCAGCTTTTATAAAAAGTGCAGAGATGCTTTGTTTAAAAAAATTTATATTTAAAATGAAAGACAAAAATAAACATACAATGAAAATATTACAAAAAGACAGCTGAACATGCTGAATATTCATATTTTATAAATTACCAAAACAAAGAGATTTTAAAGCGTACATTGCTGATTGGCAACGTTATTATTAGTTAGTTCTGTCCAAATTAAAATATGCTCAGAATAATCTGCCAAAATAGTTCGAATGAGTAAACATGCGTCAACTCGTTAAATTTCGAACAGCACACCCAAACAATACATCTGCAAATTGTAAATATAATTCTTCTATGCAGGCGACTTGCGTATTACTGAGGGTTTCGCTGGGAAACAAGGACGACTGGAAATTTATTACAAAGGTGAATGGGGAACATTATGTGATAATCAATTTGAGAATGGTGATGCAGAAGTTGCATGTAGACAGCTTGGATATTGGTATGTTTTGCATTTGTAAAGTTTAACAAATACGCAATATAATCTTTATCAGTTTCTTTATCTCAATGTTTACCTCGTCCATGAATAACCGTCCAGGGTTTCAAAGTGGAGATGTGTTATCGACCGATAGCGCGATTATTTTGATATCTTAATTTGACCTGAAGATTTTTACATTAAACGCTTATCAATACATTCCGAAATAATATATCAAAACCAGTCATTCCGTTGTACGTTTGTCTCGATATAAATTCAGAATTGGCTAGTGTCATGGTATATTGAAACTACAACTGACATTTTATAGGAAGAATTTACAAGCCGATCAAAAACATTGTTAATTGATATGTTTAGACATGACAGGTTATTTGTATATGTTGAGGTACAAGTTGTTATGAGTGTCCTCTAAAGGACATAATATGTTTCCATTTTAACTCAAAATGCATGTTTCTTTCAGATCAAATGTACTTTAAATATTATTAATTACATTGACGATATACATGATATATTGCTCTGATTTATTGAACATAAGAAAACACCTAACACCGCTAATACACGGATCATTCTAACTTTTATTCAACTTAACATTGCGTAGAATAATGACAATTTAGTACAACAAGTAAAAAACAAGAGTTTCTTTTAGTGAATAGATATGTGTAAATAAACAGCCTGTTTGCTTCTAAAAGACACAATACGCATTTATTTAGAATCACATTTGCGTATTGGGTGACTTTGATTATATATAAGTGTATTTTTTTTAATAGCATTTAGATTGTGACAAATTTGTCAAATTATTGATAACCATATGGAAAATTAAAAGAACGAAAGGTTCTTTACTTTGCTAGTGGTCATTTTTAGTTGCATTTATCTATGATGAGTTTATTTACATATCATTTCCTACTGTACATTTTAGCTTTCAAACGAAATATTAGGTAGTTAGTCTCAAATATGTGTCTATTCTGTGCTGGTCTTTGCATTATGTATTCGGGTTTCGTTTTCTGTAATTAGTTAATACTTTAGTTTCATCATGTATATCTGTTATATTTGTTTGATAAAATTTACTGTTTTCAATAGCATTAATTGTTCTAAATAATAAGGATGTTCTTATTCCATTAAAAACATAGTCGTATTTGACACAACCCTTTTCAAATTTTGATCTTCAGTACTTATTTCACTATCGATCTTTTATATCTGGGCGTCGCTGTTGAGTCTTGTGTGGACAAGGCGCGTTTTTGGCGTATTAAATTTTAAACCTGATGCTTTTTGTTATCTATTTATCATGTGTTTCTTTGTCTTATATGTTCTCATATTTTTTTGCATTGTAGTCCGGTAGTATTATGTTGTCATTTCAATGTTAGATTTAACATTGCCATTAAAGTGCGAGGTTTGGTATGCCACAAAACCAGGTGCAACCCACCATCATTCTCTTTACAAATGTCCTGTACCAAGTCAGGAATATGGCCATTGTTGTATTATTGTTCGTTTCTGTGTGTGTTACATTTTAACGTTGCGTCGTTTGTTTTTTTCTTATTTTTTAGTGTAAATTCACATTGCGATAAGACATGTAACGGTACTTGTCTATCCCAACTTCATGTATTTGGTTTTGATGTTATATTTGTTATTCTCGTTGGATTTTGTCTGATGCTTGGTCCGTTTCTGTGAGTTTAACATTTTAGTGTTTTGTCGTTGTTCTCCTCTAATATTTAATGCGTTTCCCTCTGATTTAGTTTGTCACCCCGATTTAGTTTTTTGTCCATGGATTTATGAGTTTGAACAGCGGTATACTACTGTTGCCTTTATTGAAGTGTTTTATTAGCATGGAAACAATAAGCTTTTCTATGATTATATGCTCATCTTAATCACTTTCCTCCTTAAACTATTTTATCTATACATATATAGATAAAGGAAGATGTGGTGTGAGTGTCAATGAGACAACTCTCCTCTCATGTTTTATTAACTCTTTAAGAGATACTAAGTCACTCAGCGACACACTCGTATCCTATTGAATTGATTTACTGAAAAAAAAACTGTGTGTTCCTCTTTAAAATGGTCTGAACGAAAAGTGGGTAAAACTATTCTTATTGTTTCAACTAAGTACGGCATGTTTTGATAGTAATGCACGAAATAAATTAACACAGATACAAAATTAGAGGAGACGATATCTAACATGTCTAACACACTGTATCTTTAATTTATTTATAGTTCTGGATTACAGCTTCCCTCAAATAAAGTGAACGATGGTATGGGTACCATTTGGTTTAATAACGTAAATTGCGTCGGTTCAGAAAGTAATTTGCTAAATTGTACCTACAATCAAGATATATCACCCTGTCGACATTATCATGATGTTGGTATCCATTGTTTTCTCAACTGTTCAATCGAAGCTGAAGGTATGGTTTTAGAGATAGAAAACATTAACAAAAATCGTAGAATATACACTTAATATACCACGGCACTGTTAAACGCAACCGTTTGAGTTGGTACCAAACACCTTCACTAAAGTTAAGTCGGTTCGTTTAATTTTCATAAAATTTTGACAAAAAAAATATTTACTTTGACCTTATGACAAAAATATGAAATTTCAAATAAAGTAAGCCAGACAGATTATCTGAAACAATTAATTGTTTTAATTGAAGTTTGTCAAACACTAATTTTGTTCATTGAGAAGCTTCATATTTTCTTAACAATAAAACGTATTTTAAACTTTCAGCGGATTCTACAGAGTAAGCTACATGTAGTGTTATGTACCACCTTAAACGAAGATTATTCAGAATACATGTACATTTTTGTACATACAATATAATGTTCAAAACTGCCGTCTTTTATACATGATAATACTTATATATGTAATATGAGGCAGGCATTACTTGTGACGTTATTTAAGTTGTAACTTCATGGTTAATGTAAACAAAGAATCGCAATGCTTCAGGAAACGTTAATTCATATCAAAGACAAAGAATTATTAAACCAATTAAGAACTGTTATTGTGTTCCTTGGGTTCCTATTTTTTACTAGACTACTCAAAGTCTCACGACAATGAGACCGGAAGAAGGAAGTAGATTTCTGCGCAAATGCGACAATTAAAGAAAGCGATAAAAAAAATTGAACGATTTAAAGGTCATTAGTACAATGAAAAATTTGGGAAATTTTAATGTTCTACTGTTATAAGGGACTTCGTCCCGATCACAAATACATCTCAACTTATTATTGTTGTTAGCAATATAATAACATGAACATAACGCGCAGTAATGCTTTGTGTAAATGTCTCGCTTATCTTCTCGTTATCGGCTGTTCACGCTAGTCAGAAGGAAAATACTTACGTTCCGATAAATGAAACACATATCTACTACGTCACTGATTAGTGAATTGATGTTCGATTACGCCACAAACGTCAAATAAGTGTGTACTTGTATTTTAAAATAAACACATGGTTATTGTTCGTTTTAACATTTTGTAGATAAAAGTGTAATTTGTAATCATTTTCAAATTCTTTTATCAAATGCATTTTGATTTTAAAAAAAAGTCAACATAGATTCATGGTCATTGTTTATGGACAAACTATTTTCGTCATGTTAAACAGGGAAGAAACAAACAAAACAAACCACAGAGGAGTTAACAATATATGCATTTAAATTATGCCATCATAACACAATGACGGAATGTACAAGTACAGAGCCACGTCAAAAGGATCTCACAAAACAGACTCATCTTGGATATTAGTGAACAACTAAAATCAAGGGACGACAATGGTCGTCTCGGACCATCAGATGCATAAAAATACAAATACAATTGCAAGTGGTTAGGTACTTACAACTCTCAACAACAAATGTACACTAGGTACATATATGAGAGTACTCGCAGTAACTGGCAGCTAGTGCAATGTCCCTTACAACATAAACAACTGATAAAACAAATATTGCATCTAAGACTCAATTAGCAATCAGCACATATCCAAGATGAGTCTGTTTTGTGAGATCCTTTTGACGTGGCTCTGTACATTCCGTCATTATGTTCTTGTTTTTATTATAAAATGGTTTGCATTCCTATCTTACTTCTGATGATTTCCTTTGCCATTATGATTTTATGTGTTTCTTTGTTACATATGACATGAGTCTGTTCTTATACATCCCGTCATTGTGTTATTGTGCTTTTGTAATGTTTGTCTTCTTGAATCACATTTATGTAAATGTGTTTTTTATATGCCATATTTTACTTCCTTTTTTATTGTTTTTATAGTGATTAAGATTATTACACAATATTGACTGCTGTACCCCTATATTTGACATTTCAACGACTTTTATGTGTTTGTTTTTTTTCACACGTCGTTGTCAATACAATGGAAATTGGTGCGACTTACCAAGTAGGGAATATGACAGCTGTTATCAATTCGTTTGATGTGGATGAGCTTTTTTAATAAATTACTATGCTTTGCAGGTGATTTGCGTATTATCAAGGGTTACGCTGAGAATCAAGGACGACTAGAAATTAAGTATAAAGGAGAATGGGGAACTGTATGTGATAATCAATTTGAGAATGATGATGCAAAAGTAGCATGTAGACAGCTCGGATATTGGTGTGTATTACGTTTAGAAAGTAATACCATATGCATAATTTATTTCAAATTATAACGATACAAAAAATAATATTGTATAAGTTCCAATGAGACAACTTTCCAATCAAGTCACAATTTATAAAAGTAAACCATTATAGGTTAAATTATGAGCCCTCCTGTATACTCGATTAAAATGTTCGGTGAGTCGTGATATTAATGAAATAATAGTAAAAAAAACCAAAACATTAAAGTTCGACTAATCATTTGTCGTATACATAATATCATTAAGAGATGGTAAAAGTTTGCTGAACACCGACCGATAAATGTGGAATACCATATTTTCAATTGAATATTGATAGTCTTTGAAATACTAAAGATAATTTAAGAGAAAGGAATGACTCACTAACACAATAAATATTTAATGTATTTATAGTTCAGGATTGATGCTACCTGCAGATAAAGTAGACGATGGCGTAGGTACCATTTGGTTTAATCATCTAAATTGTTCTGGTGCAGAGGGCAATTTACTAAATTGTACCTACAATCACGATATATCACCATGTCGTCACTACCATGATGTTGGCGTCCATTGTTTTCTTAACTGTTCGACAGAAAATGAAGGTATTATTTGGTCAAAACAACGTTTAAAGCAAATGGATATGAATTGACGAAGCTAGTATACTAGTGCTTGGCCTGCATAAAAAATTACACGAATAAAACTCCGCAGAATATTTTACCACAATCACGATCAATCACAAAATCATGTATCTATTTTTAGTTTATTTTCAATATCCTGTGTTTATATCGGGAATTAAAAGTACTTACAATATATGTGTTTTGTAATACATGTGAAATAAAATACCATGAAAAAGGTACAGTATGTAGATATTATTTACGGGTAGTTTAACGTGCCAATGTTAACAAGAGAGAAAAAAGACCAGACGTATACATCATGAGTTCATAAACAATACAATCATTTTAAAATCTTAACAATATTACATATTGTTGTTCTTTTAAAAGTAATTTTCGGAAACCTTTAAAAAAAACAATCTAAACTAGAAATTATAGTAATCATACAAATCAGTTATGTGCACTTACTCATATTTAATATTAAAATTATCATCATGATTATGCTAGATAATCAATCAAGAACTCAATTCAGCCATATATTAATACGTGAAGCTACATTCCTCATACAAAATCAGGCAATATGATGATGATAAAACAAGCCAGGTAATCATAGTGAAATACACATGTATATTTCGAGTTTGGCGTTTTGATCGATCATTGTAATGGCGGATGGTATGTATGTTTCTTTATACTTTATAATACACATATAATACGTACACGTGTCTGCAACTGTAAAAATAAGATTTGAAATGTATTAAGAAAAAATAATACAAACTGGCATTTCTGAGCCTAAAACAATTGAAAAGTCGTTAGTACATATCCTAGCGTTAATTAAGACTTGACAATCATGCCATATTAAGATACTAGGAATAACTGAATTTGCGTTAATTAAATACAAATTATCTCAAACAGCCCTCAAAGAGAGTACATCTGATGTAAAACTGAAACATTGCATTACAGGTAATTTGCGTATTACTGATGGTGTCACTGAGAATCAAGGACGACTAGAAACTTATTATAAAGGTGAATGGGGAACAGTTTGTGATAATCAGTTTCAGAATGTTGATGCAGAAGTAGCCTGTAGACAGCTCGGATATTGGTGCGTATTATGCATGTTATGTTTAAAGCATAATTTAAAATGTCAGATTTAATAAGATACTAATAAGACTTGTTATGCGTAGCTTTAGCGCACATGTACATGTAAACAATATGATTTATAATACGAAGGGCCCTCCATACAATGTACGATTACAACTTATTAAAAAAATAAAAAAACAAAAGAATTGAATTTGAAGAAACAAAAAATAAGTTTATTTATCCGTAACTGTTCAAAAAATCAAAATCACAAAAATACTGAACTCAGAGGAAAATCAATACGGAAAGTCCATAATCACATGGCAAAATCAAACAACAAAACGCATCAAAAACGAATAGACAAGAACTGTCATATTCCTGACTTGGTACAGGCATTTTCAAATGTAGAAAATGGTGGATTAAACCTGGTTCTATAGCGCTAACCCTCTCTCTTTAACAACAGTCTCATCAAATTCCGTTATATTTACATGATGCGTTCAATAAACAGTCACAATTAATAAAATAGTCAAAGTATGGGTACATCAGTCATCATCGCATAACAATTTTAAAAGGGACAATTTAAGATGAATTGAAGTATAGTGTACAGTAAATATTTTAATAAACTGTATTCGTCACTCTTTCAACCTTGTCCCTTTTTATTCATATGTTTTTAGCTGTTTATACTTAAGTCGTCCTCTCTGATCAAAACAATCAACAATCATAGACTCATATACTACTCTAAAGCTATGTTTTACTCAAACTGTTTATCTGTACATAGTTTCAGATTTTTTAGTCAGATATATAAAATGTCCACAAACTATACGTTCTGTCATATTGATTTACTCAAAATTAAAATTGTGTCTTTCCAAACGTGTCCTTGTACAAACTGTTGATGAAAACAATCTCTATGTATTCAACTGAGCTGTGAAAGAACAAGAAAGACTTATATTCCCCAAAACGGAAAGAAGATAATATCCAGTTCATGTACCTATCATGACTTTGTTTACAGTTCAGGACAGATGATTCCAGCAATCCGTGTAAATGATGGACAAGGTACCATTTGGTTAAATGATGTAAACTGCTCTGGTTCAGAAAGAAAATTACTGAATTGTACCTACACTACTGATACATCAAATTGTCGTCACTCTGAAGATGTTGGCATCCATTGTTTTCTCATCTGTTCAACAGAAGATGAAGGTAATATTCTGTAGAAAATGAACGTTCGAAGCATTCATTAAAAACTTGCTTTGTGTTGGAAAATAAATTAAAAGAAAACAGAACTGTCTTAAATTCTACTTAGATGCGACACCTGTAAAATGAATAATACATTTTCAACCAAATGATGGGGTCATTTTAGTATATGTTACCATGGATTGTGCACTATTGTGCTAGACTATTCAGGTTTTTTGTTGAAGCTTTGGGTGAAAACTTCAATCAAACAACATACATTGAATAATAAATGATAATATGTTGACAAGGGTGGTCATTTGCTGTTTTGATATACTCGACTAAATGAGACTCTCACAGTATCGTTTAGCAATACTACAAATGCATAATTCATTTTATATAGTTAATGATATATTAATATTGCATATTACATTGTCCGGTCTGTCAAGTCAGGTTTGAAATAGTCACCACATCGAAAAAAATTGTGCTACGCCTGTAGTTCGTGTTCTTCTAGTTGTTTTTAAACAAAGTTAATATCATTTTGTAGTTTATTTTTAAGTTAAATGAAAATGAAAAATGAACAAAAGTGTCAGTACAATGTATATATGGATTATAATATTTTGTAGTATAGTAATGATATGGTTATTGCATATTAACTAGAATATTTATATTTACTAATGTACATCTTATTTTCTATATAATTGTAAATAGATAAAGTCTTGGAAAAACTCACTAAAAAGGAAAAACATATAACACATATAACTTACACATATGTACCATGTTTATCTTAAAAACCTTGATTTCAGTTTAGAATGTGTTTCTGATTTTTGTTTAGTTTGATGCCTTAGCGTTGAATATTTGTATCATGCTATTTCTTATTATTCACAAAAAAGCAAGAGCAGTTTCATATGTATATTTATGTAGAGTAGTGATCGTATTTATTTGTGTAATTAGTATAGTATATTCTTTTTTACAAAGTGATTATAAGATAAATATAGTTTGTACAGATCTTAATAACTTTTAAAATTAAAGCCAACTATGTAAAGAATACAAGTTAAAGATATCACCTTCACATTTAGAAAATGAGAGAAAACATTTGTTTGTAAAATTGTGTTTGTTCAAAAACTATAAGACATGAGAATGATATCAATTATCAACATAATCAATTGATCTTGCAATAAGTCACTTTCTGTAATGCATGTCTCATATTGAACAATTAATAATCAATTATATTTTGTCTTTACAAATCCCAACATGAATGGTACGACGTTGGTTGTGCTGTAAATGGCTTTATCAGCGGTAATCATACAGTGTTCAGTTTCTTCTCACTATACCATCAAGAGGATCTCAAACACCATCTAGCTATATGTTAAATATTCATCTGTGACCAGAAAACATGATAACTTGGTAATGTATTTACTTAGCTTAAGGGCATATCCAACAGTTTCAGGGGAGGTAATAACAAACGTAAACGTCGTCTATTGTTTCCCGTAATTTCACGGTGTTTCAACGACGTCATAATGGCCGTTTGGAAAGAGCGGTTTCTTTCCTCATTGGAAATGGCACGGCGGGAATCGGCAAAAAATCATACAGAATATTAGCAGAACTAGAATTCAAAACTAAAAGATATCTTTGTCCATTTGGTCTATTATAAAAGAACTGCAATTATCTTAATCATTACTAGACCATACTCACTTAAGTTTCCGTTTTATTAAATTATCTTCAATACAGTAGAAAACAACGAAAGCAAATGCATAATGATTTATTATTGCATAAGAAAGTAACACAAATTGTTATTAGTTCTTTATCAACTTTTTCCGAGATTTTGTCATTCAGGATAGAAAACTTAAAGTTTGGTTTTACTTGAGAAAGATGAAAAAAAGGTTTCTTGAGAAAAAAAAAATACGGCGTAAAATAGCATTTATCATGCATCTAGCTTTGCGTTGAAGTGCTAATAGATATACAGTAGCTCTTTAAATGAATATGAACTTTAACCGGTAAACAATGTAAAACAAAAGATGACACAGTAATAAAAAAATATTGAAATAGGAAAACATTGTAATATATACACTGACATACAAGTAGAAAATATCCGACGATGTTGGTGTTTACTTATGTATGAGGAAACAAATATAATTTAAAAATAAAACACAAAAAAACCAGTGTAGGTGTCTTTACTAATTAGACACGCCCTTTTCAGTCAGTAGGTCCATAACATGATGGGAAAAAAAAACAGCCTTTGACAAAATACCATAATTCAAAAAGGGGGGGGGGCTAATAGCTTTACTCACAATTTTGATCATCATTCAACTTTATCTAGTACGGCATACGTTTTACCGCTAGAACACTCTTTATATCTTGATAATGTATCAATCGATCCACTCTCGCCTCGTCGTAGATATGCGTGATATATTTGCCACTGGAGCACGGCAGCAATCAATTCATCAGTTTCATATAGTGATGCATAATCATTAGTTCTCAACTGATAATTGTCTCAAACAGTGTTCCAGTTTTTTATTTTTATTTTATATCTTATTTCAAAACGAAAATTTTAGAATTTCTTTCCGCATCTTTCTCTTTGAAATCACTTTTTTGAATAATCAATAATAATATAGAGTGGGGTGCTCAATTTCGCCATATCTTTCCATGTTTTCTTCAGTTTATGTTCAGGTCTTTATGTTTTTTGAAGTATACTGATATTTCTATATGAAAATAACTTCAAATGCAAATTATTCTTAGCTTGAAAACGTGTTTGTTTTGAGAAAAATCATCTAAAAAGTGTGATTAAAGGGTGTTTCCTGATTTTTTGTCAACGGGGGACACATATTCGCCGTTTTTGCATATCTATTTTAAACCAAATAACTGCAGCTTTAAACAATATTTATCAAATAAATTTCATTATAGATGAATAGCAGACATTTGAAAGGTGTAAAAAAATGAAATTTTGGGCAATCAGTCAAGAAAATAACTAAGAAATATTTCTTTGAATTTTTTTTTCATTCAGGAAATTGGCTGTAAATCGATGTCCGTTTTTCGGTCCTTTGCGGTTAGTTCCGAAATTATGTCTCATTTTCAAAAATAACCATATTTGTTTTAAAAATATAATTTATCGGCATATTTCTTCCATTTCAACCATCCTTTGAAGTTTTTACACCTTAAAATTATAAAACGGCGTAATTGTGTCCACGGCGAATATGAGCGCCCTACTCTAGTAGTCTACATCAGTGGTTACATTGTATACAGCCAAACTATGTAGAGGGCAGTAGAACAGAAAACAATTTCCATTGTGTATATATGCAATAACTCATATATTGAAGCGTAATACCACGGCAGTCAGGCTCGTTTAGGTGAAAAAAATACTGTCACAGTTTCAATTTCATATACTTAATATATACATTATAGTAAATATGTCATAAAAGCAAAAACACACGAAAAAATGTCCACAATTTATTTTAACATTCAACATTTTTCGGTCGTTTTGTTTATGCTCAAGTTAATGTCAAACTGATCTGTTTTGTTCATCAAAGTATGTTTTCATCTACAACTGCAAAAGGCGCAACTTCAATTTTCATCTGACCTTTGTTGTTGTTTATAGATTTTATTCGAAGTTCCTTTATCCCTCAATCATTTATTTAGATGGTATTTTAGCGTATAGATAGCGCGAAACTCTCCTTACTCTATGCATCTGATATTACATTTTTATTTCGACTAAATGATGCTGCAAATTTATACATCCGAGCAGCTAAACGGCCGCACCCAATTTTAGCAAATATATACACGTAACTGTCGGACAGGAGCAGTCCAGAGACGGAATATTTCTATACCCAATCAATCCATTTTTAATGATAAAGATTTTAAAGGTATACATTAATACGTCAGCAAACCAACGACACATATAATTCAAAACACTAAGAGTCAACATACAGATTTTTGTTATAGCTAGAAGCCTGTAAAGAGAAAGAGCCAAAACTGCAACAGGAAATAATACGGAGTGGGTGAGATTTTAGACAAGTGTTTGGTTGCAAAATTTCACGTGCTCTTTATTGATTTCGATGTGTGAAATTATATAGACAGTGTAATGTAAATCAGTGTAAGACAATCACTTCTTTGTTAAGTAACGGTAAAATAAATAATGACGACGGACGTCAAGTGGCATATTAAATGAAAAACATCAAATGTAAATATAATATGAAAATTAACCCTGCTTTGTACTATAGACCGACACACAGAAACGGACTTCTAACGTGTAATTCGTTTGTTGTAAAAGAGGGATGAAATACCGTATACGATAGCCGGGGACTCTTTTAATAGTTTGTTACTAGTATTCCATGGTTTGCTAAACCGAATAAGTCAGTACCTCCCCGTAATCGATCTCTCCTACTTGCTAGGTAGTAATCGTAGATCAGCGGAATATAACGACTGAATTATTTGGGTTAATGGTTTGCATGTTTCACACCCGGGTTTCACAATTTTGACGAATAATATAGTAGAGCTAACTGAATTATTATCTCGTTCATATACTGGTCCATTATAAAGAAGAAGAGGCAACATGACTGCTGTCGAGACAACTATCCAACAAAGTCACAGTGTAAAAATACATTTGTCTGCAACACCGTCGCACTGCCTATGAAAAATTAGCGGGAACTATAACGTTACGTTCCGAAACGTCTTATTTTTGGCGCAATTTGTGAGGCTTACGGAAGGGATTGAGTAAACAGTATGATATTACTCGATTTTTCTCAAAAACGAGTACGGTGACAAATATTTTTCAAAACGTTATGACGTTCCATTTTTTTCAAAGAATAACATATCTTACTTTGGTCAAATCGACACCGTTAGAAATATTTAAAAAATTCTAAAATGTGCATTTCAAATGTTCATTTCTTACCGTTTTTGGGGGTAACCATGACGTTTTTGGCTTTATTTGAGTAAGAATTAATTATTTAAATGGTCAAGTTAGATTTTTCTAACCATCTTGAATTATTTTGCTTCAATTTGAGCCCAATTATATAAGTATATTTTGATTAAAAAATCATATTTAATTTTTTAAAATAAAAAACGATTTTTACTCCAAAATTCCAAAAATGTTCAATTTTCAGCAGCATTTTTTGCAAAAACGAAATCGACAACATATATTTTTTGGGGCAAAATTCGATTCTCTGTCAATTGAAGAATAATATATCTTAAAGGGAAAAAATTCTCACCGTCAGAAATAAACTGTTGGATATGCCCTTAAAACTTTGTTTTATATCATTGCCATCATTCAGGTGATCTGCGAAAACGATTCAAATCAATATTAGATAATTTAATCAATCTTTGAATTTATATGTTCATGCAATCAATGACTTTGACAGAAGATAAAAACTGGACGAGTTGTGTCTTTCTTTTCATTAACAGGGACTCATATCTTATTCCTGTATATTGAGATCCTAAAATGTGTAGTGTGACTTTATATGTTCATGCAATCAATGACTTTGACAGAAGATAAAAACTGGACGAGTTGTGTCTTTCTTTTCATAAACAGGGACTTATATCTTATTCCTGTATATTGAGGTCCTACAATGTGTAGTGTGATCAACAAAAAACATACATGGATACACTTACAAATAACTGGCGATATTTATACAAGTACACATACATGTACGATTAGCATGAAATATAAGTAAGGCGTTATATGTATTGTGTCAACTCTTTTTTATTTCTTTTTCAGTTATCAGTAAATTTTCTAGTTACGTTTGATACTGGTAACAGTCAGCGCGAAACTCAGCACCACACGACATATGCAAGTGTTGATAGTAAGGACCAAGTGTTAAATTCTTCATTTGTATTTGTATACACTTTTGTAAGTACATACTCGGAAAAAAATTGTCAATTTGCAACTAAAACGTCTCTTTAAGAAACAAATCTTGTAATCAAAAATTACATCAAATATAATCTATATTTATACTCTATTATATAGTTATATAAAAGTTCATAATTGCTAGATTGATAGTATATAGAAAGACTGACAAATAAATTTCAACCCCATTGAGTAATTTGTAGTATATATGTATCATAAACATGTAATGATATAGTTGTGAAGATATAGTATTAGAACACTGCACAGCACATGCCTAAAAAATGCCTAAATAAACAACCAGTGTCATTTGAAAATGAGTTAGAAAATACATTAATTTACAACAATATAATAAAGCCTTGAGCTTTGAATCAAGTAGTTTGTCTTTTTAAAGCACTTGATTTGTGATTCTGTTATTATGTCAAACAAATATGTTGAATTTTGCTGGATGCGATTGATATTAGTAGTTATTTTCCTGGAACTAGATCTGTTCATGAACTGAATATCGAGACGTTGAAGTTATATATCAAGTCATTATCACATAAGTCCGTGGTTCCGCTAGAATAACAACTAGTTTATCTGAGGTTTTATACCCCAAAACAAATCCACAAAAAAACCTCTTCTCTAGTATCATGCATATATATATATATACCCAATTGAGAAAAAAGGCAACTGTTGGTTCAAATATAACGGCTGCATCTTTACACAAATCAAAACAAGAATCACCAAAACAAATATGACAGGCATCAATAACCAAAAACGCTACTTCCAGAGAAGAGGAACATACGTGTATGATGTAGTTCGGGAATACATTTTTTGGAGCGCACATTCCTCCTCTAACTATGAAACTAAGTTTGACAGCACACCGTCATAAAGCATTGTAAATAATGTATATGCATCTAATGAGGTTCTCTTAGATGGTCGAATTGTGTAAAGTTATATAGCAAAATATTAAAGGTTGTAGCTTATCATCATAAGTCTTCTGCATACCCTCTTTTGTATAGACTTAATGTTTTATTTATTTTTCCTTCAGTGCTACAGAATTCCAGATAAAGCAGTGAATCGCTGAATATCTTTACATTGGTTTAGTCTGTCGTCACACTATACAGTTTGTTTCGGTAAGTGTGCCTTGTGGTGTGGATACATCATCAGATTCAGTTCTTTATAACGTAAAGATAATTGAGTGTTTAACAAGAAAATTAGTTCTATACCAAAACAATGCAAAGTAAATACTATTCAATTTACCATTTGACAGAAATTAAAAAAAAGGGTTTACCTATCTCCGACTACACACCCCATGTCTATATTGAGATATTATGCAATCTAAATATTGTTGTAACATGCCAATTGAACATTGTTCAGTGTTCATTGATTGTAATGAGTGACCTTGACTAATCGTTGCCTATGATATTCAGATGTATTGTTTTCTATGCATTTGAAAAAAACTCCCGGACCATTTAAGCTCAAAATATTACTTTTAAAGAGGTTTGTAAATGGGACCGTTTTTCAATGAAATGATAAGGGATTAAGAGGCGTTAATATATTTTTATCGGAATATCAAAAGCACGTTTTTTGACACTTGTTCCAAAATTGTAATAAAAAAAGCTGAAATATAGCTTTAAGAATAAGCAACTTAAAACATATATTACCGATAAGGAAAACAATAGATGTTGCCTTAAAACCCAAAATTTGGCCGGAAAATGTTAAAATTTTGTTAATTATCATTGTTAGTCTTTCACACATACACATACTAGCGATAAGATTCTTAAAGTGACATATGTACAATAATTGAAAGTTTTTAATTTATCAACATATCTAAAAGAAAGTAACAGTTAATTTACGACACAAACTTTTAGTGTGCATGGTAATTCATGATTACAATTTTGCACAGTCTTATGATCCAGATCCACCTTGACTTATTTATAACTCACATTTTCTTATAATGAGCATACACAAAAACAAATACCCTTAATCAATCATATCCCTTCCTTCATTTGCAATTATGTATATGTAATATTGGAAGAAAAAGCTAGCAACATACATGATTGAATCCTTTACTTTGTTAGTTATATACTATTGACTTAATGTCGAAAGATTTCTACAAGCATAGGTTTTTTAGGCAAAAAATATAGTCCTTTGGTATTAAATTCAACTATTGGAGATTTTAAATGTATGTTTTACGAGTTAAAAAAGTGCCACCAATCTTTGTTGACGACATGATTTGAGAAACGCCTTCAACTAGGAAATTAAAGTATATATAGTTGTATTTTGCAAATTACTATTTTACTGGTTTTATTAGTTCTTTTGAGTTTTGTCATTTTAATGTACCTTGGATTTAAAGACAGCAACGCATTTAACGCATTCTTTTTTACTTCGATTAGTATTCAAACCTGCATTTATTGTTAATTTGCCATATAAAGTACATTTGTTGTAATATAACTCTGTAAATTAAACTCAAATGATCCATCTTGAAATATAAATTCACCATTGCTGGGTGTGTGACAACTACCATGACCAAAGTATTATCTAAAACTAATGCGAAAAATGTCAGAGGGACTTTCAAACTCATAAATTGAGAAGAGACTGACAACGACATGGTCAAACATGAAAGAGACAAAGAGACAAACAGACAAATAATAGTATACATGAAACAACATAGAAAAGTAAGCAACACGAAGCCTACCACAGATTGACAAGTTGACAACTGCGACATTGCCTATCATCAGTATCGTAAGATTTTACTTTGGACTCGTAATGCCTTGCCATTTATACACATCAAAAACTAATCAAAGCAATATATTAAATATATCGAAGTAATATTCAATGGTTTTACTTGCCAATAGAATAGTATTTGAACTTCAACAGAATGTAAAGTAAAAAATTCGCTAAAAATCGACACGAATTGCCAACATAAGATGAATTCGAAAGCGTGTTAACATTTTTTTCTTGTTATATACTGGTTGCAGTTGGTTGGATATGTTCATCTATTCTTTCAAAATATTCATTGAATGAATTCGGCCCACATATGTTACCTCTTCCTGATCCCAATCTGTGTTTATGTATTTTTACATAACTAAATTGAACATCGCTGGTGACATAGTGTCAAGCTACAACTATCTAAGGATTTCGAAGGTGAAATGAGGAAATTTTAAATCCATACTTCTTTCCTGTGTCCTCATTTTGATATACTAGTATTAGGTTTACCTGTAATTGTCGGCCTTACTACCTTATACGGCTTTTATTCTATTTGATATTGATTTGTTGTTTTGTAAACTGTATATGTCGATATTTCTGTAAAACTTAAAATTAAAGGCTATCAAACGAATTCATAAATCAACTAATTTCATAGTGTATCTCGGACCGTTTATAAGGAATACAACATGTTAACAAATCAAACTCTTCGTTGAAACATAAATTGTGCAACATACATACATATTTCATTTGGTTAGTATCAAACGCAACTTCATGAGTGTGAACATATCTAGATATGTTTGTACTTACCCACTAACTACACCCACCAAACCCGGTTTAAAATTTTGGAATAAAAGGGGCATTCACACTGTACGAAGATTGCGTTCCAGTCTGAACACTCTCTTAAGGGGTGTATAAGCAACAATACTGACATTTCGTTCGGTGGAGCATGATAAAGATGTGACGTGGTGAGCTAGAGGTGTTTGATTGTCGAAGTGACAGTGTATCAAGCTTGTCGAAAGATCGTATAAGCAGCGCTATCAGTGCAGAAGATATGTAAGGCAATGGTGACATGATTGATAACACAAGTCTAGCGTTTGTATTACGAACTTTTTGATTAAATATCCGACAGTCCGAAACGGATCGGTGCTTGCATGCAGGTCATAACTTTCGTTCTTGAATTCTTGAGCTGTGGATCTCACCTTCTAAAAAAGGCATATGCTGACGTCGACATATCACTGCCTTTCGCACGGCTGACTGCATGTACTAGAATGATCACGTTGTTCTGGGCTACCCGAAACTCAAACGGTGCAGTTGGATATTTATTACTATTTGTCAAGAATTAAAATGTACTTAACAAATTAAGGAAATATAACAAGATTACCATATAGTCATTAAAAGTAGAGTAACTAATGAGTTAATTATACATGTAGCAAATGAAAATTACTTTTACCAATAACTTTTAAATGCCATTAATGGTTTACATATTTTTTTCAGTACATGCATGAAGATTACTTGGAGGAAATGGTGTCATACAAGTTAGTTTTAACTATGATAGCCTAACTGAAATTTGAAAAAAGTAATCAAAGAAAAATAGTGACCACTTCTGTCTTATGAAGATATACAAGGAAATTGCCAGACATTTTGTAACCATGTATGAGTATAGCTTTAGATATATATACATGAAAAGAAAGTGAAATCAATGTTTTTTAAGATAAAATCTTGATGACATATAACAAAAATATAACAGTGCTGATTATGAAAACCCCATGCCATATCACAGGTAACTTTGGAATGCAGCAGTTTTCAGTATTACACTAAAAGGAAGGATTTCATTACTGTTAAAACTGACACTTGAACATTGAAGACAGAGAAATAAAGGTTTTACATCAGAGGAAATGACTGTGCACTTCTGTCTTGAAGGATCAACACACAAAAGGAAATTTTCATATCATTATGCATCATGTGCAGTAGTTAAGATAATTTTGGATATATACATAAAACTGTGAACTAAGTGGTAATTATAATTCAAACATCATATTTGGTACCTGCATGTACTTAATGGTATATATATATATTGTAATTCACAACATTTTACATGAATATATAGGAATATTCTTGCATGATACATGTGAAATAAAAAAAAAACACAAGTAAAGGAATAAGGAATTATATAGTACAGCATTATCATATGAAAACCAGCAGAATGATATAAGATAAGATAAGATAATTATTATTAACCAATCATGGTGCCCAAAATTTGAACTATACAATCAAATGAATGAATTACAAAATAAAGCACAGAAAATGATTAGAATTATTAAAGTACATTTAGACAACAAAATTTTTTTTTAAAAAATCAACACATGAATAGACATTTACACTAATTAACCTGATATAAACCAAGTTATTGACAAAAAAATAGTTGTTATGGGTGGCACTGTGACCTGATCAATTTTATTTCCTATATATATTTATCTATATTTTTCTTCTATTTTTTTTCTTTTTTATAAAACAATATTTTCTATAAATTTCTTTCGTTCTTCAAAAAGGGAGTGCAATAAATTAGATAAGTTTGAAGTTACAAACAAATCTTCAGATGAAAGAATCCAAACAAATTTCATTCATCAGATAATCTTGAAAAAATTTTGAATTTGGAATTTGAATTAGATAGATGTGAGATCGAGTATCTTTTAGAACAGGACATTTTAAAAGAAAATGTAGTTCGTCTTCAACTGCGTTCTTACATAGCTTACACTTTCTGTCTTCAGCTTTAATCCCAATATACCTTCCTCTTTCGATTGCAAGATCATGACAGCTAGTTCTAAATCTTGTGATTATTTGCCTGTCTTTTTTTTAATTCATTTTTAAATATGGTTCAAACATAAAAATATTTTTAAATTTTCTGTAAGTTATATATGTCTACATTTATTATGGATCATTGAAACCTACAAGGAAGTATATATTGTGTGCATTGTTATATCAGAATTATCAGTTTTAATTCTACGATACCATGTGCTTATTGTTGTCGTAAGAATGATGAAATGTACATCACACATGCATGATATTATTCGAATGCATCAACGATTTTTCCGATGCTCACACACATATTTATGCAGGATTTGGGAAATTTTAAAGTACATAAATTACTGAATTAATAGTGTATATTTTCTTAATGATTTTTAAGTTTCAATCATACGCCCTTCCACCATAGGTGACTGTATTCTTATAGTACGCAGTTGCAGTTCTTTTTCGGAACCACGGTAAACCTTTTTCAAAGGTTGCGTCCGTTTGGCAATGCATGATGTACAAGCAAGAGTTACATTCTTTTAAAACGGAGACGTTGAATTCGATGCTTCGTGTAGAGAGGTTATCAACACCTTAAAACAACTATGTGAGGGGTCTGCATGCGTAGATGGCAGTATGCAAGGATACATTTACGTCCATATTTAATATTCAATATACCCTCGTTTTACGGACTCTACTACCATTGTATTTATTATTAGTGTGTTTCCGTTCTGTTCTTAACATGCATGAACTATTTCCCACTGGATATTGAACAACCAACATTAGGTTGATCAATCAATCAAGTTAAAAACAAACAAATATATCAGTTTAGATAATTTTAACAAGTTTGTATTTTGGAACAGTTGAAAATAATGATTCCGTTTTAAATCACTTATCCTATTTTTCAACCTCTCAGGCAGGTACCTGTACACGTAAACTTGAATGTTTGTCCTTTTGATGCGTTAAGCCTTTTTCTACGAATTTTTATTGGTCGCTCTTGTGTTGTACTGTAACACCACTGTCCCGGGTTAGGGGGAGGGTTCGGATCTCACTTACATATTAAGTTACCACGATACATTATGTTTGTATGTGCCTGTCCCAAGTCAGGAGCCTGTATGTCACTGGTTGTCGTTTATGAATGTGTTACATATTTGCTTTACGTTTACCTTTTTAAATAAGGTCATTAGTTTGTACGTGTGAATTGTTTATCATTGTCAATTAGGGGCAATCTATAACTGACTACGTGGTATGGGCTTTGCTCATTGGTGAAGGCCCTATGGTGACCTCTATTTGTTAATTTCTGTGTCAGCTTGGTCGCTTGTGGAGATTTGTCTCATTAACAATCATACCACATTTTGTTTATAAAACAACACTAGTCATTAGAGTAAATAACGTTTGCTAATGCATATTTTAGATTATCACAACTAAATTTAGAAGTGCTGCACCATGTTTTGCATACACGAAAGAACCCCTGACAACCTGTGTTCAAGGCATTTTAATTGCTTCACGTAGCGAATGTTGAAGATCATTAACCGTTTCTGTGAATAATCATATGTATTTTCCTGCTTAACTTTTAGACAAATAAATGTCCTAGAAAGAAAGCGAGTATAATATCATCATTTGCTTAGGAATATGACTATGCTAAAGTCAGGAATGTCATGGTCAGTTGTTTTTCTGCTGTACGATGCATAAAACGTAATGCTAAGTTGGACAAATGTTGTAGTTTATACTACATGTCTTCGTTATGCACAACTGTTTTACATTTACTGTTTCTGCAAAGTTTCTATGTCCAAAAATGACCAAAAACTAGCTTTAGAGTTACGTCCCCACTAAACTGAGGTCTTCATGTTTCAGCTTTGGAGTTCCCAGTGAAGACATTTTGTTTGGCTTCACACCTTTGAGGTATACAGTTGCTGCATAAAGAAAAAGGTTGGAATTCTATAGAACATCTTGACATATATTCGATTGTTAAAATATTGGAACTGCTTATATATTTAAATGAAGTCAATAGACACATTGGAAAAGTTGCATCTTTTAACCTCCGATTTTTTATTTCAATTGTTAAATAGACAGATTTGCCATCCATACAAATATGACGCATGAATCCACAATGCATATGAAGAAAGCATTATGTTTAAAAATGAAGATAATCTTCCCGATAAAAGAATAGCATAACTAATCATTGTAAGCCATTGATGCCCCCTTAAAGACACAGTACTTATAGTTTACAGTCATCAAAATGACAGGAACTATATTTATAGACAACCGAAATACGAGCGACCAAACAGGTCATTTTTGTTTTAAATAAAATTATTTCTTCTTTTTTCTCTTGGGTCCTTTTATCTTTTCTTCATCCTGTGTGAGATATGAATTTACACTTTAATTGCATTTTTTAAAATTTACAATGTCTATCAAAAACAAGTGTGGCGTAAACGTCAATAAGCCATCACCTAGCGATACCAATAACCAAAAGACATGTGCAAGTTGGACGTTAGAAAGAGATGTGAGTTTCCCTTAATGAGACAGCATCCCAGCGACAAAATATATGTGTAAATGAACTATTCACTTGGCTCATGCTACCAAATATTTATGTTTTCTCGATTTTTGGGGTATTTTCCGATAATAAACATTACTGTTCGTATGCAATAGTTAATACATATGAAAGTGGCATTAAACACAAAAATTGATAAATCCATCATTGTATATTTAAGACGTGTTCTACATCGATCATTTGTTTTGTAAGCAAGAATGAATTAACTTGAATCGTTATTTCACTAGAGCAATGTTCTGTATCACAATATTGTTGCTATCAATTTTGTATTATGACTGTAATAGTTGCCGCTGGTATTGAAACAGTTTCAGAGAAATTAATGATTTCTTCTATTCCTCTTAGAAACGAGACTTTAAATCCTAGAGTATGAGGAAAACACCAATCAAGTTAGTTCAAAGAAAAAAAAAGGAGTTAAAAAAGAGGAATAAAAGGTAGGCAGGACTAAACAATATAGGTAGGACCTGCTTTTTAAGGTTCTTGTGTCCATCACATTGTATGTGTGGTGACCTTTTGTTTCTTAGTATATACCAAGTTAAACTGTTCAAAGTTTAAGTAACACTCGTCTTGCAACTTTAGGTCGACACCATTAGTTATAGAATTTTTATTTTCAAAATGAAAGGGTGATTTATATGTAGAAGAATTTCAAACATTCTGTAAATGTATCACGCATTCTCTATTTCAATGCATCATTCTGTAGTTTATACTACATGTCTTCGTTATGCACAACTGTTTTACATTTACTGTTTCTGCAAAGTTTCTATGTCCAAAAATGACCAAAAACTAGCTTTAAAGTTACGTCCCCGCTAAACTGAGGTCTTCATGTTTCAGCTTTGGAGTTCCCAGTGAAGACATTTTGTTTGGCTTCACACCTTTGAGGTATACAGTTGCTGCATAAAGAAAAAGGTTGAAATTCTATAGAACATCTTGACATATATTCGATTGTTAAAATATTGGAACTGCTTATATATTTAAATGAAGTCAATAGACACATTGGAAAAGTTGCATCTTTTAACCTCCGATTTTTTATTTCATTTGTTAAATAGACAGATTTGCCATCCATACAAATATGACGCATGAATCCACAATGCATATGAAGAAAGCATTATGTTTAAAAATGAAGATAATCTTCCCGATAAAAGAAATAGCATAACTAATCATTGTAAGCCATTGGTGCCCCCTTAAAGACACAGTACTTATAGTTTACAGTCATCAAAATGACAGGAACTATATTTATAGACAACCGAAATACGAGCGACCAAACAGGTCATTTTTGTTTTAAATAAAATTATTTCTTCTTTTTTCTCTTGGGTCCTTTTATCTTTTCTTCATCCTGTGTGAGATATGAATTTACACTTTAATTGCATTTTTTAAAATTTACAATGTCTATCAAAAACAAGTGTGGCGTAAACGTCAATAAGCCATCACCTAGCGATACCAATAACCAAAAGACATGTGCAAGTTGGACGTTAGAAAGAGATGTGAGTTTCCCTTAATGAGACAGCATCCCAGCGACAAAATATATGTGTAAATGAACTATTCACTTGGCTCATGCTACCAAATATTTATGTTTTCTCGATTTTTGGGGTATTTTCCGATAATAAACATTACTATTCGTATGCAATAGTTAATACATATGAAAGTGGCATTAAATACAAAAATTGATTAATCCATCATTGTATATTTAAGACGTGTTCTACATCGATCATTTGTTTTGTAAGCAAGAATGAATTAACTTGAATCGTTATTTTACTAGAGCAATGTTCTGTAACACAATATTGTTGCTATCAATTTTGTATTATGACTGTAATAGTTGCCACTGGTATTGAAACAGTTTCAGAGAAATTAATGATTTCTTCTATTCCTCTTAGAAAACAGACTTTAAATCCTAGAGTATGAGGAAAACACCAATCAAGTTAGTTCAAAGAAAAAATAAAGGAGTTAAAAAAGAGGAATAAAAGGTAGGCAGGACTAAACAATATAGGTAGGACCTGCTTTTTAAGGTTCTTGTGTCCATCACATTGTATGTGTGGTGACCTTTTGTTTCTTAGTATATACCAAGTTAAACTGTTCAAAGTTTAAGTAACACTCGTCTTGCAACTTTAGGTCGACACCATTAGTTATAGAATTTTTATTTTCAAAATGAAAGGGTGATTTATATGTAGAAGAATTTCAAACATTCTGTAAATGTATCACGCATTCTCTATTTCAATGCATCATTCTGTAGTTTATACTACATGTCTTCGTTATGCACAACTGTTTTACATTTACTGTTTCTGCAAAGTTTCTATGTCCAAAAATGACCAAAAACTAGCTTTAGAGTTACGTCCCCGCTAAACTGAGGTCTTCATGTTTCAGCTTTGGAGTTCCCAGTGAAGACATTTTGTTTGGCTTCACACCTTTGAGGTATACAGTTGCTGCATAAAGAAAAAGGTTGAAATTCTATAGAACATCTTGACATATATTCGATTGTTAAAATATTGGAACTGCTTATATATTTAAATGAAGTCAATAGACACATTGGAAAAGTTGCATCTTTTAACCTCCGATTTTTTATTTCATTTGTTAAATAGACAGATTTGCCATCCATACAAATATGACGCATGAATCCACAATGCATATGAAGAAAGCATTATGTTTAAAAATGAAGATAATCTTACCGATAAAAGAAATAGCATAACTAATCATTGTAAGCCATTGGTGCCCCCTTAAAGGCACAGTACTTATAGTTTACAGTCATCAAAATGACAGGAACTATATTTATAGACAACCGAAATACGAGCGACCAAACAGGTCATTTTTGTTTTAAATAAAATTATTTCTTCTTTTTTCTCTTGGGTCCTTTTATCTTTTCTTCATCCTGTGTGAAATATGAATGTACACTTTAATTGCATTTTTTAAAATTTACAATGTCTATCAAAAACAAGTGTGGCGTAAACGTCAATAAGCCATCACCTAGCGATACCAATAACCAAAAGACATGTGCAAGTTGGACGTTAGAAAGAGATGTGAGTTTCCCTTAATGAGACAGCATCCCAGCGACAAAATATATGTGCAAATGAACTATTCACTTGGCTCATGCTACCAAATATTTATGTTTTCTAGATTTTTGGGGTATTTTCCGATAATAAACATTACTGTTCGTATGCAATAGTTAAAACATATGAAAGTGGCATTAAACACAAAAATTGATAAATCCATCATTGTATATTTAAGACGTGTTCTACATCGATCATTTGTTTTGTAAGCAAGAATGAATTAACTTGAATCGTTATTTCACTAGAGCAATGTTCTGTATCACAATATTGTTGCTATCAATTTTGTATTATGACTGTAATAGTTGCCACTGGTATTGAAACAGTTTCAGAGAAATTAATGATTTCTTCTATTCCTCTTAGAAAAGAGACTTTAAATCCTAGAGTATGAGGAAAACACCAATCAAGTTAGTTCAAAGAAAAAAAAAGGAGTTAAAAAAGAGGAATAAAAGGTAGGCAGGACTAAACAATATAGGTAGGACCTGCTTTTTAAGGTTCTTGTGTCCATCACATTGTATGTGTGGTGATCTTTTGTTTCTTAGTATATACCAAGTTAAACTGTTCAAAGTTTAAGTAACACTCGTCTTGCAACTTTAGGTCGACACCATTAGTTATAGAATTTTTATTTTCAAAATGAAAGGGTGATTTATATGTAGAAGAATTTCAAACATTCTGTAAATGTATCACGCATTCTCTATGTTAATGCATCATTCTGTAGTTTATACTACATGTCTTCGTTATGCACAACTGTTTTACATTTACTGTTTCTGCAAAGTTTCTATGTCCAAAAAATGACCAAAAACTAGCTTTAGAGTTACGTCCCCGCTAAACTGAGGTCTTCATGTTTCAGCTTTGGAGTTCCCAGTGAAGACATTTTGTTTGGCTTCACACCTTTGAGGTATACAGTTGCTGCATAAAGAAAAAAGTTGAAATTCTATAGAACATCTTGACATATATTCGATTGTTAAAATATTGGAACTGCTTATATATTTAAATGAAGTCAATAGACACATTGGAAAAGTTGCTTCTTTTAACCTCCGATTTTTTATTTCATTTGTTAAATAGACAGATTTGCCATCCATACAAATATGACGCATGAATCCACAATGCATATGAAGAAAGCATTATGTTTAAAAATGAAGATAATCTTCCCGATAAAAGAAATAGCATAACTAATCATTGTAAGCCATTGATGCCCCCTTAAAGACACAGTACTTATAGTTTACAGTCATCAAAATGACAGGAACTATATTTATAGACAACCGAAATACGAGCGACCAAACAGGTCATTTTTGTTTTAAATAAAATTATTTCTTCTTTTTTCTCTTGGGTCCTTTTATCTTTTCTTCATCCTGTGTGAGATATGAATTTACACTTTAATTGCATTTTTTAAAATTTACAATGTCTATCAAAAACAAGTGTGGCGTAAACGTCAATAAGCCATCACCTAGCGATACCAATAACCAAAAGACATGTGCAAGTTGGACGTTAGAAAGAGATGTGAGTTTCCCTTAATGAGACAGCATCCCAGCGACAAAATATATGTGTAAATGAACTATTCACTTGGTTCATGCTACCAAATATTTATGTTTTCTCGATTTTTGGGGTATTTTCCGATAATAAACATTACTGTTCGTATGCAATAGTTAATACATATGAAAGTGGCATTAAACACAAAAATTGATAAATCCATCATTGTATATTTAAGACGTGTTCTACATCGATCATTTGTTTTGTAAGCAAGAATGAATTAACTTGAATCGTTATTTCACTAGAGCAATGTTCTGTATCACAATATTGTTGCTATCAATTTTGTATTATGACTGTAATAGTTGCCACTGGTATTGAAACAGTTTCAGCGAAATTAATGATTTCTTCTATTCCTCTTAGAAAAGAGACTTTAAATCCTAGAGTATGAGGAAAACACCAATCAAGTTAGTTCAAAGAAAAAAAAAAGGAGTTAAAAAAGAGGAATAAAAGGTAGGCAGGACTAAACAATATAGGTAGGACCTGCTTTTTAAGGTTCTTGTGTCCATCACATTGTATGTGTGGTGACCTTTTGTTTCTTAGTATATACCAAGTTAAACTGTTCAAAGTTTAAGTAACACTCGTCTTGCAACTTTAGTTATAGAATTTTTATTTTCAAAATGAAAGGGTGATTTATATGTAGAAGAATTTCAAACATTCTGTAAATGTATCACGCATTCTCTATTTTAATGCATCATTCTGTAGTTTATACTACATGTCTTCGTTATGCACAACTGTTTTACATTTACTGTTTCTGCAAAGTTTCTATGTCCAAAAATGACCAAAAACTAGCTTTAGAGTTACGTCCCCGCTAAACTGAGGTCTTCATGTTTCAGCTTTTGAGTTCCCAGTGAAGACATTTTGTTTGGCTTCACACCTTTGAGGTATACAGTTGCTGCATAAAGAAAAAGGTTGAAATTCTATAGAACATCTTGACATATATTCGATTGTTAAAATATTGGAACTGCTTATATATTTAAATGAAGTCAATAGACACATTGGAAAAGTTGCTTCTTTTAACCTCCGATTTTTTATTTCATTTGTTAAATAGACAGATTTGCCATCCATACAAATATGACGCATGAATCCACAATGCATATGAAGAAAGCATTATGTTTAAAAATGAAGATAATCTTCCCGATAAAAGAAATAGCATAACTAATCAGTGTAAGCCATTGATGCCCCCTTAAAGACACAGTACTTATAGTTTACAGTCATCAAAATGACAGGAACTATATTTATAGACAACCGAAATACGAGCGACCAAACAGGTCATTTTTGTTTTAAATAAAATTATTTCTTCTTTTTTCTCTTGGGTCCTTTTATCTTTTCTTCATCCTGTGTGAGATATGAATTTACACTTTAATTGCATTTTTTAAAATTTACAATGTCTATCAAAAACAAGTGTGGCGTAAACGTCAATAAGCCATCACCTAGCGATACCAATAACCAAAAGACATGTGCAAGTTGGACGTTAGAAAGAGATGTGAGTTTCCCTTAATGAGACAGCATCCCAGCGACAAAATATATGTGTAAATGAACTATTCACTTGGCTCATGCTACCAAATATTTATGTTTTCTCGATTTTTGGGGTATTTTCCGATAATAAACATTACTGTTCGTATGCAATAGTTAATACATATGAAAGTGGCATTAAACACAAAAATTGATAAATCCATCATTGTATATTTAAGACGTGTTCTACATCGATCATTTGTTTTGTAAGCAAGAATGAATTAACTTGAATCGTTATTTCACTAGAGCAATGTTCTGTATCACAATATTGTTGCTATCAATTTTGTATTATGACTGTAATAGTTGCCACTGGTATTGAAACAGTTTCAGCGAAATTAATGATTTCTTCTATTCCTCTTAGAAAAGAGACTTTAAATCCTAGAGTATGAGGAAAACACCAATCAAGTTAGTTCAAAGAAAAAAAAAGGAGTTAAAAAAGAGGAATAAAAGGTAGGCAGGACTAAACAATATAGGTAGGACCTGCTTTTTAAGGTTCTTGTGTCCATCACATTGTATGTGTGGTGACCTTTTGTTTCTTAGTATATACCAAGTTAAACTGTTCAAAGTTTAAGTAACACTCGTCTTGCAACTTTAGGTCGACACCATTAGTTATAGAATTTTTATTTTCAAAATGAAAGGGTGATTTATATGTAGAAGAATTTCAAACATTCTGTAAATGTATCACGCATTCTCTATTTTAATGCATCATTCTGTAGTTTATACTACATGTCTTCGTTATGCACAACTGTTTTACATTTACTGTTTCTGCAAAGTTTCTATGTCCAAAAATGACCAAAAACTAGCTTTAGAGTTACGTCCCCGCTAAACTGAGGTCTTCATGTTTCAGCTTTTGAGTTCCCAGTGAAGACATTTTGTTTGGCTTCACACCTTTGAGGTATACAGTTGCTGCATAAAGAAAAAGGTTGAAATTCTATAGAACATCTTGACATATATTCGATTGTTAAAATATTGGAACTGCTTATATATTTAAATGAAGTCAATAGACACATTGGAAAAGTTGCTTCTTTTAACCTCCGATTTTTTATTTCATTTGTTAAATAGACAGATTTGCCATCCATACAAATATGACGCATGAATCCACAATGCATATGAAGAAAGCATTATGTTTAAAAATGAAGATAATCTTCCCGATAAAAGAAATAGCATAACTAATCAGTGTAAGCCATTGATGCCCCCTTAAAGACACAGTACTTATAGTTTACAGTCATCAAAATGACAGGAACTATATTTATAGACAACCGAAATACGAGCGACCAAACAGGTCATTTTTGTTTTAAATAAAATTATTTCTTCTTTTTTCTCTTGGGTCCTTTTATCTTTTCTTCATCCTGTGTGAGATATGAATTTACACTTTAATTGCATTTTTTAAAATTTACAATGTCTATCAAAAACAAGTGTGGCGTAAACGTCAATAAGCCATCACCTAGCGATACCAATAACCAAAAGACATGTGCAAGTTGGACGTTAGAAAGAGATGTGAGTTTCCCTTAATGAGACAGCATCCCAGCGACAAAATATATGTGTAAATGAACTATTCACTTGGCTCATGCTACCAAATATTTATGTTTTCTCGATTTTTGGGGTATTTTCCGATAATAAACATTACTGTTCGTATGCAATAGTTAATACATATGAAAGTGGCATTAAACACAAAAATTGATAAATCCATCATTGTATATTTAAGACGTGTTCTACATCGATCATTTGTTTTGTAAGCAAGAATGAATTAACTTGAATCGTTATTTCACTAGAGCAATGTTCTGTATCACAATATTGTTGCTATCAATTTTGTATTATGACTGTAATAGTTGCCACTGGTATTGAAACAGTTTCAGCGAAATTAATGATTTCTTCTATTCCTCTTAGAAAAGAGACTTTAAATCCTAGAGTATGAGGAAAACACCAATCAAGTTAGTTCAAAGAAAAAAAAAAGGAGTTAAAAAAGAGGAATAAAAGGTAGGCAGGACTAAACAATATAGGTAGGACCTGCTTTTTAAGGTTCTTGTGTCCATCACATTGTATGTGTGGTGACCTTTTGTTTCTTAGTATATACCAAGTTAAACTGTTCAAAGTTTAAGTAACACTCGTCTTGCAACTTTAGGTCGACACCATTAGTTATAGAATTTTTATTTTCAAAATGAAAGGGTGATTTATATGTAGAAGAATTTCAAACATTCTGTAAATGTATCACGCATTCTCTATTTTAATGCATCATTCTGTAGTTTATACTACATGTCTTCGTTATGCACAACTGTTTTACATTTACTGTTTCTGCAAAGTTTCTATGTCCAAAAATGACCAAAAACTAGCTTTAGAGTTACGTCCCCGCTAAACTGAGGTCTTCATGTTTCAGCTTTTGAGTTCCCAGTGAAGACATTTTGTTTGGCTTCACACCTTTGAGGTATACAGTTGCTGCATAAAGAAAAAGGTTGAAATTCTATAGAACATCTTGACATATATTCGATTGTTAAAATATTGGAACTGCTTATATATTTAAATGAAGTCAATAGACACATTGGAAAAGTTGCTTCTTTTAACCTCCGATTTTTTATTTCATTTGTTAAATAGACAGATTTGCCATCCATACAAATATGACGCATGAATCCACAATGCATATGAAGAAAGCATTATGTTTAAAAATGAAGATAATCTTCCCGATAAAAGAAATAGCATAACTAATCAGTGTAAGCCATTGATGCCCCCTTAAAGACACAGTACTTATAGTTTACAGTCATCAAAATGACAGGAACTATATTTATAGACAACCGAAATACGAGCGACCAAACAGGTCATTTTTGTTTTAAATAAAATTATTTCTTCTTTTTTCTCTTGGGTCCTTTTATCTTTTCTTCATCCTGTGTGAGATATGAATTTACACTTTAATTGCATTTTTTAAAATTTACAATGTCTATCAAAAACAAGTGTGGCGTAAACGTCAATAAGCCATCACCTAGCGATACCAATAACCAAAAGACATGTGCAAGTTGGACGTTAGAAAGAGATGTGAGTTTCCCTTAATGAGACAGCATCCCAGTATGTATCGAAATGGTTGACAAGTGAGTATTTAAATCCCGACTAGAAGACTTCTGATAGCCTTATCAAGCATAAAAACATCGCCAATGACAAACTAGTTATAGGTAAATTTTTCAGTTCTATTAATAAAAAAAATGTTTTACCGTCGACCACACTGTTATGAATTTGATTCTATTGTTAATTTGAATTTGTCATTAACACCTATATAACATCATTATCATACTAAAATAACTACTGCTTTGCAAATAAAGAATGCATTCATTCATTCATTCAAAATGTGTGTGTATGTTTACCTTAACTCTTGATATCACCCGCATGTGTTTTCCTTGCTTTTCCCATTTGTTTAGTACACATCACACAACAATTAAAGCCAATGCCCAACTACCACAACTACTACCAAAACCAGAATATTTTTGTATTTAAAAACTCACCAAAGGCTCAAATTGTATAAATAAGATTTTATACATTAGGAACCCGTTTAGTTATCGGTAGTACTATAATCTTAACCAGGTGGACGCCACATTGAACATAAGGCTAAGAAACAAAAATCATGAAATTGTAAATAAAAACTTGTTAACGAACTTCATATTTCAAAGGAAAACAAAGTTGTTTTAAATCGATCTTCAAGAGTTAAATTTTTGAAATAGGAACAGGTGAAGTTGTATTGACATAGTTTTTCCTCATAATTAATACAAATATTTAAAGAATATTTAAAGGTAGACTAATCAATTATTAAATTATAAAATTGATGTAAAGAGAATAAGAAGGCTACTCATGAAAACACGTGTTTCAAATGTATTGTTGTTGATGTGTCAGTCATGAAATAAAATATAATAGTTTAGGATAGTAGTTAGAACGATGGTAATGTACACTTAAATTAAATCAACATAGGTATCCTTCCACTGCTTTTATTTTTTTATTTACTTTGAAAATAAAGGCATGTTTAGAAAAAAAAAAGTAAAATATAAAAAAATACCAATCTCAAAAGAAACTCATCACCGAATGAATTGTTAGCATATACATTATCGTATTTTTGGTAGATTTCATAATAAATAACATTTCGACTTTTTTAAAATGAATTAAATGTGTTCAACGTCATATTCTTTTAAACCCAGATGCCATCCGCTTTCTATGTTACACTCCAGTGCGTAGGCGTGTTTAAAAACACGATATATTGTTAAAGGAAGTTTTACCCGGTTTAACCAGAATTAATAATTTCTAAAATAAACACAAAACATTACACCCGTTGTATTAATAGTTCGTCGACTTTTTTCAACAAAGATTCTTTTTTAAAATACACATTTTCCAAAAGATAGCGACTTGAAACGTAAGTTTATTTTAGATACAATGTTTTTTTTCTTCATATTTTTAACATGTGTGTGATTCATATTACACATAAATATTATAGCATTGATTTGATAAACATTTATTGTAAAAAAAAACTACATCACATTTGAAGTTAATGTGCATAGTCAATGATTGCTTAACTAAATATGTCTTTGCACTGATAAATAGCATTGATCCAAAAATATGCATTGAATATCTGATTTAAGGTGGTATGGGAGTCTAAAAAAAAAATGATAGAATTTGTTCATACTTTGCCAAAGCGTAGCATCTATTTATATGTTGAAAAATATAATAAAAATGATAGGTCACCGCTCATTTTCTCAAGCTACAGAACGTGACAAAATGAAACATTTTGTGTGGATTATACAGAAAAAAAAACACAATTTTGGGATTAGAAACTAAACACAATGATAGAATTGTTAAATACTGAGGTGTAAGATAGCTTTCAGACAATGCTTTAAGAACATCAAAAGAAAAGATAGGGTCACCGTACGTTTTTCCCGGCTAAAATACAAAATAGGAAAATTCCATGTAGATTCCTTCAGAAAATGCACTGTTTTAGAGTTACCTCCCCTTAAAATATAAAAAAGAAGATGTGGTATGATTGCCAATGAGACAACTATCCACAAAATACCAAAATGACAAACATTTACAACTAAAGGTCACCGTACGACCTTCAACAATGAGCAAAGCCCATACCGCAACGTCAATTTAAAATAAAAAAAACAACCAAAATTAATCAGCATTTGCAAAAATGTTGATATTTTTAAGTTATATTCTTATAAATTGGTCTCTTAAATGAAAATTCACATTAATTATCTGCATATCTGCATCACATTTTGGTGACTTGAAAAAAAATTCTGGACCTTTGGTTCTCTGTTTTTACAATCCAAGATGGAGGAAGATGGGAATATACTCTCGTTATTTAGGGACGAGATCAACAAGAAGAAACATGCTTGACAGAAAACAAATCGTCGTCGTTTTTGTTTAGCATAATGTTTAAAGTCCGGGTTATCGGAAATAGATTGATATCAGTGTTTCGAGTCAGTCGTGTAAGACTTAAGGACAATTGTTATTAATTCATCTTCGCGGAAATACGGAATAAAGTTCACTCACTGAATCTATTTGCTGCCGTCAAAATATGAAATCTCGACCTGTTTATTAAATGAACATCATAAAAAGGGGATAGTAAATACAAGTTATGTTTAGTTCCGGACCCAATAGCGATATAATTCGATTATAATTCCACGCGTTGTCGAGGAAAAAGGATATTAATCCAGTCAATCAAAGTTTATGAATAACAACACATTTTGTCGGTTTAAAACACAGTTTTAATTTTGAACCTACATTTTTTTTGTAGCTACATTCGTGTAGATTCTGCAGAGGAATATATATCTCCTAGTTGTAACAATATATAATAACTTGCACGTTCCATCATGATTTCCTTTGGTGATGTTGCTACTTTTTAGAAGGAAGCTATTAAACAAAGAGTTCCGATTGCTGAAAGTATTTTAAGATTGATATCATAATTTGGATGACTGTTTTGACAGGTGATAATGTTCCATTGTTCCATTGTTGCAATCATAACTACATTATGTTTTTACTAAATGTTACCTACCAAATTATTATTATTACTGAGTTGTACATCACTTGCATGATCAACACGACGGGTGACATATGTGAATACTCTTCTTGAGCATCTGAGTTCACTCCTATTTTTCAGATGAACTTCTATTTGCTAGTTGTTTATGTATTGTTTGTCTATCAGGCGTTTATGGTATTTTAAAATGGCATTGTTTCTTCCTGTTCAACTGATAAGTTTAAATATACTTTTTTCATTATATCATAATATAAAATTATTAAGTATATAAAGATTACATCTCTTTAAGTGCAGGGAAAAGCAAACAATGGCGTCAGCTACATGTATCAAGATGCTTATTGTTAGTTAGATAAATAATAAACTATATTTGGCACGTTTTAAGAAAACTAAGCAACAGTCAGCATGCAGTAACACGAGGATGCCTTCACTAATCATCGATTCATTCTGAATAATGAATTGTATCTTTATTTTTTGCCAATTAAATTTACACAATCACAGTTGTAATATTTAGCAAACGATTTGTTGAAATTTCCCTTTTGGAAACATATGTCACAAGATAGAGAACAAGACAAATTAATAGTTAACGGTTTAGAAAACAGTATTGCCTATTTAAGCATTAATAAAACGTAGCTAGATAAATAACAATTACACTATAATCTTTCCGTTGCACGGATATATTTAAATTGTCTCAAAGGTTGTTAACTGAATTGAGAGATAAATATTGTTAAATATTATAAATGCTCTATAAAATACATAAATGACACATCATGACTCAAACTTAAAAAAAATGCATGCGAAATGTACCTAATAAAGAAAAGTAGTCATACATGACTATCGAATTAACCGTCATTTTTAATAGACTTAAACATGGGTAAACCTTTTGGTCATAGTAACGACATAGACTTTTGATATTGGAATCGTCAATAGACATCAATAGATATCTCCGGATATCAACAGTATGGTAACTATTACATATAACATCACATTGATACTAATGTGGTACGACACATTACTGTTCTTAGAAGAAGAAAAAACATAATTTTGACTGTCCCTTTGATATCTTTCGTCCCTCTTTTAAAGGAGGAAATAACACATTGTTACTTTTGAGATAAACATGGCCACCTGCGTCAAAGCTCAGATTGACATTGTTTATTATAGGGGTTGCAATCTTCTTTGCTGCCTTATCTGCCATGCGTTATTGAATTAAACATGCCCAATTTTTTTACAATTATTGAAGTCAATTCAGTTCGTTGTTCTATATATGAATATTTGGTATTGTCTGCACTAGCACGTGTCTTCATTGCTCCATTGAATAGCATAAATTGTCACCTTTGTATTATCTACTTATACAACCTCAGTCACGATATTGGGAGATTATATCCAAACCGAAAACATGTGAATTATATCATATTTCAATCAGCAAATAATATTTTGTTCGTTTGTTGTAAACGTAGATATTGAACAGACCAAAGTCACAGTAAGTTTGCCCATTGTTTTTAGATGACCGATATACTCCGTTTGTCAATAAGTAGATCTAACGGCTCAATTTTAAATTCTATTGAACGTATTTTGGTCTGTTTTTATAGTTTTATTGCTGTGTAACTTGAACCGTTAAAAGATATATCTTTAAAGACCTTGACTTGTTTTTGAAGCATTATGGTATAGCTAAATAAACACTTCATAACACAAGTTTTTCTTTTAAATCACGTATTTCATCCGGTCGGTGTCAGATTGAAATAAATGGGGTTTTACTTGTTTCCGATTATAACACGATGTTGTTATATTTAGGAATTAAATATTTCTCATTGTAAATGTATTGAATATGAGAACAATGTAAGCGGTCAACAAAATAACTGAGAAAAGCATTGAATACTTGCAACTACATGTTGCATTAGATAATGAAAACACGATTGTTATTCAGTTTATATTTGTGCATGTACAAGTGCACTTGATAGCCATCATAAATGTTACATTTCATGTTGAAGAATGATGCTCTTGTGACTTTATTTACATGTCTGCGAACAATTGTATCATCATTATCACGTATAGTTACAAAATTAATTGCATGCTATACAAATTTGTTAAAAGATACGCTCAAAAGCCGTGTGTTGTGTTTGATTTGAGGTTTTTAATCAATTAAACATCTGTTTCGTATTCCGTTTTTAAAATTTGTAATTGAACCTTTGTTTGGACGGAATGACGTTATATAACTTCATTATTATCAACGCTCCTTCAAAAGTCTTAAACAAATATAAGAATTATATATTTATATATAGAACAATTAAATTACACCGATTGTTTGTGTTGATCTGTTTTTATGTACAAGTGTATACGCAAATATTAATTCAATAATTGTTTTAATAATGATTCATCCTAAAGATAGCCATTCTTACGGTGTAATGGAACTAATGCACCCAAAACTTAGAGGTGAACTGTGAAATCAAATAAATTTAAATAAAAATTAACACATTAGTAATATCAAGTAAATACTACTGAAAAGGTGCACTTTATACAATATGCATACACAGTTTGAGTGCGTAAAGAATCATTATTTCCACATTGGCGTTTGTTTTCAAAGCACCTATCATGCAGTTGAACATCATGTTAAACTATATATGCTGTTCAGGACTTTAAAATACACATATATATGTAGTCATTTTCGAGACATAAACAATGTTTTGTGCTAATAAAAGGTCAAACGATAACCAATTCGCCATGTGTTTGAAGTTATGTATTTTGTCCAATCAAATAGATTATCAAGTCGAATAACAAAATCACTTTTTTCCGGTTGAACCTAAAATCCCCATGCAATCGTGACCCACTTCAGGAACTAATCTTTACAAATTGATTCCATTCTATATAATAATTTAATAACATTATATAAAATCATATACACTATGAAATTAAACATACAAAAGTACAGTTTTGTTGTTTTAGAAAAAAACGTCAATACAAGCGTTTATAGATGTATTATGAATACCTTATAATCAATTATTCTCATTAAATTACACCGATTTTTTATTTACTTTTTGTTTGATTTTACAGTGTTCACAGTTCACCTCTAAGTTTTGGGTGCATTCGTTCCATTACACCGTAAGAATGGCTATCTTTAGGATGAATCATTATTAAAACAAAGTTGTTGTCAATGGGGACATCTTTCTTTTACATGTGTATCTCATTTAAGATTTCTAAAGAAAGTTCATTCTTTAAAATAGTCAATATTGCTATCTTTTTTGGGGGGGAATTGAAAACTAAGTATGAAAAATGGATTGATTGACATACATAGTATTCTTAAAACATTTTGTAATACCTGCACTACTGCAGTGTGGTTTCATTGAGTCGGTATAATAATAAATATTCTTATATGAGTAAACGTTGCTTAAAGTTTCAATATTCGATTCAAACATCATTACTTCTATATTAATAAATACAAGTCTTAAATATTAAGAATTTTACAATATTACAAACATATATCTGCTATGTTTTTGTTTAAGGATGTTTGCTTGCCATGTTTTATGAATTTTGTCAGATTTTCAGAATCCCTCATCCATTGAAATTAAAATGTTGCCCATTGACCCCTTTTTTTCTTTTTATAAATCTTTTATATGTATTGTTATAAGCCATCTGTAAAAGTCTTATTAATTTTGTGTTAGCTTTAAAATAGTTTTTGATAACTTTAACTTGTCAATGATCAAGCTATAAAAAAACAAGAGCGAACATTTTCCCGCCTAAATTTAAATTGCTAACATCATTAAAACAAGTGCATTGACCTATATTTTTTTCTTTGCTTTTTCGCTTCCTCCATTCAACTTCTATCAATATATACTAGTGTTATGAAAAGCTTGTAATTTTGAAAATGAGTGGCGAACTTTCTTATTTTTATTTTTAAAAAAATAACAATTTGTTCTGAATTTTTTTTTTCTAAATTTGTTTTCACTAGTGCAACATGTTAAGCGGGGTTTGTCTCCCCATTTATGTACTTTGGATCACCTTGTTGTGAAGAAAAGTTCGAGATAATCAGTCATTATCACTGTTTAATTCAATGACTACTACTTTTGCATCGGGTTTTCATTTAATATTTGAAAGATATACACACCAATCTTACTCTAGTGTAAAAGACTGGTACATCAATAAAATTGCTAGCCTGTCACTGCTATACATGCAATTTCTTATTTTTTAGGCAAAATGAATCAACTGATATTGATCATTGTCCTTACTAAGATGAAATTGGCATTATTGGTCAGTGGTCAGATTTCAGGTTAGTTACATTTATTTGAAATTCACTTGACCTCTTACTCTAACTGTCTTTCCAGCACACATTTACGTAAAAATGCATATTTGATAGAATTATTATGTAATTGAATAATACAAAATGTTTCACTAATTCTTCGATTAGCAGATGAGTATTTGAAGATATAAAATTAACAACGCTTCTAGAAATATTTAACAAATAATAAATATTTCAGATTATGATTGGGTTTTAACCTAATCGAAAAAATACGATACATGTATGTCAAAATCAACCAACCGGTATGCTGTTAATCTGAACATGTTGTTCTTTTTCATACTAGTACTCAAAACTAGTATTTAACACTTTTTATTACATTTTGTGAATAATACATCATACTAAGAATCACCTCTTTAATCCCATTTGGCAGGTGGTTTGCGTATAACTGCAGGTTATGCTGCGCAAGAAGGACGACTGGAAATATTTCATCACGGTGAATGGGGAACAGTTTGCGATGACCACTTTGATAATGTTGATGCAATAGTAGCTTGTAGACAGCTCGGATATTGGTGTGTATTATGTTTAAAAATACATATTCGATAGTTGGAGTAGTGTATTGGTCGTGGGAAATGATTCGATCTGTTTGAAAAGTCACTGGCTTTTTGTGTCAATGACGTTTGATCTACAGTATATGGGAAACAATCTTAAAATTGGCTACCAAGCATCGGTTTACATCATAAGACTGTTGTTGACACACATAAGTTTTGAAGTGAACTTCCCCGTCTTTCACAGAAAACAATACGGAAAGGTCCATGTTTAATGGTCGCATATTTTTTTCTTAATTTTGAAACTGATATTACTTGAAAAAACAAACAGTTTAATTTATTTACTCACATGAAACAAACCGGGATGTAGTATTCAGTCCGTAGGTGAAACTGGATGACATTTATCTAAACGCACTCAAGAACATCTGTATCGTTTTAAAAGACCCAAATAAATTCAAAAGTCCTTTTTATCAACACCTTAAAAGAAGCACAATCATCCTATTAAATATTTAGCAATTCAACCTTTGGAAGTAGAAGATAAGCAAATTAAGCAGCCTGGTGAATCTCATTCAAAGAGTGTATGATCATGGAATATAATTGAAATACATTGGATTAATCGATCTTAATGATAATATCATGGGAATTGGTAATATATCAAGAACCGATTCCGTTAACATTTGAGATATGTCTTATAAAGCTGTTCGTAAAAAAACGTTCTCACGGTCGTAAATAAAAATCGCAATCAAAGACTTTTTTTCTTAAAAAAACCAACGGCAGACATTATCTGTTATCAAAGCTCTGTTCATTACCGATTGATAAGTTAAATACAATATTTGAGGATTGCAACTCATTTTCAAATAGCATTCATAAGTATGAAATTGTTTATATTATTTAGGTATATTGTTATTCTAAACTATTTCCCAAAATTGATCGCCCTGATGATCATAAAAAACATTCTTTTAAAATAAAGCATTTCAATAAAGGTGTTGATTTTGTAAATACTGCCTGTATATTCAACGACCATTCTGTTAAAGAACAAATTCCTGGATATTTTGACAATACTAAACTTCCTCCTATTTCTTATATTTACAAGAAATCTACCCGGAAATGTGTGTTTAATTATAGCCACTTGTGTAAAGATGTTAACATCAGTCAAAATCAACTGCTTCATGTAGTTGTTGTAGTTCCGAATCGTTTATGGACCTATTTTCCGTTTTATAACAGGAGATATTCACATTGTTCAAGACCGAAAAATAAAATCCTTCCTCAATAAAGGACTTAAATACCGTCTCATGTCAATTATTAGTTGGAATGTGTGTCGTAATATCATCCACGACTCACTCCGTATTTACTGTTTAGATGGATAAAATGGGAAAAAGCTGACAAACATCATTGGACCCTTTTTTTAATTTAGTAATAAACATAGTTGATATACGTGTTTTAGAACACTTTCCTATTAACACTAACCACAATAAACCAATTTAGCATATCAAACATAAACTGAAAGAGCTAGCCAAGGAATTTGTCGTTGTCCCGGCTGATAAAGCTGCTTACAATATAATTATTGTCTGACGTAAATTTTACATCGAGGTTCTGAAAAAATAAATCAACTATTTATCTACATTCAAACTGACCCCTTGTTTAGAAAACGACGACTGTAACAAAAATAAACTTTTAGCTATCACTTTACAAGCAGAACCCCCAAAAAACAATGAACCTCCAAACTATGTATTGGCTCCCGAAGACACACAAAACACCTTACAAATATAGTTTTATTTTGTCTTCAAGCCATTGTTCCACTACTAAATTGTCTGTTCTTCTTACACGTACACTTAGTACAATCAAAAACCTGATTATAAACTGTTCAAATAAGGCCTTCGAAAGTATTGGAATTAATTCATTTTGGAGTGTCAAGAACTCGTTGGAAGTACTTGATAAATTGCATGCTTCTATTGGTGATTTTTCATCTGTTTAAAGTTTTTATTTTGTCTACCCTGTATACCACATTGCCTCATATTCTCATAAAGAAAACATTCACACTCCTAAATAAATTGGTCTTAAAAAAGTCAGAATGTGAATATATAAGTTCAAACTCATTTAGGTCATATTTTAGGAGCAATAAACAACAAAAAACTATACCAATTGGACATGCTTTGATACCATATCTGCCCTTGAATTACTAGATACAATTTGTGTTTGCTTTAGAGATTCCGTATATCGTCAGGTTATCGGAATTCCAATGGGGAGTAACTGTGCATCACTTATTTCGGACCTGTTTTTGTATTGCTTTGAGTTACAATTGATGACGAAAATCAGCAAAGACCCGTCGAAACAACATCTGATAAGCAAATCTAATAATACTTTTAGATATTTGGATGATATTTTAGCTCTCAATAATGCCACTTCAGTATGTATATTAAAGACATTTATCCTGTTGAACTTACTTTAATTAAAGTTAATACTAGCAATGACCACTGCCATTTCCTCGATCTTGATATCTATATCACTAACGGAAAGTGTTATACCAAAATTTATGGTATTGTACTTCACCAGGGCCCTCAGTCGTGGTTTATATTATTGCAAACACTATAATCTAATAAAAATTATAACAACATTATTTCTTCTTCTAGTAACCGTTTGACCAATATTAAGCCATTGATGATAAAATTATTTACTTTATCATTTTTAAAGAGATTCGAATTAGTTTTTGATGCATTATTAATTACTTACCACATGTATTATTAATTTATCTATAGTTCAGGACTTATGCATCCAGCAAATCGTATACGTGATGGCAAGGGTGCCATTTGGTTAAATGACGTAAATTGCACTGGTTCAGAAAGTAAATTACTGCATTGTACATACAATCCCGATTCAACGCGATGTCGTCACTATAATGATGTAGGCGTCCATTGTTTTCTCAGCTGTTTATCAGAGGATGATGGTATGTTTTCTTTTAATCAAATTAACATTCATATGTTTCGATTATTTTTGCTTTTATTTGACAATCGTTTGCATTTAATATGATAACTGTTTTTAGGAAATAATCCCGTTAAAATCTTATTAAATATAATTACTTTTTAAAGGAATTAACAAGATTTTTGTTCGAAAACAAATCAATAGACCACGTTTGAGTCTGCCCGTCACCGGAAAAATAATCGTCAATTATGCACGCCATTATGATGTCATTAGCCAGATTGAAAGGATCGTCTGTATAAATGCACTATTAACGTTCATCAAGTGATCTCAGTGATAGTTATGGTGCAGGATAAACTAGCAGTACTGTTTGTTCTTTAGGAACTTAATTACAATTCTGTCATGTAGTAAGTGCTGAATATCAATAACTCAATTTGCCCAAAAAATCGTTCAGGCGATATAGCATTATTGTTTTCCAACCAATCGCTCAACATGGGAACGGAAATCATGACGCCCCTAAACACGAGATTATTAGCAATGAATGTAGTTGCTTAATTTGACATATGCTTTTTGTGCTTCTTTCTTAAATATTTGTTCGAATTCAGATTCTGATACAGTGATAACTAATGTACCCCTTTTTTGGCAATCTTATCTATTTTGTCTGGTTTGTTCACGCATCGTTGTAAATACAATATAATTTGATGCAACTGGCATACAAGTGAGAGATCTGCAGCTACATGTAATAAACTAGGTTCAATCGACATATTCTTCATTTGAAAATGAAAGTACCAAGTCTAAAATATGACAGTTGTTGTATATCCGTTTGATGATTTTATTTAATAAATATAATTAGAAACTTTCCGTTTTGAATTTTCTGGGGGTTTGTTTTGTGATTTATTTGTTTTGGCTAAATTTATAAAAACAAAAAAGTTATTGAAAGTGTTTTTACATTCATTCCACATAGGTTTATTTTATAAGAAAATTGCTTGGATAAAAGTGATAGATTGCAAAGCTTTCCTTAAAATATTGTCTTATCAAATGCCTTTCGAAACCTGTCAATAAAACAAACCCTGCACAACTGGATAAAGTTATGTTAGTTTACTTCAATCTGTGACATCTTTTTGAACAGTTTTATGCTCACAAATGGTTAAACTCATTTACTACAAATACATGGATTTTTCTTTTTTAGCTTATATTTCACTACCTTCTTTTGAGAACTATACTACAATATCGATTCAGTTCTTTTTTAAATAGTCTTAAACGATCTTCTTAAATATATCTTTCTAAACAAATCTATGCATTTTTGTTAATGTCTGCATACAAAAAAATCACTCAAAGACCAGCATCTGATTTTCATAAATAATATTTTTTTTCTATGGGTGGTGTATGGAAAACCACTGGTTACTCTCAGCATAACTGTTTTATTCTTTTTCAAATAGTCTTAAACGACAGTATTTAATATGATTTTTTTAACAAATATATGCATTTTCCCTAATTTCTGAATAAAGAAATACCTCTCGAAGACAAATTTATGAATTTCATCATTTTTTTTTCTGCAGATGATTTGCGTATAATTCGGGGCTATGCTAAGCATCAAGGACGACTGGAAATTAAATATAAAGGTGAATGGGGAACAGTTTGTGATAATCACTTTGGTAATATCGATGCAGATGTAGCATGTAGGCAGCTCGGCTACTGGTGTGTATTCAGTTCTAACAGAATATCAAATGCGCCAAGCAATTCGAACCATTTTATTCATTACAATTTGGACCACATACACTTGCAAACACACACAGTTTAATTTAATAAATCATAGGATTCAACGTTCGAATAAAAATTCATAATTGTTTGATTTATGATAAAACCCATATAGTATATGAACAATGAAATGAGATAAAAAATTATGATGCATAATTTGTGAATGCGTCATACAAATGTATACGCATTTTTAAAATCGATTGTCAGTAGAGTGTCAGCATTATACAACTTTAGGATAAGAACACGTATTCATTAAACACGTATTTCCAAAAACACATTTACACAATATAAGGAGCATTTGTGAGTAAGTTAAAATAATACAGGTTTGGTTTATAAATGCGTGAATATTTTGATATACAGGCACAAAGTTCTTTACACAGACCTGTGTTAAAATGATATTCTACATTCAGCTCAAAATTGTAAGTTTCTTTAAGGAATATGTAACTCATCATTATCCTAACGAATATCTAACCCCCTTTGTCTTGCATTAATTAATAGTTCTGGAATCATGCAACCTGCAAATCTTATTTCGAATGGTGGCGGTGCCATTTGGTTAAATGACGTATATTGCAATGGATCAGAAAGTAGATTACTGGATTGTAACTTCAATAACGTGACATTGCAATGTGATCATGGGGATGATGTCGGTATCCATTGTTTTCTCAACTGTTCGACAGAAGATGAAGGTATGAAGATAAAAAAATCAACGTTTGAAGCACTGTTAGCATTAACAAAATATTTCTGGAAAAGATACATATATTATATTATATGTCTACATATTGAATTTGCCTTCGAACCATTTTCTCGTTTTCCATTGAACGCAGGGTCAAAGAAGAAGTCATCAATGCTTACTAATAAACACAAGTGTTTACTAGGAGTTTATTTAGTAAACTGACGCATGTATTTACTACTAGCGTCATTTTTAAGGTACCTACAGATACAATTTAGCTTTTCGAGTTACGTCATCAATTTATTAGTTTTTTCATGTAAAAGTGGATTTCAATTTTATATGTTACAAACCCAGGCTGATAAAAAATTATCGGGAACCCCGATGATCACAAGAAATAGATTAGAAAACATCTTTACTTTTACTTAATGTGGCGGATTAAAAAAAATAGATACAATAAATTACGCAATAGGCAACAATGGTAGCTATTTGTTCTGTTCCCCTGTTCAACTCATACGTTTGGATACATATGGTAGCTCGTTTTGAAGCTGAAACATTTTGATCTGTTTCATTTGGCAGAGTGTAAGTTTTACTCCACATATTGGGCAACCCCACAAGACTCAATGTGATTCTGTTCTAGCAAACACAAAGTCCTTATGTCTATTTAATTGCTACATTTTGTTAAAATTCAGTATTTTACAATCTTTTGATAACTGATAATAGTTATCAAAGGTACCAGGATTATAATTTAGTACGCCAGACGCGTGTGTCGTCTACATAAGACTCATCAGTGACTCTCAAATCAAATCTTTTTATAAACCCAAACAAGTACAAAGTTGTAAGATCTTTATTGTACAGTTTTCATATGGTTGAGCTCAGTCAATTACTAACAGTAGTATCATGTCAACGACTATTGCATACACTTTTATTGTTATTATATTTTTTTTTTGATAATTGACAACCTTACTGTTATCCCCATGTTGAAAACCTTTGTTTTGTTCTTCAAATAGTTAGGAGATCTAAAATATGACTTTCTGAACAAGTCTTCAATCATTCCTTAATATGGAAAAACTGCTGTATTTCTCCTTTTTTCTGCAGGTACTTTGCGTATAGTTCCGGGGTACGCTAAGCATCAAGGTCGACTGGAAATAAAGTATAGAGGTGAATGGGGAACAGTTTGTGATAATCATTTTGGGAATATTGATGCAGAAGTAGCCTGTAAACAGCTTGGATATTGGTATATATATCGTTTAAACAAAACACCACTTAGACAGCGTTTTCATAAATCTTTTCTTTTTATCTATATATTCAATAATAGCTCGGATAGTGTTGTGTATAATATTCAAACAGAATAAAATAGTTAACGATTTTATGGTTCCATTCGACAGCTTAAATAAAATGAAATCAGGATTTCAAAAAACAAAATTAAAAAATTTAGAAATAATTTATTCTAAAGCATTTATTTATGAGTGAGCTAGTGAAGATATGAAAGCCTTTTAAATACATATATTTATTGTTTGATTTGGTATCTATCAAGTCTTTTTGAAAATGATAATAGATAACATACTTTCTTAAAAAAAATTCGTATGGTATAAATCGTATGGTATATACAATGAAATACTATAAAATGTCATCATGCAGAATTTGTGAACGTTTCATATCAGCCTTTTTATGTTGATGGTTGTCGGGGTTCATCATCTGACAACTTAAAGACATTTACAACTATTTAGTGAACATGTATTTACCATAAAAAAACACATTATAGGCTGGGTTTGCAAGTCGATTAAAACACAAATGAACTATCACTATGTAAAATTGAATAACTTTTCTGATTTTATAATTTTTTGGGTAGATCGACACCATGTTTTTAATACAAACAGGTGTCAAAATTGTCATCTGCATTTAACCTAACCTTGACAGTTATTAACATAATATTGATCCCTGCATTGAAAGTAGACTGTCCCTCTTGTATTTATCGTCCCTCTTTCATACTATCTAACCCTGTATGTCTTAAAATTGTTGATAGTTTTGGAATCATGCAGCCTTCAAATCTTATACGGATCGGTCGTGGTGCCATTTGGTTTAATGACGTAAATTGCACCATGTTATTTACACAGACATGTTTTAAAATAATCTTCTATATTCAGCTGAAAATTGTAAGTTTCTTGAAAGAATATATAATTCTTCATGAATCCTAACGAATATCTAACCCTCTTTGTTTGCATTAATTCATAGTTCTGGAATCATGCAACCTGCAAATCTTATTTCGAATGGTGGCGGTGCCATTTGGTTAAATGACGTATATTGCAATGGATCAGAAAGTAGATTACTGGATTGTAACTTCAATAACGTGACATTGCAATGTGATCATAGGGATGATGTCGGTATCCATTGTTTTCTCAACTGTTCGACAGAAGATGAAGGTATGAAGATTGATCAAACGTTCGAAGCAATGTAAGAGTTAACAAAATGCTATACTAATGTCGTAGAAAATAAATAAATTACCATATGACTTGATATGCATTACTAAATGTTTTGCCAAGTACAGCTAAGGTTATCTATGCCTGAGGTAGAAAAGCCTTAGTCTTTCAAAAAACTAAAATTTTGTAAACAGACTCATCAGTGACGCTCGAATCAACAAAAAGTAAAAAGGCCAAATAAATACGAAGTTTAAGAGCATTGATGACCAAAATTACTAAAGGTTTTGCAAAATACAGCTAATGTAATCAATGCCTGAGATAGAAAAGCTTTAGTCTTTCAAAAAACTTAAATTTTGTAAACATGCAATTTATAAATATAACCAATCAATGATAATTCATTTCAGCACAAAAAATGCTGATTACGTGTGGGAGAAATAAACAGTGGTTGCAAAAAAACTCATCATAGATACCAGGACTAATTTATGTATAGCAAAGCAGAAACATATTGATATATTTGATTGTCAGGGTTTTAATCTTCTTCGATTTCAATAAACCAACTTGATTCCGTTTCAGTATACAACAAGTCCTTATTTCCACATTTCGACAAAAGAGCTTCTTGTTGTGGGGAGTTCTTTGTTGTACGTGTTTCAGCTCACAAATGACGAGGCTAAGTCAATTACTAAAAAAGTATCATGACAAATACTATTGCATACATTTTTTTAATTTTATTTATACTTGAATAGCCTACTATGATACCCATAGTGACAACATTGGTTTTGTTTTGTTTTTGTCCAAATATTGTTCTGTGTTTCTTTTTAGTATGGCCAACTAAAAGTGTGTGTGTTCGCTAATTAATGGATGAAAAAAATATCTCAGGGACAAACAGCTGCATGTAGCAATTTTTGTTTAAGGTGATTTGCGTATAGCCGCTGGTTACGCTAAGCATCAAGGACGACTGGAAATTAAGTATAGAGGTGAATGGGGAACGGTTTGTGATAATCATTTTGGGAACGTCGATGCAGAGGTAGCATGTAGACAACTCGGATATTGGTATGTAGCACGTTAAAACAGAATAACACATATATAGCAATAAAAAAAGCCTCGAGATAGTGGAAATATGAAAGCCTTTGACTGGAATATTGCAACGAAACAAATTAATTGTTTAAGATTGACTCTTTAAACTCTTTCATAAAATGATTAAGAAAAACATACCTTCATGATAAAACCTATATATTCTATATAATGAAATGATATAAAAAAGGCAGTAGTATATCGCTGTTCAAAACTCGTAAATCCATGGACAAAAACCAAAATCGGGGCTAAAAACATTAAATATAAAAGGAGAACAATGACACAACATTAAAATGTAACACACGCAGAAACCGACTGAATATTAGACACAATTGGATGAGAATAACAAATATAATATCAAAACCAATACATATAAAAAAAATAATGAATAATTTATAGACATGATAGATGCACACTCCAACGCAAAAAAAAATGTGTTATACCCGGGATTCTGCATAAGATAAGTAAGTTTATGGCTAGCACAATTATTTACCAAATATCTTTATATCATAGTTCACCTGCTTAACAGAGTATTTACTAGTTGAGTAAACCACATAAGGACTGTATATATGTATATGGGCAACTTTGTGCTTGCTATTTGATTGAGCAGATGTTGGAATGTTCTACTGAATTGAACTAACATCTGATGTTCTTTTTTAAATGTTTATATTTAATTGAATCGTTATTTATATTCACTATTCTGGTTGTCTTTCATTTATTTATAGTTCTGGAATAATGCAGCCCGCAAAACTTATACGGAATGGTCATGGCGCCGTTTGGTTAAATGACGTAAATTGTTCTGGTTCTGAAAGTAAATTACTCGATTGTAATTTCAATAATATGACTTTACAATGTGATCATAGGGATGATGTTGGTATTCATTGTTTTCTCAACTGTTCAACAGAAGATGAAGGTATGAAGACAAAACAAACGTTTGATGCATGTTTAATATTCGACGAAAACATATATGTTAGGATGCAAAATAATTATTTTTCCCAAAACCTCCGTCATTGTCTTTAATCTTAATTCTATATGTCTATGCAAATTTTTTCGCTATTGGTTGTACACAATTGAAAATGTAGAAATATTACAAAATGTGTATTCAAGAAAACAAGTGTTTACTGTCTGTTTGTCGAGTAAAATTACACACATGCTTCCAACAAATTATCAATGTTTATTTTTTTTTTCTTTTCCAAAAGATAAATAGAAAATGTTTATTGGTCGCGTTTACTCTATGTTTAGAGTCATATGAAACTTCAAATTAAAAAGCAAAACGATGCATATGTTTTTTTTTATAATACGTTTTCATTAGGCAGTTACGCTGCTTTATGCTAGTGCCCTAGTTTTGTGTTTTACCCAATAATTGCTGAAACACGTGCTATTGTTATTATCTAGCTGGATATTATGTTATTTATAACTAATTGAACAGTTGTCTCATACTTTTAATTCTGGATTACAAAACGTATAACCAGAAAAACCTTAAAAGATCGTCGAATCACCAAAAAGCTTAGAAGTTGCACATAGGAAGTAGACCACATTATGAATCCTTATATTGTTTATTATTGTCACATTGTATATACTTGTTTATGTATTGCTATAGCATATTATTGATGCTTTCGCAAATAAAATATTCATTCGTTCATTCATATCCCCTGAGCTTTTGAATCAAATATCAAGGAACAAATGTATGGAATATTTAATCGCCGAAAATTTCTAAAGACAAGTATTTTAGATTTTATAAATGGCCAAAGTCGTAGGAATTTTGTGTGTCGTCAATACGTAGTCAACTACGTCAGTATTCAATTATATAAATTCAACTGTTCATGCTGTTGGCGGCAATTTCAAATCTGGAGACGTTTTGCCGTTGAACCTTCGACATGGTTTTTAGCTACACCCAATATGCCTGACGAACATTCCACTTTAAAGAAAATAAAAAAATAACTTTGCAAACCTTTTTTTACAAAAGTCCCCTAATTAACGACCTCAAAACTTATTTTCAACATTATTATTCATGACAGCGATGTTCATGTTGTTCAACCGCTAGCTTTATACAGAAAATTGACGACAAATAATGTGTAAATTCGAGTTAAATCGTATCTGACAAAAACAACATTGCAAACAAAACGCATGCCAGACTAATACAATATCGGATGCGATGCCGGAAGCGGATAAGGATAATTTAGGGTTTTGACGATCAAATAAAAAAAAAATCAGGCAGGTGACAAAATACATCGATGCATGGTTAATAAATATAAACACTAGAATTAATATATTAGAAAGATATATGTAAAAGAAAGAAAAAGCAGAAAATTTTGTGTACAAAAAACTCAAAATTACCTTTTGACAAATTTAAAGGTCATACAATGTGACAGCCAGAAATAATATATCTAACAAACTATATGTTCCTGATGACAGTATTAATTTTCCTTATCAGTGATAAATGTTGGTAATGCATGTTGGATGCTTTCAAAGTGTAATCATTATACTGCAAAATCGGGTATTTTTTTCTCAATTTTGATTTGGTAAACATAATAGTTCACGAGTCACTCGCATATGACTTCAAATCATCAATAAGGTTGATGTGTGTTGTAAACATGACTTTATTAATTTTTTTTCACAAATAAAAGCACACAAACACACATGCATTATTGTTTTTTTTTTTCTTAATTCTTTTATCAAATTGTATGTTACCTGATGTTCACAAAAAATTACAGTTTTCATAGAACTGCTCCGATGATTTTTCTTTCAATTGAAATGGCATAGTTGGCTGCTTCACATAGTTATTTAAATCGTTATATTACTGATATTAACATTGATTTTCTTGAATGATTATTTCATTTCTCAAAACAGTTGAGTGATATAAAGTATTACCAAAAACTAAGAGCACCAGCAATTGTCCAAAAAAAAAACAACGTCCTCATACGTAAAATAGCGATTAACAGATTATCATTGGTCATCTCAACTCCATCTGTTTTCTTTTCTTTTCGTCGTTCAAGCTTAAACGAGAAAGTCAATTGTGTTGCGATGACCAACGATAATCTATAAATATGGCTCTGTATGTGCATTCATTTATACTAGGCGATAATGGTAGCGATTAATTACAATTGTGTGTCCATAAATTGAATAACTGTCGGAAAAATATGTGATTTTTCGTTAAATGATGAATAAAGTAATGAAATAAAGAAAGGTCTACCCAAGATAAACATCCGAATATATTATTTTTTTGTAGGAAATTTGCGTATTACTGCGGGCTATGCTAAGAATCAAGGTCGACTGGAAATTAATTATAGAGGTGAATGGGGAACAGTTTGTGGAAATCACTTCGGGAATGTTGATGCAGAAGTAGCATGTAAACAGCTTGGCTATTGGTATATATCGTGTTTAAACGAAATTCCAGTTAGACAGTGTATTTATAATAATTTCCTTTTTGAATATATATATGGTCCAAATGCACCGCAATCAAATTCAAAAAGTAATATCCAACAATGAAATGTTTTTCTGACAGCTGAATTATAAAAACAAAGATTTAATTTTCTGACTATAGTTATTTTTTTAAATTACACATTGAAAACATTTAGTCAGCAGTGAGTGAACAAGTGAAGATAGGAGAGCCTCTTATTTCAAATACAAAGTAAACAACACAATGTCTGATTTGGTTTCTATAAATTATTTATAAACATGATGAAGAATAACACACATTACTGTAATCACAATAGAATGATATACTAGTCGTGAAATCATCATTAACGTTTTTTTTCGGGAATATTATTCTAGTTTTGTTTTTTCGCATCAATAAAATTTCAAAACAAATAGTTTAGTAATAATTTATATTCCAGAATAGAAAAAACACAAATGAAATAATTGATAGCCGATTAAACGCGTATAAAATAAGTCAATCATACAGATATAGTTTGGTAATAGCGTGGAACTTTTGATATCAAAGACTTTTTTTAACGAACATGTGTAAGAATGTTCTTTCTGCATTCCACAGAAAATGAAGAGTTTAGAACATAGATCCCTTATCGGGATACAATGCATAGTATCTAAGTATGTATGTTTTTTCATATATTCATAGTTCTGGAATCATGCAGCCCGCAAATCTTATAAATCGTGGTAAAGGTGCCATTTGGTTAAATGACGTAAATTGCTCTGGTTCTGAGAGTAAATTACTTGATTGTAATTTCAATAACGTAACAATTCAATGTGAACACTACTGGCATGATGTTGGTATCCATTGTTTCCTCAACTGTTCAACGGAAGATGAAGGTATGGAGGTCAAATCATTTTTTTAGCAATATAAACATATGCAAATACTCTTTGGTAAGGTAATTTATAAAGGTGCAAAACACATCAACAAAACGTGCGTCGTGTATGGGATGGTGTTAGTATCAATTGTTTTATCATTTAGTCAATAGAAGATGATGATAAAAAGGTTTATCATATGTTTGATTTATGTTTAATGTTGAACGAATAATTTTCTGTACAAATATAAATTAGGATGCAAAATAATTACCCTATGTGATGGCATGTATCTATATTTTATTTGTCTTCGTAAAACTCCTCGCTTTCAGTTGAACACAATGGTTAAATTAGAAATATACAAAATGAGTATTCAAGAAAAAGTGTGTACTATATGTTTGTCGAGTAAAATGACGTACATGTTAGCTACAAATGATAACTGTTTTGTTTTGTTTTGTTTACTTAGAACTAAACAAAATATGTGTAGTAGTCGCGATTACTTTATTATAAAGTCATTAAAACAAATAAATGACGATTATGCGGTATGGATGCGTAACAAATTATCAAGTCTTCCATATAAGATTAAGGTTTGCGTATATAAATCCATCAGTTCAATAATTTTTTAAACATTATTGTTCAGCAGTCAGTCAAAAGTTCATTCATCAATGAAACTATCTACGTCGTCATATATAAAATAGCGATAACAAGATTATCATTGGTCACAGCTCAAGCGAGAAAGGCAATTGCGTTTAGATAACTAACGATCATATATTAATATGGCTCTATGTTCGCCACTCATTTATTACAGACGATATATTCGTATCATTGTGTTCTAATTCTGTTTCCACATATAGGATAACTGTCGGAAAAAAATATACGAGCGGTCTCGTTAATTGGTGAACTTAAGAAAGGTCTACACAAGACCAACATCGAAAAATAAAATATTGTGTTTTACAGGTAGTTTGCGTATTGCTGCGGGTTACGCTAAGCATCAAGGTCGACTGGAAATTAATTATCGAGGTGAATGGGGAACTGTTTGTGGACATCACTTTGGGAATGTTGATGCAGCAGTAGCATGCAAACAGCTCGGATATTGGTATTTATCTTACCTCCTTTACACTTCTAGCAATACAATTGATTAAAGGTGTCTGCGTGGAGACCGTGTATATTTCATATAAGGTATGTAGGGATGCCGGATTTATTGCACCCGCGTCCCTTTATGTTCCATATTAGTGAGACGGGAGGCAGGGCTTACTCCATACACGATTGTAGTGGTGTTGCGTCCCATAATAAAAACAAAACGGTACTGAGATATAGTTTCTTTATGCTGACAGTATTTAGGACTTGCTCATTTCGATAGGTCACTTTTGTAAATCTTCACACGTTAAAATAGTCTGTAAGATAAATTCGTTACATAGTGTGCGAGTGACATTATACGATATATATGGGGTCAGTAAATTTCATATGGGGATTGGAGCTTTGCGCGAACCCCGTATCGAATTGACTGACCCCATAAATGCCGGACTAGATCACTGACACACTATGTAACTAATAATATTACGTTTTAATAGAATAATATGTAGACAGTTTTTTTTTATTTCTATTTGATTCAAATGCACCGGGTTAAAATTTAAAAAAAATAATATCAAACCATTCGACAGCTGAATGAAAAAAAAGATTGATATTCAACTATACATTTGTAGTTGTTAAATTGTGAAATCACACACTGAAAACATTTAGTTAGCAGTGAGCAAATGAGATATTAAAGCCGTTGATATGAAAACGAACCATCAAAATATCTTAGTGTGTTTCTATAAATTTTTTCTAAACATGATTAAGACTAACATAAATTCTTGTTATGACAAAGACATGATATAATATTTTTGGTTCCATTATTAAAACATTTGGGAATGTTATAACATTTCTGTTTCCGCATAAAAAAAAATCAAAACAAATAATTTAGTAATCACTTATATTCCATAACACAGACACACTAAACATGCTAAATGGAGTGATTGAAGTCAATCGATAACATATGTAATAAGACATGTATTTGGTCTGCATTTTATGGAACATGAAGAGTTCAGAACATAGATTCTTGAATGGAATCTAATGCATAGCATATTAATATATATGTCTTTCATTTATTCATAGTTCTGGAATCATGCAGCCCGTAAATCGTATACGTCATGGTAAAGGTGCCATTTGGTTAAATGACGTAAATTGTTCTGGTTCAGAGAGTAAATTACTAGATTGTAATTTCAATAATGTAACATTACAATGTGAGCACTACTGGCATGATGTTGGTGTCCATTGTTTTCTCAACTGCTCAACAGAAGATGAAGGTATGAAGGCAGATCAAACGTTTGATCCATGTTCAATATTTACCGAATACTTTCTTGTAAAATTTGTTCATTAGGATACATCAAAACTACCTAACAAAAACCTCCAGTTATGTCGTGTATCTTTATTTGATTTGTCTTAGCAAAATTCCCGGCTTCTGATTTGAACACAGTGGTAAAAAGTAGAAATATATCAAAATGTGTATTCAAGAAAATTGTTTACTGATGTTACTATGTGTTTGTCGATTAAAATGACGTCGGGTTCATGTTGCTTATTCTTTATTTTTCAATGTTGTGTCATGTGTACTACTGTTTGTCTGCTTGTCTTTTTCATATTTAGCCATGGCGTCGTCATTTTTTTTTTCGATGCATGAATTTGACTGTACCGCTGGTAACTTTGGTTCCTATGGTATATTTCGTCCCTCTGGTATCTTTCGTCGCGCTTTTGCTACAAATGATCAATGTTTTTTTTTTACTTAACTAAGAAATAAATAAAACTTGTTATTAGTCGCGTTTACTCTTTGTTGAAAGTCATGTGCAAAAATAAAATGACGATTATGCGATATGGATGCGTTAGTGATCCGTACACAATGATTAAAATTTCCGCAGAAGACTTAGATTTTCAAAAAAATGGTTCCAACATTTATTTAACATAATTGTTCACTAGTTACTTGTTTCATATGAATTTAAATAATCAATAAGGTAGATTTGTGTTGAAAAAAATGTCTTTCATGTTTTTGTTTTACAAATAAAAGCAAAAATATATATGTTTTTTCTTAATTCTTGGATAAGATTATCGGTTAGTCCGATGATCACATAAACTTACAGTTTTATAGAACTGCTCTTGTGATTTTTTTTAATTACATTGACATGTTTCATGTAAACATAATTAAAAACAGTTTATCGTTATTTTACTTAAACTTCCTTTGATTTTATTTACTGATTTGTTTTCATTCTTAAAACCATTGAGTAATATGAAAGTCATTACTAGAAACTCGGGGCACACGTACATTTCTCAATGAAACAATCAACGTCGTAATATGTAAATTAGCGATAAACAGATTGTCAGTGGTCAGCTCAACTCGATTTCATTTAAATAACCAACGAAAATCTATAAATATGGCTCTGTATGCGATATTAATTTATCATAGGCGATAATGGTAGCATTATGTTCCAAATCTGAGTCCATATATAGGATTATAATCTCCATATATAGGATTAAAATCTGAAACATATATGCATTTTCGTTAAGTAATGTAATAAAGAAAGGTCTCCCAAACACCAACCTCTGAATATAAAATATGTTTTATTGCAGGTAGTTTGCGTATATCTGCGGGTTACGCTAAGCATCAAGGACGACTGGAAATTAAGTATAGAGGTGAATGGGGAACAGTTTGTGGAAATCGCTTTGGAAATGTTGATGCAGAAGTAGCATGCAAACAGCTCGGATATTGGTATATATTACGTTTAAACATAAAACCATTAAGACAGTGTATTTTAATAATTTTCTTCATTTCTATTTGGTCCAATTGCACCGGATTCAAATTCAAGAAGTAATATTCAACCATTCGATGGTCTTATTTGACAGATGATTTAAACAAAAAAAGATTTCATATTGAACTAGAGTTGTTCAGTTTTGAAATAACAGAATAATTGAAATGTGAATTCGTTGAAATCAAATTAAAACGAAACAACACAATGTCTTGATTTGTTTCTATAAATTCATTCTAAACACTATTTTTTGTTATCACAAAGAAATGAAATAATAATTTTGATTACATCATTAACGAATTTTGGGAATGTTATTCAATTTTTTCCCCGCATTAAACAATTTTAAACAAAAAATTTAGAAATCACTTATATTCCATGACACAAACATACTAAATTGAATTATTGTAGTCGAACAATAACATATAACATATATTAAGCTTGGAGAAATACTTTGGTAATAACGTGGACATTTGTATATCTTGACAACATTTTCTTTATATCAACATGCGTAAAATTGTTTATTCTGAATTTTCAGCAAATTAAGAGTTCAGAACATAAATCATTGAATGGAACGTAATGCATAGTACCTGAATCTGTATTTTTTTCATTTATTCATAGTTCTGGAATCATGCAGCCTGCCAATCTCATACGTCATGGTACAGGTGCCATTTGGTTAAACGACGTAAATTGCTCTGGTTCAGAGAGTACATTACTAGATTGTAATTTCAATAATGTAACATTACAATGTGAGCACTACTGGCATGATGTTGGTGTCCATTGTTTTCTCAACTGCTCAACAGAAGATGAAGGTATGAAGGCTGATCAAACGTTTGATCCATGTTAAATATTTATCGAATACTTTTTTGTAAAAATAGACATTATGATGCAACATAACTACCTTAAAAAAACATGCAGTATTGTCATGTATCTATATTTTATTTGTCTTTGCAAAATTCCGTGCTTTTGGTTTGAATACAATGTTAGAAGTAGAAATATTACAAATTGGTAATTCAAGAAAATTGTTTACTGATGTTACTATGTGTTTGTCGATAAAAATGACGTCGGGTTCGCGTTGCTTTTTCTTTAGTTTTCTATGTTGTTGCATGTGTACTGATGTTTGTATGTTTGTCTTTTTTTCATATTTAGCCTAGCGTTGTCAGTTTTTCCTTCGATTCATGAGTTTGACTGTCCCTCTGGTATATTGTGTTCCTCTTTTGCTACAAATGATACATGTTTATTTTTTTGTTTACTCATCTATAGGCGATAATGATAGCATTATGTTTCAATTATATGTCCATATATAAGTGAACTGTCTGGAAAATGTATGCGTTTTCGTTAAATGAGGAAGACAGAAAAGTTTATCCAACACTAACATCGGAATATAAAACATTTATTTTGCAGGTAGTTTGCGCATAGTTGCGGGCTACGCTAAGCATCAAGGTCGACTGGAAATTAAGTATAGAGGTGAATGGGGAACAGTTTGTGGACATCACTTTGGGAATGTTGATGCAGAAGTTGCATGTAAACAGCTCGGATATTGGTATATATCACGTTTAAAAAGAATACTATGTATACAGTGTATTTATAATAACTCCCTTCCTTTCATTTTGGTCCAAATGAACCGGATTAGAATTCAGAAAGTAATAAAGAAATATCAAATTATTAGATGGTTCTATTGGATAGCCGCATTTAAAAAAAATATTTTGATATTCCACTACAGTTGTTTAGTTGTGAAAGTATACACTGAAAACATGTAGTCAGCAGAGAGCAAGTGGAGATATAAAAGCCGTTGATATCAAATTAAAACAAAACAAAAAAATGTCATCTCAATAATGCATATTCTTGTAATAAAAAAGAAATGACATAATATGTTTGATTCCATTATTAACGCATTGTTTTACTGTGATGCAAGTTTTGTTTCCATATCACATAATTTAAAACATTGTTTGTTAATCACCTTTATTCCATTACTCATACACACTAAATGAAAAGGTTAAAGTCGATTAATAATATATGAAATATATCAAGCATACAAGAATAATTTGGTTATAGCGTGGACATGTCTAATATCTTGACAACATTTTCTTTATATCAACATGTGTTAAAAGCTTTCTTCTGCAATCTACAGAAAATTAAGAGTTTAAAACATAGATTGCTGAATGGAACCTAATGCAAAGTATATGAATCTTTACGTCTTTCATTTGTCCATAGTTCTGGAATCATGCAGCCCGCAAATCTGATACGTCATGGTAAAGGTGCCATTTGGTTAAACGACTTAAATTGTTCTGGTTCAGAAAGCAGATTACTGGATTGTAATTTCAATAATGTAACATTACAATGTGAACACTACTGGCATGATGTTGGTGTGCATTGTTTTCTCAGCTGTTCAACAGAAGATGAAGGTATGAATTTCAGATAAAACTGTTTAAGCAATGAAAACAAGAATACTCTTTGGTTTAGTAATTCATTAAGGCATAAAACACATCAACAAACTATGCGTTTTGTATAAATATTGCATTTTCCTTGCATTTTATCTCGATGTTGATCGAATGGAATTAGTATGCCTTCAATGAAGGATACAATATGTGTTGATTAAATGAACTGACGCAAGTCTCAGCTACAAAAAGTTCAATGTTTTTTGTTTGTTTTTTTCGTATACCATGTATACTGAAACATTAAGCAACATGTATATTCTTTTTTTACTCTATGTCTAATTAATCAACGCTGTGTAACAGTGAACTTTAATTTCATAGTTTACAAATAAAATCTTAAGATTGTTTTTCTATTTTTTATTTTTTTTTTACATATTTGAAGAATTTGTACATATGCAAATAAAAATCGATTCAAAACATGAGTTATTTTACAACAAAATATTGCACAACTTGTTTTTTATGAACGTAATTTGTTTTTGTAGTGCGGAAGATCATAACACAATGTTGACTTGTATACCCATTTTATATAATATAACCTTTTATGTATATTTTAACTTTTTTTACACATCAATGTCAGTATAATATGGAATTGAGTGCGACTATTATAGAAAAAAGATACAAAAGATACTAGAGGGACAGTCAAACTCATATATTGAAAATAAACTGAGAACAACATTGTTAACAACAAAAAAGACAAACAGAAAAATAATAGTACAGACAACATAACATCAAAAACTGAAGACTTAGCAACACAAAATAATCTAATCTGAATGCTTTCAAAAAACCTTGTCAAAAAAGAAAAAAAAGAAAATATGAACACACTTTTAACCACCTCTCACAAAAATTACATTTATAATTATTCATTACCTTTCTCTACAGGTCGTTTGCGTATTGCTGCTGGTTACGCTCTGCATCAAGGACGACTGGAAATGAAATATAAAGGTGAATGGGGAACTGTTTGTGATAATCAATTTGAGAATATCGATGCAGAGATAGCATGTAGACAGCTTGGATATTGGTTTGTATTACGTTAAGTGAGAGATATCAAATGCACAATTCATTTTAATAAACTCATAATAGAAACCCAATACTAAATTTAGTATAAACGCCAGACGCGCGTTTCGTCTATAAAAGACCAATCATTGACTCTCGAATCCAAAAAAGTTAAAAAGGTCAAATAAATTACGAAGTTCTAGAGTATTCAAGAATAAAATTTCTAAAAGTTTTGACAAAAACAGCTCAGGTAATATATGCCTGATGTAGAAAAGCCTTTATATTTCAAAACAATTAACAACACTGAACCAGGATATATTTGTTAAGGGTCCAGCTTAAAGGACGCCTCCGGGTGCGGGAATGTCTCGCTACATTGAAGACCTGTTGGTGACCTTCTGTTGCTGTTTTTTTATGGTTAGGTTGTTGTCTCTGACAATTTCCTCATTTCCATTCTCAATTTAATAACGATGAGTTTCTTTATAACAATGTGAACCTAATCCATGCAGACCCGTCCAGGTAATGTATTTTTTTTTTTCTATTTTCACGTACGTTATTTTAAAGGTAATATTAAGTTTTATGGTAGTAATTTAGCAACTAGTTAAAATTAAGTGAGAGAAAAGCTGAAAAGCACTTCCTAGAAGCCAAGTTTATAGATGTTTTACTGTTGTTGTATCTTCTGTAGTTTATTAAGCCAATGCAAAGCATGGAGCTTCACATGCTCAGAAGAAGCTTTAAGTTGTGATGTGGTTTTGATAGGTTTGTTAACTATGTCAATCTTTGTTGATCACACGTATTTTATGAAATACAGATTATATCTCTTTATAGTTATGAATTTCTTTACAATATGTCATATGTGGTTCTTTGATTTCGTTTCCACTACGAATGAAATGGATGCAATGCTAACCTTGTTTTTTATACAACGAAAAGAACTGGAAACTACTAGGCGTTTTTTTTCTAATTCCCTTACCCAGAACTGAATATATTTGTAGTAGTTAATCGCTTGCGATTGCTATTGTACTGAACCTATACTTAATAATTGGAACAGATCGTGACGTAGTTTGTTGTTGTACATTCAAGCATGTAAGAGTTATACAGTTTTAAATGACCATTTATGTTTTACAAACATATACTAGTGACGAACAGGTCTATAACTGTTATTCTGTATTCAGCGTAGTATTCAAATTTGCTGAAATAACATTATCTCTGACCGGAAAGTAGAAAATATATAATCCAATGTATCGTTCATTTGTTAACAGTTCTGGAATCATGCAACCCAGATCTCTAATACGGGATGGTGTCGGTCCAATTTGGTTGAATGATGTCAAATGTTCTGGCTCTGAAAGTGAACTACTGCATTGTAACTTCAATACAGACACATCAACATGTAGTCATTATCATGATGTTGGCATCCATTGCTTTCTCAACTGTTCAACGGAACATGCAGGTATGCATTTGGTCAAAACAAACGTTCAAACAATTGTGAGATGACTAGTAAATATCGGATTATGCATTTAAGTTACCAATGGTCGTATAATAACAAATAAAATATCCAACAAACTCAAGAATAAATGAAATGGCATTTTGAAATGTTCTGGGTTTTTTTTTACATTTAAAACCAAAACCTTATTTTTATTGTCTATACGGGGGGCAAACCATTTATTCATTATTGAATTACTATTTGGTGAAAGCATCACAGATGAGTCCTATGTAGATGAAACGCTCATCTGGCGTACTTAATTATAATCCTGATACTTTTGATAAAAAAAAATCTGTATGTTTTAAGGGATCATATTACAGGGATTATATATATTTGTATATCCTGTTAGTCAAATAAATAGTGTTATTGAGATATTCTTCATATGCATTTTAGTTTGAGAACTGAAATGATAAAATTAAGAAATTAAAAAAAAAACATGACATTAAAGGGTAATACAGCCTTACAGATGTCGTCTGTTTCGATATAAATGAAAGGTAGATCTTAATAGTAAAAATACCTGACAAATTTACTCTATTCATATCTATTTCAACACCTCTTGCATCTTTGGTCATAATGGCTTGTAAATAAACAGGCAAGGAGGTCATCAAGAACACTTTTGAAAAAAGACACCCTACGTTTGGTTACATGTTGGCCATTAGTTTTAGGTGAGCAGATTGTTATAAAAAATATCGACGAGAGACGACCAAGTTTAAGGAAAAGTTCACTTGGCCTTTTTTTTTTAACAAAACACGATAGATATAGGAAGATATGGTATGAAATAGTTAGCACACACACACACACACACATCTGGTTATCAACAATAAATGTTGGAACGTGTATAAAACTATAAACTCTAATAAAATATGTTATGTTATAGATAATGCATATTTTAAGGTTTTTCTTGTTGTAGAACACACCGAGGGGTGTCAGGATTGATCAAATGAAAGACCGACCGTAGGGAGGTGTTTCTTTGAGCAATCCTGACACCCCGAGAACACGGACAAACCTGTAAAAGTGCTAGGTATATATTTCGGCATTAATAAAAAAGATTGCGAAAAATTAAATTGGGATACTAGATTTGAAAAGAGTCGAAACCTGATAACATCGTGGAAAAAAATAAACTTAACCATTTTAGGCAAAATTCTAATAGTTAAAACTCTCATTATACCACAATTTACTTTTTTAGCAAATGTTACCGCTTTAAGTTACTCAAAAATAGTTGATATAGAAAGAGAAATTTTTGGTTTCATATGGAATAATAAGAAAGACAAAGTTAAAAGACATACTTTGGTAGCAGATTATAACCAGGGAGGGCTTAAAATGACCGACATAAAAAGCTAGTTCTCCTCTCTTCAAATAAGATGGGTCTCTAGATTGCTACAGGCAAAACAAGAAAATTGGACATTGATACCAAAATTATTTTTAAGTAAATTAGGTTCTAATTTCCTCATTTTTAGAATGAATTTAAACAACCAAACTTTAAAAAAACTAGATAACATAACTAAGGACATTCCAGAATTTTACTTAGAAATAATAAAAAATTGGATTTTATTTCATGAAACGAACATAACAGAATTGAAAAACTTTGTCGAAATAAGAAAGCAAGTTATTTGGGGTAATAAATTTATAAAAGTTCAAAACAAGCCGCCTATTATGCATAACTGGATACACAGTGATTTTATTTACATTAACGATATTATTGACGATAAGGGAAAAATTGCTCAAGATAAAATATTTAGAAAACTGCGAAACACTAAAAATTGGATAGCAGAAATTTCAAAAGTAAAAAACTCAATTCCAACCTCATGGCTAACAATTTTAGCTACGGAAGAATCCATCAAATCAGAAGTAAATTTTAACAGATTATTTATCATTATAAACAAAGAAAACATTAAAATTGAAAATTTAAGCAACAAAAACGTGTAACAATTGCTCGTTCAAAAAAAAATTCTCCAAACATTGGCATAAATAAATGGAAAAATGAATTAGAAATAAATTATGACTTTACCAAATATATGTTTAAGTTTATACACCAACATTTAAAACTTAATAAACTTAAAATGTTTAGGTGAAAACTAATAACTTGCATTTTACCGAATAGAGAAAATCTCTACAAATTGAAAATCGTAACTAGTCCGTTTTGTCAACTTTGTCAACTTAAAGACGCGTATCAACACTTTTTTTTATCGAATGTAAATGTTTAAAACAATTTTGGGAAATCATTAATAAAATCTTATCTCAAATGAATTTTAATAAAAACATTAACTTAAAAGACATTGTAATAGGCTACAAAATAACAGATAATGAGTATATCGGATTCAATATAATTCTGGCACTTATAGGATTTGCTATCTACAAATCATACTATGTATCCGATCAAAGAAATAAATCTACTAATGTATTCAATCTGTTTAAATTTGAACTGGACGAATACTTAAGATCCTACAATCTACAAGAATATACTACAGTCCAAGTGCTTCAAACTTTAATTTCTCCAAAATAAAACACTCTTAAAGAAGATATCTCTGGAACACTTCAACTAAATAAATAAAAATAAAGAAAAGACTCACCGAAAATGTTTAAAATCCAAATAAAAAAGAAGTAAAGTAGCCAAATTCAACTTACATCAATTAAAAATCATGCTCTCTCTCACCTTTAAACAAAGTAAACCATCCGATCAAGAAAATCGATGTCACACACTCTTAAATCATGTAATTTTTAAACGAGATAATTGACACCAAACAATCAATTTCGGACAAGAGTATTATATGGGAGTTATTTAATTTGATTACATGTATAGAAGAAAATACATCATTTATTTCAGATCAGGGTACTGAATTGTATTACATTATTATTGAACATTGTATTAAATTGTAATATACTTATATAAAATTTAAGAAAAAAAATACTTATCTATATGAAACCCTGTTCTTATAGATACTAACAATTTCAGGGTACCTTACAGTTAAAGCTGTAGCGGTAAGGTCATTGTTAACAGCTTTAGTGCAATAAATTTATATTCAAGTGTTAAAAAAAAAGAAACTGTCCTTATAAAAAATAAGTATTCTAAAAGTCATTTTGATTGGTGAATAAAACAAGTCCAACCAAAACGTGTTTTTAGGGTTTAAAATAGGAAACCCTAAGGAATCAAACATTAATTTCCTCGTATGGTTGGACTCGAAATAAACATATATTGACATCTTTGTTTTATTCACCAGGTTCGTAAACTTATAAATTTTGTTTAATAAAGAGTTAAATAATAAATAAAAAAAAAAAAAGAAAAACCTAAAGATATGCATTATCTGACTTATATACCGTCAAATTTTTTTTTTTTATAAAGATTTGCAAAAATAGTATCATATATTACCAACAACACTAAATGGGATATTCCTTTCTAATGCGTTCATGTTTTAATACGCCCTATGGCTCATTTAGAATGTGAAATAAAACTCACTAATTAATCTCAATATAAACCTTTTAAAAAATATTATCCATACACAATTTATTGAACCACTTAGTTTATGGAAAAGGGGGAGGGTATGTTTATTTTCTATTTGTAATCTCATTTCTGTCTCGGAAAAGTGGTTATTTTTTTATTAACAATTTTAATTGAATAGTATGAAAAATTCAGAAAGATTATCTTTTGAGTAGCAATACATTTTATTAACACATAATCAGGATATAATTGTATACCGTCAGCACCCGACCCTTTTCTGAGTTACGTTTATGTTATTCAATAGAATATTAGATTATCTTATTAGCTGACCATTTGATAGGGTAAAAGGTGTACATAAATTTAAAAAAGTTAAGAACTGACACGAAGACGAATATAAATACATGTAGGTCACAGTATGATTTCCTTTTCAGCGTTTATCGTCCTGAACATGCATGAAATATTTGCCACTGGGCGTTAAGCAAGCAACCAAAAATCAACCAACCTATTCAGTGTGACTCAATAAGATTTTCAAAATCTTACACACGAATATGTTAAATCTGGCTTTTTCTTTATGAAAGTCTATATTTAAAATTCATCTCACATATATGATAATGTTTCTTTATTTTAGCGATAGATTGACAAATCTTCACACGATTTGTTTTTAAAATTAAAATGCGGGCAATGAAGGATTTTTTTTACATCTATCATCAATTGAACTTTTAAATATAAATTTCCAAATCGGCAACAAAAAACTATCAGACGAATAAAATTTTGAAGTAAATTATAGATTGCATTTTTATCAAGGAAAATCATGACCTCACACAGGTCATTATTTTATGCCCCTGAACATATTTCATTGAAACATGGTATCGTCCGGGTTGATTCTGAAAAAGAATGACCTGTCGTTCTGAAAGAAAATAACTCCATATAGGTATATAAGATGTCTTATGACACTGAACATGCCGAATGTAGCAAATTCATTTTGGTATGAGAATAATAAAATGATGAAGATAAAGTGACAATATTAAATCGAATTAAATGCTTGAAATGGGAATCGATGGTCGATTTCCAAAGAATACATTATTCTTAATATTAATGTATGTATCATAGTATCGTTTTACTTTCTATAATAATGTACATGAATTGGGCAAATTGTTGATGGATAATATCCTCATCATAAACAATTTGCATTTGATTGATTTTCTGAATGCTAAATGCTGTGACAACGTTTTAAAAAAAAATGGCTAGTTCCTTGTGAGCACTTTCTACATATTTGGAATATTTTGAGCTTTATAATCATCCCACGAGTATGCTCAGTACACCAGCATAGCTATGACCAGATAAATAACCTGGAACAAAGCATTTTTTTTTAAATCACAAGATTTGTGCATTCTTACTTTTAAAATTAATTTATCAAAAAGATTCAATTTTTTACTTAATATAGTCGTGTGTTTAGGGATGTAAAGACCTGTTGTACAATAAGCACGTGGCAATTGTTTATATACACTTTCTACATTTACACCTGATCATCTTTTGAGCGTTTTTGATTGAGTGCAGCGAGTTTCGACTGCAACCAATGAAAATTATTACCTTGTGTCTCCAAAATTTTATCTGAATCCGCCAAGATTGGAGAGGAGGAAAGGGGCCGTAACCTCGGACAAGCGAAGATGCTTGTCCTCAAAATCAAGAGTGTCATTTCTGAAAGAAGGGTGTGGGTTTAACTTATTTAGGGTAGTTCAACATACAATATTTTCTTTTTAATCCTCAGGTGTCACACCGAATGAGAACATCAGAAGTCTAACTAATGGTGCGGATGCTGTTGTTTTTGTTATAATTGGTGTTGTTGTTGTTATAATTGTTGCTGTAGTCGTGATACTTATCGTCTTGGGTCGACGTCGCTACTGTTCTTCAAGATCCGGAATATACCTTGAAGAACCTGACCATCAAGACACAGAACAGGAACATGAATATGCCTATATAGACCAGAATGCTATAAATACAATAAATATAATTAATACAAGTTCAGATTATTTGGAGCTAAATGCTTCTAGGGGAGAACCAACATATGTTATCAGCGATCCTAATCTTGATACATATACATGATCAAAACAGCTTGCAATCGTTGTCAAATCAAGACGAATATGAAATTGTCGATAACTACATGTATTGTCCTAGTTAACATATCAAAACAGTGACTTCGTACGTCCAATTACCATTGACACCTGAGAAACTAGCTTTGACGTACTCCTCTTAGTTTTGAAACGCAAACATTGTCAAACATTGCCAAATAGGTTATGTTGTGTCAAATATTTGTAAATAAGAAAGTTCCATCATGCTAAGTACTACATGTATCTGTTGTTGTGGTTGTTATGCATTTCATCATAATAAGTGTCGTAACATATTAAAGTGCGATTTCCATGATACACTGTCAGTTGTTGATCATGTTGATCTTTTATTTGAACATCGAAAGGCTATACGTGTGTTTGAACAGTGACAAGTATAACTGTCCTATCATTTTAATGTATGTTTGTTGCCATTTTTTTTTTGTGATGGAAAGGGGAGTGTTATATTTTCAAATGACAATTAAATGAAATTGGCGTGATGCAGCTATCCTTGAACATATATTTCTGTAGATCATAATTCCTTCAGCTGAAATTATCGACACAAATGTTGTAGTATGCAGTACTTGCAATCTTCGGCGTAGCTTCTTTACAAGAACATGACCAGTGAATGATTGTATACATATTATAGATCAATTACTGATAGTTAATTCACAGTGTTTCAAAATACAAATCTGCCTGGTTTTGATAACAACCATATCAATATGACGTTTCCAATGCCTCTGGGTTAGTTATTAAAAAGTTTTTTTTTTTAATGTAAGAGTCACAATGCCTCGATTGTTTTTCTTTATTATACAGCATGATAGGTTTTCATTCATAAGACCAGACGAATACATGTATCAGAAAAAGATACTAAAATACTGTTCGCAATGTTAACAAATACAATTATTTTTTCTTGTTATCCAACATTTCGCATTGGTACTTTTTGCAATCAATTATTTTTTTAAACTGTAAATAAGAATTGTTTATACGATTTTAATTATTTAAGGATAGCAATGTGTATTTTGCCTGTAGTGTACAGTAGACAATATGCCTGTCAAAATTTCTATTAACATATATCTTCTACTAAAGTTTTTTAGCTAATAAACATGTTTTGTGTCGAATATTTCGTTACAGTAATATATCATTAGACGTTCAAAAACAGATTGCATGTCTTTGTTTTTAATTTAACTTTTTCTCTAATTTGCAAATTCCAGCATATACCATTCAACTGTTTCTGCTACGGTAGATAAAGTAATTATTTATACAATTCTGTGATACCTTACTCAGTTTTGGAAGGCATTTGCTGGTGATTAATTGTTTTGAGTTCTGATCGAGGTTGATGATGCTTTATTTTTTACCAATCCAAACTTTAACGATTGGGTTCCAATGATATATCCTCTGGATCTAAACATTATTGAAACTACAGAAACGACTTCTTTTGTCTCATTTTCAGACCCATTCCTCGAATTTGACACAATAAGTCAGCTTAGTAACCTAATCCATGACAATCGAGACGATTTTAATTTTAAAAACCGTAATCGCATTATGTTAAGCCCAAAACGCAATTCAATTTAGTATTAATGAGTTTGCAGCTGTTCTTAGACTTTGTTAAACATCACCACTGTATACGTAGACAGTTGAGGAACAACAAGCATGAAACATTTTGTTTAGACCTTTTTTTTTAAATTCAATCTTAAACACCAACCCCTTTTTAATAACTGTTCTGTAACAACTTCACAAATAATACAAGATGATCTTCAAGTATAGAATCAAATTACTGACTAGGTTTATCATCTAACTTACGTGTTAGAGTTATCCTATATTTGCCTTTGTGAATATAAGTGTTTTGGTTAAGATTCTTGTAATACTATCTATTGTACATGACATGGTACTATTCATCCTGGGATAAGGTTGTTGTACTTTGGTACTTATTTGTTTTATTTGTCTTTCAACGTTGATTGTGTTTAGTGTGTATTGTTTTAGTGATAATGATTACTACATAATGTTGACTGATGTACCCGTTTTGACATTTTTGACGTGTTTCATATTTTCGTTTTTCACACATAGTAGTCGATATCGTGGAACTATGTGTGACAGTCATGTGTGTAGGATGTTTAACTTGGTACCGAATGGTTGAATTCGTCGTTGTCATCGGATAATGTCTGTGCCGAGTCGGGAATGTTGCAGTTATTGCTTATTCGGTTTCGTGAAAATGGTTTTCCGTTTTGGGGGGGAGGGGTACGTTACATTTAAAATTTGTCCATGAGGTTGCATATCTGAAGGTATTGACAATGCAATTTCCCATAGAAACCCCTTTTACGGATAATGACGGTTACCATTTTCATACAATACCAACAACAGTAAATTAAATTTGTTAATGCTTCTTTTCAATGCAAAGTCTTGCTGCTACAAGATATTGGTAATACTTCACTAATGTGTACACGAAGACTTTGAAGGGATAATCCTGACAGAACCTATCACGTAACGTATCCAGTATGAGTTTTCTTAGCATAGCCAATTTTTGCAAAAGAGGAACGAAAGATACCAGAGGGACAGTCAAACTCATAAATCGAAAATAAACTGACAACACTATGGCTAAAAATTAAAAAGACAAACAGACAAACAAAAATACTCTTGACACAGCATGGAAAACTGAAGGGTAAGCAACAAGAACACCACAAAAAACTAGGTGTGATCTCAGGTGCTCCGGACAGGTATCTAGATCCCGCTTCACATGTGGCACCCGATGTGTTGATCCTGTTATAATAACTTGATTGATTGATTGATTGTTGGTTGCTAAACGTCCAGTGGCAAATATCTCATTCATATTCAGGACGAGAACAAGTTCACAATAAATACAATAGGTAGGTTGATACAATATAGACCATATGGGATGATGGTCGGGAAAATTCGGACTGCCACTTGAAAATTAAGGTATCTTGGATAGGGACAGACATTTTGCCTTGCAACAGGCCACCTACGGACCCATCAAAAGAGTTGTTGCAAGGGTTTTTAACGTGCAAAGAGCGTGACACTCTCCTTACACGAGGCATCGGATTTAAAGTCCACCTTCTTACCGGACGTGACTGCGATCTTGATACATCCCGCTCAGCCAAACGGACGCCCCACTTCGGCAAACTGTTTACTGCCGGCTGGGAGAAGACCAAGTGACCATATGTCTATACCCCAATCACCCTTGGGGGTTCCTGTTATAACAAATCCGGTAAATAGTGTAATTCAGTAAGTGGTGTAAGTCACATTCATGAAAGGGAAGGGGATTGTAGTTACAACGTAAGCAAACAATTCGACATCATCTGTGAAACGGTTATTCCATAACGGTCAACCAATTCGTGATGGCGTCAGTAAAATTTACGAATGGATGATTTTAACTTTACCATATAAAACTCTTCGTTTGATAGTTCTTTGTGAGCAGCAATCCGTTATCAAGAAAATCGTGATAAGAAATACAAGCACGGGAATATTGTATCAATTGGGAGATATATACCCCGTATGCAGGTGATGCAGAATATTGCTACTTACAAATTAAAAGTTCACAATTGGAAAGCTGAAGTCATCTCTTTTGTCGTTAATTTTCTTATTTCAACCGACCCTCATTGTCATTTTCAAAATGTAAGTCAAATATGAGTCCGACTTAACTGTGTCTGTTGTATCCTTTATCTCTAGTTCGAGAGGATAGATGCGTTCAACATAGTCACCAAATTTTGAACTATTTAGTGAGAGCCATACTACACATGTATATAGCGGACATTTAATGGATGTTGCTTACTTCTTATCTTTCTTCCTAAGAAGTTCATGTATGAAATCAGCCTCTTGTAAATAAAGAAACAAGTCTGCAAGAATAGGGCACAATTGGAATGCAAGTTATTCAAATTTGTTGAGGTCCGTAAATTAATCAAATATAAAATAAAGAAGTTAGTAGGGTGACGGTTTCTCTTCAAGTGCTCAGTTTTATTTCGCCGTATTAGAATCTAAAGTATTCTGGGTAATATTTTCAAAAATGTACATCAAAATGTTGCAATTGGTTAAACACGTTCTAAATTATTGATATTCAACCAATGACATGACGTTATTTTCCTTTTGGTGTACAAAATGTACATTTGAGAGTACCCATAGTTCTTCAGATTCTGAAACAACGAATTATTTTGCCTATGGTTTCATTGGCTCTATTTTACATGTAATGTATATATATGTTTTACTTTAAGTTTTAAACTAGAACGTATAAAGAAAAAGAGTGTTTGTTATTATGATTGTTTGTAATGATCTGCATGGATTGAATCTGTGTTATGACAACTGATAGGTTTTATATGCATACATTGATGATAGAAAAAAGAATTAAAATAATTAGGAAAATAAATAGAACAATAATTCAGCAGTACATATCAAAGTAAAGGCGAAGACTTCCAATTTGGTATGATCTTGACATTGTTTTAAGTTATTAAAGCCTGGTTTGATAGCTAGCTAAACTCCCACTTGTATGACAGTCGCATCAAATTTCATCAAATTGTCAACTTGCACAACACAAACAGACACATTTTTTTCTCTGGCTGTTTATGACGTCTTTATACTAAATCCATTGCATGTTAGATGTGTACGGATTGATTGCTTAGTCTTAGAGGCATTTTTTTTATTAGTTGTTAATCATGTTAATGGCTTTGAACTAGCTGTCAGATAACTGCGAGTACTCTCAGATCTGTTCATTGTGTCTTTTTTGTGTCGGGATGTATAAGTACCCGGCCACGTCCACTTTTATTTGTTTGTCTATTTGATGAGTTAATCCTTTTTCAACTGATTTGTATAGTTCTTTCTTATGTTGTACTGTTATATCACTGTCCCAGGTTAGGGGAGGGTTGGGATACCGCAAACATGTTTAAAAGTAAAATCACAAAAATACTGAACTCAGAGGAAAATCAATTTGGAAAGTCAATAATCACATGTACCCCGCAACAGTATTTATGTATATGCCTGTCCCAAGTCAGGAGCCTGTAATTCAGTGGTTGTCGTATGTTTTTGTGTGTTACTTATTCGTTTTTCGTTCATTTTTTTACATAAATCAGGCCGTTAGTTTTTAGCTTGAATGGTTTTACATTGTCTTATCGGGGCCTTTCATAGCTGACTATATGCGGTATGGGCTTTGTTCATTGTTGAAGGCCGTACGATGACTTATAATTGTTAATGTTTGTGTCAGTTTGGTCTTTTGTGGATATTTGTCTCATTGGCAATCATACCACATCTTCTTTTTAATATTAATCAAAACCGATGCGATTACAATTTCCGTAAATCCGTAAAAAGACGGTTTGTTGACTAGTGGATAGTTGTCTCATTGGCAATTTCAAAATTAAAACCATCCTGTCTGTCATAGATGCTGGCACTGAGATGACTGTCTGTGTCAAATTAGAGGTATAAGTCTAAAAGAAAAGGCGGTGGAAGCCGTGTCTGTTGTCTCTTAAATTTGTAGTTCTTTTTTTATCAAAAATATCAAACTCCGCTTATTAAAAGACAAATGAAATCCATACGACCAAGCAAAATCAAGTACTTAACTATATGAACAATAAAGAACCTGTCATATAATAATAAGATAAAGGAATATGTGGTATGAGTGCCATTGAGAGAACTCTCCATCCAAGTAACAATTCATAAAAGTAATAAGAGTAAAATGTATTAAATACATATGCCATGCGAGTTCTGAGAACACACACAGTTGTATGAACTAAAGTCCAGCACTTGTTAAATTCTTCCACAATAACACTAATTTCAATTGATATTTAGGAGATAACTGTAATGTATTTACCTATTACGCGTCACCAGAAAACTTAGTTTGCCACCATCAAATCCCCAATTGATGCTGTCTGAGCTTAAAATGCAATATCGTTATCTCCATTATAATGAAACTGACAGAAAACAACCTTAAAAAATGTATTCAAAATCTGCCATATGCCGTCTGCGCCTGCGCGTACGTCCCGTAGCATCAACTGTCAATAGATGTCATGTAAATACGTGACGTTAAAATAACAAAACACATCAAAAACGAATGGACAACAACGGTCGTATTCCTTACTTGGTACAGGTGTTTTCACATGTAAAAAATGGTGGATTCAACCTGCTTTTCTTTAGCGCTGACCCTTTCACTTTGTACTTCAGTCATGTGAGATGCCAAAAAAAATATTAACAAAAATATCAAGCTTATTTAAAGAAAAAATCCATAAGACCAAGCAAAATCAAGTAATAAAATATAAATCAATTGCTTTCAAAAAGCAATTGTACACGGTATTTCCCCCTTTGAAATTGATTATATGTTTTGTTTGGAAAGTTTTTAACTTATTTTAAGTACATCGCGCGCGCCAGAGAGAGGTTTAAACACTTGAGTTGCCTCTGTGAACACTTGAAAACGGCATTGAGAGCCCATAGCCCGTGTTTAAACACTTGAGACCTAGCCTCTGTGAACACTTGAAAACGACATTGAGAGCCCCGTGCCCGTGTTTAAACACTTGAGACCTAGCCTATGTGAACACTTGAAAACGGCATTGACAGCCCAGTGTCCGTGTTTAAACACTTGAGACCTAGCCTCTTTGAACACTTGAAAACGGCATTGAGAGCCCATAGCCCGTGTTTAAACACTTGAGACCTAGCCTCTGTGAACACTTGAAAACGGCATTGAAAGCCCAGTGCCCGTGTGTAAACACTTGAGACCTAGCCTCTGTGAACACTTGAAAACGGCATTGAGAGCCCAGTGCCCGTGTTTAAACACTTGAGACCTAGCCTCTGTGAACACTTGAAAACGGCGTTGAGAGCCTAGTGTCCGTGTTTAAACACTTAATACCTAGCCTCTAGAAACACGTGAAAACGGGTTCGTGCAACATTTTAGTTTGTATTGAAATTATGATATTTTTAGGAACACGCAAGGATATATACACGACTATAAAAAAAAAATCCTTGCATCTTCCTTTGTACATGTTTTTTTTATAGGGTTTCCCAGGATATGTGTCTTATTTTTCTTATTAATCTTAGTGTGTGTGCATTGTATTCAATTTTGTATTTAAAGTAAATCGAACCTGACCTACATGGTTTGAAATGTACGTGCACATTTTAATTTTTTTCAAAAAGGGGAAAACCCCTTTTTCATTTTAGGTAGTACCGGATGCAGCGATTTTACGTCACCAAGCTGATATAGTCAAACAGATTATTATAATCCTTTGCAGAGAGAAACGTCGTCCTGATCACAACTGTGTATGCAGAATGTGCAAACGGATTTAATTTTCTTCACTTACAGGTCATTGATGTCGGATCATGCATGCTTTTTTCGTACACGTATCAACGGGACCACAGATTTTGGATTTTTAATACATGACTTTTTGTTTAGAAGTTTGAATCTAGGATTTTACTACTATTTACGAACTTTGGGTTGATTTCTACGTCATTGATTTTAATTTCTCAATCCAGATTGAAACGTTAAGCGGACTGCACGTGAATTATACTGCTAACGGAAAATATATGTTCTCGATTTATTCTACAGGTAGACTAGTGTCCAATCACTGACCGCTGACCACTGGTCGACTCATTCATTGCATGCACACAAAAATAATGCTGGTGTTATATAGTACTTTAACAAAACGTTTATCGATTAATTTTCAGAAATACATGTACATGATATGGAGCAGATAATTCATTTTGCAGGATAAGATTTGCATTTCGGAAAGTAATTTATTCATAAAAAAGATGGATTAGCATTTTTATAATAGAATAGAAATGAGATTCATAAAAAAGGCGGGAGGGGCCAGATGGGTAGTTGTGTCTGGGCATTGCATGATTGTATGATTTACAAAGACAAATTGCATGTACGCATCATGAGAGCTGTAAAGTTTGGAGCTATAATTAGTCAATTTGTTGATTTTCCCATTTCAATGGCATGAAAACACCCAAAATACTACGCGTATTTTGTCGACAAAATTTCACGACATAAATAATTAAGCGACTAACATTTTTCTCACATTTTTTTTCAAATTTACCCCTAACTTTTTTCAAAGAAAAGCAGTTTGAAGTGAATGTCAAAATTTAGATCATGACTTTGACCTTTGACCTTGACCTCTTTTTTTAAGTTGGGACCCAAGGACAGCAAATAAAGCGGTTCTAGGTTTATACGCCAAAAGGTTATTGAGTTCATATGCATATCACTTATCTCAAATGCAAAAGGGGAAATAACTCTCATATGGAGTCTCCGGATAGCTTCGGTCAATTTAAGATCCTAATCCTGAAGACGTAATAAGCAAATTGGTAAAACAAATTTGTCGTAATCTTTTACGGTTACGGAGAAGTAGTGGCCACAAGAAACACAGTGTTTGGGGAGGTAACTCTTGCAACGTAAAGTATTTGGTTACGCAGTTGTCAGTATACACTTTAGGATATCATGTTCCAAATATCTAAGCCACATCTTGTGAAACAACAATACTACGCAAGAAAGAAATTAGGCGGAAGGAAAACAAATAAATAATCAGAACAAGAACAATAGGTCTTTCATCCGAAAGGTGAAAGACCTACTTATATGAACCAAAAGAACCTGTCATATAATAATTAGATATATGAATATGTGGTATGAGTGCCAATGAGACAATTCTCCATACAAGTAACAATTTATAATAGTAAACCAATATAGGTCAATGTCATGTAAAAAAGTGACGTTAACCAACCATAATGAACAGTACAAAAGTTGTTGCATTAGAATATTTAATATCGTTCATTTCAGCATTATTGTACTTAGCAAAGATTCAATCTATGGATTAATAATCTTATCCCAAGTATAAACTGCCTTAGCCGTATTTGGCAAAGAGGCAGACATCAAATTTAACATCCTCATTTTGCTTTTATAATACGATATAATTAATCTGTGAAATGTCCACTCAGAAAATATGATAGGTTTTAAAAGTACTAGTGTACAATTGCGCGTTTGAAATAAGCACAGGTAGACATCAAGAAATTGTATCGTTCAGATTATGACGGGATACATAAATAGAGTCACGTAAAGTAGATATATCAAAACACAAACTTAACCGTAAAGTAGTATTAATAAATAAAATAGTTTTGTCATTCAAAGTATGACAAAATACATAAGTAAAAGAAAAATTAATAAATAAAATAATTTAGTCGTTCAAAGTATGATGGTATAGATAAGAACAGATTCGCTAGTGTATGTAACAATGTTTTAGATTTTAACTACATGTATACGTTTAGGTATTTCACATTCAATATTTTATGAAAATATTCTTTAAAAGCACAAAAATTTAAGTACTCACCTCAGAAGCTAACAAAACCCTTAAATAGACATATTAAGAAGGGATATAGTTACGATACTGTTGTCAGTTCATTAAAGAGTGCATGTGTTGGCGTTTATGTCGATTCAAGTATAGGGTCTTTTCATCGGAACTAAACACATGTTTTTATAACCAGTTGTTGGCATGACATGGGTTGTGTTTTTCTCATATATGTTATGATGGAATGATACTAAAACCCTCACGGAAAGCATTGTCCCTGTCATATGATAAAGCCATAATCTTCCAATCAGTTTAATTGAGGTCAGGAGTTGGTATGTCAGTTAACTTATAGTAGTCTGATGTTATTTATAAATGATTGTCATTTTGTTTATTTTCTTTGATTGCATCTTCTGACATCAGACTCGGACTTCTCTTGAACTGAATGTTAATGTGCGTATGGTTATGCGTTTAATTTTCTGCATTGGCTAGAGGTATAGGGGAGAGTTGAGATCACATAAACATGTTTAATCTCGCCATATGTTTGTGCCTGTCTTAAGTAAGGAGCCTCTGGCCCTTGTAAGTATTGTATAATTTTAACTTTTTGTGTCTTGTGTACAATTTAGAGTTTAGTATGGCGTTCATTATCACTGAACTAGTGTATATATATGTGTTTCAGGGCCAGCTGAAGGACGCCTCCGGATGTGGTAATTTCTCGCTCCATTAAAGACCTGTTGGTGACCTTTAGCTGTTGTCTGCTTTATGGTCGGGTTGTTGTTTCATTGTCATTGCAAAAGCAAATTTACAGATCTAACATTGTTGGGTTGATGTTTAGACGAGTTGCAGATACATTATGTACACAGCCATGTATCACCATCATTGATGGCGATCCCATGGATACATCTGTTATAGAGTTATCATTGACTCAGACGTACTTATAAATATAATTATTTTCTGTGACTGTATCTTACATTAATTTGTAGGATCCTTCACTATAGATAATTTAGTTGATCTGTAACAATAGCATCTTCATGCCTTATATATCATGTACTGCAGTACGCCGCTAGATTAAAATTGACGTTGAAAGGTAACATACGGCCAGCGAAAGCTCTATAATTTGAAGAGCCAAGGTGGTCGTGTGGTCTAGCGGGACGGCTGCAGTGCAGGCGATTTGGTTTCACGATATCACAGTAGCATGGGTTCAAATCCCGGCGAGAGAAGAACCAAAATTTGACGAAAGCAAACTAACAGATCTAACATTGTTGGGTTGATGTTTAGACGAGTTGTACAAACATTATGTACACAGCCATGTATCACCATCATTGATGGCGATCCGATGGATACATCTGTTGTAGAGTTGTCACTGACTCAGACGTTCTTATAAATATATTTTTTTTCTGTGACTGTATCTTACATTAATTTGTAGGATCCTTTACTATAGATATTTTAGCTGATCTGTAACAATAACATCTTCATGCCTTATATATCATGTACTGCAGTACGCCCTTAGATTAAAACTGACGTGGAAAGGTAACACACGGCAGGCGACAGCTCTATTATGTGTAGAGCCCAGGTGGTCGTGTGGTCTAGCGGGACGGCTGCAGTGCAGGCGATTTGGTGTCACGATATCACAGTAGCATGGGTTCGAATCCCGGCGAGGGAAGAATCCAAAATTTGCAAAAGTAAATTTACAGATCTTATATTTATGGGTTGATGTTTAGACGAGTTCTCTATATATATATATATATATATATAACTCGTCTAAACATCAACCCAACAATGTTAGATCTGTAAATTTGCTTTCGCAAATTTTTGGTTCTTCCCTCGCCGGGATTCGAACCCATGCTACTGTGATATCGTGACACCAAATCGCCTGCACTGCAGCCGTCCCGCTAGACCACACGACCACCTGGGCTCTCAAAAAAAGAGCTTTCGGTGGCCATATGTTACCTTTCCTCGTCAGTTTTAATCTAGCGGCGTACTACAGTACATGATATATAACATATATATATATATATTAAAAATTAAACACACAAAAAGAGTTTTACAAACAGCATTGTATATATATGTATATAGTGGTCGAGTGGTCTAGAGCGCTGGACATGAGGTTAAGGGATTGATGCTGTAGTGTATCAATGGTGTGAGTTCGAATCCAGCTGTGGGACGAACAAAAAAAAAATGTCAGTAGAAAATCTAACTCTAACACTGTTTGGAGTAGTTTTCAGACTTATATAAATATTTGTATTAACCATGTATCTCTATGCACCAATAATTGTGTAGAATAACTGGGGCGTGTTTTATTGGTCTCTTCTTTACATTTCTAGAATGTCTTCTAGTGAAGAGTTAAAAGAAGTACATATAATGCATCTTTACACCTCTTCTGGAAAAATCTACGGAAGATCAATAAAACAAAATTTATTTTGCCGTCGAATATAAGCGGATTTTTGTTATTTTGAATGTCATTAATGAAGTTTACGGTAATATTTTTTTTAGAAAAGGAAGATACGTCCATTAGAAATGACTGTTAAAAGTGTTCGTAATTATTTCTTTGTGAATTCCTGTAACTCAATTTTGCTAAACCAATCAGGTTACCCCCCCCCCCCTAAACAAAAATTTGATTTTTAAGAATAATAAACTGCATACGATTTCGTCAATGTTTATCTGGAATATGATAAATAAGGACATCGTGTCTATCCAAATTTGTTTTTAAGCAACCAAACTGGATTTCTTTGAAATAAAGTAATTCAGTTATCGGAAAGATATCAGAATCATTTTCTCTTGCGGTCCTCGAAAAAAATCTCCTGGTCCAAAATAGTATTACTGTTGCAAAATTTCGATGGCCGAAACCTTTGGATCAACCTCATTTCAAAAACTTTTATTGTATATGGATCTATGTGCAAGTATACAATGTATACCAGACGTTTGTCAGACTATGTTTTTTTTTGTGTGTGTCACGTATCGATATTTTGAGTTAATATAATTGCAAATGATTGTTGAAGATTGTTGATGAATTGCACTGTTATACCACTCTCGTAGCTTCGAAGAGGGCTGGGTGTACTGTTACATCACTGTCCCATTTAAGGGGTGGGTTGTGGTCCCGCTAACATGTTTAAACCTCCACATTCTGTATGTCTTTGCCTGTCCCAAGTCAGGATGGTCGTGGTTGTCGTTTGTTGCTATGTACATGTACGTTTCACATTTGTTGTTCATTTTTTTTTGGTACATTAAAACAAGATTGGTTTACAATTGCAATTTAGGAGCCTTTTACAGCTGACTATGCGGTTTGAACTGTGTTAATTGCTGAAGGTCATCCAATGGTTATAGTTGTTAATTTATGTGTAACTTGGTCTCCTGTAAAGAGGTGCCACTTTCCCGTTTTTATTTTAACCCTGTCCTATTGATTTATGTGATTGTCCCAAGTCTGGAACCTTCAGTTAAGTGTTTGTCGTTGGTTCATGTCTCGACTCGTATTTGATATTTGTAAATTGTTTTGTAATGTATAATTAGAGCGTTAGTTTTTTTTCGTTTGAATTGCTTCACACTTTTAATGTCGAGCATTCTATAGAGGATAGTATATCATCTTGTTTTGTCATTTGTGTTGAAGGCCTTACAGTTGCCAAGTCAGGAGCCTCTGGCCTTTGTTAGTCTTGTATTATTTTAATTTTTGTTTCTTATGTACAATTTATGTACAATTTGGAAATTAGTATGGCGTTCATTATCACTGAACTAGTATATATTTGTTAAGGGGCCAGCTGAAGGACGCCTCCTGGTGCGGGAATTTCTCGCTACATTGAAGACCTGTTGGTGACCTTCTGCTGTTATTTTTTCATTTGGTCGGGTTGTTGTCTCTTTGACACATTCCCCATTTCCATTCTCAATGTTACTATTCTGAGTACCATCTTAAGGTAAAAAAAACTTGCCTGTAAAATGTCAACAAATAATTGCGCTCTTGTAAAAGAGGGACCACAGATACCGAAGGGACAGTCAAACTCGTAAATCTAAAACAAACTGACAACGCCATGGCTAAAAATGAAAAAGACAAACAGAAAAACAATAGTACACATGACACAACATAGAAAACTAAAGAATAAACAACACGAACCCCACCAAAAACTAGGGGTGATCTCAGGTGCTCCGGAAGGGTAAGCAGATCCTGCTCAACATGCGGCACCTTAACTAAAGTACTAGATTCGGTCGAATCGTCATGTTTAAAAACACACAGAAAGACAAGCAAATTCAAAACTCAATTAAAAAAATGTGCTCATATATACTTTTCTTAACTCCGAGGCGGATTTAAGGCAGGGGAGCATCACCTCCACCTTCTTGAGATGCTTTGTATAATGTTGCATCATCCACACCTTTTACCTATTCAACTCCAAACATATTCTAGGGAGGTGAAACGCCTCCCTACCCTCCCCTTTCCAAATCTCTTATCGTACGGCTTTAATTATATCTATTTCTTAACATATTAAAACTTTCAAAAATATATAATGTGTTTACTGGCAAACCACTAACAGCCAAATGATGCATACTCATAGTCAAAGGCTACTTAAAATGATTAAATGAATGGAGAGATGTGGTATGATTGCCAATAAGACAACTACCTACAAAAAGACCAAAATGACACAAGCATTAACAACTATAGGTACGGCCTTCAACAATGAGCAAAACCCATACCGCATAGTCAGCTAAAAAAGGCCCGCATGTTGGAGGTATTTTTTCTACTGCAGTGTAACAAACTCGCCTTTACCAATGACAAATGAAATACTTGTAGAACCCAATGATTGATTTGTTTGGTAACATTATTTCGGAAAAGAAAATCAAAAAAATAAATCTCCTGAACAATTTGTTTAATTCGGATAACGACCAAGGCGAAGTTATTTTGAAATTAAATATACTAGTCCTTATCCGAATTTGGATAAGGATCTCCACACTGCATACTAAACTCTGTGCGTCATGTACTTTTCTTATCCGAATTCGGATAAGAACAGTTATTATTCCTTGATAGTGTATTATATATTCTATCCAAATTACGATATTATTAGTTTCTCTCCTTATGTCTAAACGATGATACTTCAATTATTTATTATTATTATTGTCCAAACTACGATAATAAAATAACTACTGCTATTTTAACAGTTAAATAATGTTTTATCTAAAATCAGAATTAGGTCTGAATACAGTTTTGTATTTAGTTCATCTTTAAAAAAGTGTTGCCTTCAAACATTCTTATTTCAGAAATCTCGCTTATCCGAAACACCCATTGACTTGAGCATATGGAAATGCTCAAAAGCAATTTGAAGCTGTTATTAGACAATAGTGAGTTACACATGCATTGCAATATTTAGTCCATATTTAACATGTTAGTATATTTTTTTTCTAGAATTCCCTTAGTCATGGAATTTGTATTACTATTTAAAGTATATTAAGCAGTAATTTACATCTTATTTATTTATCATAATCTGCTTCAAATTAAGACTTTCGACGATTTTTCTATGTTGAATTTTTATTCATGGTGTATGTTATCTGATATTGATCGAGTATATGATAATATGCAAGATAAGAGACACAGATTATAAACAAGTACACTTTTTTTTTCTTTTTGAAAATCATCAATTCTGGATTGATTTAGCAGAAAATCAGAACAAATGTTCAATATGATGTATCTTTTATTATGTATGAAATATGGATTTCAGTAATCTTTTGTTATAACATAAACATATCCCTTTTAAATTCAAACTCTTCAGTAATTATAGACATACAATTTAAACATATTAAACAAACAACATTTAAACAAAAGGCCAATATTAGAATAGCTATCATATTCAACATATTCAATGCAAAATTAAAAGTTGCATATACGCAAAAGTATTATGTTAATCATTTAAATTTTAATACCAGTTTATTCAGTAAGTCGACAAAACATTGTAAACTGTGGTTATATTTCGGATAAATGTCGTACTGTTGCCCTTACTCTTTCAAACATCTTTGGTATATAACATCCATCTGTAATGTATAATTATCCTCGTTTTATAAAATGAAATTATATTGGAAATATTCTAGTATTTCATTTTTTAATCTTAATTCATACTACAAAAATGTAAATTATTCGCTTTTTGTTTGTTTAAGCGTGTTAATTACAGCACATACTGTTTACAAACTTTCAGCAAAAACAAAAAAAATGTGTGACACGGTTTTCAGTACTTCGGAGCGGATATTTTTCAGATAATAAATATACCACGGAAAATATAAAAATGCAAATGAACGAAAAAGTTAATGTTTTTTTTTAATTGAAATTACTCTGCTTAATATTTGATTTTGTTTTATTGGTAATTCCCTAAAACCTTGTTGATATATTATTTTTTAAACATTGTTTACGTTGCATGAAAAAGCTTTTCACAACGAGAGATTACATCTTAGTAATATGATAATATAATTTGTTAGTATTTGATACAAAACATTTTCGTTGCATATCTAAGGCACTTACCCATTGCACTTGCCGCACGGAAAGCTGCTAAAAAAATAAGATTTTTTTTCTATTAATCTAGTGTTATCACGTACTTTATAAGTGAAGTTACCTTATTTGTTCCAAACGACTAGATCTTTTTCTAGATGGTTGACAGAAAAATAAAAAAATAAAGAAAATAAAGGCCATATTTCGCCCGATTATAAAATCTAATGTTGCAAAAAACGAGAAAGGTTTTAAATTGACTTGAATACATGTGGGAAAGTTTAATAGAACTATAACTGTCAAAGTTGTATTCTAACGCATAGATTTTTACATTCCAAATAGGTCAAAATAAGAGATTTTGGCGATATTTGACAAACTCGGCTGGATTTCAGTCAGTTTTAGGAGCAGGAAACATAGAGTGCATGCATCGACAAACTGAACATTCATGCTAAGTAGTCAAATGTCATCAAAAACTTCATAGATACAAGTTGATTGAAATGCACTAGAAATTAATGAATAAGGGGAGATAACTCTGTAATTTGCTATCATTTTAACCAATTTTGTAACCAAGTTGTTTGATATTACCAGACACACACAAACGAAAGACTACTACTTTTTTAACTCAGGATGATGGTTAGTATTAAATAGCATGATTAGCTAAGTGGTTTTTTTCTGATCATGTTTAAATTTTTACCTAAATTGCCTGATTCTTACAAAGACTGGCACTTAATAAGTTAATATGATGTTTAGACGAATCAATCATTTGTGTTGCCTCGAGAGCTGGAAAAGGAAAATAAATGCATGTGTAATGCAGAGAAAAACTATATTGAGTCCTTTGTTGTAGACAATATAGTACTTGAGCTTGCGTATACTTGACCAGAACGGTTTTAAATTTCAAATATGGTTTCAACTTTCTGTTTATTTTGCTAGCGGTCAACATCCAATGAGTCAACTATAATGATAGAAATACTTTTAAGGGGAATCAATTTCTTGATTTAACAGCTTTTCCGAGTATTGCATTGCAGTTAGAATTATAAATATTCCTCTTATTCAAACTTGATACTAACTAACTGAGAGAAAAAAACAATTATTATTTTAGTGTGTTCACCATCACTGGTGAATTTTATAATTTTGTGTCTGACTTGTCATGACATGCAAAAAGGTATTTCACTTTTGATATTAAGGCATAGAACAGGTTATGCTAATTCATGTATATGTTCGTCTCCTAATTAATAAGTTATGCTTGTTAGTTATAAAGATTCCGAAATATCTTTAATGAAATTCAAACAAAGTGTATATGCAATGCAAATACATATGAAGTTTTGATGAAGCAAGCATTTGTTTAGATTTAAATAGACGACTGGAATAGCAACATATGTGTCGTTTAAAACTATCATTAACGAATGACGATGAACATAACGATATTTGTTCTTACAGTGTATGTATGCGTGACAAACGCATGTGTTATGCTTCAAATAATGTGTCAATTTTCAGTTTTTTCGTTTATTTTGAACGCCCGATGAATTAAAATGTCTGTGTGTAACCATATATACTGTTATAGATATTGCCTCACAGTTTAAGTTATACCATTATGGCCATATTATACAGTTAATCGGGGATAAATTGTCTCTTAAAATAGTAATGTTGATGTGTGATAATGATTACGAAATGTCTTAAATACACTTGATACATGTCAAATTATTTATAATTTAAATTTCAAATACTTCTGTGCATCAAACATCAACTTGGTACGTTTAGACTGAAAAAAAAATGGTTTATAAGTTGCCTTATTCTTTTCATAGTCATTGATTTTTATTATTTTTAAATTGTGTATAGCTATGTCATGAATCGCAAAATAAGTATTTTTTTTTTGTTTACTTTGCAACTTTATAGAACAGTTGATGCTTGTTTTTTATATTATATTGTGTATCTTATTTGTGTTTGACAAAGACATTTGTGGTGCTTCCAATATGTTTTAAATTTTCGGTTCGTTTTACTCGTGGTCAACAGCCGACTAGTCAATAAGAAATCTTAATATATTATAAGGGAATTTATTTCTGTATGTAACCGTATTCAATTTTATAGATATTGTTAAATGGTTAAAGTAATAACTGAAATGCCATTTTATACAGTTTATCGGAAATAAATTGTCTTTTAAAAAGCAATGTTGATGTGTGATAATGATAACGAAATGTCTTTAATATATACATGTCCAACTATTCATATTTGCATCAAACATATAGAGTTTCCATGACGCAGTCGTTGGTGATGCCTTGGATGTTTGAACTGCAAATTACATATCTATCTAGTACAACAACACCATATAGAGCCATTTACTCAAAACATCATAAATGTAGCTCGTTGGTATATTTTACTAAACTGGTTTCATGCATCTAGTGTCAATTTGCAGTTCGTTTTCCTGGTGGTCAACGGCCAAAGAGTAATGAATAATGATTGCGATATTAAGAGGGGAAATATATTATAAATAAGTACACCAGACGCCCGTTTAGTCTACATTAGACTCTCCAGTGACGCTCATGTCTTAATATTTATAAAGGTAGACAAGTACAAAGTTTAAGAGCATTGATGATCAAATGTTCCAAAACGTTGTGCCAAATATGGCTAAGGTAATCTATTACTGGGACAAGATAATCCCTAGTTTCACGAAATTATAAAAGTTTTGTAAACCGGAAATTAATATAAATGACCAAAAAGTTATTATGTGTATTGCATTGCAATTTAAATTACAAATACTTCTCTACATCAAACATCAACTTGATACTTACAGACTAAAACAGAAAATGTTACATTATTCTTTTCAATATCATTGATGATTTTTATAATGTTGTGAATAGCAATGTCATGAATCGCAAATTAGTATTTTTTTTTACTTTTCAGCTTTAAAGAACAGTTTGTTTATGTTTGTTTTAAAGATTCCAAAATGTTTGACCAAAATTCTAACAATTTATACATCCATTTAAATGACTATGGTGTGTTGATGTAGCAAATATTTGTGTTGACTTGAATTGACGGCTGAAATAGCAACATATGTGTCGTGTTATTAAAAACTGTAATTATGCAATTACGTTACACATTCTGAATTTTGATCGGATGTATGCTTGTAAAAGACATTTAAGATGCTTCAAATACGTTGTCAATTGTCAGTTTGTTTCGCTAGTGATCAAAAGCAGATCAGTACAAAAAAAAGGCTTGAGCTCGTTATCAGGGAAATTCTTTTCAGAATTAAACCAGTACAATGTAACAGGTATTGCCTAGCAAATTAAATAATATCCTTATGCTCATATGTTACAGTTCATCTTTTTTCTGTTGAATAGTAATGTTGATGTGTTGTAAGGATTTCAAAAATGTTTGTTATAATTGTCGGCACCATACATATATGTGTCATGTAGAGAAAAACAATATTCTATAAATGTATGGTATTAGTTTTTTTCTTATCATTGATATATTTTATGATTGTGTGTATTGTAATGTCTTGCATTACAAATTGAGTATTCATTTATTTTTCCTTTCAATCTATATAGAATAATTGATCAGAATTGAATCGTCCATTGAATAAGTTACGTTTGTTTGCAGCAAAGATTCCGATATGTTTCTAATGAACTTCAAACAATTTATATATTATGCAATTATCAAAATTAAGTTTTCTTTTTAAATAGTAATGTTGATGTGTTATAAGGATTAAGAAATGTCTTTAAATGTCTATAAGCTATTTTTATGAATTTTACAAAATGTGGTGTTTGAATGAAGCAGTCATTGATGTTGCTTTAAAGACATAAACAGCAACAACAATACATATGTAAAGTAGATTCAATCTATATTAAGCTATATACTGCACACATCAAGTTGGTGTTCTTATGTAAGCTTGACAAGACTGATTTTATGATTCAAATATGGTGTCCGTTGTTTGCTCATTTTGATCGTGGTCAACTGCCAATGAGTAAATAGTAGTTATTGTAATATTTGTAAGGGAAAACAATTTCTTGTTCAAACAGATATTAAATTTGTACGTGTATTGCATTACAGTTTGAATTGTAAATACTTCTCTAATCAAACTTGAACTTGCTACTTACTCACTGAAAAAACGCATATTACATGAGTCTTTTTCAGCATCATTGTTTTTTTTTTAAATGTTTGTGTATTGCCATGTAATGAATTCCAAAATTGGTATTAATTTATTTTTCTTTTCTTAGAAATGTTGATTTGTGATCAAGATTAATAAATATATTTTGATGTCTATAAGCTATTTCTATGAGCTTTACAAAATGTAGTGTTTTGATGCAGCAGTCATTAATTTTGCTTTGAAGACTTTAAAAGCAACATACATGTGTGTGTATAGTAGAGAAAATCCATATTAAGCATAAAACTGCAGACATAAAGTTGGTGGTCTTATGTAAGCTTGACAAGACTGGTGTTATGCTTCAAATATGGTGTCAGTTGTTTGTTCATATTGATCGTGGTCAACGGCCAATGAGTAAATAATAGTTATTGTAATATTTGAAAGGGAAAATAATTTATTGTTCTAAGAGCCATTACGTGTATTGCATTGCAGTTTGAATTATAAATACTTCTCTAATCATACTTGAAAGTGCTACTTACTCACTGAAAAAAAAATGAATATTACATTAGTCTTTTTCAGCATCATTGATTATTTTTTTTATATTTTTTATGTATTGCCATGTAATGAATTCCAAAAAGGATATAAATGTATTTTTTCATTCAAGCTATATAGAATAGTTGATCAGAATTGAATTGTCCATTGAATAAGTTATGCTTGTTTGCAGAAAAGATTCCGATGTGGTTCTAATAAACTCCAAACAATTTATAATTATGCAATTATCGGAATTAAGTTTTCTTTTGAAATAGTAATGTTGATGTGTGATCAGGATTAAGAAATGTCTTTAAATGTCTTTAAGCTATTTCTATTAGCTTTACCAAATGTGGTGATTTGATGAGGCAGTCATTGATGTTGCTTTGAAGACTTAAACAGCAACATACATGTGTGTGTAAAGTAGAGAAATATGTATTGAGCTATGTACTGCAGACATCAAGTTGGTGTTCTTATGTCAGATTGACAAAATTGGTTTTATGCTTCAAACATGGTGTCAGTTATTTGTTTATTGTCCTCGTGGTCATCGGCCAATTAGTAAATAATAGTTTTTATAATATTTGAAAGGGAAAACAATTTCGTGTTCTAACAGCTATTACGTGTATTGCATTGAAGTTTGAATTATAAATACTTCTCTAATCAAACTTGAAAGTGCTACTTACTCTCTGAAAAAAATGAACATTACATTAGTTTTTTTCAGCATCATTGATTATTTTTTTATATTTTTTTATGTATTGCCATGTAATGAATTCCAAAAAGGATATTAATGTATTTTTTCCATTCAAGCTATATAGAATAATTGATCAGAATTGAATTGTCCAATACATAAGTTACGTTGTTTGCAGCAAAGATTCCGATATGTCTCTAATGAACTCCAAACAATTTATATATTATACAATTATCGGAATTAAGTTTTCTTTTGAAATAGTAATGTTGATTTGTGATCAGGATTAAGAAATGTTTTCAATTGTCTTTAAAGTCATATGAAACGAGTGAGTGGTGAAAAATAATGTTTGTCCAATTCTTGAATCAATGCATGTATACATCGTAAACTTAGTCCGTTGTGCAAGATTTTATCATTATTTTCGCAAATATATCATATAATCGTCATTTTTTTTCTCTCTGTTTGTTAGGATTAAACAAATATGGCTGCTCATTAAATGCCGTGTTTTGAAGCCGAGTTTGACCGATTGTCACCTTATAGTAAACACATCACAAAAAAACATGGGTATTGAGCACGTGATTAACACGTATAATCAGATATTTGTTTATTTCAATGACAGATCCATGCGTATTGTGGTCAACGGATTTTTACGAGGAGGGTTACGCTCGGGTCACTATGCATACGGAAAATTTGTCGGCGAATTGCTTCCTGGAAGCAAGCAATTAAAAATAAATAAACTTCTTCTAAATGTGGACAAATTAAAGAATTTTCCTCAGAAAAAAAGTATATGTGCATAAGTTGTATAATGAAAACTACCCATTTAGTTATAAAAAACATATGCATATTTTTTTTTAATTTGAGGTTTCTTATGACTTTAAGCTATGTCTATGAGCTTTACCAAATGTGGTGTTTTGATGAAGCAGTCATTGATGTTGCTTTGAAGACTTAAACAGCAACATACATGTATGTGTAAAGTAGAAAAAATCTATATTAAGCTATACACTACATACATCAACTTGGTGGTCTTATGTAAGCTTGACTAGACTGGTTTTATTCTTCAAATATGGTGTCAGTTATTTGTTCATTGTCCTCGTGGTCTTCGGCCAATGAGTACATAATAGTTATTGTAATATTTGAAAGGGAAAACAATTTCTTTTTTTAACAGCTATTACGTGTATTGCATTGCAGTTTGAATTATAAATACTTCTCTAATCAAACTTGAACTTGCTACTTACTCACTGAAAAAAAAACGAATGTTACATAAGTCTTTCTCAGCATCATTGATTATTTTATAATTTTTATGTATAGCCATATAAAGTATTTCAAAATGGATATTAATTTTTTTTTCTCCATTAAAGCTATATGGAAAAGTTGATCAGAATTGAATCGTTCATTGAATAAGTTATGCTTGTTTGCAGAAAAGATTCCGATGTGGTTCTAATAAACTCCAAACAATTTATAATTATGCAGTTATCGGAATTAAGTTTTCTTTTGAAATAGTAATGTTGATCAGGATTAAGAAATGTCTTTAAATGTATTTAAGCTATTTCTATTAGCTTTACCAAATGTGGTAATTTGATGAGGCAGTCATTGATGTTGCTTTGAAGACTTAAACAGCAACATACATGTGTGTGTAAAGTAGAGAAATATATATTGAGCTATGTAGTGCAGACATCAAGTTGGTGTTCTTATGTCAGATTGAAAAAATTGGTTGTATGCTTCAAACATGGTGTCAGTTATTTGTTTATTGACCTCGTGGTCATCGGCCAATTAGTAGATAATAGTTTTTATAATATTTGAAAGAAAAAACAATTTCCTGTTCTAACAGCTATTACGTGTATTGCATTGTAGTTTGAATTATAAATACTTCTCTAATCAAACTTGAACTTGCTACTTACTAACTGAAAAAAAAGGAATGTTACATTAGTCTGTTTCAGAATCATTGTTTATTTTATAGTTTTTATGTATTGCAATGTAATGAGTTTCAAAATGAATATTTTTTTTTTCCATTAAAGCTTTATAAACTAATTGATCAGAACTGAATCGTCCATTAATTAAGTTACGTTTGTTTGCAGTAATGATTCAGATGTGTTTCTAATGAACTTCAAACAATTGATATATTATGCAATTATCGGAATTAAGTTTTCTTTTGAAATAGTAATGTTGATGTATGATCAGGATTAAGAAATGTCTTCAATTGTCTTTAAGCTATATCTATGAACTTTACAACATTCGATGTTTTAATGAAGCAGTCATTTATGTTGCTTTGAAGACTTAAACAGCAACATTCATGTATGAGTAAGGTAGGGAAAATCTATATTAAGTAAAATATGGTAGACATCAAGTTGGTGTTCTAATGTCAGATTGACAAAATTGGTGTTATGCTTCAAATATGGTGTCAGTTATTTGCTTATTGTCCTAGTGGTCATCGGCAAATAAGTGAATAATAGTTTTTATAATATTTGAAAGGAAAAACAATTTCCTGTTCTAACAGCTATTACGTGTATTGCATTGTAGTTTGAATTATAAATACTTCTCTAATCAAACTTGAACTCGCTACTTACAGACTGAAAAAAAGGAATGTTACATTAGTTTGTTTCAGCATAATTGATTATTTCATAATGTTTATGTATTGCCATGTAATGAGTTTCAAAATGGGTATAATTTATTTTTCCATTCAACCTATATAGAATAATTGATCAGAATTGCATCGTCCATTGAAGAAGTAACGCTTGATTGCAGTAATGATTCAGATGTGTTTCTGATGAACTTCAAAAATTGTATATATTAAGCAATTATCAGAATTAAGTTTTCTTTTGAAATAGTAATGTTGATGAGTGATCAGGATTAAGAAATGTCTTCAAATGTCTTTAATCTATTTATATGAGCTTTACACAATTCGATGTTTTGATGAAGCAGTCATTTATGTTGCTTTGAAGACTTAAACAGCAACATTCATGTATGAGTAAGGTAGAGAAAATCTATATTGAGTTATATACGGCAGACATCAAGTTGATGTTCTTATGTAAACAGTTATCAAAGGTACCAGGATTATAATTTAGTACGCCAGACGCGCGTTTCGTCTACATAAGACTCATCAGTGACACTCATATCAAAGTATTTATAAAGCCAAACAAGTACAAAGTTGAGGTGCACTGAGGATCCAAAATTCCAAAAAGTTGAGCCAAATACGGCGAGGGTAATCTATGGCTGGGATAAGAAAATCCTTAGTTTTTCGTAAAATTCAATGTTTTGTAAACAGGATATTTATAAAAATGACCACATTATTGATATTCATGTCAACACCGAAATGTTGACTACTGGGCTGGTGATACCCTCGGGAAAAAAACGTCCACCAGCAGTGGCATCGACCCAGTGGTGTAAATAGTTATCAAAGGTACCAGGATTATAACTTAGTACGCCAGACGCGCGTTTCGTCTACATAAGACTCATCAGTGAAGCTCATATAAAAATATTTATAAAGCAAAACAAGTACAAATTCGAAAAGCATTGAGGATCCAAAATTCCAAAAAGTTGTGCAAAATACGGCTAAGGTAATCTATGCCTGGGATAAGAAAATCCTTAGTAAGCTTGACAAGACTGGTTTTATGCTTCAAATATAGTGTCAGTTATTTGCTTATTGTCCTCGTGGTCATCGGCAAATGATTAAGTAATAGTTATTGTAATATTTGAAAGGGAAACCATTTCTTCTTCTAAAAGGTTTTACATGTTTTGCATTGCAGTTTGAATTATAAATACTTCTCTAATCAAACTTGAACTTCCTACTTACTAACTGAAAAAAATGAATGCTACATTAGTCTGTTTCAGCATCATTGATTATTTTATAATTTTTATGTATTGCTATGAAATGAGTTTCAAAATGGATATTATTTTTTTTCTTCATTAAAGCTTTATAAACTAATTGATCAGAACTGAATCGTCCATTTATTAAGTTACGCTTGTTTGCAGTAATGATTCAGATGTGTTTCTAATAAACTTGAAACAATTTACATATTATGCAATTATCGGAATTAAGCTTTCTTTGAAATAGTAATGTTGATGTGTGATCAGTATTAAAAAAGTCTTCAAATGTCTTTAAGCTATTTATGCGAGCTTTACAAATTTCGATGTTTTGATGAAGCAGTCATTTATGTTGCTTGGAAGACTTAAACAGCAACATGCATGTATGTGTAAGGTAGAGAAAATCTATATTGAGTTATATACTGAAAACATCAAGTTTTTTTTTTATGTAAGCTTGACAAGACTGGTTTTGTGCTTCCAATATGGTGTCAGTTATTTGCTTATTGTCCTCGTGGTCATCGGCAAATGAGTAAATAACAGTTATTGTAATATTTGAAAGGAAAAACAATTTCTTGTTCTAACAGTTAATACGTGTATTGCATTGCAGTTTGAATTATAAATACTTCTCTAATCAAACTTGAACTTGCTACTTACTCACTGAAAAAAAATGAATGTTATATTAGTTTTTTTCAGCATCATTGATTATTATATAATTTTCATATATTGCAATGTAATGAATTTCAAAATGGGTATTTAATTTTGACATTGAGCTACATAGCACAGTTGATCAGAATGGTATATTCTATTAAATAAGTTATGCATGTTTGTTATAAAGATTTCGATATGTCTTTAATGAACTTCAAACACATCATATATGCAACAACAGAAATTTGATGTTCTGATGAAGCAATTATTTGTGTTGGATTGGATTTCCAACTGGAACAACAACATATATTTCGTGTTTAGACGAGTAATAATCAACCAATAACGATAACCATATTAATTTCTGCTGTTTTGTCTGCTTGACAAAGACATAACTTGCGTTTGTTTACATATGACGTCAATTTTGAGTTCGTTATGCTCGTGGTCAATGGCTGATGAGTTAATAAGAAGGCTTGAGATATTTATAGGATAAGTAAAAGCTGTATTTAAATGTATGCAATGTAAAAGGTATTATACAGTTTGTCAGACTGAAATTTTCTTTTGAAATGTTTATGTGATATAAGGATTTCAATATGTTTTTTTAAAAATGTCAAGCTTTTTCCTTACACTGAAACAATGTGGATTTTTTTATGAGGCAGTCATTTGTGTTGCCTTGAAGGCATGAACAGCATCATACATGTATGTGTCAATTGGAGAAAAAACATATTGAGCCATATACTATTATCATCATAGTTGTTGCTCTTATGTAGGCTTGATACGACTGTTTTTATGCTTCAAATATGGTGTAAAGTCTTTGTTTATTTTCCTTGTGTGCAGTGGCTATCGAGTTAATAAGTAGGATTGAAATTCTTATTTGTAGATAGTTCATTTTTTATCCGAACATATGATTTCAGGTTTTGCTTTAATCCTGGTACTTTTGATAACTATTTGCAGTTTAACAGTTTAAGTAAAAACATAATTATCTTAATCAACCTTGAACCTGCCACTTACAATCTGAAACATTAGAATTTTACTATTGTTGATTTGATGATTGATTTTGGTATGCTCGAGGTCAACGGCCGACGGTTGTATAATAACAGTTGCAATAATTTTAAAACCTGTCTGCTATTCCGTATATACTAATAATGCAACCTTTCCTAATTCATTTCAGAAACAAACAGGTTGATATGTACTTAGAAATAAATGCAGACAAGTCAATAATAATGTCATTGTGTATGGTGCCAAAACTGTGCAAAAATGATAGACTTGACATTAACACATCAAGATAGAGCAGCATATGTTAAAAATTGTATCTTTCATGAAAATGATCTAAGTCCTCAAAAGCTGGATCGCCTTTTGTTTGTATTTGTTAACGCCGTTAGTGTATGTAGGAATTGCATACACCGGTCAAAATAGGTGTCTCTATATTTATAAAAAGTGAAGACATGTACAAGTTATGTGACTTTCCTTTTTTTCTTTTGGTCTAAAGCAGACTACAAATGCATAATGTTATTTAAGAATTGAATGCTTCTTTTTGTAACTTTATTGGGGTGTAAAAGCGTTGACCGAGGTAAAAAAAATGTATGCACGGTGAAAGCCTTTACAACCCTATGAAGTTAAAAAAAGAAGAATTCAATACTTATAATTACATTTTTAGCTATGATCATGAAAACAGGAATTTTATATTCTGTTTATTTAATTCACCTGTGCACTTTTTTCTTGAACCACGTGTTGTCATGAATGAGAAGTTTTATTGAGTGATTCAATTACTTAAGGAATAACACGTGGTGTGAAGTTAGCCAATCAGAATAAAATATTAAAATAACACATACATCTAAAGTAGTTATAACTAAATAAAAACAGAACAACATAAAAAATAACAGCGGCCATGATTTTTTTATTTATTAAGATACACAGGTAAAAGTGAGGCTCATAACAATTAGACACGATTAACTGTTTTGCGATTTGTTTTCAGAAAAATGGAATTTACCTTTATATTCATATATGCAAGTAGAAATCTAAATACTTACATGTCTCCAGATGGTATAATGTCCTCACGCCTGAAAATATAAATTATACAGTTAATTGATTTATACTCAAACCTGAACGATAAAATATATTCAGGGGAAAACAAGCAAAATTTGAAAATCGGTAAAATACTCTATTTCTGATCACCGTGTTTTTCTTTAATCCTGTCTTAATACTTATTGAATTATATGAATATATATACGTGTTTTATCTGTAGCAAAAAAAAAAATAAAACATATCTCACAGACAAGTTTAAACCCGTAGCATTTTGGCGCTTTTCCCTAGTCAGAGGCCTCTGGCTTTGTTAGTCTTGTATGCTTTTTTATTTTATTTTATTTTGTATAATTCGGAGTTTAGTATGACGTCCATTATCACTGAACTAGTATACATATTTTTTTAGGGATGCCAGTTGAAGGATGCCTTCAGGTGCACGATATTCTCGCTGCATCAATGACATTCCGCTGTTGTCTGTTCTATGGTCGCGTTGTTGTCTCGTTGACACGTTCCCCTTTTCCATTCTCAATTTTATACTACAATCAATTATGTCTGAGAGTTTACAAAATAACACATAATTAACATTTTATAAATTGTTCATGTCCGACTCACTTTTTTATTCCCAATCTTCCAGAAAACTTACACCAAAAATTGACAGCTTAGGTTGTATTCACTCTTAAATACTTGAAGAGGAATATGTTCCAAATTTATCAAAACAAATTAGGCCGAATACGTCTATTGTGTAATTTGCAGTTAGTTTATAGTTACATGTTTATTTATTTTGGTGCGGAAATTGTGACATGTTTCTCAGACCGTATGCAAATTACCATAAACAAACGGCTGCAGCATGTTATGCCCTAGAAGATTGACAATTAAAAAAAAATAGTCAGAGACGTTTCTTCGAATGTCTGTCTTTGAAATTAAGAATCATCACCTTGTCATGGCAACTTTTTTTAAATCGAGATTATCAATCATCACAACATCGATACTGAATTTGGTGTAGCAATTAACCTGATTATAGTATACAACGTCAATGTAATCTGTATTTCAAAATAATAACATTGCATGTATCTTTCATTATATTACGTTATTTTGATTGGCTAACAGCAATGTCGAGCCCTTCTGAAGTTGACATTTATTACACAATGTAATTTAACTTTCATAAAGGCACGAAGTCCAACAGGTAAATAAAAGCGTGACCGTGCGCACATTTTTAGAATGAAGCGCGGACAACCTACTGCGGTCAACGAATTTACGCCCCAATGTATTTACAATTCTAAAATTTTTTTTTTTTCAAATAGTGCAGCATTTCAAATCTTCATGTATGTTACGTTTCTCCTTGTACATAAATAAATTAAATGTTCATTTTGTTCTTATTTGAGCAATTCTAAGTAGCCATTATATTTATATAAATAACTAAGTAAGTATTCATATCCAATAGTGAATCAATGTAAAAGAGGGACGAAAGATACCAAAGGGACAGTCAAACTCATAAATCTAAAACAAACTGACAACGCCATGGCTAAAATGAAAAAGACAAACAGAAAAACAATAGTACACATGACACAACATAGAAAACTAAAGAATAAACAACACGAACCCCACCAAAAACTAGTGGTGATCTCAGGTGCTCCGGAAGGGTAAGCAGATCCTGCTCCACATGCGGCACCCGTCGTGTTGCTTGTGTGATTACAAATCCGGTAAATAGTCTAACTCGGTAGGTCAAATTCATGAAAGGGAAGGGGATTGTAGTTACGACGTGAGGAACATATCCGATATCATTTGTGAAATGGTTATTCCATAACGGTCAACCATCTCGTGATGGTGTCCGTAAAATTTACGAAGGGATGATTTCAACTTCACCATTTGGAACTCTTGATTTAATAGCTTCCTTGTTAGCAGTAACCCTCTATCAAGAAAATCATGATAGGAAATGCAAGCACGGTAATATCGTATCAATTGAGAGATATATACCCCGTATGCAGGTGCTGTAAGTAACAGGGTATCAATTGTTCGCTGAAAAATGTCCTTACGCGCTATTTACGTTATTTTACCTCTGATAATCAATAGCAAACACCAAAGACAAGAATACAATTGAGGAATTTTGTTAAACGTTAACATATAATACACGTGTTACAAGAAATAAGAAACAAGTAAGTAACAAGGTATCGGTCGATCGCTAAAAAGGTTCTATACGCGATAATAGGGTTATTTAACCTCATAGAACAAAACAAAACACCATAGACAAAATACACGTATTTTAAGCGATTTAGAAACGAAAAAGTAACAAGGTATCAGTCGATCACTGAAAAGGGTCCATACGCGCTAATATGGTAATTTAACCTCTGAGATATAATAGTAAACACCATAGACAAGAATACAATTGAGGATATTTTATCAAGGTCCAACGTATAATTCACGGATTTGAAGCGAATAAAGTAAAATAAGTAACAGAGCATCGTTTCAGCGCTGAAACATGTGTTTTATCGCCAAAGGGTTATTTCATCTCTAAGACGGTAGCTATAACCAATATTTCAAATGATTGGGCAGAGCTAACGTTTTAATTTGGAAAAGGATAGTCTTTTTGAAGATGTGTTTGATAAGTATGATAGCCGTTAAAATTATAATTGATTTATAATCACCTATCAGTGTCACTAAACGGATATACAATTGAACTGAGTGTATGCTAGGGGACGAATAACTGGATATTTCATTGATGAGTTAATCCCGACACACCTTTTGTTAGATGGACTGGTAAAATAAGCAAACAGATTAAACCCCTTCAGGTCAAGTGAAATTAATCATGTTATAACACCAGAGACAAGATTAAAATTGAAAATATTGTTTTTTAAATGTGCAGCATATAACACGTGATACAAGCAAATAAGGAAACAATTATTTAAAAGGCACCAGTCGAGCATTACAAGGGATACAATCGTTCTTAAATTTCATTTAATCTCTTGAAACCAAGAACTGTTACCAACGATATGGCAGTAACGTACAAAAAGAGGGACATATAGTGAATTCTAAGCAATGAACACGAGATAGGCAACAAATAGGAAACAAATAAGTAAAAACAAATATGTAACGAATCGGTAACGATTATAACTAATAAATAAAACATGTAACGAATATGTAACGAATAAGGAAAAAAGAATAAGTAACAAATAAGGAAAAAGAAATAATAACAAATTAATAAATAATGAATGAGTAACGAATGAATAATAAATAAGTAACGAACTTGACGACACTTCTCCTTCCCCCCTTTCAAAAAAAAAACTGACGTGCATCTTTTTGTTTCTGTGTGGTGGCTTATACTGGGTATATTTTGAAGTAGTGTTTACTACAATAATTTGACCAGCAAATTCATTTTTAGAGTGAAAAAATAAAACGTGAATATCAGTCTTTCAGAAAATTTTACACAATACTCTTTTCTTGGATTAATACACAATTTTCAACTAAATAAAATATTGCAGCTAAACCTCTTTAAAACCGGCTGAAAAGTTCAAAATACAAACCAGAAATTGTCTTAAAAACGAATATTCAAAAGCAGATGCGGTGTGTATGCCAATGACCACATGACACAGAAATGAACAGCTATTGGTCACCAAAACGGCATCGAGCAACGGCCAAACACAACGAATAGTCATCTATAAAAGGTCCCGACACCACAAATGCATGAAAGACAATTCAAACTAGAAAACCAACGGCCTAATTATTATAAAAACAAATTAACGAAAATCCAATATGTAACACACCTACAACCGGCAACCACCGAATAACAAGCAACAAGCTCTTGACTTGGGACAAACAGATACATACAGATTGTGGCGATGTTAAATGTGTTCGCGGAACCCAAACTGTCTTCCTTACCTGGGACAGTTGTGTTACAGTACAATTATGAGACAGAACTTTAAAACTCAGTTGGTATTAAAACTATTGTCAGTTAAACACTTGATTGATGTATTTACCTGAACAATACTACTTCGAACAAAGGTATTTAACAGTAGATACATATTACACTATACTAAGTTGTAGATTGTGCATGTTTTATTTAATGTCTAGTTCATTTCAATCATTTGTTACTTGACTGAATAGTTATATCTTGTTATGTTGTATGCATTTATTTTGTATGATTATTAATCTAAAGGATGGGCTGATTCCAAGAACTTACCCACAATCAGAACATCTGAATACGTGCCCATGGCGTTGCTCCTTTATTTCAAGGACTGGTGCACAATTGCTATCAAAAAGATTTGATTTATTTATGTTTTTTATAATTTGTAAATACATGATTTATTTTGAAATTATTTAATTCTATGTAAAAGTACTATGTAAAAACTATTTGAAATTAAGGATAAAAGTACAGGTAAACACACTAATGTACAATGTACAACACTGTTGTTGTCATTTTTCAATAAAGTATAATGACATACGAAACTATCATAGTTTCATAATATGTCTTATCATTTAACAGTATGCTAACATTATATAAAATGTACATTTGGATATTTGAAATATTCTTCAATATTTGATAATGATGTTAACTTTATAAAAACACTCTTTTGTAGATAATATTTTGTTTTCATATTAATCAATGTAAAGTGATTACTTCTATTATCAATGCATATACTGTTATGATTAATTGTGTTATCAATATGATCAATGCAGTGCTTGTCATATGTTTTGTATAACTCACTTCATTATGTCGGCCTGTTCAATACAGTTGTATTAATATAATGCAAGAATTCTTCGACTTCTTAACAGTCTGTTTATATATTCTGCTATTGTCATGTTTGGACCTTTTATACCTAACTGTGTGACGTGGGATTTGCTTATTGTTGAAGACCGTACAGTGACTAATAGCTGTGTCATTTGGTTTCTTATTAAGATTTGTCATGTGAACAATCATCCCGACTCTGCTTTTTCTTATAAAACATACAACTTACATGATTACATCTGTCATCTATGCAAATAGTATTATGATTACGTGTGACGTGTGATTTTTTTTAATATAAAGTTTGTATAATACAACAGTAACTACTAGGACGTCTCTATTTACATTTCAAATTAATGTTTTTCGTTAACTTGTTCACGCTTCTATACCAAAAGCACTAAAATTATTAGAAAAACATCAGGTTTTATTTTCGAATTTTAGTCAGTGATGACCTTTGCAATATTAGTGACCTAATTAAAAAAAAATGTTACCTTCAAGTTATATCGTCTGATACGTACGGATGATATGCATGAGAAGTGAGAGTAACTATCTAATTATATTTTGTATTACTTGTGGACGGTGTTATTCCATTACTTTAAACGCTTCGTTAATCGGAAAACACTGTCAACGTCAGTAGTTACCAATATAGTTTATTTTACTTATCAAAAAGAACGTGTTTATTGAAGATCTATTTAAAAAGAGTAGGCATGTTTCAAGCTATCAATCTTAAGTTGTGGTATGTGTATTTGTCAATCATTTCTTGAAACAATGTATATATAAACTTTAAAAATAATTTACCCCTATATTTTAAATTTTTGCAAGGTTAATGATGAAAAATATATCAGTTAAAAAGACATCGCATATTTTTTTTATTTACCTAATATTATATGTCCCTATCAGTTGTCTAATGTCATCTTCAGCTACAGATTTACGACTAAATGATATTTTGCGAAACTCTGGAAGAGAATTTAAATGTAGTTTGTCAATTTCTTCTTTTAGATTATTGATCTTTTGTACCAAACTTCCATCCTGTCGGGTCTTATCTAGTTCATGTCTCTTTCGGTCTAAGTTGTGTCCACCAACAAGCACGGATTTTGCATCTGACAACATATTCATCAGTTTGTCTTTCTCCTTTTTGGATTGTTCTTTTACCAATGCAATCATCTGAGCTACAGATTTGTCAACCATGTGTTTAATCATGTTGCCTTCATCATTTATGTCTTTTATAACATTCTCAACGGAATTATCAAGCACATTCAAGCTTTCCTCAATCTTCTTTATGTTTTGATTTGCTTCATTCGTCTTGCCACGAAGTTTCGTTTCATTATCTCCACGTAGTTGAAGGAGTATATCGACAATCTTGGAAAATGTATGCCCATTGTGTTTTCCTGTCACACAACTTGTACATATCTGTGCATTACATGTGTTACAAATTAAGGTAAGTTCTTCTTTGTGTTCACTACATTTCGATTTACCTTCCGGGATACGATCGGAGGCTTTCTGAAATTGATGGTTTTTCGATAACTTCTGTCTATTATGTACAAACTTACAATTTTCACAATAGTATTCTTCACAGTCTATACAATAGTGTGACCCAGGGCCACTCATACAAATCTCGCAGGTTTTAGACGCAGCTTGAGCCATTGTGGATTTAATCAAAATCACAGGTATGACAGGTGATTGTATCACATGACAGCGATTTCTAATTTTAAATCATGGACGATAACTAGTGTATGTAAATGATTGACAAGATTGTATTTGAACAATTTAAACATTATGTGTTATTGTATGTTAAACAAACTTTAGTTTACAATAAATACAATAAATACATGTATAATATTAATGGACATTTGTATATTTTACGTGTAATATGATTACACCAATATAGCTAACGTTTGCATAATCGTAGTGTGTTTTAAACAGGATATCACCTAATATTTACAAAAACGTGTATTTTAATATAGATATTGTACTCGATAGCATTATAAATATTGTTTATCGTCTGATTTATTTTTCACCAAAAGATAAACAAATATTAAGATTAGATTTTATATTGAAAATAATGATTGATTTTATAACTGCAATTAAAATTTTAAGACATTTTATCAAATGCGTATTCAAATATCATTATATAATTCACTACCATTCATAGCCTTAAAGTTGTCTACTTAATGCATGTATCTTTAATTAATTGATGATTGCAACGAAATATGTTGGTGTCTGCAATATATATACTCTGTATTATTTTTGATATTCAAATTTATTTTCGCAGATATATTCTTCTGAAACATACACGAGCACATATTGTTACCAATTCATATGTAAAATCAATAAACAGATGTGTTGTAACACAAGGAACCAATAAGGCATCAATAGTAAGGAGAAGTATGTGTGTGATGTCAGAATTGTCGTTTTGCTCTTATAAACATATTTACTCTGAGTTCAAGAGAACAAAAAAATCAAAATTCATACATTTGAAAATGTCACATTATAGATAAATGGACGAAATTACTTCAGCCTTGAAGTGGAAGACGATATATTATCATCTCATTGTTCTTCAAAACCGCATGTAATGATCAAGATAACGTACGACACAGAAACGTCCACTTATGACAAAGCTGTTGATATGAGCGACGGGGGAGATCAGAAAGATTTGCAAAATCAGAACTTCTTGTTCACTATCAAACAAATAACCCAAATATATAGTATGTGTAAATATCAAATTGCCGTCTACTGACCTTGATATCATGTTCTTGATGTTGGGCTATTTCGTAGACCCCAAATATAAGCAATAGGTTGACTGTATTTGTTTATGAATTATAATATTATGATAGACCAAAATGGCATTGCAAAAGTTATAGTCAATACAATTTGTTCTGATGTTGTTACGGCCAGAAATCGCCTTTAAATTGTAGCCAACAAAAGACACAAATCAATAGTAAAATTTAACAATATTTAATATACAAAAATTTACAATAGGTATTACACAAATATTACTGTCAACTTAACTGTCAAAATATGAGTCCAATCTTTTATCTTTATCTGTATCCAGAAATCTTTCGGAATCCAATCTGAATGTTACGTTCACTACTAGGGTCACAATCCAGTATAATGTTGTTTGTAGAATAAAGTGTCAATCCAAATGCTGTGAATACTAATGTATATCAATGTCTATGTCCAAGTTTAATTATAATTATGAGAGTTTAACTTTAGTGTCTGTATATATATAGTTGTGACAAAATATTCTAGAACACGCTAAAACAGAATGTGCCAGAAAATTACAACGGAAGGTTCTAGTAAAAAGTAGAAGTTTAAATTACGCATCTTTTACATCACTGGGTCGATACCTCTGCTGGTGGACTATCAATCCCCGAGGGTATCATCAGCTCAGTAGTCAGTATTTCGGTACTGACATGATTTAACAAACTTGACTAAAATTGTCCGTTTATAAATTTATAAATTATTAAGAAACTAAGATTTCAACTCCCTCAGGCAAAGTTGGTCTTAGATGAATTTGGCTATTTTATTTTAGGTATTTTTTTATATATAGCTCTTCAACGGTTTCGGTACTTATACATCTTCGGATTTCAAATGTTTGGCTTTGAGCGTTCCTGATGAAGGTAAATCCAGAAAAGCGCTTCGGACGCAAGAAATTAATTACGTGTTGTTTTCAATATATTATAAGGATCATTCTAGAATCGTCAAATAGAAAGTTCCAATCATTCCATAAGTATCTGTGATTGTTCCTGAACAGTGATTTCTAAACTGCACAATTATAAGATTATTGGGTAAACAACTATAGGCCATACAACACAAATTAGGTCAACATAAATAAACATAATAATTACAATATCATAACAATGTGTTGCACTAATTAATATTCAATTGGCATGTTTTGATTGAAAGATTATTTTTTTTGGAATGTTAAAATGTAATTGGAAAATTTCAATAAGAAGACTCGAGTTCTCAATATAGTTATAGATAAAGCAAAAAGACAGGCAAGTACGGTAATTTCAACCTTAAGCGTCTATTATATCACTCAGGGGTCATCGATCAGTCACCGATCAGTATTCACGTCAAACTCACATTACCAATCAGCCTGAACTGAAATACATTTTTCAAACCCTATGAGTGATAAGACGTTGATAATGGCGACAGTTAAATAAATTGTCCGAAAATACTCTTAAAATTAAATGTACTGATCTTTCATCGCAAATTTTGATACAATTAAGAAATATGAATGTTAGATACTTTAAACTAATCCCATACAATATAAAGTTTATTTTCTCTAAAGATCGAATGAAAACAAATAAAAAGCTGATTACATTTGTTATAAGATTTTTAATGAGCTATTGAATTATCATATGACAAGACAAGTTAGTGTTATGGGGCAAAGTATTTTACCCAGTAATTTGGATAGGCATAAAGGAAAATATACCTCAAGTTTTTGAGAGGAGGTATTTTAAAAATGCTACAAAAGACAAAAAAAGTATCAAGTTGAAAAGCATTGAAGACCGAAAAGTCATAAAAGTTTTGCAAAAGACAGCTAAGGTAATGAGAACATTAAGTTTAAAGTAGTTCGCTTCTCCGTTAAAACATTATTTTCATAACACTGGTATATATTGAAAGGGGATTTTTAAAAGTGCCAACACAATATATAGGTCAATGTGCTACCTTTTGTGGATATAAACCATTGAAATGATGGCGGAAAAATGTTCTCTCTTGACTTTTCATAGCTTTATCATTAACATGATGGCTATACATGTAAAATATTTATAAAAAATAAATGGGGTCAGTTGGCAAATTTTTCAAGGCCTTCAAAAGAATAAAACCAGAGGATTCCGAAAATCTGTCAAAAATTCCAATACATGACAAGCAAACATCCTTTAGTCAAACCTTATATGTACATGTACAAACATGCTGAGTAGTTCGCCTCGCAATGTACATGTGTTTTGTTGATGTGAGAAAAACAAATCTAAAAATTGTTTAGCTGACACAGTCCTCTATCATGGAAATCATTATAGGAAGTATGTTCGGGAATATCTACTGGGAGAAATATACTGTGCATGCAGTTTCATGTTGATATTAAGATGAATCAACGGTAAATTCCTGATTATTCTGTTATCTTTTCATTTCAACATAGAAGAACTGACTTATAAGCCAAAGGCAGCTTCGGGGGTCACCAATTTACGTCAATGCCTAAAAAATGAAACAAACCTTTCAACGTCATTAAAAAATAATAATAAACATTTGAATATACTTAAAAATCATACACAACGTGTTACACTGAAGACAACTCAAGATTCCAACATTATAAAACAAAAGCCGGAAGTTTTAAAAAACGAACTGAGATTATCACCGGAAATAATATATACATAACACATTTATGTTTATTATACTGAACTTATGTCGCATTCATATCCCGTGTTCCAATAATAGAAAACATCATAAATATGGCATTAAACATTAACAAAATCAAATATATTGAAATATACATTCAATTGATTCATCTCGAAAATATAAGGACAACAATAAGAAAGAATTATTTCATATCGGCAAAATCATTCTCTATATGACTTTATTATATGCGAAATTAGCCGTTTTACATTCTGATTTTGTTTGATTTTTTCTGATTGACGTGATTTATGTGAAGATTGAAACATTTCAAAGCATATTAAAAAGGAAAATGTGTAATAACAAACACAAAAACATCAAAATGAGAAAAAAATCATTGAAATCCATAAATTAAAATCAATTCAAGTATTTTTATAATTCTATAAGCACAACATGGAGAACTTTCTTTTGGGTTGTTTTAAAAATGTATTGAATCAAAGACTATAATTTACTCATTTTCTTATCTACATGTCATTAAGTGATTTTGATTGTGAATATTTTTTACGAAAATCGATTACGCATGACATGGATTGAAGATACATTTATATCGGGTTGTCTTTCTGCTTACGTGATTTATTTTACAAGGGGACAGACACTTTCACGTTTTAAAGGAACTAACATCAGATTGAAGTATTTTAACGGGAGCATGGCTTATTAGTTTGACGGAAGCTAACATGGTCTTGAACTATCTTGAATGACCGACCGCAAGGAAATCTATTTGTCTGTATGGAAATAATTTGAAATGGAGGAAAAAAGATTGAAAACCATTTTTTTATTTGTTGTTAATCTGATTCAATATTCAAGTAACCATTTTCAAAGATGGTTACAAATGTAATACCTATTTGTCCGATTAAGCTAATGTCAGAATAGTAGTGTACTGTATTTATGTCACGCAGTATTGTCCTTTTAGTGGCATTTTCAAAGAGTATATATAAGGAGAGTTTGACTAGCCAAAACACGAGATTCAGCCAACCAATGTTTCTCTTAAAGTCAATAATTAGGCAGTTGTTATCAAATAGTCCGTTTGTGTTGTTTGCTTTTGTTGCAGTTAAGTGTTTCTGTTCTTCCGTTGCTTTCCTCTTATACTTGATGTCTTTCCCTCTGTTTTATTTTGTAACACGGATTTGTTTTTTCTTCATTGATTGAAGACTTTTGATCAGGGGTATGTTCCTGTTGCCTCTTGAAAATAGAATACATGATATAGATGACAACAACAAAGCACAAACAGTCAGTATGTGTTATGTTTACACTCATACTACTTCCACTTAAGCTGGGTTTTTTCTTATTCAAACGTGTAGTGATAAAACAAAGAAAGACTTGATTTGTATTGTCCATGAGACAAGTATCTACTGATGTCTTTTGTCGTGAATGTAAGTGAAATAGTTCCTTTTGATTCATTAAAATTCATAAGATACCTTATATACAGGTGAACCACATAATTATGTGTTCCATGAATTACAATCATTCTATAAAGGAAAACGAAGAAATCGACAAAAGCACGCATGTATCCGCGAAATCTTACCTTCTTCTCAACCCACAAAATATCGTACCCACGGAAATACATGAACCCACAGAAACAAGATTTATTTTCACAACAAATTTGTTGCAAACAATATTGTTCGCCTTTACAAACGTCAATATGATTTTAGATCTGAAAATAGCAAATAATTTGTATTTCTAATACTCGGAGAAAATTATTTAGATATTGTTTTCTTCTGTTTTTTTATTATGAATACCGTTGATAAATGATAACAATTACCCTGTTATAGTATCCTTCGAATTTTGTTCTTCGTCTAGACTGTTCCTCTGTTAATGTGTACGTTCAAAACTGACTTGGTGTGCTTGTCTAATTGAAAGCTTAGTTATAACTGGAGTTGCTGCTGGAACTGCAACTTATAACTGTCTTAGAACTAGAACTTAAATTTAGTTAAGATAAGATAAAAAAGGTGTTAGGTATAATTTTGTTAAATAATCATAAAAATACTGAACTCAGATGAAAATCTAATCGGAAAGTCCATAATCACATGACAATATCGAATGACAAAACACATAAAAAACGAATGGCCCATAACTGTCATATTCCTGTCTTGGTACAGACATTTTCAAATGTAGAAAATGGTGGATTAAACCTGGTTTTAAAGCGCTAAACCTCTTACTTTGATGACAGACTCATCAAATTCCGTTATATTTACAATGATGCGTGATCCAAACATACATAATAAATAAAACAGTCTAAATATGGGTACAGCAGTCACCATCGTGTTAAGTGATATGCAAACATTTCTTGTTAAACAGACATTGTTCTTTTTTCAATCGTTGGTATTTGTTTATTGTTTTGTAATATGAAAATATAAGTATGAATTCGTGTTGCTGTTGACCAAACGCGGACCCTGACATGTTCTTTTCTTTCAGTCTCTTGGCTATGCCATTTTTCTGGTTCTCGCCATAATATTTTCTTTGTATAGGTATCATACATTGTTACAGGACACATAACATTATTGTGTCTCATTTCCCTATGTTTCACAACTTTTCAATCGTCTATTATGGGCATCTATTTATAAACATTAACTAGTATGTGCTAGTCGTCGATATTGAACATAACCACCACCTATAACTACCTGGGAAATTAACCTATCAAGTATCATGGAATAGACCACTTAAACCATGATGATGTGGGATGTGCATAATAAGTATAACAAAACATGTTTCGGGTATTTACACTAGCAGAGCGTACAGCTTTTAATTATCTCATAAAAGATGACAGCATCTATATATCTAAGGCAGATAAAAACAACACAACTGTGGTCGTAAACACACTTGATTATATTAATGCAGGAACTAATCACTTAAACAGTGATCATTACAAGAAAATAAATCATACAAACACAGAGCTTATCGCTAGATCTATTTCAAAGATTGTAAATAAACTATTTACAAACAAAGAAATTGATGAGCACACTTATAACTTCTTAAGTGACTGCAAAAATCCTAAACATGGATACATGAACCTTCTTCCAAAGATACATAAAATTCGGCAAGACTCATTAGAAGCTATCAAAATAGATGGGTATAAAATTGGAGAATTAGATGTGCCTTTTAGGCCTATAATCAATAAATGCAATTCTCCAAAAAGAAGAATTGAAAAGTTTTTAGATTTAATATTAAAACCTTTATTGAGGAAACTAGAGTTTTACATTCAAGACAAAACAGATTTTATTAATAAGACCTGTGTACGTAGCTGTACACTAATTACCTATGATGTAACTTCGGTGTACACAAACATGAACATCGACAATTTACTAGATACAACCAAGAATTTCTTAGATCAAATTGATCGAACAAAGTTTAAGTTTAAAGTACCAAACAAATCAGATCTAATATCTTTTGCAAAAATTATATTGGAAAACAATGAGTTCCAATTTAATGGGACTTTATATAAACAAGTTATAGGGGCACCACAAGGTGGAATATTATCATCCACTGCCACCGATCTGCATCTGTCAACAATACTTACAAAAATCTTAGACAAATTTCAATTTAAAAATAGCATTAGTATGATTTGTCAATATCGTGACGATGGTTTCATGATTACAGAGTGCAACAAGTCACAACTTGATGAGTTCTTTGCAATTGCAAACAACATTGACCCTCTACTTAAGTTTACGTATAATTTCTCCAATACAGAAGTGACGTACTTAGATACTTAGGTGTACAAAGGGGAGCGTTTTAAATCGAGTGGTCAAACCAACTGAAACGTATCAGTACCTCCCAATTACAAGTGCACATCCTAAACATACTTTAAGAAGTATTATAACAGGTGAAACAATTCGTCACATAAGAAATAATAGCAACGAACCTGATCTCAACAAACATCTTCTGACTTTGGAGAATAAACTTATAGATAGAGGCTATGATAAGTTGGAAACTGCAAAAAACATTAAAGATGTGAAATACAAGATTAAACGATGCAGTACTCTGTCAGATAATTTTAGACAAAGTGAAATTCTACTTACACTAGTAACTAAATATAACCCTAAAGTTATAAATCTTAACAGAGCTATTAAAAAGCATTGGCAAATTTTGCAAAGAGATGAATATTGTAAAACAATATTTAAACAGATGTCTATCATTGCATATAAACGCAGTAAACAATTAAAAAAGAGCACCTAGCAAAAACAAGACTTTTACATAGGGAGACTTTTGAGAAGGGGCCCTTGCTAAAATAAAACTTAGCTAAACAATCCTGAAACAAATGGTATTGTATCAATGCTTTTTGTTGCCTTGACGACTGGAACAGCAAGTTGTATGTATGTGTCATGTATTGAAACACCATAGGGAGCTATATACTATAGCCAGCATTGTGTTTCCTCGTATGTATGCGTGACAAGACTGCTTTAATTTATGCTCCAAATATGGTGTCATTGTTTTGTTCGTTTTACTCGTGGTGGTCAACAATAAATAAAGGACAATGCTAATCATTGTAATATTTGAAATGGAAAATAATGTCCTTATTTTACAGTTACTTATGTGTATTGCATTGCAGTTTCAATTATATATACTTCTCTAAATCAAACTTGAACTTGCTACGTACGGACTGAAATTTAAAAAAAAATGGTTACATGAGATTTTACACCGTCATTGATGAATTACATAATTACATAAGTTTATGTATTGTCATGTCATGAAATGCAAAATGGTTATTTAATTTTAGACATTACAGCTATATAGAACAGTTAATACTTGTTTGTTATGAATCTTGTATAGACGAAACGCGCGTCTGGCGTACATTTAACATTTTAATCCTGGTATCTATGATGAGTTTATTTGCAACCACTGGGTCGCTGCCACTGCTTGTGGAGATTTATTCCCTCTAGGGTATCACCAGACAAATAGTTAGCACTTCTGTGTTGACTTGATTTTTAATCGATATGTTCATATTTATAGATTAACTTTTAATTTTTGAAAAACTAAGGCTGTTCTTCCTCAGGAATAGATTACCATACCTGTATTTGGTAAAATTTTAGGTATTTTTAGTCCTAAATGCTTTTCAACTTCGTTCTTTATATGGCCTTTTTAAACATGTTTTGATTCCAGCGTCACTAATGAGTCTTACGTAGACGAAACGCGCTTCTGGCGTCAATATAACATTTTAATCCTAGTATCTATAATGAGTTTATTTGCAACCACTGGGTCAATACCAATGCTGGTGGAGATTTATTTTCTTAAAGGTACCACCAGCCCGGTAGTTAGTTAATACCAAGCTATTTCAATTTGCATTTGTAAAATATGGTGGGTTGATAAATAAGTAATTTCATCTGCCTTTGCGGCTTGAACAGTCACATACATCTATGTGGCTTGTAGTGAGCACCCGTTATGCACCATATATTTTGAACATTATAGTTGCTGCCCTTATATATGTTTGACAAGAGAGGTTTTATGCTTCAAATATCAATTTCCATTCGTTTGGCTAGTGGTCAACGGTCGATGAGTAAACAATAACGATTGCAATCTTCAAAGTGGAAATTGATTTCTATATTTAAGAGCTTAGCAGATATCTATGTTGCCTTGAATACTTGAACAGCAACATCCATATATGTCTTAATTAGAGACAAAAATATTGAGCCATATACTGTCGAGATCAAAGTTTTTGTTCTACTGTATTTGATTTATGTTTCAACTGCGGTGTCAGTTTTCTGTTCGTTGTCCTAGTGATAAGCACAGCCAACGAGTATATAATAATGACTGCTATATATATTGAGGGGAAACTATTCCATGTATTGCATTACAGCTTGAATTATAAATACAGTACTTATCTTAATCAAACTTGCCCTTGCTACTTACTCACTGAAAAAAATGTTACTTTAGTTTATTCACCATCATGCATGCTATTTTTATAAGTAGGTGTATTGCCATTTCATTAATTGCAAAACGGGTATTTGATTTTTGACATATGACGCTATAGAGAACAGTTTATCAGATTGTATTCTTCTAACGAATAAGTTATGCTTGTTTGTAATAGAGATTTCGAAATGTTTTTAATGAACTTCAAACATTTTCTGAATGCAATGAAAGACATATGAAGCAATGTTTTGTATTGGCTTGAGTTGACTCCTGGAACAGCAACATATGTGTTGTAAAATAACAAATGACGTTAAATATCACGATTTTTGGCTGCATGTTTGCTTGAGGAAGACATATGTAATGCCTCAAATATGGTGTCAATCTTATTGAATTGAGTAATTAACAATGGTTGTCATACTTGTTTTATTTGACTGCTTTACCATGTGTACTGATAATTCAACCTTGTCTAATTCTTTAGAGAAATAATCAGATTGACATTTATTTACAAAATATATATGCAGAAAAATATATTATATTGTCACTGTGTTTGGTGCCAAAAATATGTTCACATTGACATAAACAAATTAATGCAGAACAGAGCAAATTGTACCTTTCTTAAAAATAATCTAAGTCGTTGAAACAAATACAATAGATATAGGAAGATGTGGTGTGAGTGCCAATGAGACAACTCTCCATCCAAATAAAAATTAAAAAATTAAACCATTATAGGTTAAAGTACGGCCTTCAACACGGAGCCCTGGCTCACACCGAACAACAAGCTACAAAGGGCCCCAAAATCACTAGTGTAAAACCATTCAAACGGGAAAACCAACGGTCTGATCTATATAAACAAAACGAGAAACGAGAAACACGGATATATTACATAAACAAACGACAACTACTGTACATCAGATTCCTGACTTAGGACAGGTGCAAACATTTGCAGCGGGATTAAACGTTTTAATGGGCCCAAACCTTCTCCCTTTTTTTGAAACAATAGCATAACATCACAAAATATAAAAACATACGATAAAATATCAATTAGCAGACTTAACTCAATCAAAAAAAAAGTATACATATACCGTAAGCATATGTCTAAAACAGTATTCCCATACCCTGTAAGTTACATCTTATTAAAATGAAATCCCCAACAATAATTACTAAACAACAACATAAGACATGTAGGAGGTTCATTATTGCAGGATATTAGTTATTTGTCTACAATATAGTAGACATACATTCCTTGTATAAATACGGCATTGTTTTTATGCCCGGGATAAGAACATTCTTATTACTAATAGTATATAGAACAATTCATGCTATTGCAAACAGTAAATTTTATCAAATGAATATGAAAAAGATATACACAAAGAAACTGAAGTATTGACTAATTACAGAAAACTAAACCCGAGTACAAAATAGACACACATCCGAATCAGTCCAGGCGTCAACGTAATTAAAAAAATGTGACGTCACATACGATGGCGAAAAGGCAGAAACGTTATGCCACATTTGAATTTATAAAATTTAGAAACAGCATGACGTCACATATGAAAAACTATCATTCAGAAATGAGATAGAATTAGGATTGATTTAGAACTAAATACTGATAATTCATTTAAACAAAATGCATATGGCAATACTTATTAATAGCGATTAACTGTAATATATATATATGTCCAGTTTGTTATGAATCCAACTTCAAACGTAAATAATCGTACAAAATTTAATATAATTAATAAAGAGGAGGTGATTAATGTTTCTATCCGTCACACCTAAATATATAATAAGAAGACGTCAACACATTTGACAAAATCTGATGAGAATTACAAATATATCATTAAACATGTAAACTAGATACATGAATTTGGGATAAACAAGCACAGAAACACGTCTTATAGTAATGCGAATACACATTCAGCAAAATAGTCACAATCGGGAATAAGTCACGTTTGGTAATTAAAAGATTAGACGACATAATGACAAATATGAGTAGTTCACTGTATGTATTATAGGTTCAGGTTATGTGTTCAGTCTTGTAGTCTTTGAAAGAAAAGAATAAACAATGCGTATTATTTAAGTATGAAATGTTTTTACACACTTTATAATCAATGTTGTCCTTATCCTAAACGTATAGACAGTTGTCAAAATAGTTGACAGAAACATCAATAGATATAAAACAAAAACATGGAAATCCCAAATGTGTATTTGTAATTTAATCACCTAATCAACAGTAATGTTAACTCTTCATATCGTTTTATATATTCGCTTGGCATGCATTTTAGCACATTTGACTACCAACATTTTGAAATTATTAAGAAACTAGCGGAACCATTATACAGAATGTATCAGGAAAAGTAATAGATTTAAACTTGTTGATGCACGTCAATCTGCATTTCATGAAATTCTTTTATTTTATCGTGTATGCAGGCATGTTTTTATTTTTGATTTGAAAAAAAAATGAACCTTCATTGTATGGGATATTAAACGTTCAAATTGTGCACAATACAAATTTTCATTTTATCTAAATACTTTACAAATCATTTTACATGTTGGATTTTCATATACCAACTTATAAACCATACAAAACGGCATGTGTAATCTTTCTTTAAAATTGAAATTTTGTTTTGATGCTGGTATAATGTACTTTATAGAACTTTTAATAGATTGAATCAGACCGTAAAATATACCATACGTGTCACTATGATTTCACGAAGTTAAATCTCAACACCATGAACAGTTCTAATGTCTTTTCGTGGCTTAACATAGCAGAAATGTCTTTGCTACTTTAGTTAACTATTAAAAAAAGATGAACCTTCATGTAATGGGATATTAAACGTTCAGATTGCGTACAGTGAATTTCTTTTTGTTTTTTGTGGCTCAACATAGATGATTTTTTGTTGCTGCGTTATCTAACTATTAAGATATATTTTGAAGAAAGTTAATAACCAAAACGCTACTTTTAAATCCCACTAACCTTTAATCAACGTTCAGATTTGTTCAATTGATCTCAAAGATATTTGTGTTGGCTTTGTGCAGTTTATGATATTTGTAGGAGAGATATACATGTATTTTGATCTTACCATATGAGTAATGACCTATAAAACATTACGTTATGTACTATATATTTTTTGTATTTTTTTTATTAACACTCTTTTTTTTGAATTTTAAAAGATAATATTGGATCAGGGTAATCATCTTACTCTGCAGAAAACTCAATTTCACTTTGTGATAGATATGGTATGCGCTTTTGTTGAAAGTTTGATCTTGTTGACGAAAAGAGAATAATGATAGTATGCAGTTTGTATTGCTCTAATAAATGCTTGACAAGACAACCTTTATGCTTCAAATATGGTGTTAATGTTTTGTTCGTTTTGCTCGTGGTGGTCAACAACCAACCAATTATAATGATATTTATTGTAATATTTGAAAGAAAACCCCTTGTACGGATAAAATTCAATCTTTATTGACTAGAATTTTAAGTTTTTCTAGTCGGTCGTGTTTTTCCGGGCATTCCGGATTCCTGCACCAGAAAAAAAACTAGCCGCCACGAAATGGCTAAATGTGGTGCTAAAAAGTGATGTTGAAACACAGACAAAAAGTCAATCAAATCATAAAGCAAAATAACATTATAACAAGAGAAAATTTTAACAATACATTGGAAAACAAAACATCATATTTTGGAATGATTTTCAGGGTCATAGGTCTTGCGAAACATGTAATTGGTAAGCTTTCTTGACATAAACACCTGTTTAGTGTAATGGTTATTACAACTGTTTTAGTGAACACTAAACCAGAATCGTTAAAATCCATGTTAAGGTTATGTATTTTCCAGTTTGTTACATGTTTGAAATACCATTTCAATCAAAAAGTATCATTGATTATAGTTTCTGGTACATATTTTCTTTTATATTTGTTTTTTTTTTGTATTTCAACCAACTTTAAGTATGTTCGAGTACTCTCAAGTCGTATTTATGTTTTAAATTGAGCTGTTGATACAATTTGTTATGCTTTTTTTCATTCAATGTGTACTTATTAAATATTGTATCTCGTCAGTCTATTTTTCATATACACCAGTATTGATGAACGTTTGGTATGACTTTAAAAAAAAAAAATCATAAAAAAATGAATTTGAATGACAAAACCTAATGATACAACACATCAAACGAATGACAACAACTGTCATATTCCTGACTTGGTATATCTATTTTCAATTGTCGTAAATGATGGATTAAACTTGTGTTCATAGCGCTTCACGTTATATGTGTAAATGTATGACAGTTGCATTAAATGTCATGAAATTACAAACGATGCGTGAACAATGCAGACATAAATTTAATAAAATTGTCAAAATATTGGTACAGCATTCATCACTGTTCCACAATCTTAAAACAAAAAATATTAAACAAATAAGCAGAACACACATCAATATAACCCAACAACCCCCTGTTTGATTTGCGTGTCTGAAGTTAGAAAATGCAAACGTCACACAGGAAGAAACACAAAATAATGTTGTCGTTCAAAGAATTTTAAAAACACTTAAGTTGACATGGGAAATGGTGGTAGACTATTTTAAGAATTCCAAAGTTTAGTTAGAACTTATTTCAGAGAAAGATTAAGATTTAAAATTATCACGAAGTTCTATAGAATTTTTAAGAATCCACATATGGCAATACCATTACGCAAGTAATATAATTTTGTCATTCAAAGTATTTTCACAAAATTGTAATAAATCAATAGCATAACGGTGGGAACTTTAAACGTACTGAGCCACGTCATATGTACGAAATAAACACAAAAAGTCACACGTACAAAACAGAACAGCAAAAATAAAAGATAATACAAACACATTGACGGGATGTGAAAGTACCGAGCCTCGTCAAAGGAATACCAAAGAAAACAGACAAAGCAGTTAAAGTAATATTAATAATAGAACAAAAATTAATAAAAGAACAATATGACATTGTATGGGATAAAATAAAAGAAATATCTTAACGCTTGATCAAAATTCAGTCACGGAGAGCATGAACATTTATAAATATGGTTTAGAATTGGTTTTAAATACATACGCTATTATGATATCAACCAATGTCACTACGCATGATCTATACTTCAAGACAATTATGAATTATGTGTGAAGTTGATACGGAATATTTGTAAACAAGGTCTTAGACAACACATGGAAGTGTTCAAAGACCTTGACTGGCTATACAGCCCTTGCACGGTCGGTAGTTATAAGTACCTTCCGATGAATTTTTTGTAAAACTCAGACTTTTTTCAACGTCACCAGTGCTTGGGAAAAAACAATTGACGAACCAGGTGTATGTCAAAGAACTTCACGTCCTTTTTTTATAAAAAAAAGTTCAAGGTCTTAGTACCATCGGATGAAGTTTTTGTAGAAAAAAAGGACGAGAGGAACTTTGACATACACTAGGTTCGTCAAATTGTTTACCTCAAGCACTAGCGACGTTTTACAAAGTCTGATTAGAAACTGCAAGCTCTTGAAAAAATAATGTGTCATATATTCTGGAAATGTATGTCAAACTCCAGGTTTAAGTCTAAAATGAGCTGGACGAAGCCGTGTCTGTTACTCAGCTACTTTCTAGTCCTGGAGGATATATAAATGGGACCCAATTAGAAAGTTTGGTTTGTAAATGTAACAGCTCAATATATCGGAAAGTGAAATTAGATAATCTGACCTCTTTGATCTTCTTGTTTTTGACAAGTGTCTGAAGGAAATCCGACTCATATGAAAATAAAAAGAGGCGCACAGTTCGTTGCCATAGGAATGCCGACAATTGGTTGGAAAAGTTTACCTCCAAAGTCAACAAATATGTCGTCGATCAGAAACTCAAGCATGTTGATCACTTGTTAATCTGTGCAGCATGCTTTACCTTTGTGTTTACATGTAAAATATACTGAGTTAATTTATGTTCTCGCACTATGTACAGCCAACTTATTTTTGTATATTCATATAAGCTTAACAGCAAAGTTAAGTTTTCGTTAAACTGTGACATTATTCTGTTTGGCCGCATTTTGTTCAAGTCTAGGTTCTATCGAAATTGATTAACTTGTTTTTCCCCTTATTTTATTTATTTTGTATTAAGATAGTGCCACGAATAAGCTATACTCGTTTCGTGTTTATTCACTTGATGCGTTAGTAAGCTTTCTGGTTGAGTTGAGGTGGTACCCAACACCTTCACTACATTTAATTTGGCTCGTTTCATTTTCATAAAATTTTGACAAAGTATTGACAAAAATATAAAAAAATCAAAACAATTGAACCAATCATTTTCTTAGAAAAAAATACACTGGTTATATAGCAGTTTGATTGACACACGCTAATTTTGATCATTGAGAAGCTTAAAATTCCCACAACAAAACAACGTAATTAAACTGTTTAGCCGATTTTACAGAGATATCTCCCTGTTATATCCCACCTTAAGCCATTTAAATTGATATTTGGCAGTGTGTCTTTCTATGTTGTGAAGATGACATAATTGTTTCGGGTAAGGGTGATTTTATTGCATATTAAAATGATTAAACCCGATATATTTGAATGCTTTTGTTCTTATTCCGGAACATGAGGTACTGTGGTTGTCGTTTATTGACGTAGTTCATACGGGTTCATCGTTTTAATAGATATTATACCGTTGGTTTTTCTTTTTGACTATTGTCCAGTCAAACTAAGATTTAACCTCAAACTAATTGCAACAGAAAATGTTTCAAGACTAATCTATAGCATTATGCCATATGTATACACAGAAAAAAAGTCCCATACAATCTAATTTGAGAACAACTCAAAATCAGTATTTTAAATTTCCAAGGGAAGTACACATTGGAACTCTTGCAAAAATGAGTATGTTTTGGTCGGATTTTTTTTCCTGAAATTTATGTTAACTATGATGCTTTGTTGGGGTTATACGTTTGTATTTGACTAACTTATATTATATTCTGCTCATGAAATATACAAACTGAAGTATTATGAGTAGTTTTATTTTTTTCATGCATTTTTTTTTTTAAATAGCAAACTTGAAGCTTTGTGACCATTTTGAAAAGAAAAAAAAAATTAACATTTGGTATAGTTTTTATCTGTCTATTATATTACTTTAGCATCTTACTTATCTCAAGAAACTTAAAACCCCAAAAAGAAGAATACATGCTTAATTATTTTGATTAAAGGAGTAGGTTCATTAAGATCACCTTTTGGCCCCAAAATATAGCAGTTTAAGAAAATTGTGAATATCTAATCGTTAAGATATTTATTGAAAAGTAGAATACTTCTGCTACATAAATATGGGTTGTTTTTGACAATAAAATGCACATATATCGACTACTAGACTAAGTATCATTAAGTCATGCTAAATTACTGAAATCTTCACAATTTGTGCATTTTCGTAAAAATTTAGACGGTTTCCGCCTTAAATGAAAATGTCCGCGTTCGTGTTTATCAATAATATTGAAATATAAGTTGTATTTGATGATAATACATAATATATATAAAGGTTGAGGATGAACACGGATGCAGCCACTTTCATTTTTAACAAAAAAAGATCTGAAAAGTGACGATTTTTGTCATGTTTGATAGATATTTCATATTTAAGTTTGAGTCGGAGCGTTTTTAATGACTTAAGATATTGTACATAACCTACTTGCATCAATTGTAATAGACACTTTTACAAGTGTTTAAAAAGAAATGTATAAATTCTTTCGCTAGATTAACTTGAAAATTGAGGCCAAAATCGCCACTAACTGGACCTACTCCTTATAAATTCTTTACCTTGCCATGTTGAAAAATTCAAGAAATGGTCATCTTCAATATCATATAAAGTGCAAATCTAAAATATGTAAATAACAGTGTACTTTTTGCGTACTGTCGTGTAGAAAATCAGTCAATGCAGCAGAAGTCCGGGTAATAATAAAATTAATCTGATTGACTTGTGAATTTTCAATTGCATTAGTCATTGACCAACCATGATGTAAGACAAATATAACCTTTGCATTTAAAGTGACTATGCTAAAATATTGTTTTCCTAGCATAACTAAAATGACAACATGGACAACAAACCAAGCAAGACTGTTGACATTTATTTGAATTCGTTTGTATTTCAAGTAGTCTGGTATAGACATGTTTGCAATGACAATTACTTTTGCATACGATAGTCTTTAATACAAGTCAATATGAACGAGGCTTTTGGGTTGCCGGGCTACGGCATATATCATGTGTTTATATTTTGTTTTAATTTCCTGGATCAATTGAATTTTACGTTTTAAAAATATTGATAAATCAAAACAAGGTGAACATCCACCAATTTTATATCGATATTTGTATATCTTTACACTTCTCATTGTTACTATTTACATTGTATATACGATTTTGAGGAACAGGTAAGGTGTGTGACACGATTCCGTTATAAATAGTATTAACGTCTCCTTTTACATTGAAAAGGGATTGGAAATAGTTTTATACTAGTTTGGCTTCATAAATATTTTGATATGAGCGTCACCGATGGGTCTGATGTAGACGTCATGCGTACTAAATTATATTTTTGGTACCTTAAATAACTATATTCTTCTACACCTATACGAACACTTTTTTTTTATATTTGGCAAATTATGTAGGGACTGACTGCACTAGGGTAACAACAACACACACACAACTAGAACAGTGAAGTTCACACATAACACGCCAAGAAAAACATGAACACGGAATAGATACACCAAATATTGTTTATTCCCTTCTACGCTGATAAACTGTGCACTGCCTCTTTTGAAAAAAACACATATATATATATATGAATTTATTTCTGTATGTATATAGATATAGGAAGATGTGGTGTGAGTGCCAATGAGACAACTCTCCATCCAAATGCATGTATTATTACTCGAATTAATTATTTTATTTTTTATTTAGTTTCCCGATCCTCGAAAAATTCAAAACCTAATCTTGGTATAAAGTGGGTTTTTTTTCTCAAGGGAAATTAATTGTGTCCGTCCGTATACACTTGTTCATTTGAAAACAACACGGACTTTCAGAGTAAAAAATGTCTAGACATATCTGCTAAAGCATTTGATTTTAATTTTTTAAGCATTTCTAAGCTTCATTGCTATTAAGATATCAAACGTGCTTACACTAATTATAAACGCTTGCATCTGTAGGTAATGAAACTGTCATAGCATACTATTTATTTGTTTAATTAAAAGAAACAAAAACACCGCTTTAATACCTTTAAATAACATTCCTGATACTTGTATAATCTATCACAAATCAATAAAGCGGTGAGGTATAGATTACTTACAGATCATTTAGGCTAACATGAAAACGTGTATATAATTGCTCACTGCGTTATAAAGCTATATATGTACCATGGATTCACTTTTATTTACAAGTATATGCAGACGATATAGTTAGCATAATGAATATGACATTTCTAAAATTTCTCTTTAAATAGACGAAACAACTCAGGTTATATGTAACTTCAAATAACAATCGAAAACGGGGACATACAATTTTATTGTAATTCTTTCACATAATGTATCACAGTTGGATATCCATAGAGTGACATTTAAATTACGTTACAAAGTGGTTTTTTGTTTTGTTTTTCATTTTGAAATCAATAGTCTACCAATTACAAAGTCTTTTAGAATGCGCTATGCATTGATTACCCATCGGTGGCCTTCTGTCGTTGTCTACTCCTTGATCGGCTTTGACACTAAGCTGGTTCTCGGCTGACTACTATACTTTGTTCATAGACAGCCGGTGTAAGCCGATCTATTGTAGAATCTGATAAGTCGACCAATCAAATTACGTGTATTACACAGCACTTCATATTGTACAGATGAAGTTTTATTTTTAAAATGCTACAATCCAAGAAATGTTATCGCAAATAAGAAGGAATAATCTTTTTTCCTTCAAAACATCCGATGGAACCTTTTTTCACAGGTCAAAATGTATTGTCAAAATCACAGCATTCGGTTCAAAAGTTTCCATTTTGTATGACGTCACGTGAAAATCGTTCATGCAGTTTAGCGGGATTTTATTTTCATGTCAAATTTATACCCTTTTTCGATATTTTTTCTTTATGTAATGCAATATATTATTTAAATTTAGAATGAGGATGTATTTTACGCATTAATTAATGCTTTTCTATGCAAAAGGAAACAGATTGTTCTGTTTGTTTACGTGTTCTGATATTGTACGTTGCTATGTAACAAAGTATCGCCTAATCTCGTTGAAATCTCCAGGGCAAAATGTTGACCTAACAATCGGGTCATACCGGTTGTTTAAGTGAAGCGAATACACGCGGATTCCAGTTTACTTTGACACATTCCATATTTCCTTTCTCAATTTTATGATTGGGGTACAATTTTACAAAAACAAATGGCTAGTACATTTTAAACGACAAACTAATCAGTCCAATTCTCATATGAAATAGAAAATAATTTATGTTTCGGTGTTAAATGTTGTTATTGATGTCAGCCTTCAGTCGTCACTGTTCTTGTCAAATGATGGTTGAATTTGATAATATACCAGTTTCTCAACGTTTGACATTTTACAAACAAGTTATGCAATTTGGATAGGAGAACCGATATGAAGGAATGTTCAAACTAACAAGTAGAAAACTATGTCACTATACGAAATTAAAAAAATCACAAGCAACTGTTTTAAAAATTAAAGGAAAACTACCTCAACCATATTCAGGGGGATATCATGTCAAAAGGCGTTATACTCTGGTACGTATTCGATGAAATGCAACCAACAGTTCAAACGTTTGCCAAGGTATATATATGCTTCTTTTATATGTCAAAACTGAATAACAATACATTTCAGTTATGGTTAAATTTATCATAGCAAAATAAATGTTGGTGCCAATATCTTCATAGCTTCTAGTTTTAAACAATGTGTTTCAAATGATCAATACGTTGATATGATTCGCAGGGAGGAAGTGTATTTTTTTGTCTACGAAAACATTTGCAAACCTTATGCATATATCTTAATGGTCGTATTTCAAATACTATTTCAATAAACACGGATGCTATAGATGATTTTTGAATGTACGTTTTATACTTTCAAGCTTATTAACTAACACTAGTCTGAAGTTGATGAAATCTGGTTACTGCATTATATATTTGAAGCTGCATTTCTAAAAACACGTTATTACATGGATCCCTTATATTAACCTAATAAGAAAGTCTGGGTTTTGATATTAGTTTTTCTTCCAAATGACATACTGACATATTTCTGAATTTTAATATTTACACTGGCAAATACAACTGTGTCACTTTTAATCCATTCGTCTCGGTATGCTATTAAAACATTAAGTTATTCATGCGTCACATGTACGAACAGTTTTTTTTTTAAAGATATTCTGTTTATAAACATTACCTTGGCAGTTCATCAAAATTATTTGAATATATCAGATATCAACTGCCACCAAGGTACACTTGTAGATATATTTTTGGAAGTGAAACCAGTGAGTATGACGTAATTGTATTGTTGTATTTATGTAATTGCATTGATTTGAAACATAAATAGTTAAGATGGTACACCCTTAGTTTCTGCGATTAATTTCAATTTAAAAAGAAATTCGTTGGCTTGATATTTGCGTACAAAAAGTTAAATATGTAGATAATTATGTATATGTATAAGCGCCTACAAAATGTACAAACAAAACAAATAACGAAACAAAAAATTAGATGCAAAAATTTATTAATATTTCGGATAGCATATGTCCCTCATACATAAATATATGTATACAAGTCTCAATTGAAAACAACGGTCAAACTTATGATTGCGTTGGATAAAAGCTGCAATTTTTCTACGTCTGCATGTAAACACATTTCGTTTTAGAGAGGTCGCAATTAAGCACAAAGACCATGTTCCAAAAAGACCACAAATGGAATATGCATATAAATACACTTTTTCACTTTCTTTGTTTTTTGTCCAACGCAATCTTAGGTTTGAACGTAGTTTTAAATTTAGACTCGTATATATTCATTAATACTTTTCCTTTACGGAGATAGTGATCAATGTTTATATATATACAACTCGTCTAACCATCAACCCAACAATGTTAGACCTGCAAATTTGTTATATATATGCATACCGTCTTCGTTAACGGTACACATAAAACTTACGAAACTGTGCAATTGATTCTCCTGTGTCTTGTTGAGAGTTGTATCAATGGTATCATCCCATATTATCTGATATATCTATTGTGTGTTCAGATTTATTTTCCCTTTGAGCTACTGTTATATCGTCAAGAAACTAAAACGCAGATTTGAAGGGCCAGAACGCGAACAGTATCAAATTGATCCAGTCATAAAATTCTTTTAAATCAACCGCCATTAAATTTAAAAAAAAATGTGTTGATTTATATACAACAATTAATCCGGACACTTGTAGTAACTTAACTGTTATATTTGGTACATTTTTACATTGATCACTATGTCCGGAAATGAAAGTTATAAACACATTGGAGATAAATTAATATATAGAAATGTATTCACTACTGTTCTGTTAAGTAATCTCACATGGGAGAGACTTTTTTCTAATTATACCATCCGAGTCAGGATATTGGAAGAGTAGTAAACATTTTTTTATTTATACCCGTTCACTAAAAAAGTTAAATTCTATTGAAAATATCAAGGCCGTTATACAATTGTGCATATTTAAAAAGATAGCCATGTGACAACAATTATAATGTCTCAATCATAAGGTATCTAACAGATAATTTTGCCATTTTGTATTAGTCAATTGACGTGTACTAACAAATTAAAAATAAACCATTTTTAAAAAACATCGATTTTGTTTTTGTTGAAATTGTATTATACATTTAAATAAACACTTCGTTACAAAAACTAAATTCTTAAGTTGTTTAAATCACATATTGTGTCTGACCGAGTTCATATAACAATGTATGTGTCCCTGTTCCTCATGTTTACACAACCTTGGTTTGTACCCTGATATATTCGTGTATTTGTCACAAAAAAGTAAAAGACGTTATGTTATTATATGGTATTAATTCCATATTATCTAACTGGTATGCAAGTAACGTTTGACCGCATTTTGAAAAATAGTTTTGTTTGACAATTTGTTAAAAAAATCCATCACTTAGTGTTATGTACGGTATTGCTTTAATGAATTTTAGGTTAGAAGTTCAGTGTGGGATTGTTTTTAAGGACCAAATTGTATAAACAATGTTGTAAAAGTAATTTGTCAGTTATAATAATTATATTCATAATTTAATTTGCGTCAAAGCTTTGTGTGATCATCACAACTTAACAAATATGTGCATTTGTATGGAAAATATAACTAGTGGTTATTTTTTTACACCAATATACCAAGAGGTAGTTTGTTTAATGCACAAGTCAACGTTATATCAATTAGTATATTAATTTCAAAACGTTTGTCACATGTCAATTTGTTTTCTGATATAATACTCGAAATATATCCAAGGTGAAATTGAAACAATGTATATCAAAACGATAGACAAGGATGAGGTATTTTATACCATAAACATACAAAGTTTCGGAAGCATAACGGAACTAAATTCCCGTGTCGAGTAGATAGTTAAACATTGTTTCATGTACGGAAACATAACACTATACCTATACAAATTGCTATAACTGCCATTTGTTTATAAGTTCCCGTTTTCAGTTCAATCAAAAAAAAAAAGATCTGGTTGGAGTAGAATTTCCCTTAATCGTCGCCCAATTTACAAAGTTTACCACTTTGAAATTATATAATATTCCGGTAAATGAAATATAGAACATTTGAGTACAGGCTTACCAAACACGTAAACACTATACACATACAAGGTACGACTGAAACACTTCCAGTTACAATCAGTTCTGGCAGACAGTCAATTGATGAAATGTAAAATTAAAAGTCTTTGGTACGATCCTGTTATGGTATCCTATGTAGTTTTAAAAAGATTCTTAAAATAATTATAGATATAAATAAAGTAAATATGACGTAAAACAATCCGACAAAGTTCGATAGTTCTGAGGAAATTCATACTTTAAATAGTGAATATCTCCCTGTTTTGGGAAACTGACAATAGAATTTATGTCGAAAAGTAGTTTGGTTTACACACATAATATTTTTATTGCTTCAAAATAATTATGTTTTAACCCAGTTTTCTACAACTGGTTTTGAATGATTGGGAATGTGTTTTGTGATTTTTTTCTAAGAGAAGAATCCAAATTTATATATATTTATTAAAGAAACAAATCTGTTATAATAAAAGTTATTATTGCAGATATCACAAGTAACTGCTAATATGAGATCAAATCGAGAAACATCTCACGGGGTTTTAATCGTGTACTAATGCATTGAACCACTAATTAAATAAGTTTGATCTATCACATTTGAATCAGTGCTGTTGAAATAATTTTAAGTTTAAAAATTTAAACGATTATTTTATGATATTAATCAACTTTTCATTAGGGGTGCCACATATGAAATGGATTTTTTTCTTTAATTACACCTTGTTGGAACAGGGTTTATGTATATCGATTATTGTCAGTTCGTTATCGACTGAAACAAATATCATATACAACACGTTATGCTATCCGACTTTTTTTCCGAATTTATAGAAAACTGCACCACATACATCCTGCTGTAGTGCAGTAGTCCTAACTGACGCTTTAATTCATGAGCTGAATTAACAAATTATCTTTTTCTACAGGCGGATTAAAACAACTGATGTGGATTCTACTTCTGACTGCGATGAAATTGGCATGTGTGGTCAACTGTCAGCTATCGGGTTTGTTACGCAATACATTTCTGCATTTCTAGCACTCATATACACATTCATTTTGATGTGACCTTTTCATCGAAAAACATATATCAATACGTAGAAGTATTTTTTTTTATAATTATACTGACTTGCAATATCAAACAATCCCAGTTAGCTTATTTGTGATTTAAATGTTGGTTGTGTGTTATCTACCTATGCATATTTTGATTATTGGACCCATTGTGTATCTTATTAAGTGCATAATCGAAGATATGTCCTAACTAATCTATCTGACTTCTTGGAATTTTAGGCATACTGTTAAATAGAGTGCACCAGAGAATGAGTTGGGTTTTTTTCCGAACCAATCTTCCTGATTTTTTTAAATAAGAGCAAGAATGTCTTTTTTCAGTATTTTGAAATGTTTTGTGCGGTTTATTTTTATTTATTTTTTTCATTTATCGAGCACTCGTCAATTTTTTTAAGGTGGTTTGCGCATTACATCGGGTTTAACTGAAAACCGCGGACGACTAGAAATATATCACAAAGGTGAATGGGGAACAGTTTGTGACAATCACTTTGATAATGTTGATGCAGGAGTAGCTTGTAAACAGCTTGGATACTGGTATGAGTGACATTTTTCAATATATTAGTATTACATTTTTACAAATTGATACTAGTCATTTTTTTCAAGCACAATGTGTACATAGTTCTGGTTTTACGTTAAACTTTGGAACTAGATCACACCCGCGAAATTGCGGGCATTAGAGCTTGTGAGATTTTGTGTCTGAAGAATTTCAGTCAAAGATTTCATACCTGGATAATATAAAAAAGGTATCAAAATGCATAAGTTCATGGAAACATTTTTAGTCCTCTCCCTTGTTTCCAAAGTCCAAAGTTATTTTGTCTGTTCAATTCCATTATTTTCGCGTTTCTGTATACTATGAACATACGTAGAAACTTTCTGGTAGTAAGACCCTTCACGGCCAAGCTAGGAAACTGGATACGTAACTCACATTAAATATGTACCAATACAGTGTGTTTAATGTCTTTCCTTTTACAACATAACCCATGGTGGTGTTCCTACTAAAGGAGGAAGATAGAGAACATACATACATACATGTACATACGTATATTATAAATAAAGTATGTGTGTTATTAACTATGAATTGTTTCTCCTAGACGATCACTGATTTATTTTTTTGGATAGTTTCTATCAACGCAAACATATTGTTATGTCCACGAGTACTCTTAATGTGTGTGCTAGTTTAAAAGCGGAAGTCCTGTTTGACTTACATTTAAAAGCAAAATTGCGGACATTTCAAGCTTGGTTGAAAGCATGTTTACTATTTAAGCCTACTTTTTGTAACAGAAATTATGTCTGGAGAATTTAAGAAATGAAATCAAAAGTCATATAGGTACACGAAGACAGATCAATATTTCTAAGCCCTCTCTTTTTTATTCAAAAACCATTATGTTGGTTTCTGTTATATTCCCCGGTGGTCATGTCTGACTTAAAAGTCGGTTTGATGGCGGAAACTCAGTGCTATATTATATAGACAGTCTCTATATATTATAGTAGTATAAATGTAGATAATCGCAAAAATAGTTGTCCTTTTTTTCCACGTCCGAGAAGATATAAAAACTATGTGTAAAAGTTACGATATACAAACCACGATATAGACAATGCTCTGATTGGCTTGTTTATATTTTCATTTTTGTTATCTATCATACGATTGGTTCTCAACACGATAAAACCGGAAGTCATGTGTGACATGCAAAGCGAATTGATGAAGGAAGTAATTTTCAAAAGCCTTAATTTTCGTTTTTCTACCAAATTATCCAAACTAATAGTCATAAGAATGGATGACAAATGCGACTAATCATGGTACCTATAGGACAAAGAGGCATGATAGTTCAGTCGAAATGTGAAACAATTGCTCAGAATGTGGTAAAAGCATCAAACTTTGCAGAGTGTTAGTTGAGGTCATTACTAACATTTATAGCTATGGACCCAATTCAGAAAATCAAAATGGCGGCTCTGGGCGGCCATTTTGAAATCATGTCCAAAAAGTTAATAAAAATTATTAGAAAAAATATAAAAAATATGTAACTTAACTAATTTTGATAGACTTTCGTATTTTTTATCACAAAGAATATAAAACTGAGGACTATTTAAGTAATAAGTGGCCATTTTGAATGGTGGCCATCTTGAATGGTGGACTACTTGAATGGGGGCCATTTTGGAAAGGTAGATTTCCAATATATTATTATTCGCTATCCTAAATTTTTTAAAAATTAATACTTAGTTTTTAATGCATTTACAACTGGTCATTTATTTATGACTGTTGCTTTTCATATAAGATACATTCACCAAGTGTTCCAATAAGGTATGCATATGTTAACAAATACGTGTATTTCAAGAAATACGTAAATTCTTTCGATTGCAGTTTAGCATGGCTTAGGTACTTTTTTTACCATAAAAAACGTTTATATACAATATGAGCACTGTATGGTGAAAAGGAAAAATACGTAGGTATCAAAATCAATGGAGCTGAGTAAATCTAATCAATAAATAGACTTGAAAGAATTCCGTAACGGGAAGAGAGGACATGTGATGATTTACAATGCCAAGCAAATACAAAAAGAGCAGATATAGACATTTGAGCTGGTAATCAGTCATTTTTTGCAAGCATACAACTGTTCCACGTTGATAAAGGCCATGTAATGGGAGAATCACAATGCGAAAGGTACTAATCCTGTCAAAGCAAATTTTAATATATTTAGTCAGGAAAAACAAAATAAGTCACGGATTGAAAATACCAGTAGAATAACCAGCCACAGTTGTGATGAATCAACAAGAACAATGATTGAAGAGATTTTTGTGATGAGGTATCTGACTATCATCATGAAGCATCAACAATTGTGATCGACAATAGAGTATGTGACTGTCACTTTAACTACTAACCATTGTTCTTTTAGCCACACTCAGTGCTGAATATGAATGTTTCAGTAGCCGATATCATGCTAAATGATCGTTAAAACTGCACGACAAGGCAATTAGATAGAATTCGAGACACAGAAAGAAAGTAAAAATCTGTTATCCATTGAAATGGGGCTTGCCAAAAATAATAGAAAACAGTGACGGCTCACAGTCTGGAACAGATATTGTTTAAATATTTGAAATTGATGATATGGAAAAATGGTACAGTAAACGTTCTTAGTAAATATGAGTTGTCATGAAAGGAATGATTAATACAACATTTATGAAAAATTGAATACTAGCTACCATAGATGATATACAAGCACACATGAAATGTCGCGTCTTTCTCTGGATTCTCAATGAATATGTTGGGGAAATTCTGAAACAGGCGGCCTCTTCACAGTCAAAGTAACTAGAATAGTTTGAGAAGTTAGGCTTACTACTTTAAAAAGGTTTACAGGGACATTCATTGCAGGCTATCAAAATGAATCCGTTCCGCAATCTTTGAGACATCTTACTCTCTATCGGAGGACTGATAAGTTACAGTTGTATCCTTTCGACGACCAATTGCACAATTGAACTATTACAGAGAAATGGTGAATGTTGTATTCCACAGATCGATATTACTTGATTTTGTCTCGATGTTTGGCCATCCTGTATCATTCATAATACGGAAACTTATGTCTGGTGAAATGCTTCCTGTTAACAGCTGTTATTGAGTGTCCCTGTTAAGCTTTTCTTAGTATCAAGCATATATATTTTGCCTGCTATGGCTATGGTGGTACCCTTTAATTATGAGTTCTGTTTCAAATTTTCAAGAATACCTGTGTTGAAAATCAAGAGAACTGATTTGTCTTGCGTATATGCTTGCAGATATCCTTTGTTAGCTACATTTCTATTTTGTTAGATACGTTGTATTAGTTCTTAATTCCATGATAACTACAAGTTGTTCCAGGCATTTATTGTACAATTTAGCGTGATCTGCAAGCTTGAAGATTGGTACAATACCTCTGCCAGACCGTGTGCCGTCATCCTATTTTTTTTTTTTGAAAGCACAACTCCAAGGAAAAAAGATTCTTGGCTTTCTTTCTGTAGTTTTTTTTGCTATGTTGTCAAGTTTTGTCAATCATCAAGCAGGATACTAGTGATTTGACATCTCCAGCTCTTACTTTAGCTAAGGAAATATGTTTTGGAGTACAGGTGCACAGTGACAGTCATGTCCCATTTTGGTCGATTTTTAAATTTCGATGTATCATGTAGATCTTCAGATACATCACCATAGAAAAAATTCGTTGCAGGCATTGTTTGTGTTGATTCAGTATCACTTTACAGTGTCTAGTTACTTCTTGTTTTCGTTCAACTGGCAATTTATCTTCAACATCAGAAGTATGTTTTTCCTTTTACGGATGAAATATTTTGAGGTCTGAAATTCGTTTGACAGGACTTGTGTCCTTTGGAGTGCTTCTGCAGTTACATTACCCTCATTCAACTGTTCAAATTGAGCGAAAGGAAAACCAATTCAAGACCCAACATCGTCGTATACCTGCGTCAAAAAGAGTGATTGCCAGCTCAAATGTCTATGTCTGTTCTGTTTGTATCTGCTTGGCATTGCATGCAAAACTTCACATGTTGCAGTTTCACACACTCCGTCGAGTCTAAACGCCCATTATGTTCTTCTGATATCTAGCTCCAGTGTTTTAGAAATCTTCAATTTTTATCTTTTCCAACAACAACGTTCGGTCATAAATTATATCATATATACGTAATGTCTGTTTTAAAAAGTTACTTAGATAAAAGAGAGACGAAAGACACCAAAGGGACAGTCAAACTCGTAAATATAAAACAAACCGACAACGCCATGGTTAAAAATGAAAAAGACAAACAGAAAAACAATAGTACACATGACACAACATAAAAAACTAAAGAATAAACAACACGAACCCCACCAAAAACTAGGGGTGATCTCAGGTGCTCCGGAAGGGTAAGCAGATCCTGCTCAACATGCGGCACCCGTCGTGTTGCTTATGTGATTACAAATCCGGTAAATAGTCTTATTCGGTAGGTCAAATTCATGAAAGGGAAGGAGATTGTAGTTACGACGTAAGGAACATATCTGATATCATTTGTGAAACGGTTATTCCATAACGGTCAACCAACTCGTGATGGCGTCCGTAAAATTTACGAAGGGATGATTTCAACTTCACCATTTGGAACTCTTGGTTTAATAGCTTCCTTGTGAGCAGTAACCCTCTATCAAGAAAATCATGATAGGAAATGCAAGCAAGGGAATATCGTATCAATTGGGAGATATATACCCCGTAGATAAACGTGTAAGTAACAGTCAGACATTCTTATACTGATATCTTTATTTTGTAAACATGTGCATGCTTTATCTGACCATTTTATAAATATCCAATACAAATTAGTAAAAAAAGTGTTAATGTAAACAGTGAATTAATAAGTTTAGCGAATAATGTTATATTGGAAATACATGTTTTCAAAATGGCCATCATTCAAAATGGCTACCAAAAAATCAAAACATATGAAGTCCTCAGAGTGATGAACAACAAATGATGAATATATACCATATAATAACGTCCTGCAGCAAGCGCTTAAGTTAAAGTGAACACAGTTACTAAGGAAATGCAAATGTGTAAAGGCAGTATTGTTGCTCTACTCTATGTAAATGTGGATGACAATGTGATAGAATATGATAGACAGAGTGTGGTTTGACAAAACATGTACATTTCATTTTTGTTAGATATTGTTACCGTCAATTGAGAACATTTGAGCAGTTGATGTTCCTATAACATTTACTTGTATGATATGAAATTCATTATGTCTGCAATCAAGGTGTTTGAAAGTTGTTTCAAATGAAAAATATCAACAAAACGAATTATCCTGTAATCAGCCAACTATTATAAAATACAGGTATACAAAAATCGGTGGCAGGAAGATTGTTTTTAGAGTAATAGTTCATTTTATGATCTTCTTCGTGGTCGCGTTTTAACTATGTCGATTACTTTTGAACATTAGAGTTAATGATTCAGATTTCAACAACTATAGTTTCAAGTGTTGGGTGTGAACTTTTGGATAATAACAAAAAAATGTACATTGTCGGAAAATATAAAGTAATTTGTACCCGTGACGAAACAGAAGAATAACTCGGGAGGGGTATAGGCTCGCTTTTCGTCCTGTTTATATAGCTCAAACAAATACATTTGTATATCTTCGACATTGTTTTTTTTTAAATTTTTATCAAATAATGACTACCTATTTTGGCTTAAAAAAGATTTTTAAGATGGCCGCCATTCAATATGGGTAAATTTTCTAAAAACTTTGTTTAACAATACAATTTGAATCAGAACTGTTATTCTATTACCTAGGTTTCAT